>NC_060112.1:10625000-11250000 GCF_021155765.1 Diprion similis | reverse complement strand
GTGCCACGTAGAGTCCCACTCGTTTGCAGCTTTGATCGGGGGCTCAGGCTCAGAACTCTTGACCCAATTTTCAGACAACGAGGAGAGCGTAGTCAGTAAGTTACTCGATAAGTGATTCTGCACCAACTGCACTCTTGTCTCTCAAACTCAAAGCTCCCTAACTAGAAATAGAGAGACAAAAATTTTCTACCTCAATTGTTTTAGTAGGTATCCGTTGATGATAATTCCTAAAAAATAGAAATACATAACAGAGACCGACAGACCGAAATCCAGACCGGCATTTTTCTAAAAACCTGTTTTTTGGATTCTAGAAATTGGAAAACGTAAAATTTCGTTAAAATTAGAAGAAGTGTTTTTCGGTCGAAAGCAATACTTCTCTCACATCACTTAAGGTGATGAAAATCAAAAACGCACCCGGGGTCAAATCTCTTCCATTGCTTTTCAAAAATTTTCGAATACTCTCTGTTCTTCTCACAAACTGGTACAATTCCGACCAATCCCTCGCCCAATGCGACCCTCAATAATGTCTGTGATCTAGTCGATCGGCACCTGAGGCCTCGTTATCTCGACGAGGCAGGCGAAGCACGAAGCACCGAGACGTCGTGCTTGACTCGCCTAAGCTGACGGAGGGCGGGGGTGCGCACCCCGTAGCGTCGGACGTCACGAGGACGTCAACGGGCGCCATTTTCCACCACGTTCCATGACGTTCCAGCCCCGTGTGATCGGTGCGCGTTCTGCGCGCGCCACGCCGTCGGAGCAGGCAAGCCTCGTTTCCCTTTCCTCAGCTTTCCGCCGTCGTCACGAGATTCGCGTAGAACAGTGACTATCGCGAGCCCAGCCCGAACCCTCGGACGTCGACATCGGACAACTTTTTCTGCACCCCGTGACCGGGGCAGAAAAAAAAAAAACCGATTCGCGAATTTCGAACTGGTCGATTCGGTGCAACGCGATGCCAAATTTAAGGGAGGAGAGTGACCAGGAGCTTTTCCGTTTCGAAATTTTGGGGAATTTTGGAAACTCTGCTTGTAATTCTCGCTACAGTTATAGCTCATGGAAAGTTTTGCCATTTGTCATTTTGTTTGAATGAGCTTTTCTTGCTTTCTTCAACGTATGAAATTTTCACTCGTTTTCATTCAAACTGGGAACAAGTCGATGGACCAATTGTTAGCGTGCATATTGTACGAACGTGTATCGGAACGGCCTGGTGATCAACAGATGCGCAGTTACGGTCGCGACTTCTTATACGCGACTGCTTTTTCTATATTGCGCTCAAAATACACGGAACCAACATTCGCATGGTATAAAACTAATGCATAGGTGAGTGATCATCCTTTCGTCGTTCGTTTCACATGCGTGTCTGTTCGCAGAGCATTTACATATTACATTGTTAATTTTCCATTCATAGAGAGAAGAGAGAAAGGAATTCTCACAGTATAAAACTTTTGTAATAATGAGTCGCACAAACACTTGAGACGAAAATCAGGTCACGGGAATTTGATATTTTCACTGTATCGAGAACAGTAAGATTCACGGAAAAACCACCATAAGATATATTTGCCAAACTTGAAATGTACTCGCACTATTTTAAGATATTATAATTAAAATTCCTGACGTCTCCGATCTTAAGATTAATTCGGAACAAGTTTTTAATTTTAGATTATAAAAAGGATGACACCTTATCTCATTGTAGGTAGCTTTCAGAACAGAAAAGTAACTCAATTTCATTTTGATCATGAACTCCGATCTCCCATGTGAATTTTTACTCGTCGGTTTCGTTTTTTAAAGGTCATTAATTTAACTGTATATATACAGGTACATATTTTTAGATATTCTTAACACTTTTTCACAACCTCATATCATTTCATATAGCTAAAACTCAGTTCTCGATCTCCCAAGACACATTGTGATACTTTTTTTGACATGGAAGAGAAATACTCAAGGTAACAAAACAAGGAAGAAAAGGTATCCTAGATAGCTGAAACATCAATCGGTGAGACGGAATCTTTTCCTTCTCATAATAATAAATGTACCGCCACATTCAGATTGCAATCAATTTCTTTTAGTATTGTCTAGTGAGGTTCCCTCACCGAAAAACATTTACAATTTTCACCCTAATACTGAGAAAATAGTTGTCCAATTCGATTTAGATTAACAATCCAATTAATTATTAAAAACTTTTCCGATATTACAATACCATCAGTTATTTTGAACGGATGCATAAGTTGGACCAAAATTTGTTTCAGAAGATCGTTTGGTAATTCTAACAAACACTGGGTCTTCCATTGCGAATGTCACTTCAACGAGCAAGTGATGAGAGTTTTAAAAAAATGAACTAACAGGGTCAAATTATGGAGATGAAAATTTCTCAGTTATAAAAAATTTAGATCAGTGTCCTCAGTCTTCATAGCTGGTAAAAATGTCAGCACCTTATAATATTCTCGTCGAGTCACTTGGCGCCGTTTGAAAATCTACAGAGCGAATCAAAACGACGATAGAATTAATAATGTCACGCGTAGTACAAAAGCACATAGTCATGGCGGGACTGACGTGCAGGGTATGAGGTAAATGTCGGTTTCAACAAAACGGCTGCAGTCTATACGATCGATGACAGTTGCTCCACATATTCAGTTCTTCATTAACATGTCAAGAGAATCGAACAATGATCAATATTTTCGTTATTATCATTATTCTCCGATGTTCGTTACAGGGGCAAAAACATGGCTCAGCCTATTTTTACTACACTCCAAATATTCGATGTTCATTTATTCATTTGACTCATCAACCACTACTAAGATACATAACAGACCCGGTATAATACAGAGATATTCATTTTCCGTCTGAATACTTTCGACATTCTCCAAATAGCTCAAAAATTTTCAATTGTAGACAGAAAAGTTATATAATCTTGTAGCAATATGTAGAAGAAGAAGAGAAAGTCCTTATGCCCTTAATCATGTTGGATGATGGTAGAAATAAAGAGGGATGAAAAAATAGAAGGGACGAAGTTAGGCGGCAAAGTAATTTTGAGAACAGTTATATGTATACATTTGCCTCACCCCAGGTGGTCGTAAATAAAATAGTTTCAGTCGCGGAATCCATTGGCTCGTAAAAACCATACGGGACGTTTCGACCGCGGCGTTAACCTCGGCCTTAATTGGCCGCAAATTAATACTCGCGGGGTAGTTTTTTACGACCACTAGTCCGGGTTGAGACTCGGGGTTGACGCGGAATTTGCATTAGTTGCATCGGGGATGCTCGTCCGTAAATCGAGACTCCGTTTCGGTTTCGGGGGCGGAGGATGGGCGAAGTGGCAGGTCCCGGATAATAAAACGCAAACAAGTGAATCAGCGGCGGCCTCCCTTATATCTCTCCACACCCTCCCCGCCTTTCCCGGCCCCCCGGGACGTTTTCATTATTTATATAATATAGACACAGGGAGACCTTCGCGTGCGTGTATTCGTGGGTCCGAAAACGCTGCATGCAGTTAAACTCACGCCGGCGTGAAACCCTAATTGCGAGACTCCCGTCTTCCTTTTCAATCGCATGTGGCTCGGCCGATGATTATTAGGAGAGCCCTTCGATCGAAGACTGATAAGGCGTATCGCCAGCCACGACCCCCGTGTCACGTGTCTCGCGTCGATCATTTTCTCGACTCGCAAAACGCTCCTTCGATGATCGATTCTTGCTGCCAGATACCAGTCGAACATTATTTTCTCTTTCGCACACCCTACAATAAACGATAAATGATTATACACGCGCTGACATGGAAATTAAATCGTTTTTGTATCGAGTGAAACTCTCGTGATGTATAAATCGAAAGATAAGAAAGGAGTCAACGAAGTAAAAAAAATTGCAGTGCGGATATAATATTTTTTTTGTGTACTCATTAAAATGACAATTTCGTTTTCACACTTACTTGTCTATTAAGCATTTTGCAAATAATTTTATCATTATTTTTTCAACGGAAATATTTGACCAAACAGTTTCGAAATTTTATTATACCTGTAACTACACGAGGCAACATAATTTCTGGTCATTTATGTCAAATAAATTGAATTGAACATTTTAATTGATCCAAAAACGTATTACGCGATTTTCTTTTCTATTTGTAAAAAATACACAGCGAAACTTGTTCATCTTTATTTATAAGCATCGTTTGTCACTGATCCGTTTCTCTGAAACGTGAACATTTTCCTCTGGATAACTACACTGCAGGATTCAATATGCTTAGTAGCCATAAAAATTTCCAAGGTGGATCGATTCGAATTGTGAATCAAGGTGATGAAATAAAAGAGAGAAGGAAACCGAACTTAATAGATAGCATAAATGATTCGGTGGGTCGACCAGACCAGGCTGGAAAAAAAAATTGAAAGAAGAAAGTATACCCAGTGACTCCGGGGTATTGAAGGAAAAGATCGAAAGTTAATTAAGCCCGATTGGTCGGAGCTGTAGATCGGACATTCTTGAGCATCGATCGATTTGTAATTCCGCTCTTTTTGCGTGTGCGTCTGTGTAAGCACGGCGGTCATAAAGTAGAGCGTACCTACCGAAAGATCAATAAGAATAGGCGCAGGTGTGTAAGCAGCCGGTGCGGTTTCATTCGCTCACTAACACAAGTGGACGGCCAACCTCTTTAACTGTTACAATTACAAATTATTACGCAGTGCGCTCACTTGTCAGAAATATTGAATACTCTGAAAATTTTCAAAAAACAATCATAGAAACGTTTCCGTTTTCAGGCTGCACCTGTACTTGGCGTGAAGCAGAATTTCGATCGATTACAAAAGGAAATAAAAGTTTTTTAATCATGCACAATATCGAGTTCGTGAATCGTATGTGTTTTTAGAGGATGTTTCTGTACATAATTTATATATTTATCTTTATTAGGGTGTTTCGGAAAAAAATAATTTACGATTTTTCACCTTGGCGCCCGCTAAAAAGTTTGTTTAGCATAAAAGAAAGATTCTGTCAAAAGATGAGCGTTCTATGTTTGTGGAAGATCGCGGGCACTTGATTTTTCACTTTTTGTTTCAAATTTTTATGAATTTGTGAAGAAACACGTTGTAGCACTTCGATCATTATTTTTCTCCTGTCATTTATATTCAACCCGAAGATCACGATCCGGAACACAACAATATATCAACCGGGAATCTCATTCTCTTAAATTAAAAGTTTATATGAAATTATAACTATTTCATGAGATTAAATTAATAATGAAAAAATCGTCAGACACACTTCTCAAACATCAACTGAAGACCTAATATTACAAGTGTGGGTTTTATTTGTGACCTAAATTGATATTACGATTGATGTAAGCAATAAAAAAACATGTTTATTAGCGATTCTCCATAAATTCAGCAATGTCTAAAAAATTGAAAAATCTACCGAGCCCGATCAGCCCTATAACGTAAAACACTCGTCTTTTGACAGAATCTGTCTTTTAACCAAAACAAACTCTGAGGGGGTGCGATGGTCGCAAATTGCAAATTATTTTTTCCTGAAACGCCCTAGTATACGTATGTCTGCCCACACATGTTGCGGGCTACTGCAGTGCTTTGGTGCTTAGATATCGTGCAGCCATGCACGCGTGTGTCTCTGTGAGTGGAAGCCCCCTCGGTAAGGACAGATAATTCAGTAGCGGGGCTCCCCATCGTGTCAACCTTTGTAGGAATCCGCAATGCGGCATCAAGATTTAGTAGGGCGAACCCCACTGCTAGGCGGCTCCTATGCCTACTTAGGTGTTGCACATCCGGGCCGTGCCGGAAGTTGGGTAAACGATGCAGTTATACTGCAAACACTCGTTCCCCGTGCCGATTTATCGAACGCCGGTTACGCCCCCGTATTTTCTGGATCTCAAGGGATACGGGACAATATGTCTATTTCAATTTTCAAAGATTTATTTCACCATTGGAGTACTCATGAGTGCTTGTATTACGTGTACAGATGCTGTGGGGAATCATAGATTAGAAATAAGGAATGGATTTTTCAAAGTGAGGCTGAGAAATGTTCGAAAAAAATTTACTCTAGAAAGTTTCACATCGCTTAAAGGTTGAGAAATTTCCAGTAAGAAAGCATTTCGAAGCGATTGCCTGGAAACCAAAGTCCTAATAAATATTATTGTTTCGAAATCAATATAAAATTTTTTAGAGTTATTCACTCTGGAATTATTCATTTCCGTTCTTTTCTATATTGTGCGTGAAATTAATTTTAGTTCGAGAATCGAAAGGATTGAACATTTATTACTCGCATTATAATTAAATGAAGGCTGCGAGGGTAAAACTCTCTTTCGCGAATGAGCAATGAATGGAAACCGTTCGTTTCAATTGATCAAAAATGATCATTTCATCAGTCGAATCTGTAACTGTCTCAATCACTATATTCATCTTTGTTGATTCTCGGTCCGTTACATTGCGACAAAGTAAGCAAATTGTTGTCCTTTTTAAAACGCCATTTCAAATTCTTCCACCATTCTTCGATCCGAAAAGTGCGGAAAATCAGTAAAAACTGCAATTGTCTAAAAGAAAAATATTCCATAAAATAAAATTGTATTACTCGATTTACAGAAAACCAAAAAAGTGTACGTTTTTATACCCTAAAATGTATTATGCCTGAATACAGTATCGCAGAAGCACGAGACTATTTTTGAAACTATTAGTCACAGCGAGGGCTTCGCAGTAAGTTTGCTAAAAATATGTTTGCTACAACCACGCATTATCCATATTATACCATCATAATATACCCACAATAATCCATCGCGATTTGTCATTTTGTCCTGGAATAGCTGCCAATTCGTGTCTAAAAGCTCCGCGTAGTTTTCCCGCCGTGTTTCGATCGATCCGTTAGTTTATAAATCATAAAAACTTTGTCGTTTACTTCAGGTATAGCGTACTGATTTCATCGGGAGCCACGGCGGACTAACACGCGAACAAATATAGCCTACAACTTATAGAAACGTGTGTACGATAATACGTACTACGGGTTAACCATGCACTGCATATTGCTCGATATAAACATATCGATTTGCACAATACACGTCACGGAACGGAGTTACCCGCAACTCTGACGATGCTAGATCAATGATTCTATCAGCGTCACAGCCTTGTTTTTTTCGCTATTTATAGTCGACGTTATTTATCACAAGTTGCGCAAAACTGAATCGACGCTTGAATCAGAGAGTAGAAAGAGATGAGAAACCGTTTAGAACAACTCGGGAAATGTTGTTGTCGCCAGTGATCCTAATCACGAATTGAACAATATATCTACTGTGTAATAGAAATCAATCCGCGAAAATTAAAAGCAGGTGTTTTTAACAGATTTTAATGTTTTTGCGCTAAATTTTTTACACAGAGATTCCTTGGCAAAGTAGATAAACAAAAATTGTTGTAAATATGAAGACACGACAGATGCGTCTGGTAACAATTACATTTGCGCTCTGTAACTGCACTAGATTGCGAGATTTGTTGAATATTTTCTACATTAAAAATGTGAATATTCAGGCAGTGAGCAAAATGAACCCAAAAACATCAGAATCGAATCATGAATATTAGAGTTTTTGATCATTTTCAACGTTCCAGTTACAAAAAAATTTTTGAAATCGTTGTATGCTGTAATTCATCCGTGTTTACTATAATTGGTAAAAGTAGTAATTGTGAAAATTCAGAGTATAGAAGCATCAAAATGTGGAATAATGAAGTATGGAAAGCCAAAACAGTAATTGGTTAGAAGTGGTATACCTACTTTTGCTAATTCTGACGGCCGTATCTTTTGGTTTTCTGTACTTCAACCCTTCCAATTTCGATTTTTGTACTACATAGGTACTTTGCTTTCCTATTATACCCTGCACTGTCTAGTTATTCTACTTTTTCACCCTCATCCAACTATCTTAGCCGCTATAGGTAGGAGGAATAACGAGCTTGGAGCTTAAATCAGATCCGATAATCCGGCCAATTGACATCAGGTGTCGGATTCGAGGTATTTAAGCAAGTTACGAATCGCTGCAAGACAGGGAAGCCACCCCGGTTGTCAGGCTCGAATATGTACCGGGTAGCAAGCCGACTATATACACGCCCACTCTAAATCCACTTGCAGAATACAGGCGATAGCAACCCCTTTATGTCCCTGATTCTTGTCCGTTCAGTCAACGTCCCGTGGGATATGAAACAAGGGCTTTCAGGACTCTCGGGGCTTTTAGGCCACGCCACGTGAGGATTAGTCACTGTATACAGCCGGATTGATCGCGGGCAAGAAATTTGTTTTACTTGTCTCCAGCAGTTTCAAGTCTGGCTCTGGTATCTATACGAAATTTGAGTCTACGAATAGTCATTTATAGATGAGATTTTCCTGCTGTTTTGGGTTTAATTATACGAGACATATTTTTGGTCCATTAAAAGAGATCGAAAATCGGTACTTCTTATTAATTCTATCACGAGACAGTCGTACATTGAGTTACAAAAATAGATAATACTGTGAATAAAAACAAAAGTTTAGATATCGATGATTCGTTTCAAATAGCTTCAAAATTATTGAATAGGACTTTTGTTCGTTTTTATTCCACGATGGCTCTATTTGTTCAGAAGACTATTCTTCCGCCTACTAATTTCTACCAAAATCTGAATATTTATTAACTTTTTATCCACCATATTGGATTTACCATTTCGAATTTTGCACATTTGACCTCAAATTCGTGTTTAGCAATGCAACAAATCTTCAATTACCAATTTTTATCAAAATCAAAATGTTTTTATTTTCTTTTCAAACCCTTTCAATTGGATCTTCAAGACCATAGTAAACGTATGAAGTCAGCCTTCTCGAATTCTCCGCTTTCCATGTATCAACCAGAAAACGCTTTGGAGCGACTTGTCTTCACTTATCGATCTCGCTTCTTAAATTATTCAGCTACGTACAGCGTTTAACTCGCGTTGCATGGTTCATGCGCGATTCAACACTGACAAAGCAATCGTTTGCCACACGGCATGTAACCTACGACAATTCTTGTGTAAAAGTTTTACTCTATCCACTGCCACAGGCGCAACTACATTATTTATCTATGACTTGACGCTGATCGTGGGAGAAAAAATAGTCGCAACTATAAAATTTGTCAGAAAATAAACTGAAATAACGTTTTTAAACCTCGGTTTCATTCATCGTAGTGGTTCTTGGACGACAGTATAGTATAGAGGCACTGGCATATAGGAAAACTATATTAGTAACTCGTTTCAAGCTCGAGTGTGAAATTTTGCAAGTGTGCAACGCGTTGAAGCGCTGATGCCTGCATCGTTAGGATTTTAAGACATTCCTTTGACTATTTATTGCTGTCGTCGTTGTTCCGCCAAATTCCATAACCTCATTTAAAACGGGCATCATTGCCAAGGCTCAAATCTCTGAAAGATATCATCAAAAATAGCGGTCAAATTATTTTTGCTAGACGTCTGTCTTTGACCACAAAGTAATTTCTACAGGATGTTAAAAATACGGTAAAAAATGAGGCGCGCGTCAAAGTATTACCGACGTAATCATAAGCCTTGCCTTGACCTGACTGGTTCAAAGGGTCAATACCACCACGCGAAGTCCCTGAAACAGTAAAAGTGCTTTCGATAACTGATCAGACAAAAACCGCAAGTCCAGTGAGTAAATGGGCTTGAAATGACGGTTAACCATGTTATCGTAAGGCCTAAAATGGGTGGCAACTTAAATCCAGTCAGATCACTTAATTCTTATCAACTCTGGAACAATATTTAAGGGGATACTCTGGTTGATTTCGACGAATATCAAAGTCCACGGATCTTTACGCGACAAAGGGCTTAACAGCCTCATTCTATGCAATTCTGAACAAAAACAATCCAGAGTTTTTCCGCGGAATTGTGTGTAAAATGGGGCTTTTAAACCTTTTTTTACGTTTGAGATACGTAGGCATTGATGTTTGGGGATGTATAGATTGATATACTGGAATGGAAACCCTCTAGATAATGTGATCCGCCGAAATCACAAGACGTATTTTCTGATCACACTTCTCACGTTGACACGCCCGTTTTGCCTGGAAACTAACGTTCTGAAGTATTAGAAAGCATCCGTGATATTCTTCTAGTTTTCTTTCAGGTCATGCTGAGAAGAATAGAAATTTCATGGTCGATTAATACTCTTCTTTAAGTTAATTATTTGTTTTCTTCACGCACCGTTAGCAGTGACCCACAACTTTTTTCCGACTCGGCTGAACCCAATGGGGTGAATAACTGGGCTTTGTGAGGGGGTTCGTGTAATCTGAATACCTTACACAGGCTTTTAAATACATCGGGAAAATCAGCTGTAAACATATTCAACTCAGCATTGAGAATTCAAAGATGAAAATCAGATTTAGGAAAGACATTTCGATCAATTTCAAGTTCAAGACTTTCATCGCACTGTTTCTATTAAGCTTCCATTATACGTTTTTCTAACCCCCTCTAAAGCAACTAAACTTTTCGAATTTAAAATAGGATGCCCTGTTCATACAACTCTCTTTTAAATAATTCAACCAAAACCTGTGAATTATGATTAAAAAAATTTGGTCTAAATCAAAAATTAGAATATAACAAAAACAAACTATCAGTTCCAGGAGTAAGATGAAGAAGCTAAAGTCTGATCACTGTTTGTACCATTACCCTATGGCAATTCTATCTCAACACAAGTATGGATATGAATAAAAAAAAGGACATAAACGTGTCATCAGCCTAATATTTCTCATCATCTTCATAATCGACAGAACAATCGCACTCTGCATTCACGAGTAACGTACTTCGGTATATTCCCGCGTCAAAAACGGCCCCCATTTGATATAGTGTTACGTGAAGTGAATAGTTCTCGTCCCTGAGCGCAGCGAAGTTCGGATTATAGCCTCAAACACGTGGGCAGTGAACATGAGGAAAGGTTTTGTTCCTCGATGGTGTACCGAAGGGGGAAATGTAGCCGCTATCACGCTGCTGGCACTCGTGCCCGTATCCTTTGGCAGAGCGTTCAAAGTACCGACAAGTGCCAAATCTGTTGTCTTCACCGGTACAAAGAAGTGGAATGAAAAAGCATTCCAAGTCCCTACTTCCTCCTCTCGGATACTCGAGTGTTCTGACAATAACCGAGGTACTTAATTTTTCTCCCTCGATGAACTTGGAATGCGGTTAAGATGTGGATGTGGTACTACTCATGAAAACGTTTTAGAAATATCGAGTGAAAATCAGTGACCAAATACGAAAAAATACTCAAAATACTGTACCGAGAGCAGCCATAGACACTAATTTTCTTCGCCAGTTGATTGGACATCAACAGTTCACACTTCGAACAGCATTTGCACGAAGAGCATGCTTCGAAATACTACCGTTGTTCAGAAAATAACGGATCATCATCCTCCTCTTTACACAGAGAGTGTGACAAAATTTCAAGATCGATTGCTGCGGTTGCTGACTTTAAATTCGTGACACGAATATTGTTTACTTATAGTATAGTAAATAAATATATTATTAGTCTCAGTTACACTTTGACGAGTTGTTAAGGATCTTGTGAAGCAACTTTCAGAGCCTTCGATTCCCACTTGCGGAAGGATTTCGAGGGTTGGTAAGTACGTCAACCGAAAACAGGCAAATCCTTCGCTGCTTTTAGTATATTTTACTTTTTTCGCGTAACCACTAAGGTCATCACTGTTGATGACCGCTAATGTTTAAACGAATTGAGGAACTGCTCCTTGAATTGTCACGGTCTGTGGTTTTATGAGCAATGGGGTTTTCAGGTGATGTTTGGAATTTCAAGTCTTTCACCTCCAACTTTCACGTCGCATGAGATTCCTTTTAAGCTCGAAACCATCCGATTTTCCAACTTGATAAGCTCACGGAACTACATAGACTTCTATTTGTGTTTAGAGCTATTTTGTTAATAAAAATTAATTTGATTTCTTATTCTTTCACGGAAATTAGATGTGTTCCGAGTCATGAAGAATGTGCCTGAAATCTGTAAGAATAATGAACAAACGTAGGCAAAGTTATAAGCGCATTCACCATGGAACATCCTAGAGTACGAGGCTCCGAATGAAGCTTGATGTCGTAATTGCCTGTATAGCCTTTGATGAACAGCGATTAACATATTCAACAAGCGTTGAATTGCGATTACCCGGTAATTGACAAACGTACATTTATTAACGTAGCATCGCGATGCTCTCGAGACCGAGTAAAGTCGCATCTTATTCGTCCAAGTTCTTCTCGCCTTCTTCAAGGATGAGCCGTTTCATTACAGTTCACAAGAACTGGTTATCGCTCAAAAATATTTACCTTCAGGACGTCTATTATTTGCCTCGGTTATTCTTTATTAAAACAGTTCATGGGACTGATCTTGGTTGCCTTGATGAACGCGTTGCGATTCTCAAGAGATCAGCAAGGTTCCTCGTCTCGTTCAAAGCCCCGGGCAAATGAAACCGCTTACGAAGCTTCAGTCTGGCAATGAGGAAGCCGGTGAGAAAAAAAAAATCGCCGTCAGCGCGGTAAAATTACGAGTATTCAAAAAATTGTCTCTGTGTTCAAAAAAACTTTGCAGTAGCGTTAATGTAACAGTCAAGTATGTGTCTCATGTTTACATGACGGTTTCTTTTCCGATTGTGGATCAAAGTTATAGAAGAATGAGGAAGAACGAAGCCAAAACCTTCAGACTTCCACTGTTACCATATTAGGACAACTTCGCATTTCGTACATTTTGTTTTCTTCTTATTCTTATAATAACACCGTTTCGTGCTTGTTTTTGTGCAGTTAATTTTAGCACGCGGCGTATGGCAATGCTAGACTTCCATCTGTTCGGTCTGTAAAGCGATGACCAGTCGTATTTTTAACGTAAAAATAGATTTGTAAAAAATAAAAGGCAAACCGATTTTCTGGGTCAACCTTGGTCATGGTAATAATATTAGAATCCATTAGTCTTCCGGCCGTTATATCTTTTTACGGTGATCTAAAAGAAGAAAGCGGATATTGTATATTGTACAGGTTTGTCACACTGCAGGTTTAAAAGCAGAGATTATTTCTGCAAAATATCAGCAAAATCGTCCTTTTTCTATCAGAATAATCAGAATTCGACGCAATGTGATTGCGAGCCAGAAATACAGCACGTGACTAAAATACTAGTTCTAGCCATAGAGACAAACGTGTTATCAACAGAACCTGTAATGAGTTCAAAGTGCGTCCATCACTCGTGGTAAATTTGTTCCCAACAGTTGGCGTCACGTCCAACTTAATCCTGTTACGGAAGAGAGAAAAAAGAGAAAGAGAGATTATCGATTATCTTCACTTTTCCCAGTAAATCCAAGATGAATTAATTTCATCATTAATATCATCATGCGTAGTTCTTACCACCAACTTGACCCAGTTCATCTATATAATACACTGAGAAAAAAGTCCTCTTACATATATAGAATTTCTACTAAAATCGGCATTCTTACAACAATTGTTTAAAAAACCAATTTTCGTTATATACCTAAAACCATATTTTTTGGATACGGTAAAGAACGGAAATATTTTAGGACTGTCTATTAATCACTTATACTAGAAATTCCGACTTCGTTACGTGCCGTGCCAAATGTATTCAAATCGGTTTTACGATAAAAATGTCTCATTTATCAGACCTGTAACTATTTCTCGGTTCTCGAAATGAATGATGTTTGTGCAGGCTGTGTGTTACCCTCTTAGATCGAGTAAAGGCGCACTAATTCTCTCTAATCGCAGAAGACAAAGTCACTATGCTACAGCAGCGTGGAATGACACAATCATCCAGAATCGAGACTACGCTGCTTTTGCAATCAATTTTATGACAGACCGCGTATTTATTTTCCTTAAACCAATTAGGACTGTGACTGCTCTGGCAACAAACCAGCAAAGTTCTGGCAACTATGCAGCACAGTTTCTACAAAAGAGTAATTTGTGTTGAATACTTCAGCACTGCAACGTTATCCACAGCTCTCAGTTAAGAGACATGACTTAAGTATTTCTATTTATGATCTCATTCCTCTTTACGAGGGATGAAAAAATACATGCATGTAGTATTATGTGTAGCATACGTATTCGTAGCGTAAAAATAGTCTTCGAAATTGTTCGAAACTACAGCTGAAGTTTGAATAATTTTTTTCATACAAATTTTCATACTATTTCTAAGCTACCTTTGATGCCTTTTTGATTTCCTTGAAAATGAAATCTGTATAAATATTATTAGCTATTCTATCTCCGCGAACTGAAATGTAATGTAGATTTTTTTAAAAATTCTAATTAACAAAATAACCGTTTTTCTTTTGTTTTACTTGGATAAACAAAAGCCAGAAGTGCATGCAATTTTTTTCCAAAATCAAAATTCGAGATCGATTTTGCGATTGTTCTGAGTTCGTTGCGTTATCGACTGTTTGTTGCTCGACATTCTCGCAACTACTGAAAAATTGATATCTACAATTTTTAAATCATCTCAAATATCTTACTTTGGTGGGGCTCGAAACGGTTGAATAACGTGATTATCTTCCAGGGTGAACGACCCTGGGTCTGATCCCTGCATCTCGACAGCTCACACGTAAGTCGAGTGATCGATATAAATAGTGATATCGAGCAGTGCAGCCGCATATACTTTTTACAACTGTATTGTATACTGCAGAGACCTTCCGCGATAAAAATAAAACTACATATTACGATAGTTTTTATCGTCGTTTCGCATGTACGTGTCGGGGTATCGTGTACGTACTTTCCATTCGATTAAACTCTGCATAACCGATCGATCCCTTTCGAATTTTCTTTTCTCCACGTCCGCAGTTTTGCAGCGAATAGCGATTTGAACAAGATCTGACGTTCAGTCTCAGAATTCACGATTCGATCGTGTCAACCTTAATGTCAGCTTCACTGTGACAATGATGTGGTTAGATAATGAGATGGCTAAATGAAGCTGATAACCCGCGGTTTCAGTGGGAAAAATTAGTCCGCGGAAATGAGAATTTCCAAGATGAGGAAAGGTTCGCGGGAAATTCCTCAGAATTCTCGCCGACAAACCGATAAGGAATTTCATCAGAGCTTATTTTATCACTACAAGTTTGTACTGTAAGATACGCCACTTAAACGCAATTATAATATAGTTATGTATTTTCAAGCTCAAGCTCTAATTCAGGCTTGAATGGAAAGAGTTTGCATTAGTAATTGTACCATGTTTGCTCATTGATTAATCAATGGGATTGTTTTAAGAGAAAATCTTGAATTCCTTCCTGTGACAGGAAAAAATTGGTCATTTTGTCGGGTGTTTGATTTTTTTCAGACGTATTTTAGTTTATCGACGTTCAGATTTTAATTATTACAATAACGATAGAATTCTTTATAAAGGAAATATGTCAGTTCATTCAAAAGAGATTATATTGAAAAATTTCTTGAGACGTAGATCCATGAATACTTTTTTTTTCTTAAATTCGATTTTACTAATAAAATCACGTTCTTATATTTATCACAGATATTCGAAAAACATTTTACGTCATTGACAAAATCTTTGAATATTTTTCATAGGTGTATACAAAGTGGAAAGAATCTTTTACTCTTATCAAGCAAAGCAAAACTTATGCTTACGTAAAAGTTAGCATGCAATTAATTTTTGAACGAATTAGAAGTTTTTTGCAGCTTCTAATTCGCTTGCGTTTAGTTCCTTAGGTTAGAAAATAGGAAATTGCGCCTTCGTTGACGATGCTGAAACACACAGTTCAATCTGTTTATAATCAAAACTTCTGTTGGAACAGATCCCGAGAGTACAAAATAAAATAAAAATACGACGTAAATACACCGATGAACTAAAATAAAAATCTAAATATCTTAGACATTTATTATAAATAGATATTTATTAACCGTAAGTATAAATATGACGAAGTGCGAAAATCAGAGGCGCTGAAACTTGTTCCTTATCCTTAAGTGTGTACGTTTCTACACGTACGTGTTATATACATTGCACACAAATTTGAACAACACGCGAGAATCCATCTGTTCAGTTAGATTCAGTTAGACATGCAGGCTAGCGTATAAATAGTATGTGACTAACTTTCGACGGGAATATACGTATACCTATAATGTATATGTATGTATCTGAAACTCAACTTATCCCTAACCTACGCCAAATACAAATCGAGTCAATCTCGAAGTGCCAGAAATAGCAATTCCCGCACGGATTGAGGATCGGCATGACTAAATCGAGTTTCATAGGATATACCTATAACGCAAAGGATGTCTTCGATCTATACTTATAATCACATCTGCTGTTGTATAGGTTGCCATAAAAAGAAAACGGGTAAAACTTTTCTCCCTAAAGTTAGAACTTGCTATTTCTCTTCTGTAATTTGTTTTTTCTAATTTTCTTTTTGAATAAAACAACGATTTCGACTACAATTTTGATAAACTTGTATGTAAGATAATATTAACTCCGAGTTTCATTTATATTCAATCTATTCTTCATCCCTCAGTCTTACGCTGAAAAAAAAAACTTCTCATATTTGGATACGAATCAAGTTCAAAGCAGTTACAAAACAGCATTTTTCAACTAATTTTTGAACAACCGGGTTCTTTTTTGCGTCTCTATTCTCTCTTAGAATCTCGCAAAAACAAGAAATATAACAAACTGAATTGAGAAGATAGAATAAAAATTTCCAAGTAATATCAGTTTCAGTGCAAATAGTATTTTTTTTTTTTAATTCAAAAACCATAAACAGTGAACTTTACTCATTATACAAATGCCGCGTATAATACGTAGCTGACCTGAATAACTTCTTGTATTTTAAACATCTGTAATATTGAAAGATACTCGACTTCTCGCAGACGGTATGAAATAGCGATAACTGTGCAATTGAAGTCAGGAAATGTTTTCGGCTGTTCGCTTTTCTGCGTCGTAAATTTAAGCTTGCAAGCAATATTGGAGGGCGAATGTCTCGCATGTCTCATCACCGTGAATATAACTGTATGCTTTACGCCACGGCAAGATGTCTGCAAGTATTTGAAGCGCAGTAGGTACGCGTTATACGAAACGCAGCAAAGGCCGCGGCTGCTCTTAATGCCTTCAGATTTATTCAACATTCTGCCTTCGCGCAGAAAAGAGGGACGGAAATAGACGTGATAACCTCGAACCGCGGATAAGCCATGGCGTAGCCGTGACTCAAAATCGCACCGCGTGACTCGCTGCTTCGGTGGCGCAAAATCGGACTCGAAATCATGCGGAAAGACAATAATCATGGTGTGCTTCTCCGGCGGACGCCTTTCGCAGACCATATTTGGTTGGCCTCCATACGAATTAACTATAGTGAATTATAATGAATCGCTACCAATTCACTTTGCATATTTTTAGCACTTGACGGTTATATTTTGTTCAATTTTTAGCAAAAATTACATGAGTGATGAGGATGAAAACTGATTTTTGAGATTTTCATACGATTCTTAGGGGCGACTGCGCAGGATTACACCTCATCTTCTTTCGTCATGCTCGAAATGACTCAAAACAGTATGAAGTGAGTCGAAACTCGTCCGCACCTGTCCCCCAGCTATTAGTCATCATCCCGAGTTGTTACTGGCAATGATTCCGGCTTTATCGAACCGCGGCGTGTCGGGGGTGCGGAAAATACGGGGGTAAATATCGAGGCGCAGTTCCGCGCTCGTGCAGTGTCCATTAATCAAAGCCAACGCTGTGGCCGAAGACTTGTCTGCTCTGGATGCAATTGCAGCCTGCACCCCATTACCACCATTGAATTATCACGTATATCACACAGCGATTCGCAACATGGCACGTGCCACGGTCGACCACAGAGAATGAAATTATCGCTCCACGTTTTATAACGAATTGTCACCACATAACGGCCTTTAGGCAAAGAGATAGTTCTTATGGAGATTTATTGGCCAAAATCCGATTTTTTTTTGGTTTATTTTAATACGAGATAGTCGTTATACGTCGTGAGTATTTGGCAGATTATTCTATTTTCGAGTCACGAAGATCTCTGGAAAATACAAAAGTAGAATATACTGGTATTGTGAGGAAAAAAAGCTCACGTGTCAATGCTTTTGTTTCAAATTACTTTGACATTGTAAAATATCTAGTAGATTATCTATTTCACTGTATGACGGCTCATATGAATTAGAAGACCGTTTTCTACAGAGACATTGAAACTGGTTTTCTTTTTTCCTTACAACGTTGTAAAATTGAATATTAAAAAATTCCAGGATAATAAAAACAAGAGTTCCAGTCAATTTATGGTAAATAATCTTGTGAATAAAAGAAGGGATCGTAAAATGAAATGGAAAGTATTTACTAGATTTTCGTGAACAATTTTGAAATAATTTAAAACGAAGTATATTCAGATTTACTAACCTTTTCAAATTCGATCACTGCTCGATAACTTTCTACTCGAGACAATTCGTGCACTGCACTTCCATGAGTGTACTGTGCAGACTCTAAATTGAACTTCAGGTAGACCCGTCGTCCTTCGCGGAGACAATATCACGAGAATAAATACGGTCAAGATTTTTTCTACCCACTTCCGTCTTCCGTAAAGTCCGTACTTGAGGAGGTGTGCATTTGCATAATCTTTGTGTCTCGAAAACGTAGATTCTTATCGAATAATATTGATCGTACGAATTGATATTGTAATGTTACGAAAATGTGAAAAATGAAAAATGTTAAAATGAAGAGATTGACCAATAGGAATAAATCAGAAGGCACAAGCGAAACGGTTACTGATTTTCAAGTTCAAAAAATTGGGTGACCATTTTCGAAATTCTGAAACAATATGAATACTTGTTTTCAAAACTTTTGCTGTAGACTGGATCATTCGTGTTGTTGGCAATTGAATTGTAAGCATGATACTGTGATGATTTCGACTTTGCGCGTAATTAAAATTCGCGGAATCGAACGACGTTATTCGCGACGTTGCATGCGATATTTTCCGAAATGGATTGGACAGGTGCCGCTGACTCACTCCGTTGTTCGTTGGTCTCTCTTTATCTATTGGATAAGTTTGCTCGCGATGACCGTCTCGGCACTCAACTGATTGCTAACGCTGCTGCAGCATTCAAGCGGTCCTGTTGAATGCGGTGCAAATAAGAGGGACTCATTTCTCATCTCGAGTGTGTGACAGGATCTGTTTGTGTGCAAAACAAGCCTCACGGCACTTTGAAGTATACGTAGCTCTTTTTACAACCGACCCGTTTACGAGTGCGTGTCTCTCTCTCTCTCTGCTCGCAGATCAACGGGGGATTTCGAATCGCAAATCTCTGTCAGGTTGAAATTTTTAATGCAAACCAAGGCCGCCGACGTGAGTCACGATCAGATGCCCGTGACCGGAGGATCCAAGGTTCCACCTTCGTCCAGGATCTTAACCCTTGCAACTGCCACCGAGGGATAAGCTCCGCTTTCTGAGCCCGTAAGTTTTGACCACGGAATTTTTGACGTTTGATCGATGGTTTACTTATGCAATGAATTGCTGATCGATTAGTCGAAAACACTTTTTTTTTGTACTTTGGAAGTCGATGGATGTACTAGAAGCATTCATAGCCAATTGGGCAGTAAAATTGTTTTACGGGTAATTTATAACATCGTTTTGAGCTAGCAGCGTATGGCGAAAATGATTTTCTTTGCTTGCTGAATTTACTGAAATCTAGTGAAATTCTTTTTATTATCATATTCGATCCGTATATAGAAAAAATTCACTTTAACAATTACCTTTTGAAACCATTTAGTGAAAAAGCTAAACTGTACCATTTAGTAATAAAAATACTGTTTTTATCTAAAGATCGAATGACAATGTAGAATTTTCTACTTTTGAATCTATTACGAGATAGCCATACACAGTCACGTACACTGAAAAAAAAAAACTTATTTGAATATAAACCTATTAGACCATTTGTTTTTTGTAGAAAAAAATAAATTAAATTCAAGTAAATTTCAATGAAATAAAATAAATTTTTCTTGTTTACCTTAAGTTGCTTATTTAACAGGTTCATATTCAAATAAAATCATTTCAAATTTTTTTATTCTAACATTGAGACTTGATTTCTTTTCGTAATATGCTAATAAATAATAAAAAAAATGAACCATTTTGCTCAAGCTAAAATAAAAATTTGAAAACTCGACAAAAAATTTGACTCCACGTATAATATCGCGTTGAACGAACGAACGAAAAGAAAAATAATAATCAGCGTATTATGCAAAAACACAGGCACTTGACAGGGATCAGCACAAACAAGCTCAGGTCATCAGTACCATAATCTCGTTGTCTATATGGACAAACGCCCGGTATTTGTATCGGATAATTGTTAATAACGTTGCTACAACGTCAAGTCTCGGCGTGAGAGCCAGACGTCGGAGGCTGCCAACTCTGCGTGCCGGCGACAGGTGGCTGACTCAAGCTCTGTGAATGATAATAAACACAGGTACTTTAAATTGCAGAGTAAATCTCGACAAAGGAAAGAGATCGAGGGCCGTAAAGAGCGCGGCAAGGTTTCCCTGCCTCCCGTCGCGTCGTTACTCCGCATCCGCATCCGGACACGTGACCGGCGGCACCTTAGGCACTGAAAGTCGAAAAGCACATGGCCGTCGATTAACACGCGGCATTGATGACTACGTCGAGGTGCCGGTAGTAAACACCGGGAACGACGGCCTCCAGGAACGCCGCTCGACCCGACGTGCGACGACTTCCGCCTTCAGGCCGCCCCCGATTTCCGATCTTCGAGGAAAGATGAGCGCCTCACTCGCCAGTAGAGCCGCCGCTCTCCTAGTCCCACAGACGCAGCCGCCGTCATCGTCGACATTGCCATCGCCATCCTCGTCGCCGTCTCCACCACCTTCGTCGCAGTCCTCGGACTCCCTGCAACAACGAAAAGCCCCGGTGAGACAGTTCGCACCGAGTTTCGGAAGCAGCAGGAGTCTCACCTTATCGCTGAAACGACGTAAGTCATATTGTATTGTTTGTATCAGTGTGCTGCGATTAGTTTTTTCGTTTGCGATGAATCGGTTTTTCGATTAATCGGTTTTTCGAAGCTGCCTCATAATAGTTTTGCGGCTCGATCGGTATGGAAATCGAAGCCGATGTTTAATCGATTAATCGGGAAAACTTTTAATCGAAAAACTCATCCAATCAAATGATGCTGCCGATTGATCGATTAATCGCACAGCGTTAGCTTATGTATTGCACGGCTTTTTCTACAAGGATATTCTTTGAAAGACGTTTAGTGCCCTAGTTCTGTTCCAAGTGCTGTAAAATGGATTTCAACTGATATACGACAAGTGATTGCCAGACGCTCCAAGTGTGCTGTTCTTTTCAATTGATCATCGAGTTTTCGGTGATACTGAACACTGACAAAGATTGTGAATTTTGGGAATTTATAACTCGACAAACAATTATTCGATTTGTTTGAAGTTTGTTTTACTCAAAAGTATGTAGATCAAGTTTCATTACCAACATATATATTTTTAATTAGATTTGACTAATAAGAAGCATTGTTGTTGACAATGATGTCAACTATTTCGCTGTGTGACATGTTTTATGGTTTCTACGATATTTCGGAAACGACTCAACCGATTTACTTCAAATTTGGAGAGCGTGTTTTTCGATAGGTTGTCAGCTAGGTCTCGATGCGATATTTGTTCTTGAACAAAATGGCAACAGTTCGATGTTGAAATTGAATTTTTCACCAAATATTGACTACTTTTTAATTTAATAAACAAAAGGTGGCTATGAAAAAATAGCATCATAGCAAAAAGGATAAACCAGACCTTCTTTCTAGTCTACCAGAGCGATTTTTAATTATTTTTAACACACTAAAAAAACTTTGTACTTGTGACCTAAAATAATCTAGACTTCTCCGCTGATTTTTTTCGAACTTTCAGACTCTTAACCCTCTTATAAACCGGTAAAATACAGTGATCAGAATTGTTACTACATACGATTTTGTTTTCAAACTCATTTAAACTTCCGGTCAATTCCAAGCCAATTAGTCAGAAACAGTGAAGCTTGTTTGTAACTTTTCTTGAAATCGTGGCATAAATCGTGTCATCGAGTCACCGCGTTCCTGCCAGCATAAGCAGCAATGTGCTCACCTAGGTCACGTGACGTGATTGAAGTTTGCGGTTTAGCTCGAAACGTCCGAGCCCGAAGGATTGTTTTTGCTCAATTTCCGAGATTGTAGATCTCACGTAAGCGGTTTGTGGCTGAGCCTCGATTTCCGACAACTTCGTGAGCCGGTCTGCTGCACGATTTTGCAACGATATCAGTGCGACGCCTGATTCGTCGTGTCGGCCTTCGAGTCTTGCGGTGAGAGATCGTGCGAATGCCGAATGGATGCTGAAAATGGTAATTCAGGCAATTTTGTCGTCAAGAATCCGGCCGCGGGGATTCAACAGGATGTTTTAGTTATTACATGCGGTATTGCGTATTAAATGATAATACGCAATATTATTCATTCGGCGATGACTTACGGCATTAGCAATCATCAGAAAAATCAGGAATATTCCTCGTCACCACTTGTTTTCTAAGAATTACAATGCACGGTATGATATTCTACCTTCTACGAATTTAATTGCATTGAGAAAAACGGTGAACACGATCAAAATTCTTAGATATTCGTAGTAAAAAAATTTTAAATTAATGATTTTCTTTATATATAAATGTCAGTTGTCTATTAATGTGATACTTTATCGGTTTCTGTTAGAACTTGAAATTCGGTTATCATCAACTAAAAACTGTGCTAATTTAAGAACACCGCGTATAAAGAATTTCTGATTTTTATGCGTAAAATCTTAGTCTTTGTACAGTTCAATTTCCAAAAAAAAAAATATTGCTGAATATTTTTGTAACAGTATTTTTCTATTCTTCTAACTTTTGAATTTCGATTCAGACTGTGATTCCCACTCTTCCTGAACCGATCCTACGACATACAATGATTCAGTCCTCTCAAATTGAAGTAAATATATACGATCAGAAAAACGGCGTTAATAATTGTTAATTAAGTTTCGTGAATCAACCAATTACCAAGCGATCATAACAGTTTTTTATGCGACCGCGTTGTGCGTTGCCGAAATAATAGCCGTTTTTATCGATGCTCGTACTGAGCGTCGTGAGCTAATGTAACAGTTGATGATCAAAACTAAGGAATTGAACTGCGTCATTTAATTCGGTGTTCTAATTACAATAAATAAACAAATAGCACTTGGATTTGTCTTATCCTATCTATTCAGCCTTTTTACCGTAAAGTTTAGATACGTGACGATGGTTAGAATATCGACAATTTTTCAATAAAATACGTGATCAATCAAATCATGCGTCCAAAATCTGGATCATATTCAGTCACGTGTTGTTTGAATACGTTTTCACTTATGCAAATTAATTTTTGACACGACTTGATAAGGCTTCGTCCGTACAAAATCATTCGTACGTTTTAAAATCACGCATTCTCATGCAAGAACTGCAGTTTTAATACGAAACAATAAACGATTGTTAGATTCTTCTTGCTTAATTGAGTCCAAAGTGAAAATACGATGAAAATACCATCTTGATCTTAATATTATCAACAATTTGTACAAAGGTAAAATTTCTCGAATTGTATAGTTTGGAGTGAAATTCAAGTTACAACTAATCAAAATCTGACAAACAATACGGGTGTGTCGTAAAAAAAAAAAAAAAAATAACGCCGAATGATCTCATCCGTTTCAAATCATTGACAACCAAGTTCTTCTAATAAAAATTCATCACTGATTGTTTTTTTCTTTTAAAATTAGTTCAGTTTGTTGCATCAAACTTTGGTCTGAGTATATTCGATACATAATTAGTAAACCAATGAAGTTTCCCCAGATAAATTTAATCAGCTTTCTTTTGTGTCTAGATTATTGAATTTATCGCTCGCCTCTGCTAAACCTATACAACGTCTGTTAGACGATAAGTAATTCCGAACAGATTAGTAAATAGGGAAAAGAAAAGAAATCGCTTCGCGGTACGTAACGGGAGACACGCGCTTCGATAATGACAACGACATACAAAATTAGTTATGACCCACAGTCCATAGGATACATACAGTTATAAATGTTATAATATACACAATATATGTATATGTACAGACTTTTCTGGGTATAAAAAATATCTACATATAAAATAACATAAACTGCATGCAACACTTGAACCGTATAATTAAACTATAACTTAACACTGTATAAATTAAATCGTAATAAATGTATGGGTTGTTCTTCGGAAAAATCTTACTCTGCAATTTTCATACATTCACCGTACGTCCTACTTGTTTCAAACTCAAGAGAATTTCTTTGTACATACGTATTACTGGTGAAAAAAAAAAAGGTCGACACTTTATCCAAAATACTTTTATCAACAATCTGAACCTTTTTTTGAAATTTTGCTTTTTCTTCTTTATTTTCTTTGTGGTTATAAAATTCACCAAGTCGGAAAAATTTGAATCTACGAAACCACTGTAATTTCCCAAAGAAAAAAGGCAAAAAAAAATCTGCAATAACTTAATAATTATAAAATTCATATTTTGACGCGCACGAAGAAATTCTCATATGTAGGAAAAGTGTATCGGTATTTGGTACAACCGCCCACACTTACTGCACAGTTGAGCATGTCGCAATGAGTTTGGTGCACCACTAACACCATTGGCATTCGAGTGACCGGATGAATGTGTCTGTTATACACACGCATAGCCGCCGAGGTGACTGTGCCGGAGGAAGAACCGCCGCTCAAACGAGCCGCTATTCCCGACGAAGCAACACGTCGGACTACTGAAGCAAGGCGAGAAGACGCCGACGGAGAAACGGGAGACGAAACGACGCCCGAGATGATGCCAGCCCTCACCCGGATCCCATCTGCCTCTTCGACCCTGCCGCGGGTCCATCGCCTCACCTTGCGCACCGTCACAGCGCGTGAGTCGATTTTTGATTTTTTTTTGGAGTGGTTAGGGGTGACGAAATAGTATTGGGGGTCGACAAAGGGACCAGAATATCGAATTTTTATTGACGCGAATATCTTATGCGTAGAATTGAAAAATGTGGAACGTTCAAGCACGGAAAATTGAAAAAATAGAAAGTCGAAATACTGAGTTACGAAGTATATAAAGGTCGGAACATGGAACAGAGAAATTGGGAATTTGTATACGATTCTATATGATCGAGAGAAATTTTTACGATTCTACAGTTTGGCTGTAGGATAATTTTTTACTTCTCCGTAGTTCGATGTTAAAGATTTTAAATTTTGTAAATTGAGTTTTCGCTGCTTTAAGAATTTAATGTTGTGGCCCTTCGATGTTTTAATTTTTCCATATTTTTACTCTCACCCTTTGTCTTTTTTCGAGGTTTCCGCGACCTCCGCATTGCGACCCTTTCGAATCGCGGTTACGTTTTTTGTCTGGGAATAAAGAAACCACTTTAGGAATCCTCGATTTCTTTTGCAACAACGTGTCAATTTTTGTTTCGAAAACATGGACGGAAAGTTTAGGGAATTTTTATATTCACTCTGTTTTGTATCAAGGTTAACACATTCGTCAAACTTATTACAGATTTACTTTAAGGAGGTGGGTTTTGACTCATCTTATTACCAGATGATCGAACGTCGATGTAGCATATCAGTCATTCGACTAAACAAACATTGCCATAATACAGAAAGAAATCTGGCGTACTTTAACCTGGTGAAAAAAAAAACAACTGTAATTTTTTTTTATTAAAAAATTTATGTTTTCAGACGTTGTGGTTGTAATATTTCAACTAGTTTCGACGCGTTTGAAATTCCGTGGCACATTCTGAATTGAAATTTGATAGCTTGTTTGAAACAATACATTCTTGAAATAAAGAACATTTTAAATCCATGAAAATCGAATTAGCACAATTAATTACAACGAACTGATATGAATCGATTGATTTCCAAGTGATAATTCTAATTGTTTCGCGAGTATTGAGAGAATAGAAAAATGGAACGTGTAACAGGTGTGAAGGAGATAATAATCTGTTCTCGTTGTTAAAAAGCATTTATTTATAGATACCCAGATGGATCATTATTTCACGAAATCGTTTTCTTGTCAATCATAAGGTTATATGTATTTGTTATTGTTTCATTTTATTCGGATAGTGACTTTTTTTTCTACACATAATGAGATAATGTGACCATCGTTTTCGGTATTATCTCTCAAATAATCGATTCCACGAGATTAAAAGTAAGTAACGTGATTGACACACGAGGTCAAGTTTTTCTCAAGTTAAATCTAGACTCTCTTTTTTTTGACCGCCGAGAAGTTATATTAGGAAAAATAATTTAACTGGTCATATTTAATAGGCCATTAGTACATATTGATTGTTTACCGTTAATAGATGAACTTTCGACGTTGAGTCGACGTGATTTTGCGTTGAATCATTACATTGATTACACGAGATACATAATCGTTCACAAGATAAAACAAAAAAAAAAAAAAAAAAAAAACCATGAGTCAGAAATGAGCGTAGCGTTCAACGTATTTTTATTTATCTATTTAACCTAAGTAAATTTACTCATGACTGTTCCTAAGATTTTACCTGCAATTAGTCTTGCTTTTTCTTCACATTTGGAAAGCATCAAATCGAATATATTTGAGATTTTCCGATCAATTCTTTATCGGAAAAATTTAAAAGCACTGCTTTCATTGCACAAGCCAGTCAGACACGATAAATCTATCGACGATCACTATATAACGATCACCGGGTGAGTCAATTCGTGACGTCACAACGAAACCGCTTTCTATCTGTTTTATTATATCGAACTGTGGCATACGTAACGCGTTCACAAAGAGATGGGTTCACATATGCAGGGATACCTATCAACATTCCCTGAATCTATTGTTCACTTTTTAAATTTCGTTTCACTCTTCAGAAGAGTTGTTTTTTCGTTTTTTCATTTTTTCATTTCTTTTTGTCACCAAAAAATTTGTGCAGAAATAAGTATATACGGATTACCCGTAAGATTTTAAGGACAGACATATTTTCGAACAAAGCCAAAGATATTCTTATCCGTCAACTCATTCGAGCCTTATATGTTTTAAATAATTTAATTTTTATTTTATAAAAATCTGGAACCTTGTCGACAATTCAATGAACTTATAACATATGAAAAGTGAATGTTCTTATTGCTGCACATTCTTTGATATTTGGTAATACAATCGCTGGCTGAATTATCTGTAATAAACAAGACAGATATTTGCGAGATAAAAAAAAATTATCAATATCAACTACATCTGTTTGTGTGATCGCATTTATTACCAAAAAAACCATATATTTGGTAATGCATACACGTCCTAAATCGATCAAGATTAAAAAAAAAAGGTTGAAAGTACTTCACAAACATTTCTCGGCCATTGTCTGAGTGACGCACGCCGTTCGATTTTGTAGGTCGTCGGTGCAATTATCTTATTCTATAATACACTAGCTACGCCCTACTTGTGTGCCATATGTACACGAAGTTTTCATTTTTTATAAACTGTGCAAATTTCTCGTCGATCTCTTTGATACTTTTCAAAATTTTCCGGATTCATTATTTTTTTATTATTACAATTTTTAAACCTGAAGGTTTTGAAAAAACCGAAATTGATCGAGTTGTGTTTCCGAAATTCACAACTTATGTGATCGACTTCACACATGGTTTTTCACTGAAATTTAATTCAAATCAAATTTAGTATTATACGTAGTATACAGTTTAAAATCTACGTGATAATCGTTTAGAAATTAAAAACATTCGTGATCTTGCAATCGGAAGTGACAAAAGCTTGAAAAATTTCACGGACCATCTAAACTAAACGTTCTATTTTCACCCCAAAATTTATCAGAATTGGTCAAGTCATTCTGCCGGAATTCATCATACAACGTTATATTTATACACACATAAACGCAATATGTATAAAACAATTATACGAGTGATGAAACAAGTTTGCAAGTCGAATAGAATATTTTTCACGGAAGTGCCAATGTTCGTGATGACAACTGTAATTGGCACTCCGCTAGTCGCGATCGTACCTAATTAGTTTTCACCATTGTTTGCTATAAACAGCCTGAGGATGACTTGAGGAATTCAAGCCGCGGTTCAAACTGCGTTAGAAAGTCCGTGTTCTAGGAAACTAGTCAAATTTTGTCTTCAAGTACTAGGAACCCAGAAAAAATAAATAAAATATGTAAATAATGAAAAACGAGTTACAGCAAATTTTCCACCGATCATCCAATTTGAAGATTAAATATTTATTTTCACATATGTACGAATTAGTTTCATTTATTCAAATAATCGTTCTCTTTGTTTCTCAATTTTCTTGCGTAGGCGTTTTCTTATTCATCACCGTCCTCAAAGGAATTGTCACGTGGGTTTTCCCTATTCGATGTCAATTCGATTTCTCAATCTCTAAAGCAAATATTTATACATCTATATAAAACCGTCATTCTCCGTTCCACATAATTTAAATTTTCGAGTAAAGAAAAATTCTAAAAATATATGTATAGGATTTATATGTGGGTGCAATATTTACAAATTTCTGCAATGTAAACTATGAGAAAAAAGATGACGCGGTGCGCAGATCGCTTCGCAAATTCTATCGTCGCAAAGCTTGCAGACAAAACCGCGTGCGATATTATGCGGAAACGTCATCCGTTGTGCAGTGTTTACATTTCAAGAGCCAATTCCCATGACAAGTGCGCGCCTTAGAACTGTAGTCTAATCCGCACGAGAAAATCCAACCTGCCAACTGATGTGAGCTATTTCAGATCTCTTAAGCCTGTGAAGCTGGCGTGCGTTTTTCGTTTTTTCTTCTTTTTTTTAAAACTATTTTCAACGAATTCTGCATGTGTAACCTTGACGAAAAGAAATTTGCAAAGAAATTTAACATTATTTAAATTATAGACTATTGTTAAAGTTCTTACATTATTTTTTTTCTCGTCTCTTTTTAACATTATTCACGCGTTTTTCTTACACGGTTAGGTTCTCTAATTCTCTTGAAAATTTTTCGTCACCGTAAAAAAGAATTTTCTTTTACTTTTTCTCTTCAATGTTTCTCAGAACTGTTTTTACCGCAGCTGCTTCTTTCAGCGAACATGAAGTTTGTTAACGTAACGCTCTTTGATGTTGGTCCCGTTTTTCGAGGAGGCTTGAACTTGCATGATACAAAATCAAAAAACCTTAGAAATAGAATAATACCGAAATTTCGAAATTGATAAACGAGAATACTAAATTTTCAAGGACCAAGATGACCTCAAGTCTTCGCTTGCGAAAATACAGAAATGACAAAGCAATGTTAAGCAATTGATAAAAGGCTTTTACTCAAATGAATTTTTTCACAAGAATTCTATTCCGAAAATACTGAAGCGAATGGGTGTTTCCTCGAGTACAGGTAAAAAAATTCATCATGGTCGAATTCTGAAATACTTTTTTGAAATCAATGGTTCCGGTTGTAGAGTATGACGTATTATTCCTGCAAGATGTCTTCACAGAGTTAGGCGAGACTTGATTTTGCGAGCCATGCGATGCACGTATTTGAGAGTGACTTAATTGCACGATGAATCATTGAATCAGACTGCTGCCAGTCGTTTCCCACTGCTAATGGCATCGTTTCTGTCTGATGCGGACTGTCACACGCACACATATAGCATCGTACACCATAACCTGATCTTACTACAACCGTCACGAGATAATCGAGGCATTGATCGTCGCTTCCGAAGTAGGTGTACGTATATCGTATGTATGTACAATATGTGATATGTTATGCGAACATATTGTACATACATACATACAACAGCGAGTGTAAGATCGCGTAATCGTAAATTTTCTGAAATTCATGTTCCGCGGTTACATGCGTTCTCTTGAAGTTTTGCAGCCCGAATATATGCGCATATTCTCTGTAACATTCTGCGTCGAATTGGATCAAGGATGTAAAATATGACGTGTCCCGCGACGTATTTGATCGGTAAAAATAGCTCGGACCATGCCGGTCAAATTGTTCGATTCACAGATAGAGATTAGATTTTACATCGAGTGTACACTCGAGTTAAAGAGCTACATTAATGTCGGGGAGGCGAAAAACAGTCGAACAAATCGAATTCTATCGATTAGTAACAGTCAGTATGTCCTGAGAAACGAAAATTGTCGTTTTCACAAACTAAACGTAAGTTGAGAATTGACCTATTTGTAAAGGGTTGCTTTTAAAATATTCCAAAAATTTTATAACCGACGCAAGAATGAGTAAATAAAATTAATCAAGGTTTCAGGTGTCTGTCTAGTTGATTGGTAGACACTGAACTATTGTAACGGACGCAGCTTTCGGTTCTTCGATTACATTTTTTCCCACCGTATACGCGTGTCGTCACTTGAAACCAATAACTATAGACAAATACTTCAATTAATAAATCAGTGCGTGTCTGATTTAACCTGATTTCATACTCCTCCGGATCGCCACTTGGTGTCGCACCAATCCATCATCGTACAATCGAACGATTATTTTATACCTTCTTGTACGTTTGCACGCGGAGTAAAGTAGAATTCAAACTTTCTCCATTCCCTTCATGTGCAGTTTACGAGGTGAACGATAAAAAGTACGTTATACACAATGTTCAATACGAACTATAAATGTCTTAAAAATTCCACCATTTTTTTTATTTTTTTTTTTTTTTTTTGTAATAAAAACGTATTTGGGTTTTCCATTTGATCTGTCGATAGTATTAAGAGATGGGAATACTGAGAATATAAGTTCTGTATAAAATCTTGATATATAACTAATAGTGTGTCAAATTATATAACTTATACCTATAACGTAAATATATCTTGAAATGTGAAATTTTCACTACAAATTTCAATCCACATCTATATGGCACTGAAAACACGGTGAAATACGTAATTTCAAACGAGCACCGAATGAAATTCGAATTGTTGCTCTTCGACCGTCAAAAAATGCACTTAAGCTCCAATTGAATTGAAAAAAAAAATTGGAATGAGTACAAAATCATACAAATGGCGAAAAAAAAATTTAAAAATCTTACACAAACTATTTCCAACAAGGAATTTTTAGCGAACGGGAAGTTATGAGTCAGGCATTGATTGCGAAGAAAGTCGAGATTAGGGTAGGCTCGCTTCGTGTTTACACACCGAGGTGCCATTGTGCGTTTCCGGTTCCGTGGTTGGTAGCAGAGTACTCGCTTACGTTTACAAAATTATTATGAACTCATTGTGAACAGCGATACGAGTTATAAATGTGAGCTGTTTAAACGATACGAGCGATATGATACGGAGGCGTGGGCGGTGCTGCTATCGGGGCTTCGGCTTCGGTGACGTCATCAGCAAGCTGTAATACTTACTCGCACGCTACGTGAGTGTAGGTGTGGTTTTGCACGTTGAACATGGACGGAATTTGCGATATCGGTAACATTGCTGATTGTAGCGAATTTATCGAAAGCTCGCTTGATTGGAAAGCTCGGCTCTGATTCATCGATTATTATAGCTTCTACAATGCTTTTTAATTCGCAAAAATTGAGAACTTTTTTACACAATCTACGAGCGCCCTTGATGATGGGAATCGCAAGATTTACAGCAAGAAATTACAAAACTTAATATGTGTGGAGAAACTTTTAAATCAATCGACATAAATTTGAACTAAAAATTGGAAAAGAATTACAAGGAAACTTGCGAAAGGGCAATTGGCCTGATCATTTGTAAAAATTTCCTCAAAAATTTTCGGAAACAAGGAACAATAACATGTATTTTCGTTGTGATCGAAGTTTGTACTCAATGAAGTCTTAAAAAAAATTGTCAAATTTATAAGAAGTGTGAAAATATTTTTTCCTCAACTCTTGATGATCCTCCCTGATATCTCAGAAATTTTCGTCAACTATTTAATCAAGAAACTATTGCGATTCAACTGATATACATTATGAACTTATTTCACGTACTAAACGATGGAATTGATGATGAATAATTACATCACCAATCATCGATCATCAATTATAAAATTAAGCATAATGTATAATGCCACATCCTAAGCTATGCAAATTCTGCGAGCAAGTCACTGGATTTTTGTTTTTGTGGTTATAGATGAATATTTTTTTTTAAACAATACAGCAACTTTTCGTCAAACAGTGTTTCGAAACTTGTACGACCATGAATCGCGAATATATCTGCGGCAGCATCTAATCAATTACATTTTTTTCGTTTTCTTTTTTTTTTTTTTTTTTGGCCTCGGAATATCAAAGACTTATCAATCCCATTAGTCACATGAAGATGACACAGTATTCAAATGATTACACACACAGAGAAATGATTTGTTGACTTTACCAAATATGGCTATGAGACAGAAGTAATGTTATCGTTGGCTTTTGTTGTTTTTTTTTTCCTCAATCCAAAAGAGTATAGGTATCATTTAATTCTTTAACCAGAAAAGGGAACCTTAAGAATACTTGAAAAATCCGTTTACTTGAATTAAAAAAAATTTTGTCTAATACTTGACCGCCAAATTTGGCCATGTGAATCCGATTTTCCTTTCTTTCATTTTTTCGCTAGCGTAATTGACTAAAGTTTGAAATTTCTGCGCGATGATTTGCTCCTCGTTTCGTAACTATAATCTTAATTTTTATTGATATTGCAGGTTTTACCAGGAATTTTATGGAATGAATGAATATCGATGTAGATGGAGTGACTATTATTCTTAGAAATGAAATGAGAGAGTTTCATGAATCTGTGAAAATCAGGAGCAAAATATCATTAGTGTAGTGAGGTGCTAATTTTTAAATATCATTACTATTCACTGTTAATCCACGATTGATTGACCGATTAATTCATTACTCGACTGTCTAAAGATCGATACCTAATCAAATTATTTCTGTTTTAACAATAAAAATTTCACGATCAACCGCAAAGTATCATGTGGTAAAAAAAAATTGAAAATTGAATCGTCATCGCGGTAACTTTCGTAGAAGACGGTAAACAGAAGATACTTAAAAGAGAAGAAAAAACCAGAATAATACATTAGATCGACACTAATTTTTGCTGCATTTGTATCGATGTAGAGGAAGTAAAATTCAATGGAAGTGGTAGTGGTGCAGTCTTATCTGGATAATAACAATTATAATTTACTCGATTAATTTTATCTGAAAACATTGTTGTAACCTCTAGACAGTACCATATTGTAACCGCAAATTCCGCTCATGATCAGTTGGTAAATGATTATGAATACTTGTGGAATTTCTGCGGAAATGATTCGTGTGAATATAAATCGTAAACGATGGAGTAACTGCGTATAAGTGCAAGTATAATTTTCACGGATAAACGACTCGATCGGCCATCGAAAGAGATGAATCTCGAAGAAGGCTGAGCTCGACGGTATACGTCGGATGCTGGGTGTATAGAGTTTCTATATATAAATGCTTAATAAGTGGGTTGCGAAACGCAACGAAAGTTGTACGTAGCCTACGCGTCTCACGCGTGCTTCCAAGTCACGTAACCATTGGACACGGCCAAGCAGAAAGAGAGCAACAAAAACGAGGAAATGAAAAAAGAAACGCACTCCGTCACCGTGGCAGGTTCTCCTCGGTTATCAGCATAGGTGTTAAATTAAGAATGACGGTCTCTGCCAGCGTCGCGTTGCGTTGCGGTTCGACAGCTGCAGGAATTTCCATCGTTGGTTTATTCGCATTTTTTATTTTCCAAGGAAAATGGCATTGAGCAGTGTCAGAGTTGTGTTGGAAAATTGGCAAAAGTAAGGAAGCTTGATTCCAGGACGAATCACCCGGAAAAGAGAAAAAAAATTGTTTAAAAAACCTCCAACAGTGTTATCGGCGCAAATGATGGTGAACACGAATAAAGCAACATCACTACCGCAATTCAACAGAAGCAAACTTGAGCACATTCGAAAAACTCAAGCTATAGGACATCAAAAATTTGAGAAAACGGTTCGGAGTTTTGACCATTCGGAACTTCGACATTCGATGTGACGGTCATTCTGAACTTTCATCCCTTCATCATTGGATCATCCGTGATAGATGGAAGCGAAAAAGAGATAATGACCAAAAAACACTAAAAAAAATTCAAACATAATCGAAACGACCTTCCTCCATTTTGACTTTTAAATATCTCAACTTTTTATATTAAGTATAAAATGCTATGGTACAGATTTTACGTTTTCAAAAATTTTATATTGCAACCCTTTTATTTTCAAATCCTTTCAAATTTTAAATCCCGTCCCAAATTCCGGTTACAATTATGATTTCGGTAAGGCCGTTAGCGTAGCTCGGAATTGTGAGTGATACGTCTGGTGAATTGGCAATTCGCCAATACTTACCGAATCGGGATATGAAAATCTTGGCATGTTTAAGGCGTCTTGCACAATTCATCAGCCACGTTACCCACAATTCCCGAATCTGTCTTGCACAGCCACTCCGTAATCATAATTATACCAACTTTTTTCGTGAATTGTGAATAAGAACCCCCCCACCCCCGCCCCTGCACTATCCAAACTTTTGTCCAAAACTTGCCCGACGTCGGACTTAAGTCATAAGTTGCGTGATTGAGAAGATTAAAAGTGAAAATTGGGAAGTAAATAATTTCATGAAGGTGGCAGCAAACGTTAAACTGAACACAAATGGCGCATCTCATCTACTTCCGGAGGCAACCGTAACGTCGACGAGACTTAGCGGCGCTCCGAGTCTAGCAGGAGGCCAGGAGTCCAGGACGAATCAGGAAGCGGATTGCTGCGTCGAAACGACGAGACGGCGACTAGTTGTTCCGTGTTTATCGGGAGGCGGGATGAAGCGTTGCTCGCGTGTGTACGAGATGATGTCATGATGTCAGCGTCTATCTTTGGCCGAGAGTGGATGACCACACAAGACGCACACGCGCGTCTGCAGCAGCTTATAACTCCTAACGTAGGTGTGTGTGTGTGTGTAAATTGTGGCGATATTGCCAATGCGAAAAGCGATTCTGCCGCCACACACGCTTAAGATGCATAAGATGCATGATGCCAACGCTCTCAAGATAAGAAAATAAAACCGAAAGCAAAACAGAACTCTCCTTCATAGGTTTCAATCAGAAGAAAATGACGTCGAAGGTTCGTAAGCTTTAGAGAGTTCTTTCGCGAGTAAATTCCACTAAAAATTAATTAATTGAATGTTTTCTAACGCCGAAACTAGTTCTCTAAATTATTAGACATTTAAAAAAAAAGTTTTTCATACTTGTTATACTTGCTGTGATTTTATTGAGAGATTTATCACCACTTGGTAGTGATTCATTTTTTAACGTCATTTGAATTAATTTTCTCGACTGAATAATGTTGAGTCCTTGGTCGGAGACATTTTCGAGTGCCTGCGTTAGTAATAATGATAATAATCAGCATGACTATCAACGTTAAGGTTAAATTTTTTTTTCAACCAACTAAATTATAGAAGCAAACGTATTTCACGGGTGATGAACCACCTTGAGGGGATTCGTTGATCGAATATCAATTCTTTTCATTAATTTTATAACGATACAGCTTTACGTACAGCAAGTACGTAAACTTTAAAGATCTCTTTAAGAATACAACAATCGAAAACACCCTCGAAAACACCGGTATGTATAAATAATAGCTCACATATCGATGCCCCGTTTCAATTCACTCTCAAAATAATGGTTAAAAATTTAGTCGATTTGTTCGATTTTACTCTACACTGATTTATTTTATTCGGGATACGATTTTCTACAATTTCACTACCAACAAAATATTCTTTTTCCATCATGCTGGTATTGTTAAATATTTAATTTTACAACAGTGCATCGACATTGATTACGATTAACGAACGGCAATATCGAGTTAACCAATGAAAAAAAATCTGTTGGAATGGTTTTATGAAATATAATCTTCTCAATGAAACTTACCATGTTAGATCGAAATCTAGGAAATCTATTAGATTTTCGACAATTCTAAAGCGGTTTAAATTAAGTATCGATATCTTAGCTTTTGTTTATCGATTCCAGAATTTTATATTTTGGCATATTTTCAAAGCAGTCTTCGTGGTACGAGAGTATAACAATTTGATGAATACTCCATGTATGATCGACTATCTTGCAATAAAATTGTTTGAAAGAATCCCTTTTTTGGGCGAAGCAACCTCCTTACAGTGCCTGCAATCAGGACCGTCTGTCGCTCTCAGGAAGCCGATATTATTATACGAGATAGCGACTAACGGAATAGATAGGGACGCTGGTTCCTTGTTACAGCGACGAGACCAGTAGTCCGCTCCGGATAGCAAAGCGTCCGGATATCCGGTTTACTGGCTCGAATTGTACATCGAAACGACGTGGGTTCAGGGTGAGGCGGTGTTATTTATATTTCAATTTATTTTCAAACTTTTTTCTTTCAAGCTCACGAAGAGACGGGAGATACAAAGTTTAACGTCAATGTCAGAGCGATTGCGGTGTCTCGATTTTTGATCAGCTTGCGTTTCGCATTTGAGATAACTTTGATAAATTTCGAGAGGATTATCGTCTTCTCGAGTAAATACTCGACGAAAAAAATCAGCTCTGTGAATAAAATTTCAGACTTTCGAAATTTCATTTCAATTTCATTTTAAACAAAATGACTGAACGGTTTTTGGAATGTTTCTAGTCGGTCCGATCTTTTCTCTGATTTCAAAATTGTTGAGAGTCTCTGAATTCTTAGAAAAAGAAATGTCTCGTGAACCGAGAAAACGTTGACGAAAAATATTCAACTCCCAAAACATCTCACTGTTGAGAGAAGGAATTTGAAATCGGCGAAACAACTGGCCGCTTTTTTATGAGAATCGTGGTACCAAAGGTAACATAATTTCATGGTGGTTTTATCTTTTCGTCCAAGGAGATTTTCGGTACTGAAACCAGACGAACGCTAATCTATCCACTTTTCAAAAATCATCTTTATTTTCTGTGATAAGTACAGACAAGCTGAATTGAATTTTAAAAAGTGAATTGAAAATATTAAGGTCTTTCGATAAAGAATCTTTCTCACAATTGTGTTTGTTTTATTAATTGTTTTCAACCGATTACTGAGTAAAATTTCAGTTTTCTAAATACGACAATTACGAACTAATATAAATTCAGAAAAACAACTCGTTCAACTACTGAGAAAAAATTCCATAAACTATCTATCATAATATCAGCCTTGTTAATATTACGTAACCGCATCAATTGTAAATTCTATAAGTGTGAAAGTATGAGTTGTAGCTTAAAAGATACTCCACTGTTTGATCAATGGAATAATTGTGATCCCAAAATAATGTAGCATTTTGAAATTGGTGCACAAGAAATTCTGGTTTCCATAAATAAAAATAATAGCCAGTCAGTTTGAGAGATTAAAATTTCTAATCAGCTCACATTTTCTGAAAAAATACGATTAACAGTTACGTATACATATATTCCTGGTACATAGTTACCAGATGATTTAACACGCCATCTCATACTCAAGGTTATCAATTTAGTAGTCCGAGATAAGCCCGAACGTATTGCGTTAGGCAATGAAAAAAAATTATAGAAAGGAATAAAACTTTACACAACTCGACGCACGATAGGTCAAGTGATTATTTTATATTTTGACTAGCGACATACGTGACATGCCGAGCGCCATGTACCTACGAAGCATAATGAAGCAGCGAAGGAAGTAACAAATCATCGCGGCTATTCAACCTTTCCAGTGTCAGGAATTCTCTTTCTATTTCTTCCGCCGGCGCTATTGGACGTCACTGTGTGTCTATGTATACTTGTAATAATGGTCTAATCTCACCGTATACGAGGGACATACCTGGGAATCGCCGTAGTATAGTAACAAACCACACGCCGCTACTTAATATACTACGAACATCCGACCACGAGGTCGTCCGAAGGACGCCCCTAATGTTTACTAATATATTATAGTACAAACAGATTCATGCGCAGCATTATCATCGCGACTTTGCAATGAATTATGACAATCTTTTTTTTTTTATGTTACCGAAAAAAAATTCACGAGGTTGAAATTAATAACGTTAACGTAACGATTCATTTGGGAAATAATTACTAATTTATAATCTTAAAAGGAATCCGAAGAAGTTAATTATATAAATATCTTTTGGTGTGTCGTAGTTATCCGAATTCCATACAACCCCAGGGTTGTAAAATCACGTATGGAACAAATGTAACGCACGCTGCGGTTTCTTTAGAGTCAGGAATACCTGAAGCCTTGTCCAAAATGTCCGAACGGTCTTGAATTAGTGATGGAAGTTCGATTTTTAGATTATTCTCTCTTTCTCAACGAAAAAAAGATTCAAACCTGAATAAAGTATTAGCATTCATGACTTTTGGGACGTTCGAAGTGAAGAGAAAAAAAATTGCACGATGTTTCAGAGGATTTAAGAAGAATCAAATTTTTCATTCAATCACCTAATTGAACAGGGTGAAACTCGATTTAATCCCATTTCTTTCTCAGTCCCCAATTTTGAGGAGATTATAACACCTCGATTGTGATTTTAGCCTGCATACGGGAGACAAAATCAACCCAACCTTGACCACATTGCAAATAAAATTAAAAAATTCACGCATATATGTAACTGGAATGAAATTTTTTTCTTCTCTTGATGATGAATTTTTGAGAACTTGATAATGTACATAAAGCGTTACTTTGTCAAAGTGTATCGAGAGTTCTAAAAGTGACGCGAGCTCACCGCTGATCAATATTGACAATGACTGCAGTATTTGTCACGCGATTCGTCAATCAAAGCGCATGCAACGTTGAGGGATGTAGCCCAAGGTAATTGCGAGTGACGATTCGTCATCGTGAAAATGAAAACTTTAACTGCACAGCATTTATATACTCTTGGCAGCAATTCGCACATGTGTGATAACCCATTTTACTGCAGAGCTGCTATCAATACTTCTCTTGCACCATTTGAGTCAGACAATCGTGTTGTATTTGAATTCAGACTTCAATTAAATTTGTACGGTATCAGAGATTTGATCGTAACAAGTCAGAAACGATCGTCGAATCAAGTTCACGAGGATAAATTTTATTCAAAGTTTTTATTTTAATTTCTCCGAAGATTACGATCTTCGTATTTCTAGATCTTTCTTTTTCTACCAAGATTTTTCAATCTTACGCAAAAATTTTTAATAAAATTTATCAAATCGTCATTTCAACATTGAGACGAGAATAATCTGCGCATTAAACGCTTGATAACCTGAAGTGAAAACACAAAATTTTTACACCAAGATTTTCCGCGATTACAAATCTGCGACAGGCCGATAAGATAGACGGATTATTGCTCCTCGGCGTATGCATGCAGAGACACAACAAAATGAATCGTTTGTTGCCTCCACCCCCGGATTGTCGCGAAGGTTGAAAATCCTGCCCGAAATATGGAGTGCTTTATATTTTTCAGGCATTATTTAAACCCGTTCAACAGCACCCACGTAAATGAAGACGATACACGATTTCATTCACCCACGCGTGAAGTTTGTATTCAAGTGAACGTTTTTGACGAATAGGAAAAGAAGAAAAAAAAAGCAGAACACTGATTCTCGAACTGCGCGGAAGATATTTTTTTCGATGACACGATCAGCGTTGTAAAAATTATAATTATACTTCGAACTTATCCCAGGTTGCATAAACGCGTTTACATTATACACGAAGCGGCGGAATTGTTTGGGTGGGGATGAAATTTAATCCTTATCTCTGGAATGATAAAAAGACTCTTATTACGCCGGTGAGTCAGAGTAACGACTCTCTCGAGGCAAGAACAAGCTGTTCCAACAAAACATGCAAACAGTCAAACAAACGTCTACGACGCCACGTATGCCTTGGAATGACGGAGAAGCAACGGCCACACAAAGACAGAAGTCATACGCATGTACCAAGTTTTTTCTTCTTTTCCTTTTTTTCTTCATAGATAATCGTTGAGGAAATAACTAAAAAAATCATTTTTCAACGTCGAGACGATCGCGGATCGATAGAAATTTATACAACGATGCGTCAAGTGTAGGTATATATCCAATATGCACTCGTCTGTGTTCGTCTGTGTGAAATCGGAAAATCGGTGTTGGTCGGTAAATAATAAATCTTCCAAGAGATGGAAAACGTCGTGATCAGCATAAAAAAATGAGTATCGTAATAAATTGTTTGACGAGCACAGACTCGGCACATACGAGTATTCCGCTGCATCTCACCGAAACGAGAAAGACTTGACACTTTCTGATCCAATTCACCTGTCGACACCTTCATCGTATTCGAATTTCGAATTCCAAACGCGATTGCAAATTGCAGTCAAGTTATCCACTTATCTATACTATATTCTATCCATTCTTCCATCTATCTATCTATATGTATATATATATATGGCATTAGTTCATCAGTGACAATAGCAATGAACAAATACACGTCTCGTTGTCAGGCTCGACTAATCGCTCGCGATAAGAGCAACGCGAAAACGAAGGCAGAACTTTTGCTCGAGCACCGGGCATAATTATAATTAATGATCATACAGCAAAAGATGTTTGAACGAACGTGCGAGAGTCGAATGCAAAGGATGAAGAAATTTCTGTCGCGATGGATGTTTGTGCGATTATCGACGTTCAAGCGATGTAAAATTGTATGTAAAAGTAAGAAAATTGCATCATGATAATACCGAATTATTTTGGTCCATCATCTTCAATGACTTATCGAAAACTGGGATGGAATAAGGGAATGAAATTATATTTAAAAAAGTGATAATTCTGTCATTTTCAAGCATCACTTGCAGAAACCAATGCTGCTGCTGAAAATGGCGCGTTGCAAAAAATTCTCACGTGTCAATAATGAGAGGATTTCTTTAGAAATGTCTCCAACGTTCGAACAATCACATATCCAATACTAGAGTGGCCGATTACTTGCACTCGACGTTGAGATTTGGCATTGAGCTGGAGCGTTATGCTGCAGAGCTACCATAGGGATATAAATTTCAATCACGATGACTCAGTATATCGCGATTATTTCTCTCTCGGCGAATTTAAATAATCTGAACTGCACTCGATGTGTGCTTATAATAGCGTCACTACCTACACCAAACCGAAGAGCAAATGGAAAGCGTGGTGTACAGCGTACATATACATCAAAGCAGCGATAGTGTAAGTTGACAAGCTGCGATGGAAATATACAAACTGGCAGTTATAATTTCAGCTCAAATAAATTTCAGATAAGAATGTATATCCATATGTAGACACGTGCATGCGAGCCTAGAACGTGTCTTCGTGTGTATTTCTCCACTGACACAGAGTCAACAGCGAAGAACCGCCACTGTAATAATCAAGAAGGTTCTAACTTGGTGCTAACCAACTGGCGATGCTCGTGTCTACAGCAGACACAGGTACGAAAGTGCAGAGTATCGACGGTGACAATCGTGGAAATGAACTTTACGTTATACTGCGGAAAAGGACTTGATGAGTCACAATCTGATGGTTCATTTTACTCGTGAACGCGAAGTCACTTTTTGACGTGAACTAAGCAGGATCATAGTGTGAACTCCTTTTGTAATATAAGGTAACAAAATTAATGATTTCGAAATCGGCGAAATGGTGGTTTGATGAAGAATTTCATGTCACGATCAGCTGCTTTTCTGACTTTCAGCAAAGAATATCATTTCGACAGTCCCCGATACTTATGCGAAACGTGAATTCAGAAACGGTTATTTCAATCTTCTTAATTTTAGCTTAAACGTGACTAACATTCCGCGTAAGCTGTATCGATATACATTGAATCGACGAGCCAGTTGCACGGAGACAAAGCAATGATTCGGAGCCGTACTTTGATCACGTATGATTGTAGATACGCTTTTGTATGCTACAGATAAACTATCTCTCGTGGTAAAGAATGATACAGAAACGAACCGATGAATGAATGAATGAATGAACGAAAGAATGAATGAACGAACGGATGAATGAATGAATGGAAAGGGGCGAATGAACTGAGTTACAACCGGATACGCTAATTCGTGAGGGAATTACTCAGAATTTTTTTCGTTCCATTGATGAGACGCGAGTTGCCGACGCTGTGCAAGCGAGGAACGGCGCCTGATGACAAACAATGTAATCCACTGTTCTGCGCATCGTATTAATAAATTCTGAAAGTTGGAGGAAATAAAAAACCAGATGTCACCTTGCGATTAAAGACCATGGATAGAACAAGACTATAATTTAAGTCGATTTGCGCCGGTTTTCAATTAATCGGTTCGATAAACAGTAACTATAGTTGAAAATAGGAACGTTGAAGTCCAAGTGAAGAAGACAAACTCCGATTTTTAATTCAGATTCAGATAAAAGTTCAGAAAATATCAGATGAACAACCTTCGTTCATACAGTTTTCATGTATCCATATCATACGATGTATAATATGCGTAGGTATTTGGTACATTGATGTAGAAAATTAAACAATCATAAGGTAACAGCGCTGCAATTCATCAATCAATCTCACAGTTGATAAAAATCTCTCAAGATAAGCATGAGTATCACTTAAAATCTATTTGTTTGTTGTAGCAGAATGAAACAGAGGGAAAATTATTAATTCGAATTGTATAGCTGACCGTATATACATTTGGTTTTCAAAAACATTTTTTTCGGTCCACACAATTTCGCACTCCACTAACAAAGAGAATGAAGCTTCTTTAATCATCGAGCATCATTCGTAACCATTCAAAGTCGCAGATTTTGTCGCGAATTTCTTTAGGAACAAAATTTGCTCTATATTATAAAAGTTGGTCAAACGATACGATTTTTCGGTTGTAGAAATGATTCAATAATACGATCCCTTCATAGTCATTATTATTTTTTTTTCTGTAACCAGGTAATACTGTTTCTAATAAATTGAATTCGATTAAGTTCAGTTGCACTTTCAAACGTTTCGTAGACCATATTTCTGTCGTGACAGATCTTTAACTGGAATGTACTTCTGGTACATCTTCGATTCGTGAGATATTCCTACACGTTTACGAAAATTGCATTCAATTTTTTGTCACAGAGAATTTGGACAGACACACCGTATTTGATTATTTTAATAAATACGTTCCCGAATCCAGTTTCAGTATTTGATTAGATTTCTTTTTGAATCTAGTTTCATTATTTGACTTGATTTGGTTTTTAAAAATTCGAATTATTTGAATTTTGACGTAGCCACCTTTGATTCCACTATTTCAGTTAGTACTTTCAAAATAGGATACGAAAATGGAGAATTCTAAATTTCAGCTATATATAATATATAATTTGAATATTTGATTCGATTTTCAACTCGAGTTTCACCATTCAATTAAATTTTTCTATCAAGTTCAACTATTCAATTCGAATCCTTTTTTAAATCGAGCTTCGCTTTTTGACTTCATTCAATTTTTGAATCCAGTTTTACTATTCGATTATATTTTCGAATCGAGTTTTACTATTCAATTCGTTTCATTTTTTTACACGCGTTTCATCATTCGATTGGGTTCTCCAACCGAGTTTACTCTCATTCGATTAAATTCGATTTTCCAAATCTAGTTCTACAGTTCGATTCCCCGCCTTTCAAACGACTCTACCATTCGACTTGATTCGATCTTTCAATCCAGACCAAATTTTCGATTAAAATTTCACTATTCGCTACGATTCAACTGTTGAACCAAGTTTTACTATTTGATCCGATTCTATTCAATCCAACGTGTCCATCACCCACAAACCCCAGTCCGCACGATAATCCAAATCCTTCGAGAAGAATTCTATCCATGTCGAATGTACCTGCAAACTATGATCTAGGATAGCAGCTGATCGCGATTGCCTCGGCGACGTTTCAGCTTCGGTCGGTCGGTCGGTCGGTCGAACGCTGCGAGAATGAGTCACCCATCCGAAGCGTCTTGACTCGGTGGAAGGTGCGGCGAAGGGGGCGGTGGCACCGGTGCACGTAGCGTACTCTCAGCGCCGTTCTCCGGGCAGGCATCGCGTCGTAAGCGGTCGTAAGCAAGCGCGGCGAGCAGCGGAGGGCGTCAGGCGTCGAGTCGCGTCGCGTCGCTTCGCGTCGTCGTTCTCCTCGTTCTCCTCGTTCTCCTCGTCGCGGCCCTGGCGTCCGCGTGAATCGGCCTGCCCTCGTAGAGGCCAGTCGGAACCCGGCAGCCAAGAGGACCGGTCGCCCGCGCACCTTGCCAGCGCTTTAGTCGCAGCGACTCCTCTTCCGCGTCGGCCTGATACGCGCCGGAAACGCGCCCCGGCTCGGCGGCAACCCGGCACGCAGGGTGCCCCGAAGGCACCGAGATCTCGAAAAGCCTGAACGTCCGCGCCGACGGCGAAGATGACGATGACCCGTTGCTCAGAGGGCCGGGCGGAGGGATTTACGCCCCGGAAACCCGAACCGTCGTCATGATCACCGCCGAGGGGTGTGGAACAAGTGCTTAATTCTTCGTCCTTCGCTTGCGACGCGACGTTGACATGCTCGATTAAAAGCTTACTTATTGTTAGCGCGCTTCTCGCTGCAGGAAATTACGACTACGGAACGCCGGCGGCGATCCTCATTCGATTATCAAAAGTTTTTACGATAGTCAAGTTTTCATTATACACTTTGTACGCAGTGTACGCGTGTGTGTTGGAACGTGGCGTTAAATTGCGTGACGCATACTTGACGTATTAAATACACGCATCGTCGGCGGAATATCGCGTGGATTTACCGTAAACGTTGCATCGTCGTTGTTTCGACGACTCCCGTTGAACCGTTAGAAATTGTCTCTTCCGGTGAACTGCTTCCGAACCGATCATCATCTCTACCAGCCTCGAATATACCTCAAGGAGTTACTCGCGTCATCGACGTGCTTCAACGCGTGTGTATTACATACGTATACACCATACGCACGCAACGTTCGGACGACGAACCGGTCGTCAACTCTTTGGAATTACTTAAGGGAAAGGTAGGTGAACGCGAGTTGATGCCAACAGTGGAGATTCTTTTTCCTGCACGCCTCCTCGTTAGATTCGAACGATGAGCTGCTGTTAGATTCGTTATCCGCGTCCTAGCGCCACTCCCTCGCATAACATTCCGGATTCCTATTTCGGAGATCATGCAGACTATCGGGCCTTACATCCTTAGATGTGAACCAATTGTCAGAACGAATCGCATCGTTGAGCCTCTAACCAAGGATTAATTGAACTTGGTGAAAAATTACAATGAGACCAGTTGACGAAACAAACCGGTAATCATTTGCCGACGACGATGGATTCGTCAACTTGCTTACCGGTGTACCTGATACCCATATCAATGGTGGTAGATTCTGCCTTTGCGATACACGCTCCAATTAAGTTTAATTCGATTTTTTACAACGTACCGTTAGGCAGAAATTCCGGTCAATTCGGATGATTCGTTACAGGTACACTGATGTACAAGTTTGCGAGCATGAAGTTAATTCATTATAGATGGAAGAAGATTTTGCCAAGTGGAGAAATCGCTGAGCACCGGATCTACCTCCGTACTCTTTATCATAACGTCTGTAAACAGGCCTGTTAACAGTCTGTAACTGCACGGACAATAGTCGTGTATACAAGTTTTTATAACTGCAGTATTAGAGGAAAGAAAATGAGAATGAGAAAAATCGCTAAATAAATCGGCGTTAGCACAACTTGAAAAAAAGAATTCCAACTAAACTGTATAATTATAATTTATAAAATTTCAATGGAGTATATTTCCGAGTTAAATAAGCCGAAGAACGCGTGAAACGATCGTTCTGAAAGTGGTATAATACAAGCTCCGTTTTCGGTTGATAAAAACGGACGTGCAGCTGTTATGAGAATACGAGATAACGTAATCTATTTTCCTGAAGAAGTACGCGTCGCGTCGTGTGGCGGTTCTGATTTTCATTCCGTCGTTACGTTAGTAGACCATTTTTCGAACTCGGGACCTTCGGAGCGGATTTTAAACCGGAAATGAAATCTCAATTTCTTGCTAATCGGACAATTCGGCATCGATTCACTCTGTTAGAGAACCTAAAATGTTCATCGCGTATTTTTCCATCTTTTAACAAATGTTTGACAAATTTCAAATAAACATTCATCCCGATAGAAACGATATATATTCGACAATCTATGAAATGATTTGTTGTTTCAATGATTAGGGTTACGTTAGGTTAGATTGGCTGACAATGAGACGGAAGTATGTGGAAACAGCATCTGTATCTCGTTGTATACAACATACATATACGCAACGTATATTATATACATTTGTAAATATTCAGCAAAGTTTTCGCTCTCTGGACAGACAAAAGCGATTTAGTTTGATTGTTTATTTTTGATTACATATTCGTTTTTTCTTCTTATATATTCTTATTTCTGTTTCTTTTTTTTTTACATTTTATTTATACAATATCTTTGTGATGTATTTATTTACGAATCCTTTTTCCCTTTTTCTTATATTTTCTTTCCGCGAATACGTAAGCAAATTCTTTCCTTTCAACTTGTTGTAAATCAAAGACACTGTTCGGTGCGGTATTTTTTATTATCAAGATGAAAATTCCGTAGGCATAATATCGCGATGCTATAATCATGATTTCACTTTCAGGCCTTCGGGATGTATAAATTTAGATTCTTGTGTCATAGCCACATTTAAATTTCCCGCATTATAAGCTGATAAGATAATAATTAAATCCATACGAAAAGACACACGATCAGACACTGTGTATAATATAAGATCATTTAATTTAAACCGGTTCTCAAGGTTGGAAATCAAAACATTTGCTGTTCATTTCGATCGTCGCAATTGTTCGAATAAGATTATCTGCATATTCGATTATCGAACTAACGTCACGATGAAAATTGTTTGTTAACACGGATAGTCAGTCGAATCGCAAAACAAATAGCAGTACCACTTCATTTTTTTTTTTTTAGAGTCTTTATTTTTAAGTGGCATATGTTCGTGCTACGAGTTCATTGCATAATATTGATGGAAAGTAAACGTGACGATGCAATATGTTGATTGGCATTGACGAGTCGAGATTTTCTTTCTCTTTTTTTTTCTTCAACGTGAATGAGGAACTATAGTCAGAATTGCACGAATCGCCATCTTAAAACCTTGGGACAGCTGGTCGTGACGTTAAATCCCAATAACGATTTATTATTATTAATTGACATTCAATAGCTCAAATCAAACTTCATTGCGCGTCTGAACTTTGATTCTCATATAAATTGCTAGTCCTTTTCTTTAACCTATAGTAAATTGTCGATTCGAAGACTAAAGCGATTAAAACTTAATCAGATATTTTTTGGCTCGGGATAAAGTCATTGGGAGTGGAATCTAAGGCTGAACTTGATTTGTGTATATAACAACTTTACTTTTCCGCGAAAATCTTTTCATCTACCAAACACTTGATTTCAGTCACTAATCACGGTCTAATTTTTCATTCTTGAAAATTGCAAATCCTGTTTAACCCTTGAAAACCATAAAAAAAATAGGAATCGATGCTCAAACTCAATAAACATTATATTACACGGTTCGCGTTTTCTATCAATATAGTAACTTATTGACAGTGGAAGCTGGTGAAGTCAGTATTACGCAAGCAATAGATATGAAGTTCAAGTTCGTGACGTTAATACAACAAATTGCAAAACAAAATAGAATTACGTCAAGAATTGAAAGCTTAGGAAATGATAAAATGGAAGTAAATTGCTACTTACAATCAGATGTTTGATGTTGTACTAATTTTTTCTTCGTTATCATCCCGTCAGTTGAACTCACTGAAAGTTATGTTCACATATTTTATTAGGTTCACGTTTACACTTTACTTATTTCACACTTATTTACGTCACACTTTATTTATTTGTCCGATTTGATGCTTTCTCAGTGCGAAATGTTTTACCGTCTCACAAAAGGACGAAAACAGTGAAAAGAATTATCTTCGCACTTCGAGTTTTCTAGTTTTCGCGGTTAATTTTTTTCTTCTAAAATCTCAAAAGTTTAAAATTTCTGCACCCAACACGTTAGTAGGAGACAAACCAGCTTGAAGTTTTAAATCGAAAATAATAAACCTTGCTTAAAAGCTATCCCAAAGGACTCTAGGGTGAACTTGACGCTAAATGTTGTATTCATTGGTCTTTTCCTATGATCAGTACTTAGAATGAGCAAGAACTTGGATTTTGATCAAGCTTTTTGGATCGGAACATCAGCAAAAAAACAGCAACCGGAGATTTTGAATACATTCATTTCTATTTGTTTCGAGATATTTCATTCGGCAGGTGCGACAAAACCGTGATCAGGAAGTGGGTTAACCAAAAACCGGTACTTTTCATTAATTTCATTACGAGGCGGTCGTACGTTAAGTATTTGTGAAATTATTTTATTAGTAAGTTAATACGAAGTTCTCGTTAAAGATACAGAACTCATTTCGAATCATTGAAACGTTGTTAAAAATATAGTAAATTCGTTCAATTTCACCCTACGATGATGGTTCATTTTATCTAAAAGACTAGTTTCTTAAAATTCACAAATATAGATTTTCTTTCTTTTCAATCGTCAATTCAATATTGCCGTAAAAATTAAACACTCAAATAAATTCCTAGAAAATAGTCTTCCAAAAAAAGCGAGCAATCTTAGAATCAAATCTAAACCGACGATAAATCACGAGGTTGAAGTTAGTAACGTTACCACGAGGAAACATAGTATAGAAAAAAATTTTGAAGGAACTAAAGTTTCAAAATATCGGCCTGTTCTGTTGTATAACGATTTACCAAATTTCATACAATTCAGAAATCGCGAACTAGCGCATTTCCCTCGGCAGAATCATAACGATAACGTTACCAACTTCAACATGCCAAAGAATCGACGTTAAAACTCTTCGATCATAATCCCCCTTTCTTCCACTTTCATATTTTCAAATCGATCTCATCAAATAATTCTACGATTACTAAATGCTCGAGTGCCTCGCAATCAAACGAATTAGGAGTGCCGATCCCACCAACCAACATCCCCAACGACCGGCCACATGTCGTATATCAACCCTCGCCTTTCGGGGTTGTCGGACTTGGGACGACCGGAGGTGGAGAAGAGGGCGTCACCTGAACTCCCGAGCAGGTGCTCGAGGTACCTACACCTGTCCGACCGTCGGGTCTTCGACTCGACCGAGAATCCCCGTAGACGTTGCGTTGCGTTGCGTTGCGTTGTGTTGCACGCCTGACGCTCCGGGACGGAATTCTTCTCCGTTTACTCACCCAGCGGGAGAATCATTGGGTTGAAAGAGTCGCGCTGCTCCGAGTTGAGAGCGAGTTGTGTGAGTCGACTCGTACGTAGAAGATCGGTGCGCGCGCATCACGTGACGTAGGTGACGAGTTATCGAGAGACTCCTTCGGGCGTCTTCGGCTCTCTTCGGGGCGCCTCGGTACTCGGAGAACCTGCGAACTCTTTCAACTCCAGGTTCGGACCTTCTAATATTAGTAATTGACTCACTCCGCCGGCCGAAGCGACACGCGCTAATCTCACGGAGAACGTTCCCCTCGAGTCGTCGGATTGTCGGAGATATAGACGAAATTCGTGCACGATAATACGATCGGCATAATTTTATCGAGGAGAATTGAGTCGGGCTGTAAGTGCCATTTTTTTCTCTCTGACGAGTTCGAGCGGTAAATGACTATGCGGCGAGGAAAAAATATTTTCTCTAAGTTTTTTAAATAAAATTTTCGTTGCAGGCCTTTTTCAACTCTCCTTTTCATTTGGAAGAGCGAAATCATGGAGGAGACTTGAAGAAGTTACGATTCTTATAATTGATACGTATAAAATGGGAAACCTGAACTTATCGGGTCTGATTTGTTCTTTTTTTCAAAAAACATATGGTCGTCAGTATTGATGAATGAAAGTACAAAATATCAAATTTCAATTTGATTTTTTAATGTAAATATATATATATTATATATAGTATTGAAGGACCGAAGTCGAGCAGTTCTTGATATTTTATCAATGAAGGTAAAAAATTCAATTCAAAAATAAACACGAAGGTTGAAAATTTGATTCGTCCATTATGAGATTGATTTCACCTCAGCTTTTTTTTACAGCTCTGCAATCGTCTTCGAAATCGGTATACATAAACGATAACTGAAAAATAAGAATGCCTGAAAAATTTACAGTTCACAGTTGTAAAAATAGAAAGTCAGACAACTTCACGCAAACGTAATTTCCTTTTAGATATGAGAAATCTTCGAATACTAATACTTTCGGTTACATGAAATTAAAAAATTTTTGATACATTCTTCTTGGCGCTACTATAAATATGTATAATGGTCAAACACCGTGATATTTCAATATATTTTTTATTTCATTTCATGCTTTGTTACATTAAAACAAGAAATATTCATATCGATCGTCGATTTTATTGTTATTTTGATTTTGTTTCAAGCTTCATTTTTCAAAGATTTTCTCAAATGGCAAATGAGATGGAAAAATAATGTTGTGAAAATCGTACATTCATCGATTCTCATTGCAAAAGAAAAATGAAGAGTCAGAGATGTGTAAAATCAACAAAATTACCGGTTACGTTGGTTAGAATAAGAGATTATTTTGCATCGTTTTTACTTGTAAAATGAGAGAAAAAAGAAGCGAAAAAACGTCATATATTAAACTGTTGTAAACAATATAAGCTACCGAGTGACCGGAATCTAGTTAAAAAGTAGGTCGAAAAAATATAGGAGCATTCCTTGGACTCCGTTCGATGTTTATATGTAAGAAGTTAAACGATTCCATTTGATTCAAGGACACCAGAGTGGAAAAATCAATGGAAAAAATATCCACGCACATCGAGGAAACGAGCCATCGTATTTAAAAAAAAAAATAAAACCATCCTTCATTCTCTTCTTTATTTTTATTCACAAAGCACGCGGGTCTTGGCACTCCAATGATGACAGTTTTTAATTTGAAGCATAACAAATCTTCAGCAAAACTTGATCGATGAAGTGGACGAGCGGCAGTTCTGGCCATGGTTTAAAAATAAGAATACAAACATAGTCACAATAACAATAACAAGAACAATGATAGTAAAATTAATTTAGAACTATCAAAAACGTGTTCCCAATCAGTTATCATGCAATTTTGCATTTTATCTCATGTTTTCTTCGAAAATCACAAGTTCTACTAAAAAAAATGAAAATAGTTGAACAACATATATAATAAATCGCAACTATAAAATTCTCTCTTTGGATGCGATTATGAAATTAAATTGAATCAAGTGGATATCAAGTCTATTTCCGGTAAAGATTATGATACCTAAGCATTGCTATACCTACCTAAAAATTCTCATCCCTAAATAAAGCTCCACAACTTTATCTTGAAATATTCTGCACCGGCGGTCTATCGAGAGTAATGATACGATATTGTCGCGGCCTCCGCAGTTGCGGATAAATAGCCTGTGGAAGTAATTGAATTATACAGTCACCGCCGGAAACAAGGACGATCTACCGAATCCCGCGTAGAATTCATAATGAATAGGAAAAGGAAATCTTCAACGGTCCTCTACCTACTGCAGATGGATTTCGTCATCGGATAATGACTTGGCCTATTACAAATACCGCTCGAATCCTCAAAGCATGCCTGTGACATAACAGAATTCATTTTCAAGTCACTATTAAACCTTCGCCGTATCTCTCGAGCTTTTAATTGTAATCTTAGCATGGATTATTCGTTCATTTCGTCATTCCGATTAGAATTTCTGCCAAAGCGAAAAGGCAGTTTGGAATCAAATGAAGAATGTTGGTACTTGAAAATTTATAGTCATGCCGCAGTGAAATTAAAAAGATTATTCCGAGTAAACTCTCTGATGATTTAATAGAATCTTTCAATATTTCGGTGTCCTGTTATCATTCTGCAAATGAATATTCATTAATCAAGCGATCATATAATTGAGTGGTTATGTTTTAAAAGAAGTCAAGTATTCACAGAAGAAGAAAAAGAGAATCGTATGTTAGACTTTTCGAAATATCAATGCAGCCATTGCAAATGTCATATACTAAGATTTATTTTGTACGGTAGTAAGATATTTACTCAGAGTTTTTGCGGGATAAGTCTAAGATATTATTTGCAATGAAAAATTGTGACATTTCTACCGATTAATTGTAGACTACAAGAAACCAATTAGAAAACTTGTTCCTATAACCGCAGGAAGAATTACCGCATAATTATTCCGTACATATGCATTATAACGGAGGAAATATATAATACATGAGTTATATACATACATTTGCACAATTTATCTATCATGCGACATAAGCGTTTGCATTCTCGTAGTACATTTCACTATTTTGCAATAGCATGAGAAAAAAAAAAATTACAGTAAAATGAAATAAGAACCTTAGTGTAACGTAAGTTTAGGATCGGACGAATGTTATTTACTTATTTACTTGTTTATTTTCATACATAACGTATTCACCCAACTTAGAAAGCACCATTTTAGCAAAATCTGTAAAAATTTTCTCCAATTCAAACATTTGTTTTCGAACTTTCGCTATCCTTCAATGTTTTTTTCGCCTTTTTATAATCGTCAAGCAACGTTGGATAGTTTTTATTCGGATTGCTTGAACTCTTTTTTTTAAATAGGAATGACTACATCCTTCATTGTTCTGAAAAATTTGAAAACGCGAGAAATGTCGGAAGATTTCGAGTTTATCAGAGAAATTGAAGTGAATTTTATAAGCAGAATAGAAAAGTCACAATATCGAGTTTTAAAGATTCCAAAGTTTCGAGAAATCTTCTCTGAGTTTTAAAGTATAGAAAGTCGTAAAATAGAAAAGTCCTCCGAACGAAGTATAATAAACTATTCAATTTTCCTATATTCTTATAATTCATTCCGACGATTCCATATTCTGACTTTTCTTGGTCTTTCTAGAAAGTAAAAAATTCTACAAAGTTGATTATCACGTCTTCAAAAATTCGGCATTATGACACTTTTAGTTTCTGACTTTTGGATGTTTTTACCCCCACCTCGTCAGAATTTTAACAATTCTGTATTTCGCTTCACAATACTTTACGCATTTTTAATCTTGACTTTTCTGTATGTTGACTCTCAAAATTTATCGGATCCATTAAAATGGATCATCTCGTTTTCCAAAATCCGAAACAACGACTCTTCCATTTTCTAATCTTTCCAGATACTCATCCCCAAATCTAATGAAGTAGATATAGTGTTGCAGAAAAATCATTAATCATTCGTTGTTATTAGTCAGTAAATCCTCCCGGATTCCGCGTGCAGTCTCGAATGTCGTTGAACCTTACGAGCCAGCCGAAATCGCGTATTTAATCCGCGAAGTCTGCGGTGTATACATGAGGTTGAAGTTGGTAATTTTACTGTAAGGATGCATATTTGAGAAAAACCGTCACCGCGCATCTTAAGCGTTGTCCGAAATTAAGCAAACGATAATAAACAAAAGATACTTATATTTTGAAAAGCTAACTCTTGGAAAGTCGTTTCCAAAATTACACGATAATGAATTTCGCAAACCTCACTTTATATAAAGCGCTGCCGAAGAAATCGCTTGAAAATCACTTAAATTCTGATTTGCACTGTGAATTTAGAAAAATGACATTGAACTCAGTACCAGCCTCTTGTTAAAATAAAATCCTGCATCGCCAATCACTGGTAGTATTGAGAAATCACTTTTAGTAATATTAATAAATCATCTGAAATATCTTAAAAATCCTGTAAAATCATATGAAATATTAGAAATCGTGAGAAACCAACAAATCAAAGCAAAATTATCTGTCAAGTAGGTAATATTTCCGAATCACTCTCCAAAATGCAAGTAATCATGAAATATCGAACGACTAGATAAATTTTTCCTCCCTCAGTGAAACACCCTTAGCCAAAGAATCAATTCGCAAAAAATAATTCTTCCAAAACTCAAGAAAAAAAAAAAAAAAAAAAATTGTCCGCGTCAGTAGAACCAGCGAAACAGCCCATATTAAAATCCATTTCGGAAAAATAATATCTCGAGCCACCCCGCGGGTTTGGCAAGCTTGACGTTTACAGCTGTGCCGGGGGTGTAGGAGGAGGAGGAGGAGGAATAGTACGTAGGATGATTTTAGTGCACTCGGCACCCGGCACTACCGTCGTGTTTCACGGCAAGTATTCTCCGTCTTAATCTCCGTTCCCTTTCTCCTTTGCAGCGGGTCTCGATATAACCCGACTGGGTGACGTCAGGGCGATGACGACCCTGGTGTGCTGCGAAGTGTCGGCCGGGCGGCCGCGCGACGGCCTCAAACTCGCGCTGAACAGGAGCCTGAGCGAACCGGGCCCGCCGACGGAGCACCTCGGCGCCTCGACGTCGCTCTACCCGACGCTTCCGTCGCCCTGCAGCGCCCCGCCTAAGCGGTGCAAGATGGAGACCGTCAGCCTCCCGACGAGCCCCTGCGCCGAGAGCGGGACCCTGCAGCGGTCCCTCGTCCTCCAGCACGCGGTCGCCCTGGGCCCCGGGGAGCTGGCCCGCCGGCTGGAGAGGAACAACGCCGGGGGCCTTGTGCTGCTCGATTGCCGGCCCTTCATCGCCTACAACGTCAACCACATACGAGGGGCGATAAACATCAACTGTTCGGACCGCTTCAATCGGCGCCGACTCCAGCAGGGAAAGGCCACCCTTGCCGACCTGGCGACCGCCCGCGAGGGCAAGGAGTTGCTGAGGAAACGGTCCTTCAAGGAGGTCGTCGTCTACGACGACTCCACCGCTGATCTGGAGCATCTGCCCGTCCAGCATCCCCTTTTTCTCGTGCTCACCGCCCTCGTCGAAGACAACAGGGAGCCTGCTTTGCTTCTCGGTGAGTCTTCGAATATTGTTTTTCATTTATTATTCCCCGATTGGTTGGGATGTACAGGTGATAAGGTTTGCCTTTTTTACCATGCGATCGGGTCACGATTAGTCTGGAAGTGAACCCACCTTAATATTTTTCCCTAAATATACCATCGATTTGTACAATTTTTTCGTTACCGTGTGATCTCTCGGTCAATTAGGAATCATGAATTATCATGTGCATCGATAGTTGAATGTTGTGAAAAATATAACCTCAAATACCACATTTTGCAAGGGAATGAGTTGCCTAATTTACTCAGCTTTGTAACTGACGAAGTCACTCGCTTTTTCACCATAGTACGAATATTTTACACAAAAGATTCATTGTCGATTCGAGGTTTGAGAAAAAATCATTCCGATTTTAGCGAATATTGTACAATCAGTCACGTGACGTCGTGATGATACTCCGAACGCCTTGAATTTACTATCAGTCCAATTGATAGTGAAGAAAAATTGAGGTTAGAAGAAATTGCAGCCACCCCATACGTCAAAAAAGCCCTACTCATTCGAGTAGTAAACGCAACAGTAATTACTTGCGATTTATTTTTTTTTTTTACCGCGGCAGCAAGTCGCTGAGAACAAAGCGAGTATTTCAAGACTACGGTCACGTGGCTTGAGAAGTACCAAAATAATGATGACACCGCGATATTCTGTCTCTTTTACTTTTCCGTTTATATTTTTTCTGTCTCGTATAAGAGACGTTCGCGCGATGTTTTGTGTTTGTATCTGAAGTTCTCGATCGATCAAGCTTAATGGAAAATAATTCTACAACGATAAAAACAGATGTTCAATCGTAATTTTAGTCATTTATTTAGTTCCGAACGAAATTTTTCATTTGAGACTCAGCTGTTTTGGAATCATGAAATTTCAATCAGACTTGATCAATCCAAAGTTCAAGTTCATAAAATGATGTCTTCTACTTTTGAAATCTGGATTTAGCGGTAGAAGTGCAAGCATTTTTATCCCACCAACTTAATCAAAAATGCTTGTACGTACTCAAATTCTATTTGTCTCTAATTTTGACGTTTTAGTGAACAGAGGAATCTTGCTAATTTATCTGTAAGCACAAAATTGTGAACTTAAAACTGAATTATTATCCTACTGACATCACATAGACGTTGATTGTTTGATTAAGACTCAGTATTGTTAACAACAATAATGTGAATTTTTTAACGAACTTGAGCTTAATCGAAATGTCAGGTGAATTCCTTCAGATTTGGTGTAAGTATCAACAGCGCGGTTTGCTTACAATTTTTAATACACTTTGAAAATTTTCAGTAACCGCATATTTTCGAGCCTGATTATGTACATTGGTGCAAATTACTAGAATCATAAATCGCTAACGCTGGGCGCAAAAAAAAAAAAAGAAAAAAAATCGAGAAAAAAACAGACTCACGAAGAAAAATATATATCAAAAACCGTTTACGTTTGACAAGTTGATTATATTACGCGCAGTTCGTTTACACGATGAGAAAAGACGGTGTTTGGATCGGATGAAATCTATTCGCTGAGAGTGAATTTTTATGATGGACTGTGGTGCAGCTGTGTTTTTTCCCTCTCTTTACTCACAAGAAGAGTATCAGACCTCCGGATGACGGAGGGGGTCTTTATTTGCCCCAAAGTATGAAGCTTCTGATTGAATTCCCAATAAATATAGAAAATGTAAATTCAATGTATCGCGAATCGCGATTGTTCGATGAAAGACTGAATTTATTAAACTGGCGAAAGTATTTTAATCATCGCCAATTAATGATTCCATGTCCATAATTTTTTGTCGAAATAGCGAGGCGGTCGACAAATTAAAATTTCTATGGAAACTGGTTAATGTTAATCTGCTAATGCAATGTAAATCTATGTATTTAAGAATATTGAATAAAAATTGTGCAGCATTTGAAATGACGCTGTCGAAAAGTGTTTCATTGCTACTTTCTCTGTCAGTATTTTTAAAACCAAATCCACAATCAATCTAAAACAAGTTTTTGTTCTGACAACCGTATGATTTCGATGACAAATAGTATAATTCATGCATTCCTTCTTTGTGTCAACGTCCATCGTATGTCACTGAGTTTTTCCGTTGATTTGAATAATCTAGTACCTCGCCAAAAAACTGCAACACATTAAACACGTCCGAACCAGGATCTCCCCGATTTGTCAAAGTCGACTAATCACACGACGGCAGATTTTCACTCGAATCATTAGACGTCAACGTGTTTAAACGGAGCACTTGAAATTGTTTGAAAAATCTGCAGCAAGAGAAGTTTCAAAGTGTATAAAGAGTCCGAACTCCACGTGCAGGTCGATAAATCAGTAATCGTTTAACGTTTTACATTCCACGGCCATTACAATAATCGCGTAAAATAGTGAGACAGGAACAGCTGTGTAGAGACGATGCAGATGGAAGAAGATGATGCATTTACGAAGGAGTCTGTCTCCAAGTGTGAGCTGTTACCAATTATCATTACACGCCCGAGTTGTCTCGCGATACATATATCCGCAGCGCGAAATTTATCCCTGCCCTGCGGTTCGGCGTTCTTATTTATATTCATAAATATCCGCGTGCCGGTGAAAAGTGCCGCGAAATTAATTACGCATTGCGTTTTCACCCGGTATTAATGAGCTTACGTCACGCTCCGTGGAATCTCGCGACAACTATTTGGCTCGTGATACAGACTCCCGGTGTTACAATCAGCCCATGACGACGCCGACGTCCCGACCTTTCGAAAGTTTTTTTTTGTTTGTTTTTTTTTTTCATTAATAATGGTCTGTATTTTTTTATTGTCTCTTCCTTGCACCTCCGATAAAGATGATGCAAAAATCTTCAAAACAACTCTCATTGATACAATTTTAACAGTAACAAGTTGATGTGCCGGTTTCATGAATTATCTGCTAATTCATTGAAATCTTTGTAGTAATTTTTTTCTTTTTCTTTTTTACAACACTGTTACAATATTTGAGTAAATAAATTTTTCTTTCGTTAGCCTGTTGGTTGAATTGATTTTTTCGATTAAAAAGATTACAGTGTTTCCTGTTTTTTTTTTTTTTTTTTTTTTCTTTCAAGAGATATTTGTAGCTTGTACAAATATAATAATTTGATAATTACTCGATGTAAGATTGTCTCGTATAATAAAACGGATGAAATAGTATCGATTTTTGCTCAACCAACCTACTTAATCAGCCGCGCAATTAACCGGCCAATTACCACGCAAGTTTCTGCGTAGAGATCGTTATTCATCGAAATTAGCTTTTTCGGATCGTATCTGTACGCAGACACGAGTTACTAGATGTGATTCATTTTTTGCTTCCCACTCGGATTCGAACGCGCTGTTTTTGTTTTGGTAAATTTTAATTATGCAAATCACGAGTTTCGCCCCTGTCTTTTCTCCCTTCCCTTTGGTCCAGAATTAGTTTAGCTGGGACTTTGAGTCAATGCGTCAGCTAGCGACGAAACCGTTAATAACCAAGCCTCGAGCACTATTCGTTTATAACCAGGCACTAACCTCGTACTCTAAAAAACATCTTTACAGCGGATACTATCGCTTGATTTTAACCCAACTTATGAAACTAGAGGGAAAACGACGAGGGAAATCTGAGCACGAACCCAACAGGAAAGAAAAAAATCTTTAAAAATCAACTCCACTTTGTCATTTCGAAGTTCTTTGCAGATGAGAAAATTCTCGTGTCATTTAAATTTCTCATTAATCATTACCGCGAACCTCATTCATACGTGTGGAAATTATTTCATTGAAAAAAAAAAAAAAAAAATTTGACTTTCATTGACTGTTGAAAAGAGTCAGTCGTTAGAACGAAGAGTTCGAAACTTCGAGACTTTATTCCAGTGTGTCATAATCGAATGTCATTAATCATACCGATCACATCCTCAATTTGCACAAAGTACAAATCGACGCTTAGGATTTTCCAAAATTTGCAACAAAGAGCGTCAGTTTTTTAGAAATCATTGCAAGTACTTTTCCTCATTTCGTCACAACAGCGAGCTGCAAATCGCACGCGCATCGCGTCAGGCAAGTTGGCCGGATCACTTTAATTCCGTGCACGACGATGACGAAGCATTGCATATGTTTATGACTGAGAACGTCTATAAACATTGAAAGCATTCGAGGTTGGCGAAGGAGTTTGTGTACGTTCTGGGTGCATGTTTTTGCGCAATCGTCATCGCGTCTGATACGCTGGTGCAACGGTATTGTTCTTAAAAAAAAAAAGCCTGGAGACAATTGGCTTTTGAAGAGAATATGTTGGTTACTGCATAGCCTTACGTTAATTATGTAAGGCCACGCCGGCTGGCTGGTTAATTAAAGTCTGATCGTTAAATGTCGTTTTATTCTGTTTTTATTGTAACATCATGATTGATTTTTGCAAATCATTTCCTGTTAATAGATATTCGATATCATTGATCTGGGTCAAAATAGGTAATTGGTCATTGTGTCAGAACCAAAACATATTTGTAGTAACGATGATTAGCTCGTAGAAGCGATAAAATGCAAAATAGTCTCGACTTTCTATTTCGATGCTCAATTTTCAAAATTTTCGAAACATTTTTTCGTTTCATCTTGGCCTATATTTTATACCAGACATGAATTTTGTGACAAAATTATGAGAAACATGCGACTTTTTATTTCGAAAGCTTTTCATTCAGCTTAGTTTTCACCTACAACTTACATCACTCGGAATAAAACCCGTCGCTGTAACTTGAATTTTTACTGCAATATGGGAGACCGTGACGTAATTTTTCTTTTACGAAATTTCAGCTTGCACAAATACCGGTAACACTTGCATCTAGCTGAAAAATAAATTCAGTTTACTCGTGAGACATCCGCATTGTCTGGGGAAAAAAGAAAATATCGTTAAAGACGTATTAAATTGAAACGGAAATTTCCTAGTCGAAAGAAAAATAGAAATAATGAGTATAAAAATACAAAGAGAGACGAACTAGATACAGTAAAATTTATATACAGTTTAAAAATAATCGCGAATATAAGTCAAACTAAAATAAATTTTGGCCATTGAGCCAAAGTAACGCACATGTACGTATCATTATAATGTTAAAGTCCGCATCGATTTGCGGAAAAGTTGATACACGAGGTGCCATGTCTTTGACTAGACACAAACGTTAACGTCAACATTATTCGGAACGATTTCAATTTTCGTCACATGTATTAAAAGTCCCGTATGAGTGGTTGATAGTCTCATGGCATTCGAGAGAAACTTCTCTTCTCAATTCATGGTTAACCTCGCTTATAAGCATACTTTATACACTTATCAAGCGTATATACGCACAATTTCATTCCCGCACGCACGTATAAGGTACAACGTGCAAATACAAGACTCTCGTCTAATTGCGAAAGTTGCGTATTTAGCGGTTCGCCTCGCGATTTAATTCGCGACGAATGACATCACTTACCTTAATAGCCAGCTCACAGCTTATTTTCGTTTTCCGCAAGTGAATTCGTCCTCGTTTGAACGATTACATCTAATCATTTCGTATAAAGTCGGTATAAAGAAAGTCACTGCGCTCAGCGAGAATCCCACGAGTTAGTCAATCCGGTTTTGGAAACTATCATTCACTCATCTAACAGTATCGGACCAACGCTACAACGTGGGCACACAAATATTTACCCTCTTGTTAAAACTGACTGTTCACTCTTTATCTGGATCAAATAAATATCAAGGACGGTTTACAATTGAATAACTTAAAGAGCCTTTTTTCACCTTCTCATCTCCAATTCCAATGGAATGTCAAATGGTGTTCGATCACTTTGAAGCCAGCCGAGTTTCCTAATTGCTGACTAAGGTACCTACCTTACCTTAACAACTCACGGACTGAATCTCATGCCTAGTGATCCAGGTTTTCTAAAACTAAAGGTTCAGTGTGTATCAATATATCAACGTTTGTGATCAGTACGAATTTCCTCCCTATCTGTATACATCGGCGATCGAATAGTTTGAAAAATGGAGTATTCTTAAAAAACACAGTCGTCACGTGACCGACGTTAGCTACATCCTCCCCTTGCACAAGAGTCGAAGTTGACCCTACAAGTCCCCTCCGCAACTCGTTGCTTCGGATGGTCCGTGTTTCCCGGTTATATACGCGACGAAAGGAGACACACAACTAGAGAGCTAGCAGGAGGGAATCTATTCATAGTAGTGAGTCACAGACGAGTAGCTTTAGCCAAGACCCGTCGGCTGAATTTGCGCACAATAGTTTATACACGCTGCCTGCCGTCATGATGCCAGCCGTGTAAGCTATGCCGGGAGAAATTTTCGAGACTAGACCAAGACCGAAGCCGCCGACGAAATATTTCACCTGTGTCGTTCGTTTCTGCTGCTGCTACTGCTGCTATAAGAGCTGAATTAACGACCAGCTTTGTGCCTGATTATGCCGGCGCATATTTACTTCGGAAGACAAAGAACGCACGAAAAACGACGGTGTAATCTATTATAGGTGGTTCGAAGTCCCCAAGATCATAGCAGTTGGTAGCCTCGTTTTTTGGCAACAAGGTTGCAGTTCATAGTCGAATTTCAAATAGTTCGGGATATTTCTTGCAAGCCATTAGGAGACTTGAAAAATTGTGTAATTGACGTGAAAAAGTGTTGATATGATTAGAACAAAGCTTACGTTAGGTGGTGAAAAACCTCCTTATTAACGGGCAGTAAAATTATCTATGTGACAATAAATGTCGGAGGAAGAGCGAAGCTCTGTGTTGTGCTTTCGCATTTTGCCGCGCAGTCTGGTCGGCGGGTATAACGTCGAGGTGATAATCATTAATAATAGAGTCGTTGCACAATTTGACGTCAGAACTAGCAGCAACGGCAGCACTGAGAGCTTACGAAGCGTAAACCTTTTTGTCATGTGTACATTATACCAGCTATATAGGCATGTTATAACCAGGAGTTAGTCGTGCCACATAGACATGGTCGACTGACGAGCAATACCGAATTACACCCTATTGCGTGGACTTGGAATGGTAGCTTCAGCGATAATTTTCCACCAAAGAGTCTTGTGAACATCGAGTTGTCAAATTTTTCATGCCTACGTTTGTTTGGACATACTTGAAATACATCTCGACTTTGCGTTGGATTACTCGGGGAAAAAGAACTGAGAGAGAATGTGTTGAAATAGTTTTTCAATCTCACATCTTTGAGGCGACGGTATGTTGTATATGAATTGGAATTGAAAGAACCCACGTTAATCATCGGACTTTGAAATTCAGATTCGCAAAGTTACACATCCCAACATCGGTTACATCGTCCAACCCGATGGACAATGATTTTGCTATTTTGCAATTATCGACCCTTCGTCCGGTGACTGCCGATTTTCATAGTCATCTTAATTTATCGATTTAGTCTTATACCATTGGACCTGGATTAAACATCTTTTATCAAAACTTTTCCATAGTTTGACAAGTGTTACCAGATTATCTACATATCTAAAAGTGATAGGAAGTACCTATCCTTCGAACAACCGCACCTCCTCGAATTGGAAAAGGGCAAAGCCAAATGTACGTTACTGACGAACTTTACTGAGTTACAGTTACTGATCCCTTACCTCTTTACCCATTATAAAAACAATGAACTTTTACCCCGATTCAAAAATGAACCCGAAAACCCTAAACGGTATCGAATTCACGCATTGACCCAACCTTCGAGACATTATCGATTCGATGCGTCGTAAGATAAGAGGTGATCGATTGTGCCGGCAGCATTTCCTCCGTAATGATGCTGCAGCAGCAGGAGGAGGAGGAGGAGGAGGAGGAGGAGGAGGCTCAGGCGGAACCAGACTCGTCAAGGCCTTCGGTGGCTGGCCGACGGGTCGCTGGTCCACGAGTGGCGAATGGCGGGTGACACACGAGGTTCCTTCGTGCTCTTACTGCTCCTTGAAGACGTGATGGGGACAGACCGCGAGGTACGGCGCAGCAGCCTGGCATTCGGTCGGAGTCCGCCAGACGTAACGCAATCCAAGCCAGATCCACCGATGAGCTAAGCGTGGCTAATAACAGCGCTATATGCTGCGCCAGGCGCCGAAGCAGTAGCTATACATATGCTTTCTTCTTCATTTAGAATGCAGCTTCCTCATTCCCGGATTGAGGAGTCAGGAAAATTTCGTTACCAATGAACACCTTATGAACACTAGAAGTTGATTTCGCTTTGACAGGATAGGCCATTGTACTTGCGAAGATTCGTCATTAAAGTTAGGAAGAAATGGAAAAAACCGTTTAAAAAATATTCAGCAATGCCAATTTGTCGATGACGGTGAACGTGAATGAAACACCGTCACTTTAGTACGATAGAAATGATTCTGAGCAAATTCGAATGTCTCAAGGTACGGTACCAATATTTTTGGAAACAGTTTGGTAATGAGAATTCACAAATTCATTGAATTTCCATCTTCGTGGCTTCATTTTGGTCGCCATGGAAACCTACGGAGGTTTCCTGAGAAAAATTTCTCAAGCATTTATTTCCATAGGGTATAAAAATAGATTTTTTCAAGTACGATACAACAGACGTTCGTTAACAATAACGTTTGCGATTTATAACTGTATTAGGTATAATATTGTATTTTTCCAATGTTTTTCAGACAATACGTGAAAATTTGATCAACGAGTAAAATGAGCCCAAGAATATCATGACTGATTGAAAAAAAACGAGGTATTAGTCATGTTTAACGTTCCAATTATCAAACCTATTCTCGAATCAATAATATCTTACAATTAGCTTGTGTTAATAGAATTTGTTTAGAGTCATTTGGGTCGCATAGTAGGAATGACGTGTCATTTGTTTTTACCATCATTAGCGCAAATAATATTGCCGGTGATTTTGTAAACAGTTTTCCCTCTTCATCTTCTTTTTGATTCGTCCAGACGGTCGAGCCAATTCATCCTCAATCAAGGATCGCTTTAGTCATCGAAATGGTTTCACAACGCTTTTTACGATGTTTGTTTTTACACAACGAAGAGAATTTGTTTAGGAATCGATATATAAATTCGTAGAATTTGACGAATTTGAAACGCTCCCGCAGTGGCAATGACTCCGTTAATGTTTATCGGTATGTTTCCCAGAAACGGTCAGAAGTAATTGCACATATACACTGTATATTACAAAATTGTCGAAAATAAATTCTGGATAAAAATAGTCGTGCCGTCATCGATTTCAGTGCAGACCTTAATTTTTGTAAAGACATAAAAAAAACGAGTGTAAAGAAAAAAAGAAGCAAAAAAAAAAAAAAAAATCCCCAACGTATCATCATTCTGTCATCACGTAAACGATCATTTAAAAGAATCCAAAACCAGGTAAATACCGTAACCGATTTGGAAATCCGGGATCGGTTCAGAGCCATAAATTATCTCTGCACTTACAAAGCGTGAGATCATTATAAGCAGCGAATTCGTTTAAGTCAAAAGACGATGCAACTTTAATCAAGACGGTATATCTCGTTTAAGTGTTAGTATTAATATTTATTACTTTTTTTTTTATCTTTCTTCTTCTAAATCGTCAAAATTGTTCTTCTCCGAGTTGTCGACAATTCCAATCGTCATGCTCTTCTTAACATACGCGTGCATACGATTGTGTCAGGCCTCTTCCATCTTCTCTCTGACATGGAGGACCACCGTATCAACGGTATCCTCGAATAATCGACGCATTCCGCTATAACATCGCGATAATTGATGGAAAGCCAACAGCACACGTGCATGGGCTGCGCACATAGACGCGGTATTCACAGCTCGTAGCTTCGCACGCATACCAGCCATGCACTTATCATTGGTACCTTGTACGCACCATGGATGGCTACATGCATGAGACCAGCTACACCAGTTCTAACGATCATGGACGCTGTTCAACTTCGACATACCAACGTGACGGGCCTGACTACCTAGCTACTGATATCGCACTTGGGACCAGGGTGCTATATGTGCTATAAATAAACTAGGAACATACCGGACCACCGCCCGGCAAACCCATTCATAGGCTTCGTGCGTCGCGAATCAACACCCGGGCTCTGACTTCGTTAAATCTATACGAAGGTACGTACGTACGTACGATACGTACGCATAAACCTGTACAACGCGTGTGTACTAGATTTCTCTATATCGTTTCACGCGCGTATCTGCGTTGAAGTAGATACCATATACGCCTGGAATTTTACACATTTATTTATTACACGTGACTCATTTCTGTTTACTTGTTATTCCGATATTTATTGTTGTCAATCATTACGTTTGTTGTTATTTATGAACACTTAGATGTCGTATAAACTTGTTTGATCTTCTTTTTTTTTTTTCTACGTCACTTTTCAATCTTCATAATTTCATGTTGGATGATTCAAAGTTTAAAAAACAGGCGAAACGGAATTGAGAGAACGTGCGAGATTTGGAGAAGAGAAAAATTGAAACGAAACGAAAAATTACAGGATAAGTCTAAGCATTTCAACTGCCGGTACAAGGTGTGTACAATGTGCATTATATAGACAGGAACGCCTTATATTGTACAAGGTTAATTAACGCGATTATGTTAGATCGTTCAGTTATCACGTTTTACGCGTCACCTACAGGCGTATTATGGAACATGTTCACCACGCATGCGTTTATATAAACCGCGCTCGACTCGCTCGCCTTATGAACAGCTGTTTCATCCTGAGCAAGCTGATGTCACCTACAGTTTTGTCAATTTTTCTGCACACTGTGTTTACCGTTGGACATTTACTCGAAAGATTAGCGCCTATTTTTCTGATCTGGAATTTTTATTGATTGGAATGATCGAAGCGAAATACGTTACGAATCTGCATTGAGTGCGTTATTGAAAAGGTGCAGCTATATGTGAAGTATTTTTAGCAATTGACACGTTATGTATGGATGATTCTTGTTGAAAGTTTGCAACTTTTTACTGTTGTGTAAATTTTTCCATTTTCGCTTAAAATAGGGACCGTGAATTTTGGCGCGAAAAATAAGTGAGAAAAAAAGTAAACGACGTTGAGGAGATGTTGACCAAACGTTCATAGTATATGTGTAGCAGTTGCGAACTATGAACGCGACCAAAAATAACAAACATAAATAAAATGCCAGCTATATACGTACACCTGCACCGTTTCCCTAGCACAAAATTATATCATCACGTTTCGTAATTGTGTGTTTTACTTATTCTCATGCTTGATATTTGCGAACATGTGTGTATAACGTGTACACAGAGTATAATTTAATATATAAGACACGAAGATCGGTGGCGAGATAAAAACTTAACAGATTCGTACACGATCTTCCGTTGCCACGGTTAATTGATTTCAATTAGTTTCACTGTTTAACGAGAAAAACAACTATCTTCTCAAAGCGTATGAATGAATTTTATGAATCCTTTCTTGACTAGGAGTAAAATAATCGCTACTTGTCAAATTTTATTTTCTATCAATTCCGATTTACATCGTATATCCACAATTACGCACACAGAGTTATGCGCAAGCAATCACGGCCGCCTTCTTTACGCCTACTTAAAATGAAACTTGCTAAACCCACGTCACGACGACTCGATCTATCGCACATATGATGCACCGTGAGGAAAATTTGCAGAAAAATATTTTCCACGTAAATTCGCCTGTGGAGCATCGATGAAAGCTGTGAAAATTCTTTTACCGTGCTATAAAAAGTATAAACGGCAACATTATGTTCGTAAAACTTCTAATTGTTGCATAAAGAAGAAACGTGTTTCTGAAAGACCCACTTTGCAGGGAAAATAAAAAAAAAAGGGAAAAAAGAAAGAGATAGATATTCAACAAAACCACGCACTCGACGTTTCCAGCACAGTCTCGCGGTCCAAAAATCCGACAGGCTGACGTCACTTCTAAATATCGGTATGATACATGCCCCCAGGATACCGATTCACATGCCTCCTCGTTTATTATAACTATCTTTTACGACATGCAATTTCAGAAAGTATTCTCACCTTGCGCGCATCAGGATTCATCAAAATCAGATGATATCACTCGCTTTGACGGTATAGGATAAACACACGTATTACATACATACGTACTTACATGCAAAATTTTAAGGAGACTCAAGTCTGTAATATTAAAGCTACAATGAAAATTCGCACGAAAAATTACCGTCTTGTAAGTTTTTTGATTTTCCAAAATATCAGTCTGTCTTGTTTCATTCTGCAGATTTACTGAATTCAGGCAAAAATTTGTTTTTCAATTTCCTCGCAGTATAAATACGCGGGGTTAACGATGAAAAAAAAAATAAAATGGACATCGTCGCACTAACACGACGGACCTCAACCTCATCCATAACTCGAAATCACCCCACCAAGTTATCTTTGAACGGTACGAGACTTCTGTATAATCCATATAAATATACTTGGCACCGTGTTACACGCAGCCTTATCGTTACTTTCGGAGCATTAGCCGCGTTAAATAGGGTCGAGGTGACGGACGCAAGTGTAAGTAATAAGTAAGCAACCCCTGCAACGCGTGATCATTGGAGCGGAGGAACCGCAAAGATAGGGAAACAAAGGTTGCGAGAGAATCGCAACGTGACGGAAACCGTGGCTGCTGCTGAATTGAGTCAACTGTAATAACCGGAAGCGCGAACAGGTTTCACCCCAACTCGCCTTTAAATTTTTTAAAGTTTTTTTTTTTTTTTTTTTTTTTATTGAAAATTGAAACTTTTTCTTAATTTCATTACCGCAGGCGAGATAAATTTCAACTTGTGAATACCTTACCATTCCGAATTATTATCTATTACTATCATCTAATTGAGAAGTAATACAGGTTCTAAATAAAGTTACTTCTAACACATTTTCTTGTAATTCAAGAATATTTAAATTGTTATTTGAACGATAATCATTTTGCTAGAATTTTCTGTTGCTAATGTACAACGAATAGAATTTTTTCAGTGTATTGCTCTAATTAATACATACATTTTTAACTTGCAGCAGAACTTGTACATTGATTTTTCTCTTCAAATCACTTTGAAATTGAATAAAATCTGGTTGTTACACTTGATATGTTGCTGAAAATAAAAAAAAAAAATCCACTTTCATCTCTTTTTTTCATCCTCAAACTGTAAATCTCAGATCACTAGTATGTGTAAAACATATGTATAAAACATATGTATAAAGGTACATGTTACACGTGAACGCGTTACATGGCATATGTGCCATACGTTACATGTATGTTTATATGTACATACATACATACATACTATATCGTCACTGACAAATATGAACTGCGTAGTTTGCCAGCGCCTCCAGCCGGCTACCGAGTGAAGCACAAAATACAAATTCATGACTCACGTCAATCGACGTTGCGTACATTACGTTTTATGCACACAATGAGACGTTTACACGTATGTATGTATAATACATTGTACACACATGTGACACGCGTTGGTAGCCAACAACACGAGCTTAAGAATTCGCCTCGGTAGCACATACAGCAGCGAAGGTCGACTGACTGTGCTCCCTGACAAGACTCGCCTACGATAGAAACTAGAGAAAACTATTGAGTTCAGGCAAAAAACAAATAACTATTACACGCGACACATAGACGTCAGGTGTTGTTTATGCACACTCGTTCCTCACGTGGAACGTGTCGCTAAATTGCATGCTGTTTTATACCTCGACAGTCGCTGATTAGCAATTCATACGAAAGCAATTCGAGATATTACAAATATGAAAAAATTATTGCATTTCTTTTCCCAGAGAACTTGAAAAAAGTGCATTTTGGTAGCTTGAAATTTTTATGTTTCTCAAGCAATAACCAATGCAATAAAAAATTCATCAATTTTCATATTTTTGTTTTCCATTGCTTCTCATTTTACGAAGTATGTGAAATTATCTTGTTATATAGAGGCAAAAAAAAAAAAAAAAAGAAACGAACAAAGCAGGAAAGAAAAGGAAAAGATTCAGGTGCAGCGCATTTGAAAATTTAACCACATTTTTTTTTTTGTTTTGCATGATGACTCAAAATATTGAAATTGGAAGTATTCAAATTGTACCCTGAAACTATAAATGAAATATTTCGGGCGAAAGAAGCTTCTTAAAATGTATAGGATCGACGACTCTGTAAATATGAATGAACCAGTCTATTTTAGTCACAACTAATTTGAATAACCTCAAACTTGGTACGAGACGCGATTCAAAGACTACGGAAATAATGTACGGCACGAAAAACACTCGATCGGTTCAATCGAATCATTAAAATTCAATGGAAACAGAGATTCCATTTCGCGAGGGGCGGGGGGGGGGGGGGGGGTAAATTTGTTTCAACCAAAATTTAAAGTATTATTATAAATTGTTTTGAATTAGCTATCTCCCAAAAAGAGTTGCAGGTCGAAATTTATCGATGTCGCGGAATCGAAAAGAGAAAAATCCTTTCTGAATTGGATAAAAAATCGCGACTAAACTGTAACATATATATTTATTGTTTTATGTACTTACCCGCTGACATAAGTCTCATCCGCGCGTCATGTAGGCCGTATGCATATTCATGAATTTAATTACAGCATTATTCCGAGCGTATACCGGGCGACTCTTCGAATTACGAGCAACAACCACCTACTTTTATGCTGATGGATTATTACTCGGCTACTTCGACTTTTTTCTCTGTAAATTAGAAAATTGTTATTAATAATAGGTATATACGCAAAACGAATGGAATGGTGCAATTATTTTAGACGAAATTTACGTCGTGCCCGATTGCGTATTTGATATTTCAAAATCCATTTGACTGGTAAACTGGAATTTTGAGGTGCAACAATAATTCCGAAACATTTTGAAAAAAAACGAGAGTAAGTACTTCTGATGTCGTAGACTTGAAAACTTGGTCAAATCTACCTATTTCCCAACGACAGGCTATAATTTTCTTAAAAAAAAAAAAAAAAAAAAATCGAAAGGAAGTAATATTTCAATATTTTTCAAATTACCAAAAAAATTACACTTTTATTCAAGCACATAAAATTCCAGTATTATTTACTAAACTCCGTAAGATTTCTCTGACAATTATTTCAGATCGGAAGAAATTCTCCAACTTTTCCAGGTTTTCCCTGTTCACCATACATGCGTAACAACCCTGGATCTTTCCGTCGTGCCGAATTGAAAAAAGATAAACCTTTTCTTGCTCGACCGACTGGTTTCCATTTTTCTTTTTCATCCCCGGTGCATCGCGCACCTCGCTTCGCCTACTTATACGCGAGTGTTCAAAGCCAGAGCGCCGCATGCATCGGTGAGTCATGCGGCCATGGCCGTGGCTTCGGGGTCATTCGTCGGTTGTTCGAGCCTGACGTAGGTATGTAGATACTGGAATATATACATACATGCCTACATGTGCATATATGTGCGTATAAAAGTCGAAGATGCCTATCTATCCGTGGCGATAACACGGCGATATTCATTCCCGCATCACGTTTACCTCTATCGATAATACGCCATCAATTTCCATACTTTTATATATAATATTTGTCGTCGATCAGTTTCCTCGATTTTTCACATATTTACTTATACATGCTAGGGAATTGAATCGATTAAACTAGTGCAGATGTCGGTAATAATATAAAATGATCATTCCAGGACTAAGAAAAAAAATAATAAAAGAAGCTACCGATTGATTTATTTGATTAGAGAGAAGAAAAAAAAATGTTAAACTCATCGTTTTACACTTGTTAAACTTATTGATAAGAGTATATTAATATTTATACTTTTAACGAAAGCATAAATTATTATACACATTGATTTGCGTCATGTTGGTATTACAATATTATACTTGACCCCTGATTTATGTAGGTATTGACGAGTCGGTTGATAAGAATTCATCATGTCTCATCATCGAGTGCTTATTTTTTACGCTCAGAATCGTCATAATCACGCGATGATAATTTTTGTTTCGTTTTCTTGTTATGATCGGATATAATTGTTATTATTAGTCTCTTTGTTCAAGCTTAGGTTTGTAGTTTTACAGTCATTCATGTCAAGATTGTATATATAAGTTGAAAAACTTGAGCGATTCAGCACATATGGAGAAACATTTTCCTTTTCGCCTTTTTATATCTAGGTGTGCATTTCCTCCTTTATAGGTATATGATAAAAAGATGAGAGGAAGTTTCTACTATACATGATACATCAAAAAACGTGATTTCGATATTTATACTCTTTTTTTTTCTCTCTTTAACTGTTTTTCTCAGGTTCAATTTAAGATTTTTACAAAAAGTGACCAAATATGATCAGAATTTTACTTAAAAACCAAAAAATCACACATTCTAACGGATGTACGAAGCAATCGAAATTCATTCTTCAAGTTCGACGATATAATAATAATTAAATAAAATAATAACTTCATTTATGATGAAAAGCTCTCGAGTTAATTTACGTTACAAGTTAAATTAAGTTAAAAAACGTTAATTTATGTCACAATGGTTGGGTTTAGGTTCTGCAGTTAAAATTCAATAAATTTATGATAAATATACTCAGTCAGCGCAGTCATATGCGGTAAAAGTGATTTCATCCCTGGACCTTCTACAGGTGCAGGTGCAGCGTTTTCGTCGCGCGTTGCAGGTGCACTTCAAAAGTCGAGAACTGTATGGACGAGTATACATACATACATATATATATATATATATATATATATATATATATGAACCTACGACTCATCGGCCTGCAGTTGCAGCTTATACGTGAATCAAAGTAGCGTCTTTTCGAGGCTATTTTTGTATTATTGATAGCGTAAATTTCTTGGACAGAATTTTTTCGCACGTCTGGAGGTCATCGAATTACATTGAAATGTAGATATAATAATTGTATGTAATGTAAAACACAAGCACTATAAACCGGCAAATAAAACACCTGTCTGGGTAAATAATTTCTTTAAACATGTAAAGCAAGCGGTGCAACAATTCAGTATGACTATACGATGCTATTTTGAAAATAAACAGACACTCGGTGGCTGCACGCGCTGTTTGATTAGCTTTTAAATTACGGCAATTTCTCCAATTTTTTTACCTCTATACGTATGTCGAGTCTTTTAATGGTGACGATGGTTAGACTGAGTAGATGAAATAAATATCGACGCTTTGTTTCAAGTAGTTGATATAAAGAATATTCACAACTATACGAATCAAAGGGTCAATAGGTACTCGGTGTAAGACTATATCGTAACAAATTCGACAGAAATTATATCGATTTTGGCCAACCTTGACCTTTTCAAGTAAAGCAGACGAAATTGTAGATCGTTTGCAACTCGGCCGGATAATCCAGGATGCAAAATTCGAAACTGTGTGTTCTGTAGATTGATAATACGCGAGGGTTTCACAATCGGCACGGATACATGCTCTGGTCGGATAAGGATCTCCGGTTTCATTGCGCGAGGTTGATTCATTCATAAATGGGCCCATTATGTGTGTGTCTTGCTTATGCAAATACAAGTGCGGATGCATCGGGGATTTAATAGGCTTCCGTGTAAAAACTGGTTATTTTCCCAGTGACGACACTCTGGAGTTTAAAATGCACGAATGGGGATTTTAACTCCACGCTGAGTTCTCGTTGCAAAACCATTCAATGTCGGAATTTCATGACCATTTTGTTACTTTTTCACAATTCTTGTTGTAAAGGTTTGTTATCAGACAATCTTCGTGAAATCATGCGCATTTTTTACCGTGTAATCTGTAATCTACAATATATACGATAAAAGAAACTGTCGTATTTCAATTTTTTTCACCACTGGAAACATCGTGTGCGATAAGAAAAATTTATCTTCATTTTATGTTAACGCATCATTCGGGAAACTGAATATTTATCAACATTGTATGAATCATAAAGTTACATGCGATATGTTGAAAGTACGAAGGTTTGAGAGTAATGAAAGTCTGCCTCATGCGCTTCGTCTAGAGATAAAAATGCTTTATTTGCGACGAGTAAATTTTACTATTTCTCAAATAAAGTACGCATTGCTCGGAGCTAGCGTGTCACAGAAACTTTACTCAGAAAAAATCAAGAATCGGCGGGATACTGTATGAATATACATTTCGAAAAACGTAAGAATAAATTTCGTCTTTCGAGGTGAACTTAGATTTTAAAACGTACTTCATTTGTTCATAAAAATAAATTACATGCATTTTTCACAACGAATTAGAGTAAAAAAAACGTATAAAAATTAAGGAAAAGTCTAATCAGATGGTTATCGTTACAATAACGGTTCGAATATTCTTTGAATTACCATAAAATCTGATGTACAAGTATATCTACTCAGTATAATTACAGTTGAAATTGAATATCAATTTATCGTTCCACCTGCAACATCAAATTATCTCAAAAAATACTACTGCATGATAGATTTTTTAGTTCCATCGCTAAAACTCATTTCCATATCATACCCGGAATTGCATATTTTGGTTTCGGTGAAAATATTTCATCCATTACCGAATAGAAGTAAAAATCCAATTTCTCATGTGACTTATTCGAAGCTTCGACAAGCGGCGTATGAGTCTAATTGCACTGTTCGCTGATTCCCGAGACACGCACAGAGTTTCCCATCAGATCTTTGTTCTCACGCGTTAGTCCCAACTCCCACAGGAAGCATCTGCATGCGTGCACGTCTCCCGAGATGCACACGGCCAAAGTCCGCGTATTCTATGCTATAACGTAGGTACGTACGTTAGGCACGATTGGAACCCCTTGTGATACTGCGATTTCAAGAATCGTTCCCCAAATTAACATCCCAGATCGCGTCATCGCATTACCTCGCGGCGATGAGGCGTCAGGATACCGGGAATCTCGGGAAATATTTGCACCGGAAACAGCCTCCTCGCTCGGTACGCATTCAAGGTGAAACATATACGCAAAGCGATTTCTTGAAATCAAACGTTGAATTTAAATATAATTTAAATTTAGCTCCGAAAACCAACACTAAAACTGCTAATATGCAGAATTGATTTTCGTTAACCTAAACGCCCGTTCTTACCCATTAATCCTATTAATCCTAGAACAATTCGATAGTATTGTAATAATTCATCGAATAAATTGCACTTTTTGAAATATCACATCATCGAAACTCCCGCGCAAAGACAAAGATATCGATCTTCTGTGACGAAAGTGGCGCAACTCAGTAACTGGCGTTTTTTAATTATTATTCGCCATATTCGGATTTGCGAAATTCACTGCCAAAGTACAGAACTGTCTTTTATCGCAGTGCAAATTTGTCACAAAGGATGTCGTTCTACGTTTTTACGAGATAAGTATAAACTATCTCAATAAAATTGGATCAAATTGCAGGATTAAATTCAAGAATACTGACGACGTAAAATTAATACGCCTATTACGCAACAATTTTCGGTAACTTCAATACGCCAAGAAATATCCTTCGTACTCACATACACACGTCTCATAAATACGACCAGAAAATGGTATATTTCAACCAGATTTTCCGTAGATCGCGTCATCGGCAGGCATGCAGCGATGTCAACCGGTGTGACCGGTGTGCGAAGAGCCCTTAAATTAGGGTGGCTGAGAGGCAGGGGGAGGAAGTTCCCTGGGAATCTGGGCCGGGTAAACGAGAAGGGGGGGGGGGGATAAGAAGGGTCGTCATTGATACGGTTTAAACTGGACGGGGATGCATGACTCACGATAATTGTCATCGACAGCTGATCCATACATGCGTTGTCCGCAACAACGAAACGCGGTATGACGCAACGCTATAACGCGACGCGTATAATCCAACGCAACCGAACACGCGCACATGTCCGTTTTCTATTGTAGCACACAAACAAGGTGGGCATAAGGGCCAAGGGATCGGGGGGCAGGATGAGGGCGCAGCGGGGCGGAAAGGGCGGATGAGAGTCGTTGGCGCGCTTCAAAGGCTCGCAAGCGATGACTAATTCATTACCTACTGAAGGGCCGTCCTTCGTCTCTTTCCCGGTCTCATGTATGCATGCGCATACCTCGATGATAAGGGAAGCTGCTCCCGATCGGACCGGTCCTTGTATCGATCCCGCGGTTTGCCACACGGCGCAGGTAGCGCACTGCACCCTGGGTGCAATGACCCGGAAACAAATCGATCAAGGCTACAAACTCTGCCAAGTAAGAAACACGAACCCAAAGGATCGAAGTTGGCTTCGTATTCGTTCGTCCTTGTTCGCTCGTTGTTAGTATTCCACTCTAGGATCATCGGTTGGAAATCACTTGCAATATTTTGTGATTTCCAAGTCATGTCGATCGTGACTCGTCACGATGTCAATCGTCTCTTCGGTCAGTGAGTAAGTCACAGCTTTGAATCGCCAACTTTGGTTTTTTCAAACAGCTTCGAGTAGACGACCAGAGCGAAGAGGTATCGAAATCAGTGGATCAAACACGAGTCACTTCAAATCCTTCAGCTATTGCCTGTTCACACCATGTGCGGAATGAGGTAGATATGTCGAAGATTGTCCAGTTTTGCTGTAAATCGGACTGGACTAATGAAAAGGTCGATCAGCCCGAATGCAAGAAGTGAAACATGGAATTCTCTGACCCTGTCAGGCTTTCCAGATTTAACAATTGCGTATAAAGTCCGAAACGTGGTTAAGAAAGTCTATGTTTCACCATTTTAAAGATCTGGATGTCACCGTTTACTTTCATCTCTTTTACGTCTTCCGAAGTTGAAAATAATTCACCGTCAAACAACTTCGCTGAAACACCACTGTTACACGTTTTGTTTATGTTTTTCCCTGTATAAAGATCTATTGATATCTCAGATACCGCCAGGATTTCCAAAATTTCCAATTTTACTTGATGAGAACCATCCGGTTCGTTACCGGATAGTCCCGAAAAGGACCAAAATGGGCGAAAGCGATGGATTTTTAGTCGTAGCTGCAGATAAATAATCGAAATACAACACCTTTCTCTTTGTTTGTTTTCCGGCACCGTTTTTTTCGGCACACCTGCTCAACCTCTTTCTCAACATCGACGAAGTCTAATGAAACGACTAATTCCTTTGCGTAGTACTAAATCGAGTCCAAGGCTGTACAATATAGACTCTGTGAAAGAAGGTAGCCGATTGCCAAAAGGTGTCGAAAACTTTTCGCCACTGTATTATGGTTTTTCGTTCAAGTGTCACAGATTGCGTGCGTGCATAATACGTGTTCCATAAACTACTTGAATCCATCACGAGAAACTTTTGTATACAACCGCACTGTCGGCACTGACACTCATTGTCAGTAGAGATTCAATTGCCGTTTATTCTCGTGGGAATTACACTTGTGGGAAACTTTCTTTTCGGTACTTTAACGCTACTATCATTCACGAAATTACTCTCAGCCAGGCCTGTATAAATGTTTGGAAAGTTCTTTCATCATCAAATACCTCATCAACCATCGCTATGCCACGATAAATGAAACCAAATATCACAGAATTAGGTGTCTCGGTGAATGGATGCATCTTCACCCCATCGTCTGCGTCTGGATAGGAAAGGTTGACAGTCTTGGAGTTGACGCTAACTAACGAGGTTGCCGTGCAGTTAAACTTTCCCTAAGCAACATGGTACTCAATCGATACGCGAGACTGCAACAAATGCGTTTATCCACATTAAGTTCGAGTCAAGCCTTCCGTTTGCGGATAACGAGGCGAAACGTTTAATACGAGGAAGAATCTGCCGGGAAGGGTATCGTGTGCATGGTTTACTCACATCTGATGACTTCGTTCATCTCGTTCAACTCTTGCCAACCTTCACCCGATCTCCACACTTCGAAATCATATCATCTCAACGAGTCTTGGTCCAGAAGAAGACTGTCTGTCTGTCGTATAAAGGTACGCCTTCTTCGGGAGGCGCTACAGGTTGAAAGATTCGACGTCGTCGTCGTCGTCGTTGTCGTCGTTGTCGTCGTCAGACCGCAAACTGTACAACAGAGTAAGTGGACGGACTTTCTCTTTGAGTCACCGAGCAGCGACGACCTCGCCGTCGATTCGATACCAACTCCACGACAGAACTTGGCAAGTCCGCGGGTATTGTGAGAACGCGGTGAACCGTTTTAAGGGGGGAGATGAAAAGGAGGAATAAAAGGCGAAAGACGACTTATCGAATCGCCGAGATCGACGACTCGATAATCGGGCCTCGGCAACACCGGGATTAAACCCAAATTCTCAAGACACGTGCGAGCCGTTTTTCTTCGTCTTCTTTCTCTTCTTCCTTCGCACGTGCATCTCCGCTGACCCGATCTCTCAACGCGTTCCAGAAGACACTGCGACTTACGTAGTCACCGGAAGGCTCGACTTACCTGTCTACCTGCGGCGAACATGATCGCGTCGAGCTCTGCAGTTTCCGCTCCGCTTTTGTCTTCAAACGATTGTATACGAGCATCGTATTTTACATACACAGATATATCGTGTCATTGAATAAATCGAGCTTCCGCCATGTCGGAAGTCCAGAAACTGATGAACTTTATCAAAAATAATCCACAATTCTTGAACGAAAATAAATTTTGTACTGGTTGAATCTTCGGACTCTTGTATTTACTGTTTTCTTCAGCCTGAAAGAAGTGCCTGATAAAAAAAACTACAAGAATTTGACGAGATTTCGTGATAACTACCCAACACGGTTGGATCTACCATATCGATAATCACTATCTACTGTAGAAAATAGCTAACCCGACTATGTGCAATAAAATATGAACAGTCAAATGTTTTCTCTACATTTGGATAGTGGAATTTCTGACGTCACTTCTCACAGTATATTATCATAAACATATTTGTTCAGAGTTTTTCACAACTGTCAACGTTGGCTCACAGTCTTATCCGTGACACAACGAACCCCGTTCTTTACCATGAAACTAATGCAAAACCCTGGGATATTCTCTGTAGAATCGTTTCTTTTTTTTCTCTAATCCCGATTTGTGAAAAGCTCTGAACAAAATTCTGATCCACGGTACAATGTCCTGCAATAAAATACGATAAAATTTTTACTATAGATTGTTGTTTCTTTTCCAAATTCAATCACCTGGTGCGATAAATGATTCCGATCCAATTTTTGGAATCCGTCGATTTCCGATATTCTTGAATTATCGAATTCTTCTACGTAAAAAACAAAGTTGAATCAAATTACAGGTATGTACGTACGGATTGAAGTGAAGTGAAAATCTAGCCCACTAATGATCTGCCTAATGGACAATAATTACGAGATATTCGACAACGACGACAAGAATTGCGATGATATCTAAGATCGAAACTATCTAAACAAGTATGCGCATTGTCCGCAATTAAGACATGTTCCAAGAGTCACGATAGAGCAACACGATTAGATGCAATCACGACCGTATAAACGTCCGTCTGTATAAAATATAAATGTAATGTAACACAATTGCAACGTTAATAATAATATATTAAAACCGTCCACTAAGGAGACATGACGGTGAAGTTTATTCGATTGATAAGAATTTTAATACAAGTGAAAGTGCAGCGCGAACCGAAGCAGAACGAAAGCGTCCGTATAGCCAGGTCATCGATCGATAGATCCATTCTCCCTCGGTCACCAGCGCCCTACGTTGTTCGTTTAAACTGGGCTGTAAACTCTGCGAATTACATTGCAGTTTGGTATTACTTTATAAATAGTTATACGTAATACAGCTGCATCGACATTGCGAAACTTGGATAAGGTCAAAGCTTTCTGTTTCCTCTTCTTTGCTTTTTTATACTTTCCCGTTTTTACTTTTCATAAAAGTCACTGGCTTGAGCAATTTTATTGCGAGATTCAGCATGTAATTGCCAAGACCTTATTTTTCAATCACCGAAATTCCATCTCACGAATGCTAAACTGAGAGAAATTTCTCGATGTAAAAAAAAAAAAAAAAAAAAGAAAAAAAAGAACTACGCTTCATCACAGATGAAGATATTTCTAAATATAGAGAAAATTTCCTGTTTCACCCGTTAATTAGTAAGAATTGATTTTTTTAAATCATGTTACGAGCATCGCAGCTACACAGAAACAGCAGTGAAATTTTCTGAAAGACCTCTGAATTCGCCTAGCTTCTGATTATTCGAAAATTTTTTTAATCTTTGATTGCATAATTGATTTCTGCATCTCAATACGTGAGAAAGATTGAGTTGTATTTAATTGAAAAATTTTCTGCCCAATTATACATCGCAACAATTCTGAACTGATTGCGCAGATTCGAGCGCTTACATTCCTGCGCACCAGAGTGAAATTTGTAACGGTTAGCAATAACTGCAGAACTGTGACGTATGGATTTCGATCGCATATCGCGAGACGTCACTTTATACTCATAATATTTGAAAAGAAATTGCATTTGACGCTGGTTGATTGATATATAGGAGGTTTTCCGTGAAACTTCTCGCTCAACGCCAGCAAATCGTCAATCCGAGATACATCTAGTAATGCTGAATACTCGAAAAATATACTTCCTATTGCCTATCCGCTGGCATTTGGCGGTGAGTTTCACAGAAAACTTGCGATACGCAGTCCGTTATGGATCGAAATCGTGGCGCCTTGAGAAATTTTACGTTTGAACAGCCGGTAAGAAACATCTGCTCGAAGCGTGTGTTTGTGTGTTTAATTGCAATTGCATGAGACATAGTAACGATATAAAAATGTAATGATTACTAGCGTGGAAATTCTTACTACCGCGGGAATTCCTTTGGTGAATATTAGAAAAGACAGATTTACAGAATATAGGTGAGAGGGTAAAACGATTGACGTACAAATTTATCTAAATAAGATGAAGGAGAGTTTCATGTAATTATATCTGTACGAGATAATATTGTCATCATTTGTATCTAGATAATCAAAAAGATAACGACAAAAACGTGAGATCATCAATAGCACCGAGGAAAAAAATTGTGTTTTACGTGAAATATTCCTTCGTGAATCGCGAGAAAAAATGTTTTTCAGCTGTGGATAATGTTCATTTTGAGGCAAAGAAGATTACATTTCAATGAGTAGTTTACCTCATTTTTATATATTGATGAAAATATGAAGATGAAGGATATATTCAATTACACGAAGATAAAGGATGAATTTACATCACAATATCGCTGAGAGATAAAAGATGTGATAAAAATAAAGTGATATGACGATTATCTCAGATGAAATCTAGACAAAGTAAAAAATGCTGCCGAATGTGAGACTCGTTGTTCCAAAAACCATCGTGTACCCATAGAAAACCGCGTTGCTTACATTACCAATCGACTTATCTCATCTTTACACCCCGTAAAAAAATAAATATCAAGAAAAACGTCGAATTAATGCGGGTGAAGATGAAGGGTGAACTAGCCTCGCATTATCCTCTATAAGACAAAAGATAAGGCGAGATGACGGTCATCTCATATAAAGCTGTCTAGATAACCTGCACATGATCCACTTGTCGTTACGAAAATCGTCATTATCCGATCGACAAAGGCGTTATTTATTGCCGGGAATGAAACTAAGGAACGATCACGAACGGCCTCTGAAAGCTGGTGGAATGCAGTTGAACGGCAACTCAAAGCCGGAGGTCGTTTCAGGGCGGGGAAGAGGAAGGAGACACTCCAGCGAGTGTGTCTTGCTCACCTCGCACGGCCTTCACACCTCCTCTCCCTCTCCCTCTCCTCACTCCCTCTCTTCTCCTTTCCTCGATCTCGCTTTCTCCCTCTCTTTCTTTCCCGTTCTCCAGCGAGACCAGAGATGAAATTTTTATTTCCTATGCCCACGGGACTCGGACTCGGTTCGTGCACCTCTGGCCGCCTTGCCGTAATCCCAACTCGCATACGTGGGCTCGCTGTGACCGCGTTATGCTACCGCGACAGCTATTTCAAACAATTTCGTTCATCTGTACGTATAGCCGAGGATTTTTAGCCATTTTACTCATCGCGAAGCGACCGCGTCTGCAGACGATATTTTCATCCCCAACAATAAGTACCCCCTCATGTAACAAAGCACAGCGAAAGAAATGTTCTGATCGATCACAGTAATATTCGTTGGTTGTAATTACGACATATTATGAAATCTGATCGATTTACTAACATCTATTCATCGGTTGGTTGATTCGATTCATTTTTTCGTTTGTTCAATAATTGGAAGGTAATATCGCATCGAGATTATTGGAATGATCGACGCGCATTCAATTTTCGGAATATTCAATTGATTTGTATAAAATTTACTCAAATAATTTGTGTATAAGAATTTTATACCGTAATCATGTAAATTTTATTCGAATAAACAAGAAAAAATAAATAAATGAATAAAAAACAGTAATTGCATAAAACAAGCAATGTCTTGATCCTGGTGAATTGATCGTCAATTTATTAGATTCCAGTCCGTTTTATTTTAAACAAACAGATTGCATATCAGATGAAACAGTCCAGAACAACGATTAAGTAAATTCTTTCAAGCATAAACATTACTCACATTTGTGCGGTATAAACTATACAAGCCTTGAACAATCATCACTTTTAACCATAAGGGAAAAATATAGTGTAATAATTACTCACGTCTAATTTTCTTGTAATCCAAATTGTAACATTTAAACCTTTATTGTAACGAAACGAATCTTACCATCATTTTCTACTACCCATAAGAAAATAAAATGTTCAAATGGACCTAAGAGCGCAGGAAAAGCCTTGGAAACTTTTACACGATTATTGAGTCTCGGAGTAAAGATGAATTGAAAAAAAAACTGAAATAAAAATAAATAAGAAAAGAAAAGAAAAGAAAAGAAAAAAAAAAAAAAGAAAAGAAAGAAAGAAAAACGACCAAACAAACAGAACGAGTGTGTAAAGTAATGATCTGAAAAAAAGGCGAGGACGAGAGCCGCGTATGTGACATGGTGAGATAACCTTTGTCTATACTGCACACTTAGAGACGACGCGACGATGGAATACGAAGCTCTCTCAGACGTTGCGTGTGTTAAAGACGCCACATAGTTATTCGTTGACGCCGAACAGCTGACTCCGTCGTACATTTCGTTAGTAAAAATGGCCGCCAGCGACGACCTCTCGCTTAAGGAGGAGGAAGAGGAGGAGGAGGAGGAGGTTGGTTACGTTTGATTAGAGAGCCTGCGTAGAGAAGGTGACTCACCGAAGTCCAAAACCAGCTATGGAGGGAGTAATGGAAACATTTGAAGGAATTATCGCTCGGGGAAGTGTCAACTTCTTTTAAGGATAATGAGACTAGGTAGGTGTTACCTCGTTGATGAAAGCGCGGCGTCGAAACGGTGCAACCACGTTCTTTTTAATATTAAAAACACTGCGCATGCCTGTGTATGCAGTTTTAATGAAATACTTGCTGCATCTGCAGGAAGGAAAAATTAACATTAACTTCAACGACATGCGTGCCTTTGAAAATTGATCTACAAATTATGTATAATAGGTATGTTAAATAATAATACATGGAAAGTCACACTGCGGAGAGTGAAATATTATTTGGCTATATATAATACATTGCAAGTAAATCTTCTGTAATCAAATATATATTATAATAAAATACTTGTAATAATTTGGTAGAGTATAAATTGCTATTAATGTAAGTAGATTAGGCCGCAAGAGACTCGATAAAAACGACCGACATTCAATTTTTTCGAACTTAGGCAAAAAGTTTTTTAGCCTATGTGATTCTTTATTAAAACAATGAAAAAAATGAGACCCGAGAGATGGAATTTACGTGGTTGGGGCGTTCTTTCACCCCCGTTACCGGAACAGGTAAAACAAAATAAATTCTCCGTTCTAGGGTTAAAATAAAAAAGTATTCTATATATTTGTATATATATATATTCATTAAAGAATAGGATATTATTATTATAATACGTATAGCTGTAACGAGTTACGTACGAAGAAGAAAAAAAAAAATTTAACAAATTACCTTACAATTTTGGTTTGTTCAAGTCTTATGCGAATTAACATTTAAGAACGCGACGCTCGCGGTACGCTTAAATAAAAGGCATAATAAACAGCGAAAAATAAAGCGTAAAAATGGAAAAAAACAGAATTGTCTATTATTGTGATCACTTGAGAGAGTGACTCACGACGGCGAGTGTTATATGCTGTAGTAGAAGACGTATATCGCTATATACAATACTTACACTATCGACAACGCATTTATACTATCAACATCGGCGTAAATAAGTATTGTTTTTACAAAAGCCGTGCATGTCTATAACGTTGAAACGCGCAGCGTAAAACTGACGGCACGTCGATAACACGTCGACGACTGGACCTACATCATGTATTTAAGCTTTGTATAAAATAAAAGCTGATGCCGATAAAAAATTCATCGAAATGCTGCACGTGTTGCATTCCTCTGTTTATAAGAAATGGATTTCATATATATAACGATGGTAGATTACACACGGAAGTGAAAAAAATTTCACGTCTTAATTAAAGTTACAGGTACTAAAAAGTTCTATGAACAATTTAAGTATAATCTATTTTAATTTTCTTATAAATTAAGATTTCTTCGAAAATTTGATAGGAGTAGGTGGACTTTGTGTAATTTTAATAGTTATTGGAACGTTTGAAAGTCGGTCTGTTTTTAGTTCGGTATATTTTTCGTTTAAAATAAGACTTCAACATAAATTTATCGCTTTAGTTGTAAGAAAATGTAGGACGAGTGACTATAAGTAAAAGGAATCCCAACGCGTGCTAATCGTTCTGGTTACACTTACGCAACACATTTTCATTCAATAACCAGAAGTGTAAAATTTTCTAGATCAAGAGAAAAAAATAAAAATATATAAAGCCTCCGGGTATAGCGTCACGAAAATCATTGATATTAAGGAGATTTAGGAATATTTTAAAACACATAAGTTTTAAATAGATATAAAAGCGACAAGTATTTTTTTTTTTTAATAATACATATAATAGAATTTGTTTTTCCCGTTGTTTTACGTCTTTCCTCGGTATTGATTAACCTTTGAGGTTGATACGCTCATTCATACTTTTCGAGGTGCATGCAGACGGCGTTTGACGAGCAGAAGACACGCAGCAACGGTGTCGATGCATGATTGAACGTCGATTACAATCGCGAAAAGTGCCGACGTATACCGTATACAATATCTATCCAAGCCGCTAATTGCGCGAGTGGCTATCAATCCCTGTTCGGGGGCTCTCGGCCGAAACTTTACCATATAAGGTATATGGAAGAATCGATGAGGCGGGACTACATCATCGGCCGCATGTCACGTCATTGTTTTAACTGATACCTAATCGATTCGATACAGTCGCTATATGTGTGCGCGTATATCGCAAGTGTAGAGACGATGTGCGATGATCGATGCGATAACCGATTGGAAGGTTAGCTTGCGTATCCACTGGGGGATGGAAATTAATAACGAGGATCGATTTAAGGACGAGTAGACCGTACCGTCCGAATCGAAAGTTAGGAGAAGATAAAAAGCCGTTTCAAAAAATCTACAGTTAGGTTATTTGGAAAAGGTTTAGTAATCAGACTAACGTTCAAAATAATTAAACTCTGCAGTTGTTTTTTGTTTGATTTTAATGATTTTTATTATTTTGACTGATTTTTTATTCGCTGACTAACTCGAGGCTCTTTAATTCGTAGTACAAAATTGAACTAACCAAGAAAAGAAAGATATTTAACGGGGTGAATATTCACTTGATACGGCACTGGTACATGCCCGTATAAAATTGATGTGTCGAATTGAGCATGTCGATTATCGTGACCAAAATAATGATTCACCTTACGGGCAAGTATAATTGACGATGATACGTATGCCTATATCGAACACAGGATGAACATGCATTTATAAAAATACAATATATCTGTACTAGCATGAGAGTACCTACTCACGTACATATAATGAAAGATGTATAAATAGGCAGCAGATATCGCAGTTTAGTTTATTTGTAAGTCGAGAAAAATGTCGAACGAACGTCACTGCGACTAATACTTGCCGCCAGAGGAAACGAAAGACATAATAATGAGCAAACGAATGATCAAGATTAATGCATTATTGCGATAATAAACAAGACAGCTGATTGAATTGCAATTATATTTCCACCCCGCGTTATATATATATATATATATATATATGTATATTTTTTTCAGTTACTTTAACCTTTGCAGACATCCCTATGGGTCACAAGTCGATACAACTCTTCGATATTGATTCATTTATAAAGCACAACGCCATTCATCTTGTCGTGGAAATCTACCGGCGCCAATAATTTTTCCGCAGACTTACGTAGAATATAGATAAATCCGGTCGTGTGAGTCGTCGGGTGAAATAATTTTTCACGATAAATTAGCGCGAATCTTTTAACGAAAGTAAACTGATGAAAATGTATCTAATTTATGTAAAATTTTAAGAAAATTGAAGAAGTTGATATTTATTTTTGTAATTTTCTGAAGTTTCGTAATTTTCGGATGTAATAATAGTATTTTTATAAATATCCTCAACGTACTTCTATTTCGTAGAGATCTTTGTGGCTAATTCAATAATACAACTACATCGCAATGAAATGAAGAAACAGCATCGATTTTTGACCAAACAATCTTCTTAATCAATATGAGATGAAGGATGTCAAAAATTTAAAAGCTGTCACTCAGCTGTTGCCTGTAATTTATAGAGATGGCGCTTCGCTGCGAACGTACACGAAGATCTTATCAAAACCTCAATCGGAGTGTAGATTATAATCGGTATTATCGTTGTAGTAGCTCCTCGATAATCTCAAGTTTATTATATATATATATATATATGTATAAAGGTACCGGTCATTGAAAAAATTGAAGCACAGTCACGATGAAAATCCAAACCTTGGTCAATCACAAAGCTCACAATCGAGGCAGGATGCGAATCCGACTTTCAAGTTACGAAGTACTCAACCAAAGTACCATTACTCTTTTATTTTACCTTCAGATGCGTGCAGTCCAATTTCGTGTGTCAGCTTTCTTAAACCACGCAACAAATCTCTAAGCATCGAGTTAAAAGACAAGAAAAATATCTTGTATTTTGCAAACAAAGAACAGAAACTCTCTCACGTTTGTACCCTTAAGATCTGATATCCAAATTTTATATTCTCACCCTAGGTCGATGACTTGAGATGAAATTTCGCATATATACTTGAAAACACGTGACTCCTTAACAATTTGATACACCGAAAGGTAAAATTAATTTTTTGACGTAATTTATTACGCGGCAAAGATACCTTAACTAAATCTAATAATTTGAACCTTTTCTTTACCCCACATATATTTCACCTTAACTATATGTACAATAAATCTATTGTCGAATAATTCGTAAATTATATCGTGTCAGATGTTGCCGATTCCGCGCTGTATTCGACTCGAAAGAATAGAGAAGCGATAGGAACTTTACCAAACTTATTCGTTGACTCGATCAGATATAGTAGATATATATATATTCATATATGTGTGTAGTGCATGTAGGAACAGGTATATCGATAACGTTGCTTGCGTATGATTGATGCAAATGCAGATAAGTGTCAGGGTGCGAAATAGCTCGCATAAGAACGGAGAGATAAGGATACGGATAATGCGTATTACATACAACCGATTCAGATAATGATATTCTATATTTATATATCCAGTTATCAACCGCATGCGATTATAAAAGCATGTTTAACGCCCCTGCAATACGAATCACCGCGGAAGATATACAATTTCGTTAATTCAGCCCGACATAACTATAATATTACACTATGGATTATTAGTTCAAATTTACAATACACGGTATATATTCGGACGGATATTAGAATCGGTGCATTTGTGGTTTTTACTGTCCAGATTTATCATTACTTGTATGACATAAGATTCTTGGGAAATTTTCTTTAAGTTTTCTTTGTTATGAATTTTTTCCAACGAATTCCGATGAAAGAAACGAGAAAGAAAAATTCAACAAAAAAATACGTTGATACGTAATCGCCGTAACATGTGACGTATACATAATGTATATATTACTACGTGAAGATAGTAACGACCGAATTAGAAGTAATTTATTATTGCGGAAACCTTCTGCGGAACATTTCAGATACATAATATTTTCACCTACAATGCAACATTTTTCCTGCAACAACAAAACCTCGTGTTTTTTTTTTTTTGTTTTTTATAAAAATTGCCAAGCCCCGTTCAATTTGAACTTTTGTTTTTAGCGGAAATGAATCGATTTTCAATATCTTATTGACAAAGTTTAACTTTTGAGAAACTGTGAATGTTTGTCTTTCGGAAATTCCTTTTTCTCATATCTCCTTCAAAACTTTTTTATTTGGCTGCAAAGTCCAATCGGTTTCAGATTTTTCATTTCAGACAGACCAACAGACTCTTTCCTTTTAATAGCGATAAAAATTATCGCGAAAAAACTGTTTTTTCGCCTTGCTTTCTCATACCGTCGTTGTTTTTTCCACATTTTTCCACTTCAATTTTTACATATTAAGATTATCGACGCGTATTCAACGAAGCAATTGAGTTTGTTTATATATTATACACTCACGCATGGTGCGGTGAAATTTTATCGTTCGTTGACAATCGTCATCTTCAACTTTGACGCAAGGAATTTTTATCACTCGATCTGCAATCGCTGACGCGTGATATTCTCCGTTATTACATTTATATTACCGTTTATCGTTTACACCGCTTTCCGCAAGTCCTTCTGCTCAACATTTTTCTACGTCACTCGAGCATCATCGATTTTACGTCACAATTGCGAACAACGTCACACGCGACGGAAGAATGTAGGTAATGTCCCATACGTGTCAGATACCACGTACTCGAAATTCTTGCAATCCCGCAGGATAACGTTACACGGTTATCGTGAACGATGAGCAATGGAAAATTGCTAAGCACGAATGACAATATCTCTTATTCATGCTAATTTTCTTTTTTTCTTTTTTTTTAAGGACAGATACAGCAAAAGTCGAAAAACTTTTTACGCATTTATATATTACGCATTATGCATGGCAATAATTTTCTGTAAAAAAGAGAATCGATGATCCCCCTTAATTTAGTCCTTGATTTGTGATAGACTGATAATAAATAAACATAAACGACTGCCAATGGTTATACTTGATACGTAGAGTTACGTAAAACAAAGCTGTGCCTCGATACGTCACAATTTTCAAAACGATGCCATATTATGTAGTAATCAAAGCTTTTTTATGGCATTTATCGAGCGACGCTGATTAGCCTTGCGAACAATCGCAATTGCGGATGGAATCACGCTTTGCGTATTGTCAATTGCGCAAGTTCGAGTTTTTGATATTTTTACAAAAATTCATTTAGAACAAAATCATAAGAATATTCTGTGTATTTACTATAACAACAATAATAATAACCAAAGTATTGACTGTTAAATGCAATCAAAAGTTCCTCAAAAATGGGATACACGCAATTGAACTGCCACATTTTTGGAATTCCGCTTATAGCACCGATTGCACGGCTTTTGAAGAGGGATAAGAAAAGGTCGAATACACAGATGTTCATATTATAACGTGTGGTTGAGTTGAGCTAGGTTATGACTTACGAGTGTCATTCATCGTCAGTGATGAATGTTCCGACGAATGACTAACCAACTTCGTGCCTACCTACACCGTGTTGGAACGGCCGGCGGTCGGAATTGAGCGAGTAAATTGCTTCTTTGTTCGCGAAATTGGCACACCTTCTCCTGCATACAGATACGCCCATTAGCATCGAGGCAACCTTCTCGTGGTGCCCTGATGTTGTTTTGTCACTGCATTACGGAGGGTTATTGTACAAGCATGCGTCGCGATTTGGGTATTCGGAACGATATTGAAGCCTTTGCGTCATCGTCTCGACGATTTTTGGAAATTAAGCTGATTGTGAGCTGCAGCAGCTCCTTTGGACCTGCGGAAGCTGCACCATTGAAAGTGAAATGTTACGAGAAAAATTCTCATGTGCCTATACATGGGAAATTTTTGTTCTTCACTAAGTAAGGTCGATCTGATTTCATTTTCCTCTATCTGACTAAACTTGACCGTTCAATTTGTATGACACCCAACACGAAACATTTACCGCTATTTGGCATCCGTTTCAACCGAAATCAAGTTCACTAGATATCTGTTGGAAATCCAAATGTCCGCTTGTTGTCTATCTAGTAAAAACTCTAACAGATATCTACACGGGTCTCCATTAGAGATCTCATGGCTTTTGTGAAGAAGAAAGTTGGACCTCCAATGAGCGTGCTTTCTATGAAAAATATTACGTGCATGGATATTCATAGACATCCCATGGATATATATCACGGGTTTGAATCTGACCGTAGATATTGTGGATTTATATAGACGTCTGTTAGAGATCCATCCACCATGGCTGTGGATCTTTTACAAAGCTATGCACTTCTAAAAGATGAAATCTTCCTTCTGGGACTTAACAACAGTTTTTGGTACGTATATATTTCGCATCAGCAGGGGGATGCTGGACATTTCCGGGATGACAAAGTTATTCATGAATTGTACAAAGCGGCGGGGAATTGAATGTTTTGAGAATGAGGCAGTGTCCTTAAGTGTCCACAATTACACACAATGCAGAGTGTATGGACGTGTTGGCGTTGGCTGGAAACGATATGACACAGTGACAAAAGCTGCGCATGCGATCACATACACATATATATATATATACACGTACAATGCCATGGACCACACACATATCGCGTGGCTCATTCAACGCGATTAACACCACGTGGCTGACAATGAGTTGTCTCTTCTATGTCATTCTCTCTTTTTTACACCGTTTCATCTCGATGCGTGGAATGGATACACGGATATGGACGCATGTCGTGTGTGCGTGCGATAAATACCCGTGAATTCGGTATAATAGTCGAGTCACGGACCCGTATGAATGAAGGGAACTGCAGGCATGTGACATGTGGGTCTGTGTGGCGGTGGGCGGGTTGTTTGGTTGGTTACACGCACCGTTGAAAATGAAAGAAACAAGTAGGTACATGGGTAAGAGAGGGAGGGGGGAGGGGGGAGGGGGGCGAAAAGAGAAAAGATAAAAACAGAAAACAAGAACTTGCAGAACAAAATTAACTCTTGGGATGAAAGCGCACCACATTGCGGATAAGAGGCAAGCCTGCAGCTTTCTGGCCAGCCACGCGTTCATTCGCACGACAATAAACTCATGTGTTATGCGCCTCACTTGGTGACTCACGGAGAAACACCGCGAAGGCACTCACGTCAGCATATATGCGTCGCGAATATACTCTGATTTCTGTTTTCTACTCTTAGGCCAATTCATCTCCGTCTACTCTCGCTCTGTTTTGACGCCAATTTTTATGAGCGAACTTCTGTTTGTCTACTTATCCCACGGTCCTGATGCGATAACCGGTTTTCACGTCGGAAAGTATTCCATCAATCGATTGTCGAAGCACCAAGTCACTCGAAATCGCAGAAAGTCACGAAATGTTATTGAAAGTCATTTACAGCCTTATTCGTAGCATCTGATGTCACGTTACAAGTATTTGGTACTTCGAGATCACCTGAAGTTTTATTATTTAAAAACGTTGCAAAGTAGGTATGTCACGCGAATAACGATGCGACCACTTGAAGCCGTGTAAACATCCTTGAAATTGAAGACCACTGGAGTAAATTTAACAAACTTTGCCTGGTTGTCTCGACGACCATTTTCTGTGTATCATCGGTACGCCGTTGTCATTTTCTCAGTCCATTATGCTGGTTGAGTAAGCAAATCCGCACATGCTTTAATCGTTTGACGGATGATACAAAGGTCGGAAAAACGCACTAAAAATCATTGATATTCTTGTCGCGTGAAGTCGCGAAGTCCAAATCACAAAAGGACACTTAAGACATCGTGAAATCATTATTGGATTACCGTGAAGTCATTTGGAATATGATGACATCATTCTAAGTTACTTGTAGCCACTTGAATTTATGCGAAATCTGATGCAGAGCCTCTTGATGTCACGTGAAGTTATTCGCCGGCACATCTGAACTTTCTGGTTTGTAGTGGCACGAAGTTATCCCAGGAAGCGTAAGCTCCCTGTTAGCAGAGTCTTCAACCACTCCTCAAATTCAAAATACTTGCGTAGGTATTAACATATTCGTGATTCAACGTGCCGAGTGTGAAACTTGAATGAGATGACCAAAATGGCTATAAATTTATCGGAAATCGTTCGACAGGTTTAAAAATCGAACGCGGTCATGGCCTGTGTGATAAATTGAGAAGTTGGACGTCCTACGCGATGAAAAATTCGTCATTCGCGCCCAAGGGTATGAAGACATTCGGTCATACGAAATTTGCGATGTTACAGCCATCGAGCAGACTCGCTAACTCACTCGATCCACAGACTCGTATAATGATCTCGTTGTCAAACAGCCACGCGAGATGCAAATTTTTTCACGAGGTATGTCACACGCTCCGCTCGAAGTCAGTCAGAGTAAAGTGACATCACGTTTCGTGCCCGGAATTATGGATCATGTATTTCATTCAGAGCCATAATACCTACTTACCGGTGCCATCGAGTGCGTACGTACGCACGCCGTGTACGCTCATTACCCGGATCCGTGTGCATGCGCCACCACATTCCATCCCACCTTACAGGTAACCATGTCGTTCTTTATTTGGTTCCGAACAACACGCGCCTAGTCGTCGTTGTTTATCTTGATTGACACTTGGAACGAGACAGAAATGCTGAAATCCTCTCCAAAGTCTTCAAAAGAAGTAGTTCAGTTCATTCTCATGAATTCAAAAGTCTCATTTTTCTTCCGAAGGAAAGGTATTTTAATGCAAACGATATTGCGGCTTCGATGAGGTTGGTTCGTCGATGCTGTGATTCGCCGAGCGGCTAATAGATGGCTCTGTTCCTCGAGAAGTTTCGTCAAGCTCTCGCGGTCGGAGTATCTCAAGCGTGTCACTGGGTCCCGCGATACGCACCAGTAAATCGTATCACTAGCAGATCTCGATACTGCGGAATCGATTACTTAATCCGACCGCGGTCAGTCTTGGCATGAACTTTTTCTGCGCACTCAAGGTTTGAGTAATCGAGCTTGTATTCCTGTGACAGCTAGAACCATTAGGTATCTGGCTAAGTTACGTCGAGAGCCTTCTACTCGTTCGAACGCTGATCTGAGCAAAAAGTTGAGTTAAATAATTGATGTATTTCTACGATACATTTGTTGGATTTATCACTTCCCGACGGACTCGACGTGAATAAATAACCGATATACATATGGTATATCATATTTGTTTAAACCCGGAACATGTCAAACGTAATGACAGTGTATTTTCACGAACGCGAAGAACACTTGTTCAATTATATCGGTAGAAGTTTACACATGGGTTACAATACGATTTTGTAACGTTTCTTCACGCTCAATAATATACGAACAAAGTCTTATTTGTTACAAATGGCTTATTTACTTCACTCGAAAGTGAATCATCCTTTCTCGATCTATACCTAAGATGCGTAGTTGTTAACATGAATGAAAAATACAGTAAGATGCATAAGAATTTCACAAGGAACGAGAAAACTTTACCTTTTATAGACCAGAAAATGGAAGGTTTGAAACAATTCAGACCTCCGACGAGTTGCCAAGAAAAGAACAGAAATAGCTTAAAATATAAGGAACGCTCGTTTAGAAGTAAATGTTGTTTATAAAAATAGATGTATGAGAGCGAAGAATGCATCGTCATACTGCCGATCGTTGCCTGATTGATCAACTTGTTTCACATATTTTTTTTCTGTTATTCCTGTTTAGGAAAACTGATTAATCATCGCTAGTTCCGGCCGCCACCCGCATTACAAGTTCGCTATATTTTTTACCGTTAACGCAATTATGTTCGATTTGTTATTATCAGTGCGCCCCCCCCCCCCCCCCCCCCTCTCTATGTAACAGAGAACATGATCATCCCCGTTCTCCGAAGTGACAACGAACCTGCCAGCGTGCGTTCCGAACCCTTCGCGCGCCAGCCGAACAATCCGCACCTGTAACTTAGGGCTTAGACCTTCAGGTAATGGGTCAATGACTCGTCCGTCCTGGCCCACCTCGCCGCCTAATTCCCAAGCCTGTGTCACGCGATGCGTTATCTCCTCGCCGCGGTTGCATAGCCGGCTCTTCCACAACGCTCGGTCGGTAATGCAGGGCAGCCCTGCACTCAACAGGTTGCGAACTTTCGATGCTTCTTGTCTGCGACTGCAGTGTTAAGTTTGGAATAACAGGGATTTTAATAGGGATGGAAATATTTCGCGTGAGCTTATTAGGTAGTGAAATTATAGTAACTGTCGGAAGCTCGAAGTGAATCCTCATCCATCATCCCTAGACGGAAATTGAGGGAAATTGGATTGGCCCAATTTTGAGGAACGATCACAAAGTTTTATGCGCGGATTTATTCTAATTACTCACCATTTATACATATATCATTTAAGGACTTATGCTGCTGAAATTTTAAACCTTTTAATGACAATATTCAAATTGAACAATATATCTTTTTAAATCGATTGATTTTATCAGCTTTTCCTTACGTATCCATTAAAAATAATAGTTTCACGTGACCAGAAACAAGTCTATAAAGTAGAGGGACATAAAATTAAAGCTAATCATTACAGTGTGTGTTTTTTTTTTCTCTCTTCAGAATTCAATATCAAAAAGGTTACGAGCAAACGAAGTGATTCATTTCCAACGAATTTGCATGCATTTAAATGCTATAACTTGCGAATTTCACACATCTTTACTTACGTAGCAATAGTTAACGTGAAAAACTTGGTGTCAATATCACACATACAGATAAAAAAAAATTAAGAAATTTTTTTAAAACATATTTATACAAACATAGTTGAAGAAGGTGGAGAAAAAGGAAAACACTGCAACTAAAATGAGCTATAATTTGCCGATGACTGCATCTTATTTTAATTATACTCGTTACAGTGATTGAAGCCAATTCGCGGGTTCCGCGATGAATAATTGTATACAAGCGCAGTCATGTTCCTCACGTGTACATTATATACCTATGCACTATATGTATACAGTAAGTCAGCAATTAGTCATTCTCAACGACGTATCTGGCTAGACAAACGTTTAACTTACTGCAGGTATTACATACGAATTACACACATACGGTATATACAGAAAGTACAGAATTATACAGCGTATAAATGATGTTGTTTGATTCACGGACGGTATTCCGGCCAGGTACGTGAGATAGCCTGATGAAAAGGTAAACAGTGACGGGAACTTTGGTACACAATCGTCGCTGCCAATCAGTGCACGATCCGCATCTGGACACTTGACTCATTCCGATCTGATGGCGCAAAGTTACGCACATATGTATGTACAAGGTACGTGGCGTCTCGTTGCTGAATCACCGATTGTTCAGATCAAGGAGCGATGTATAAATGTAGATATACTCCATGTCGTTGATCGATGCGATACCGTATCTGTATCCGTATCGGGAAGGATATCTAAACCGATTCCAGTAACATTCGCAAAACTTTAAGGATAGATTCTCGACGAAATTTCAAGACGGAAATTCCTTTACGCGAAACTCGTCATATCGATAGTTTCCGAGATACAGAGCTTCGAAGTTGGCCAATCACGGAGCTGCGTCGGCCTTCCGTCACGCCCCTTCATCTCGCGATGAGTCACGACGGAGCGTCACGATTGGTCAGCTTTCGGAGTTCCGTAACTCGAAAACTACCGATCTCACGTTTTCGGTGTAAAAGAACTTTAGCATCGAATTTTCACGAGGAATCTACCCTAGAAATATCAACTGTTGAATAATCCTGAATCACCTCGACGCTGATTTGGTCGATAATATATACGGTGTACACCTCGCCGAGACTAGGGCACTGGTTATTTCGGGCTGGATTATACGTCTACACCTCAAGTTGATGACGCATTATCGATCCTGCGCTGATGACGTGCGTTATCAGCCGCCTTTGTGGCTACGGATTCTAGAGCCGGGGCGAAATTATTCCAAGCTTGAAAATGCTTCGCTGTTTCATATTCACGTCTCACGAATCCGTGGACAAAATTTTAAACCAAGTCGTTGATTTCTCCTCGCAATAAAATCGTCAAACTATCGTCGCTGTGATTTAACTAGAATTTTATTACTCAACCAGATTCCACTTCGCTGTGATCATCTTAGACTGTCGTTAACAATCAGCCAGGTGCTAGGGGAATCATATTGAATTGGAATTAACTTCCGCCACGTGCGCGGGCTCGTGCTCTTTCCGTGTCACGTTTCAGTTTAATTAGTCAATACAATTCAATACAAGCCTAAAAATAAGGAAATTTAAACATTTCATACACAGGTAAAAATTTAACGTATCGAATCGTCTAATGGAAATAGTGATTCGAGAAACTGAAGTACACTGTAAGAACTGCAAAACAATTCCCGTTTTATTTGTAACTGAATTTGAAAACAGGACACATTTCTTATTTTCATCTTAGTTGAAGAACACTAATAAACCAATTTTAATCGACGCGATCTCATATGATTCTCCGATTCAAATTGCGTTATATTTCATAAATTGGCATCTGTAATGAATGGCCAAAAAAGGGTCGAACGATGCTGAGACGTTAAAGATATCCAATTAGCGGATCGTTTTAGATGCGGGGTATTTTCTTTGTTCGGCTGGAGTGAAAAATGGGCAAATACCAGTGCTGTGTTCCGAGGCCTAAAAGTGACAGTTATTGCATCCCGTTCCACCCGATTTGCCAGCACAGCATGACGTCATTGAACGACTGCAGTTCGATCTCTTCTATTGCGAACTCTGCCTTCGAACGTATTTTCCTCTGACGCGATGCTTGTCATTAAAATACTGCAATTTAGAATTTTATTGTTCATCGAAATTGGCCGGAGTTCGTAATTAAAATAACTGAGATCCGGTTGTATCGCGAATCGGTTAACTAGGCGATAGGCAAGAAGGTTGCGGACGGACAGTACGATTAGGCGCATACTTGTGTAAAAGGTCAGAGCTTGAAGGCCTGTTCCAACGACAATGACGCCACCGAGATATATCCAGTGTCTAACAATAAGCAGCATGTTCAGAGTATCCAGGAATCAATTGCTCACCGAAATTCCTCAAGTTTTAAAAAGTATGACGGACTAGTCACACACCATAACGTCATTATTGTTCTTCAAAATCGCAAGTAAGATTGTTGACTATGGTACGTGTATGGTTAGACTTACGTTGTTTGACGTGAACAGATGATACTCAAGGAAGATTTTATCGTACTATGAAGAAGAAACACGCGTTATCCTATTCGCGCCGCCTATATTATTTATTAAAAAATCCTGTTTGTCTGTGTTTTAAAGTATGCGCAGACTTCACACTCTCTGTAAAAGTACCGTCCATGATTTATGTGATTCCTCATGCGAATGTAAGCGTGTGTCAGTTCTTGGAAGACGCTAATAAGAAATACATTTTTTTCTCCCGCTGAGGAATGATGTTTCAAAAGCATCCAGCCACGTCAAATTACTTTTTGTTCGAGCTCATAGACAGTGTAAATTTTTCACCGCTTCTCCTGAATTCATAAATCACAGTCCAGATCGAGTGAAGACCAGCTTGCGCAGGTATATGCTTGAAAATGGAAATCTTATCTAGAGCTTAATAACACTGTTATGCAAAAAAAAAAAAAACTTTTCTTTTTCTTATTATTATGTATAATTCTCATAGATTTGATGCTCTCGAATCAAAATATAGTACGAAAAAGTATGTACCATGTATAATTATCATGTAATGATTTTTTAAGGGCGTTTTAAAATGAAAACACTTTTCGGAGGATGATAACGTTGACTGACGGATGAAGCTTGCATGCAAGATCATTAAAGACATAGAGTTTTTCTCGACTATCTGAACATCTGCAAATAGAATAAACAAGTAGACAGCATCAAGGAGTTTTTTTTTCACAATATATGCGTACAAGGCTTTGTTTTGACCAAAGCATAGTGGCTTACAAAGTAATTTATAACTCGCGGTTTAGAATACGGATAATATAATTTGATTAATGATTATAGCTAAACGTATTAGACAATGTTTTCTTAGAAATAATTATCATTGACGTGTTAGTGTGTGCGTATATCGACATAGAAAAAAGATGACTGGTTTTCTTTTCCTCAATAACCAACAACGTTTGATAAAAAAAAAAAAAAAAAAGTCTCATCCAAGATACGATCAGTACACGTAATGTCATATGTGCGTATCAATCCCTATAAAAGTAGCAACTAATTAATAAACCGGTATATATAGCCTGTTCATTTCGCTTTAATCTAAAGGAGCTGCGACCGGAGGTTACAGACGTGGAGGAAAAAGACTCGCCCAATGTCCAAGAAAACGTCGAGGTTTGTTTTGATACGTCATGTCATGTCGGGGCACGCACTGTACGCACGATGAGGAATCTCATCGTCGGCAGAGCCTTGATAATGCGTATAAGAGTAACGCGTAGTTTACGCGCGCATCAGACATGAAGTCATACCCTGGCGCTAATTTTTTTCCGAATCATTAGTCATCTGTTCCTGTAATTTCTCAGCCGCCAAGGCTTACTGTGAGCCACCCTGTTCAAACCCGCCAAGTCACAGGTAAAAAACAGCCGCGTATGGGACTCAAGCGTTCCCTTCACGCGCGGAATGTAATTGTATAGACATGTATAAGGACGATAGACGTATGGGAATACCGCGAAACCAGTTGGCGTATTTACAACAATAAATAATATGACTTGGTGTGAACTTTGAGCAAATATTGTACCTCGAATACTACGCATCCTAGAATGCAGACCTGCGTATTTCAATATGTGAGCTCGTAAAATTGATGTAATACACGCACACACGTGGACATTTGATTGTTGGGTGATTTGCTGAACAAGAAAATGCCAACCTCATAATTCGTAATCGCATCGACGAACAGAGCCGGGTGTACAGACACCTTACATCCGCATTCACATTTCTCGTAACCGCAACTCTGAGTTCAGTATTATGTACGTGTTGGGCACGTATGTACCTGTAAACGCGCATTTTATGCTAATGATCCGTAGCATTAATGATGAAATAGAACCTTTGACGTCATTTGTGCGTACCTACAACAATATCCGTGCGCAGATGCTATTCTACGAAATTTCGTCTCGTTCACGGATTGCGGGGAAATTTTATGCAAATTCTTTGTTGTCACTGTAAAAGGAGTGTGAAACAAAGTTTACTGTATCGTGTAAAAGAATTATCATTTGCTTGGTTATCGGATCACTGTTTACATGCTCAACGGTCCATTTATCTTTTTTCATTATATGTTCCTGTACCAAGAGATGACGTTTCGTGACGCATAGAATGCTCTCCGGTTCAAAGCAAAGATGCAATACTATGTATCTAGACTTTAAGGACCTTGCGATGATGCACTTATATATGATTCATCATCCAAAGTGCAGGAGATTTTATCAATTCAACCGCTTTGTAAAGAAATTCCATTCGTGGATTTTTATTATCCTTGTAAAAGTTTCCTGTAGATCACCCATCGCAGTAAAGTTGATTCCTTAACAGAATAATGTATATAATATGTTAATGAGAATATATAAAATCATTTCTATTATACCAAATACTACAAGTTGTAGCGTAGTTTCAGATTAATCGTTTATTCGATTTAAATAATTGAAATCTCTTATTCATCTGTACGAATGATACTCGTGCCGAACATTTGAATTGGAGAACTCTGGATAAATGCAAAGAGTAAATTAAGCAATCAACTTTATCGTCGACTAGGAGTAACTTGAGTTCTAGGAAACCAGTTTCAGTCCACAGATTGTGAAAAAGAAGTAATAATAATCGGGGACTGAAAACCGAATAGTGCGAATATCTTAATCTCTCGTTAGCTTGCAGATTGCGGTTCTGAACGGAAGATACGCGGCATTTATTCATTCGTCAAAGGCGTACAGACGCGAATTGGATAAAATGTGAAGTGGAAACAGAGATCTTGAAAACTTTCATACCACTTATCGCGTTATTTTTGACTATTCAGCTACTTAGCGTGCTTGCGCGTTAATTTTTTGACCGAAGCCTGTACCTCTGTAACCCCTCATCATCCACCGCTGCTTGAAATACCGAAGCAACCTTATTTTCCTACAGTCAACGACAGTTAAATAAATAACCGGAAGATCGTAAGTTCTCGGAAAAAAAATCATAAAATATTTGTTAGCACGGGATAATCGATTTAAAGCAACATTCAAATTGAACAATGAACAATCGGAACGGATACCGAGGCTTCCGAGTATGTACGTTATACCTACGCTTCGTTCTGTAAAGTACATCACGCATTGCCTTAAAAGAAACTGTTTTGTATACCCTAGTGAGCAGCTGCGTGTTCCGTTGAAGGAACTTAAAACTACCCTCCGCATAGGCATGCATTGTGCACCATTTATACACATGTGCAACGCCTAAGCCACGGTATAAACATTCCTCTACAGAGAATAACTCGAGGAGACCTGGCAGCGTGTCTGACAAAGCGATCCTAAAATCGCGGCAAGTATAGGAGCGCGTTTCGCGATGCGGAATGCACAATTCCGCTCGCTGGATGATTCACAATCAGAGTACTGAAAATGGGAATAAAATAACAGTAAATGAGGCAAAGTGCAAACTCGAAGATTATGACGCAGTCTATAACGCTACGATAACGAAAAAACGTGTAACGATGCAGAGAATCATATGTCTCTCGAAACATCGAGGTCCACGTAGGTATCTAAAACGCAAAAAGGGGTCTAAAAATTCTACACAAAATTCTGAACAAAAACATTCCAATACATTTCGTCATTTCTACGTCAAATGAAATATAACGCATTAGATTGTTTTTCTCCAAAATTGCGTCTAGAATAGTGCTGTAAAGACCTTATCCGCGATTGAGCGACGCAGACTTTAATATTTGGCGATATATACAACGTCGTCGAAATCGACCAGGGCACCCTTTGATGTTTACCAAACGACTAGTTTCATAACAAGGTCATTTCGCGTAGGTACGTTTGAAAAAACGACGCCAGGGTGGGGGTTCTTCACTTGTCCACCTCTCCTCTCACGGGCACGCAACGCGTATGCATACCTAGTTCGCTCGACCTGCGTACTGCCGGACATTCGGCGACCACACACAACACGCACACGCATCGAGTGCGTAAATACGCTCATACGTAAACCGTAGCGTGCAGAGGAACTTGCAGAGAAGAGCCGCAGTGAAGCCCGGGCGTCGCGTCGCGCGGTTCGCGCGTGTGAACGGTGCCTCGTGACGTCACGGATCGCCCAGCCAATCGCCGCTCGGCTACGTGACTCATCACGCGGCCGACGTACACGCGGAGAGAGCGAGAGAGGGAGAGAAAGAGAGAGACCCAAGTCACAACCTCCCGTTCGGTGAGCGAGCAGCGCCGAGTAACGAGGACCGCCAGCGAGCGCAGAACACGGTGAACACTTTGCCAGTGTAAATCTAATCGAGTCCGACTGACGTTCGGGCTCAGAGGACGGATCAAGAGAAGAGAGTTCGGTGTTTGTTTCCACGAGATAGCCAGTGTTGTTTTGATGTGGTGTTGATTGCCGGACACGATAATTTGTGCCGATCAGCGAGAAGAGATTGTCCTTATCGAAGCGATAGTTTTAACATCGTTGTTAAAGTATTTAAAGGAGTAAAAGCAGTGGTGACACGCGATTTATCCATGTCGTTCAGCTGAGGAACATTCGGAGTGTTGAGTTGACTTTATCGACTCGACGATTTTCGACCGTCGGATTAGTTGGTTCAAGGAGAGTTTTCTACGAACGGGTACCAAGATGAGGATTAAGAAAGAAGCGCCTTGTCTGGTGCTCCGACTTGTTCCGTTGGATAACATCGGGTCTTGGGGTACGTTTATTGTGTATTTGTGAAATCTAGTTCTCTGCGAAAACTGTTGAAGATAGAGAGAGAGAGAAGAAAGTTTCTCTTTCGGACGCGAAAGGCTCGCTCGTTTGCACCTGCGATCCGAACTGTCTCGAAATCTCGTGACGGGGCTCGCTCGATTCACCGTCTCGTCCAACGAAGCAATGAAAACAGTCGCGTAACAACAAGTATAGCAACTCTACGACGGTGTCACGATGAGTCAGAATCAGTGAGTCGCACGCGTTCCGTTTAAGATACCGAGGACCGTCGACCGTCCGCCGATGAGTCGACCGACGCTCTAAATATCACGCCGAAGCCTCGATTGTTTTCTATGAATCAAAAAACACCAAACAGTTTGTTTACTACGCCGCGGGATGTGCTTATCACCATTCGTTCACTGCGGACGTCTCGTCAATAGAACGAAAACTGCGGACTTTATTTGGCGTCCAACGTATACGCACTCATTCCCGCGAATTATTAATTCTCTGATCATTATCGATGCGGATATGATGCAGCGTGCAACCGTATATATAACAATTGTTTAATGAAACGTTCTATTTCGGTCGACGTTACGTGTCGCCAACAGCAGGCCGACGCTCCTGATTACTTGTGCGCTAACAATCGGGTGAGAAATTTTCGCGCTAAAACCAAACGTTTCACACGTACTTACCATACGGATGGACGAACAGAGCATTAATCATCGTCGCAAATGTTACACGAAGGTGTCCGCGTGCCAGAAGATCATTTCAAAAACACACCGGCTAACATGTTTGTTTATTTACCCGGCATGCCCTCCTTTTTCTTCTTCTTCTTCTTCTTCTTGTTCGTCTTCTTGTTCCGGGCAGCAACGCGGCGACGGGTTGCTCGAACCCCCGGTGTTTGCAGGTACGCAGCCGGTTACTACAGCGGTTCCGAGTCCTCTCTAAATTCTCATGCGCAGGTATTCGGTGACGAAAAAATGAGACACGCGGTGTATATAGCGACGAAGTTGGCCGATGGCGTGTAGAGCCGGATTGGCTCGGTTTGTGGAGGGAGTCGCAGCAGCAAGTGACTCATCGCCGGCCCAGGCCAGGCCTTGCTGTTACGGGCTGCAGGTCAGGATAGGAGACGCATTTAGCCCACATTTATTCTGTTATTTATTTATCCACTTGCTCATGCCGTTCGTTTTATTCCTGCATCCTTATAAACCGTTGTTTTATTATTTCAGCATCGTTTTCACGGTCAATACTTTGGGTATAATCCCGTTCACAGTTTTCGATTTCGTAGATTTTTAGAACCGTAGAATTTTGCGTCATCAATCTTTTTATCCACAAACTTACCCGAAAGTATTATGGAGAATTTTTAACCACAATCCGAACGAAGGCTTGTATTTCGACGTAACTTTCAACGGCTATGCGCATCGTTGCATCCTAAATCGAGTCGAATCGAATTCTGTGGTAACCGTAGAATCCTTCGGGTCTAGAACCGCGGAATTCGAAGAAATCTCGGAGGTATCGGGTTGTTTTAAAGGTTCATGAAGATCCTCGTATTTCAGCGTGAAAATCCAGTATGGCGTCCCAGACGCCCGCTTCACGGTTCTCTTGTTTTCTTTCCTTCCTTCTTTTTTTTTTTCTTTTCCTCGTTGCTCTAGGAAGAAAGGAAGGAACCGTTTTGTTGATGAACGGGAATTAAGTTATAGCTGGACGCATCGACGGATATGCATGCGTGCCTGTTATTTAACGATGGTTTTCATATACGGTTCGCCGTGATGTCGTTAAGCACGATGTGTTTATCAATGCAACCGACGTGCGCTAGCGCCTGTGAATGCATATCTACCGGCGGCAATAATAGCTCGAACGTATATATAAAACTGTTACAGATGCATGCACAGTGTTACACATGTCTATGTAATTTATATAAATATATATATATATGTATACGCGTGTATGTGTGTAACGAATAAGCGAAAGCGAAACTCGCTCTGCAGCATGGCGATTCGCGCGTGCCGATGAGTTTACTAATTAACCCCGCAAAGCGTAATCACTCTATGTATAGCGCGGTGTACAGCATGTGTGCAATATAATGCGTATTTATACATGAATCACCGTGGACTGGGAATTCACAATGAAGAATTCTTCCAACTAGTGTCAGTCACCTAATTGGCACGTTATCTTTCCTCCACTAACCCCATATATGTATAATGTATAAACATACGGATTACGCATTAACTAACCTTTTTTCATTCATTCATACTTGTTACTATCTCGTGTCATGTTCCGCCTCACACTGCAGCGTTTCATTAAATTACCTTCTGGTGCGATTAAGAAATTGATCCCAGAAGTTGCTACGTACAAACTGGAATCCTGAGAAAACTTGAAATTCCTCTGATTTAAATTTCATTCATTCGTAACAGAACATCACAACGATTATTCTGAAATGTGTTAATTTTCTTCTTCTTCTTCTTCTTCTTCCTCCAAGTGTTATATATACATATATATATAATGTAACATGAAACGTCGACTGATGAAAACTTCGGTTTATTCCTGTTGCAGGTGGTCACAAAGAATTTCACAGGCGGCACAGAGAGCTCTGCGAAGACACGCTACTTCCGCCGAGTGGTTCCGCCGCCGCATCTTCCGCGGTTAGCGGATGTCCGAGTCCCGGACCGGGATGCCCGATGCTGGGTGGACCGCCGACGCCGCAGCCCGCCGACATAGACAACCACCCCGCGTCGAGGGTGTTGCCGTTCCTTTACCTCGGCAACGGCCGCGATGCGGCCGACCTCCAGCTCCTCAGAGCCCTCGGGGCTACCCGCGTTCTCAACGTCACCTCCCAGCTTCCTGGGTACCACGAAGAACGCGGGATCACCTACCGCCAAATACCCGCCTCCGACTCCGGCCACCAAAACCTCAAACAGTACTTCGAGGAGGCCTTCGACTTTATCGGTGAGTTGAATCTCTTTGCGACCCTCTTGCCGACGCGGATGATTAGCATTGTCCCGGTAATACCGGGTACCATGAGTGAAGAATCCTGACGAAAAACACTGGATTCCTAGTTGCGTTGTTGAGTATCGAACGGGTGTAGGTTATATGGAATTTTTGTGCGTTACAAATTTACTGCCAGTATTCGACGTTTGTGGTATTGAAAACCGCATTTACAGATGTAGAGACCTTATTGACAGACTTACGACTCACCAAGTGGGGAAAACACGTGATTAAGATGATAGTTTGCATTGCAAAGAGCTTGACGAAATTTTGTGTAAAAACCAATTTTCATATATTACCGGAAGTATATCTGAGTCATTGAGATTGTACTCCGTGCAAGCACGATGTGTCGATGAGAAAAACACAATTTACATTGTGAAATCTTGTCAATTCTGTTCTCGGGAATGGTATAATATCTCTGAAATAGTCATCACAAAACTTAGATGAGTCAATTTTTTATCTCGAGAAATATGCGGGTTGTTTGTCGCACCTTTGACACGGTCTATCAAACTATTTTGTTTGTCATTTTTTTTTTTTTTTTTCCTCTTATATTTCGAAGAACGGTATTATTCGGATTGAAGAAAAATTAATGTCAGTATTTAACGATCATTATTATATATAGAATTTATATAACACAGTATAATAGATAAGAGTAATTATTTCCCGACAACGTGACGAAGAAAAATTAATGGAAAGAAGTAAAGAAGGAAATTATATGATAAGTTCCAAGAATTACTACAGTAACTATTCCAGAAAATTGGCAAACGCGTTACTACCTAATCGTTTTCCTCACTTTTGTAAAACAACAATTTACCGACGTAAAAAAATTAAAAAGAAAAAATTCTTCCAACGGCTTTGAGGGGCGTTCCTCTTAACTTGTCTCGCCGCCACGCTGGGTGGTGCTGTCGCACTAACAAACATGCACACACGTGCAGAGAATGGGGTGGGATAGGGTGGGTATCTCTTGCACCGGGCAGACCGCCACCAGTTGCGCGTTTTGATCCCTCGTTTCCTATCCGCGCAGCCCTTGCTTGCCTCCGTAGCTTTGCGGCCCGAAAGCCTACACGGCGCACACACTCAAGCGTGTCGTACTCTCGTCCATAACACGCTTTTAAAAACACGCGCGGGCTACCAGAGAGAACTGGCCCGATGAGTCACTCTTTCGTGAATGGCCCGAGAAGCGGGGATCGGAGAAGGAGAGCCAGAGTTGGAGAGAGACGGAATATCCATACGTGTGTGTATATGTAGGTACATATGCGCGCTTGAACGCTCTTCCGCACCCTTCGTCGTTCAGGCTCCTCTCGTTGTGACTTTTCTCTCTCTCTCTGTCTCTCTCGTTCTCGCTCTCTCTCTTTTTCTCTCTCCCGCGTCCATCGCACGGTGAATGGTTCGCCGGAAACGGGTGGTTACACCCCACTTCCGGTGGCCTAGCCGCCGCCTCTCTCGCTACAACGAGCAGAGCACGTGGAGCACGCACACGAGCATCTCAAGTCCGTTGAGAAACGGTGTTTTGAAAAAGCGAATGGATTTTAGATCGTAATTTTTAACGAGTTTTGACCTTCTTTCTTCATTCGTAAGCAGAATTTTTCATTTTACCTGATCTTGGGTTATTCTATTTCTATTCTTCTATTTTCTTTTTTTTTTTTCTTTGAAAATCTAGGTTTTCAATTATTAATATTCGATGTGTACCTCGTATCCCATATCTCGGTATTGGTTCTGTTTCTGTTATTACTGCTATTCGATTCTTGTTGTTTTTTGAAGTTGAAGGAAATAAAACAAAAGGTGGATATGTAAGTTCATCATCAAACGTGCAAAATTAGCTAGAAATTGTCAAAAAAGAAAGAGAGAGAAACAAAGAGGCAAAGTACCGAAATTAAATGGCCCCCGTTATACTCGAGCTCAAAGTATCTTATGTTAGGCAAGTATCCGACATGTGCGTATGCACATAATACGCGTTATAACAGAGACGAAGGAAGGATGCGGGCGATGCATGCAGCAGCGGCAGTCCAAAGCTTATACTTGGAATGACTCACCGGCGCGATATGATAGCGGCGTTCCCTCGTGTTATGTAACTGGATCGGTTGTTTGGGTTACGAGACTGTTTCGTTCGTTATAAGCGTGTCGTTGTCGTTGCTTTGGCGGTCCGCAATTTTCTAGATTTAAATCACGGGGAATCAATTCATACGACTATTTCGATCCAATCAATTAATGCACAGCCACAGTTGTCGGTGTTTTGCTGTCTTCTTCCAGAGTTACGCAGAAACTTGTACATACGAAAGCTAATTTCTTGGATTCTAGGATTTTCCCAGCGGTGGAAATTACGCGTTATCCGTTCTTGCCGTGTTCTTCTTCGACATGACATAGCAGTGGGTAAATGTAGAGCTCTGCAAAATAACGTGTTGCCATAATAAAATCGCAAGCGCGTCAACAGCGGCCATGTCGATTTTCTCCTAACGTTCGAACTTGAATTAAATTAACAGCGAAAACTCGCCCTAGAATTTATATTACGTACACAGTTTGTGATTTTATTTAACCGTTTACAGTTTTGTTTCAAACTACCGTCTCCCGGAAATCAGATCGTAAAATTTCCTAACCTAACCGTAACCTAGATCGTAATACACTATAGTGTAAAGAAATTTGATAAATTAATGAACCTGCTCTGACTTATAACTAACCCGTCCGTCCGTATTTCTTTGTTGCAGAAGAAGCGCGTAAAACCGGAAGTAGCGTGCTGGTGCATTGTCAGGCGGGAGTATCGAGGAGTGCGACGATAGCGATAGCGTACATAATGCGTCACAAGCAGATGTCGATGGTGGAGGCGTACAAGTTGGTGAAGATGGCGCGGCCGATAATAAGTCCGAACTTAAACTTCATGGGACAGCTTTTGGAGCTTGAGCAAGGTCTTCGGGCAGCCGGTGGAGTCGGAGCGCCTCAAGAGGAACCGAAGAGTTGCCATCAATGCAGATGGAGTCATCAGCAGAACAGCGAGGAGGTAACGTCGGGCTGCAGCGTATGAGAATATAAGCTGCGTTCGGGGCTTGTTTTCGAAGGGAACACGCCGCCTCGAATTATTGAACAAATCTTACAGTTACTGCACATGGCCGCTTAATAAGAGTTAAGAGACGACGGTGATTTGGACAGGGAGTGGTACACGTGACGGATGATCGGGAGTGGGAGTACGAGATGAGAGAATCTAATAATAAGAGAAACGAGGGGAGAAGAAGATTATAAAGAGAACGAGGGAGGAGTGGAGTGAAGGAAAAGCGTCAGAACTACCTTACCTTAATATACCTACATGAACTACATATCCGGGATCGCGTTTGTGCGAAAAACGCTAAACCTTGAGCTAAATATGTGCCTTGTTCGCCTAAGAACCGAAAGGCTGATCACTATTAATTTATTAGCGAGAAAGCGAGTATATGTGAAAGACAAAAAAATAAAGAGGAAAAAATAAACGATTGGAAGAAGTGACTATATGGGGAGATGGAAGAACCACATTTGCCTTCTAGATAACAAGATACAAGATACAAGAGACGAGATTGAAAAAAAGGAAGAGAGCGAGAGAGAGAGAGAGAGATATAAAGGGGCGATTGCGTGCGTGTTTAAAGTATAATGTGAGTGACGTATCACGCGCGCCAAGACGCGTTATACCTTATATGATAATATGTAATTTATTGAATGAAAAATGATACGAGGAAGAGAAAAGTTGTAAGAGAAATAACGTAGTGAAAAATAGAAAACGATTACTGAAGTCTGTTCAAAAAATGGGAAAAAAAACAAAAAAAAAAACAAAACAAACAAAAAAAAAAGATTACCAAGTAAAATATTTTTTAAAAGTAAATTATGTTTGGTATGTGAAATGAATGATTGCAACACCACCAATTGTGTCAATAGACGGTGACACAAAAGAAGGGTAGCCAAAACGGTGCAGCGGTGTGGCTGCTGTACGATTAGATTCGTGATTGAGCAATCAAAAAAGTTCAGAAAGATTACTAGGATCATTTGATTTTTGGCAGAAATTAGAGTTCGGAAATATAGACGTCAATTACGTTTAGATATTTTTCCAAACCGATGGAATTCGTGAAAATCCAGAAGCACATTGAATTCCTCAATTGAAATTCATAAATCATACTTTTACACGAGCTTCGACCCGTTTTCATGACGAATATTTCCTCACTCTGATTCTAAGCCGAAATTTTTTTCTTTGATACTTTCTAAAAGATCGATCAAACCAATTCGCATTTCGCAAACACACCGTACTAAAAAAATTTAAGAAAGGGATTAATTATATGCAGAGGTACTTATTGATAATTATATTGTTATATACGTAGAAAGATGTGCCAGTTGAACAAAGCTTCTACCTGCTGCCACGAATCGTTACAGCTACAATACATCAGGAATCACATATTCATACAATGAAACTATTTCAATTTTGGGTTCGATGGTAATTTCTTTTACCAACAAGCCGGATATCATGGCGGTAGAATAAATCTTGATTCAATTGGCATTTCGTCCCATATCGCCCTTACCGCGCGACGAAAGACTGAGTATACTTTGCGAAAAATTATAATTGAGTTAATGACTAATATCGAAGAATAATAAGAAAATTGTATGCACCGATTGGCTGATTCATAGTGAGATACATAATCGAAGATTGTACGTTGAATTGCAGTGCGTGGTGAACGGGTCAATGCTTTTTTGTCGAATTTTCATGACATTGCTTCATTGCTTTCGATAACTTTCATGTCATTTATTTTTTAGACAAGTGTTTCTTTCACGATATTCAGGAAAGAATAATTTAATAAAAAACAATCATTAGGAGAAGCTTGAAAGAAATTTGGATGCTATTAACAGCGACAGATCACTGACCACTCTTTGAACGCGTGCGCCCTTCGATTTTCATGTATGATTAGAAGTTTGGGTGGTCGTTAAATTTTGGCATCTACAACGTCGATAGTATGAACAGATCTTGCAGATGCGTTGCAAAATATGTAACATGTCTTTGATGAAAACCCGTGCGTATCTGTAATATGTATAAAGCGTATATTTTAGATGTGAAACGAGAATTTACTATTTCAGTCAGATGAAGTGAAATGTGTGATTATGACGACGATACGCGCATAAGATATCGGGTAATACACATCGTCAAATGAATAAGATATGTGAAGTTTTAAGTGCGATGAAATAGAGTAAAACGAAAAGAAAAATAATAATAGAAAGAAAGGAAAAAAATATTGGCGGCATAGTCCTATGACGGAGGCCCCTTATCTAGTCGTTTAGTTTGTTGGGACTAATTATTTGAGTGTACATAATAATAATAATTATAATTATAATAATAATAATAATAACAATAACAGTAATGTTTATTATTGTAACGATAATATTAATAATACATAATATTAGTACGATGTGGAACACAATAAGGAAAGAGATAAGCTTATTATAAGCTCCTGTACGATGAAACGATTGAATGCGGAAGTATAAGAGATAAATGTATAATGATATAGGTATAATAATAATAATAATAATAATAATGTATACATAAAAACAGAAAACATACGAAGGAGAAATTGTAAAAAGAAAAAATGAAAGATGATTGAAACTAGTAAAAAAGAAAAAAAAAAAAAAATACAATCATATTCAATCAAAGGCTGTGTGTAATAAAAGCGAAAGAGATCGCGATCGCGTCACCGGCTATATGCACTACCACGATGGAAAGAAATGGAGACTAGTTTGCTCTGTGGAAATTTCTAAACTCTACGTACCTATACACATATTACGCGAAAAGACTTTAATCCGTAATACACGTCGTTATATACTTATGCATAAATGCTTCCTATAATTCGTTGCACCTGTTAACAGAAAGCATGTAAACAAACCGTTGAAAGTTTGTCTAAATAGCGCCAAAGAATGGTGGAATGGAGTGTTGGGGTCCAACATATTCTAAACATACCATCTGGTGACAGAAGACAAACCGAATACACTCGCAACAGGGTTGTGTTTAATTTAGTGTACATAAAGAAATCTTCTCTTTTGTCTCGTATTTTTTACTCTATACATAAAATCAATGTAATTCAAATAAAAGCCCAAAGTTTTTCACGAAATTTTCCGTACTTGGATAGTAATTTCTTTACAATATGCAACATTACGTTATACCCCAAAGAACTATCAGCTGATCAAACTCTTCGGCGCCATATTGGATCAGCCACTCGAATGTTTATGTTGGATCCCAATTGGACGACGACTGCTTTTGCCTAGATCAAACCACCAACGGTGAGAGCGTTTTCTCGGTTTCACAATCACTTTATATAGTCGATAGCTTTGCTGACAATTTTTAATGTTTTCGTATTAAATATTAGCGGACTCTAGCGCAAGCGGTGCAAGCCGGTTCTTAATTCAGCTTCGTTGCAGTATCTGATTCACCTATACTTGAAAGTGTTTAATATTTTCAACTTGGAACGCGTAATGCGTTTCAGTTTTTTTTTTTTTTTCTTCTTTTTTCTTTCATTTTGTTTTCGGAGTCCGCTTATCTGCGTAGGTATATACGCACGTAATTCGTGATTGAGTTATTACGCGGAAACGGGGAGGCATACAAACTCACAGAATGAAATGGTTGGTACCGAGTGTTTCTATTTTGGTTGGGGATTTATATCAGAGGCGTATGTTTCTCAAAGAAACATGCCTCTCAGTTCCTCGTCACGCCGGTATTTTATGGCTAATCGTAGTCCTCGAGTTTAGAGACAGAGTAATTATTATCGACGAACCGTCGGATTGATTCAGTTAGACTGCACCTCTGCTGATCAGATCGGATCCCAACGATTTTGTAACATATAATTTTACGGTATATATACATATATATGTGTATGTATATGTATGTATATATATATATATATATATATATATATATATACAGTTGTATAAGCAGTTATACACACTATAAATTATAAGCATTGTATTATATATCAAAATTTATTTAGTTATTTTATGAATAAAAATCCAATCTCTATTACTTCGGTTTTTATTTCCCGTTTATTATTTCTTACAATAATAATTTTAAATAATTATTTGTAAGTTAATTTTGTGTGGAAAATAATGCTTAATAGTAAATTGAGTCCTTGTGCAAGTAATAATCAGTATCACTGTAAGTCACTTCAGTTTCTTGAATCACTTGACATTGGAAAATATTTTTATTAGAGTTTTCTACCCCGAAACTAAGAAAGTTTCTTTTCCTATGAGAAAAATGTGCTAGCTAATCATAACTAGGTCGTGACAGCCTAGAATTTCAAAAGCCCAGAATTGTCGGGGAAATTTGTGATAGTTTGAAGCATTTTACGAATTAATCGTAAGATATTTTTATTCTGACATTTCTAATTATTTCACTAACTTTTCAAACTACAAATATAAGCAGCTCAATCACCGTTTTCGTTTTTCCTTCAACAATGAGTGGAAAATCTGAAATTAAAATCAAACCTTTCGCTATTCAGAATTTCTCCAAGGGACCCCATCTTTTAAATGATTTTTCTCATCGTAGAACCATTTGATTCGGACAGTATTTATTCACGACTTGGAACTTTTCAAACCAACAATACTCTCCAACAAAAATGGCGCAATAATTTTTTTTCGCTAGTTTCACAGTTACATTCACCTACACGTGTGTAATGCATTCCTGATAGACTAGATACGTGGTAAAAATTTGGACATTATGCAATTCTTGTAATAACACAAATTGAAACTCGAATTTTTCAAGCCAAGAATATTATTAGTTTCACCTTCAGATCGTATATTATTCGTGTTCGTTTTCTCGCCTCGATTATGTGTACGCTACCGTTTATTGGCTTAAGTATGAACGGTTGAGTTCAATAAAGTCGACTCTATTATATGCCTTTGCGTATCAGTTACAATGAATAACCCGACTGCAATCGTTTGAGGCTCTTCATATATAAATACCAAGGACAAACGAGATAATGCGAGTTAAGCCGATACGTTCTGCGGCGTGACTCAAACGGTGGTGTTGTTAGTGTTTTTTCTCTAATTACATCGATCCTTCAATACCGTTTTATTGATTCGACCAATTATTACGTGGCGAGCATACGGTGCATTCCGTGTAAATTGAGAATATTCAGATTCCGAGAATTACTTACAATGGCGCAATAACATCAGAAGATTCAAAGCGAACTTGAATTCAACAAAAGCGAAACATCTTTCAAGTTGAAATAAAACTAAGTCAATCGATTCAGTTATATGATAATTAATTGAGCGTAGAAAAATATTGGCTAAATTTCCAAATCAATCTGCGTAACAAACTCGGTGTAAAAGTTTCAATAAACTTATGTTACAAATAAGCATATTTGTAAAAAATGTAAAAGAAGCTTAGACACCGGTCGGTTTGTCACCGGATATGGCGGAGGTTTGCACAGTGTCGTGGCGAACCGTCATCAAGTCGGTAATTTTCAACCGTCGAATTTCAACCGAATTTGTTGAGTCAGTTGTGGCGAGTACCACGTGATACACGATGTGTCAAAAAATTCTAGATAATCCACGTACGAGTGACGAAGCCTTTTATTCCCGAGACGAGGGTCACAATTTGGTTTTAAGCTACACAAGTTTCCTTGCGATGACAAATCCGCAATGCCAATAACTTCGCGATGATCTTGATGCCAAAATAAAAAAAAAAAAAAAATATAAAACTTGCAAACAGGTTTTTCTAAACAATAAAATTTGATTTATATATATATTTCATTATTTCCAAAGCAGTTTTTCGCGATATGACATGTCTATCGTAAGTGTTTTGAAAAGGCGAGAGTCACCCCAAAAAAATAATCACCGCTGCAGCGGGAGGATTCCCGCAAACTGTCGAGTTTACAAGAGCCTCGTGTCCTGGAGCAGGGGAAGCTGGGAGAGAATAGGGGTGAGTAATCGCGGCCGATGCGGGGGGCTTTTTGAGCTTCGCCCTGCAGGCTGATTTAAACTGAGTCACAGCGGTCCGGCGGTTGGGGTGAGAACACGCGTCATAATCAACTCACCGATTGAATATCAATCATCGGCAGCTCAAAAGCATCGCACCAAACATCCCCGGACGGCAAAGGGGGAGTAATAATGGGAACAATCCCCGACTCTTCACCCTACGGATTCGATCGGTGATGGGATCTTGGACTCGACTTATGCGCCACGTGCCTCGAGTCTCTCTCTTCCCCAGCCGCGGAAGATTAAACGGCGAGATCTCTGCTCACGTACGTGTGTACTGTACACAGAATTGGCTCGAATCGAGTAAATACCTAGAATCTACATTATAGACGATTTGCAAAGCATCGATTTCATCACTTTCAAGTTTTTCTGCCCGTCTCTTGCGTTCTCTCGAAAGCTCGGCTGACACTGTCGGATTTGAATCATCGAGTGATCGTTTGACGTCAATGTCCCACCGCATCGCTATAAATCAGATTTAGAATAAATAATCTTGTCGTGATTGTCAATGTAAATGTCGCAGTCCTTGACGCTTGAGTGACCTATAAACAACTCATTTGTTAATACAGTGATAAACACACTTACGCTGATTCATCTTGATTCGACCGCTTACATGCGACGTTGGAAAAACGAAACTACACTCGTCGGAGCAGAAGATAACGGACGAAAACTTAATGTCTGGTCTAATGGTAAAGGACTAGGATTTAGGAGTGAAATAGATATTATGTTCTATTCGAAACTTCGTTTTTCCTTAATAGTTAAAACAGGAAAATCTCCCTGTTTCATCTGTGAAGTACATTCACCATATTTTTGTTGTTGTGTAATTTCTTGCTACAATGAGATCACCATCAATGATTTTCAACGTTTTATCTCCAGCCCCAGTTTGTTTAATTTCGTTAATCCTGTGCCAATATTGGAACATTTAGGGAAAACCAGGGAGTTAATTCGAACCAGCATTAAAACCAGTCAAGTCTGAAACAATAAAGCATTAGGCGATGCGATGGTCGCGTGCTGCGGAGCCCTGGAGAGTCGCATATGTCGCAGCGGAACGAAAGGGAATTATCGTAGGGAAGTCGGATTGAGTATATTTTCAGCTATACAGTGGCGAAATGGTGAATGGGCAAACGAGCAGGCAGTTGAGTGAGCGAGGGATTGAATGGTGGATGACGCAACGCCCCGAGCCTTCGTCACGGGGGTGACGTGTCGGTTGCCTAATAGCAACCCCTCGTAAAATTACGCTATCGCTTTTCCGCGGTTAGCCATGGTGAAGTATGGAAAAACTGAGCAGACAAGTCAGGGCTTCTTGTTTTGCATGGAAACATCATGAGAAAGTGTCGAACTTATATGTAAAAGAAATTTTCAATATCAATTTCTTATATCGTTCCAAACATTCCAGTCTTAACAAAAAAAAAAAACTTGCAAGCGTGAGTGAAGTGGGTATACAAAGCGTTCGAAATGAGTAAAAGATAATCCGTGAAAATGATGGATTAAACGATTTTTTTTTTTTTCTTCTCATAGTTTTACTTTTTTTAAGGAGACAATTCAGAAGAATATTGAAAATATCGAGATTTTCGATCTGCAGAAAAGACTGGAAGTGACAGGGAATTTGATAAAATCCTAAGTTTTTGACAGTCCTGACTGTATACGTATACCTGGACAGGCGCCGTGTTTTATCTAATCGCTTGAAGCTCCATTTCTATGATGAAACGGAGAGGAGATAGTTATCGTTGCAAAATGCACCGCGGTGTTCATTCCTTTGGAACTACTGCAGTAAACGTAAGTAGGCATTTCATCACGTCTCTTAGAAAAACGATACGTCATACGCCTCGGCGCCAGCTTCACTTTCCTCTCTTCGAGGTGAGGTAAGCACTTCTTGCAATTAGTCAGACGGACACCCGGCCCTGCAGGAGGTGTCGAGAGACCCTGCAACACTCGCTCGAAATGAGAACGCGTGAAAACTTCCATCAACTTTCGTTCAGACGTTAATTAAACTTGGCCTAGGTCTCGAAGAGAATGGTGAACAACGTAATTGGACCGAGAGAAATTTCTAGTTATGCTTACCGAGCAGTCTTTAACTATTTTTATTTTTTACCGTAACCGAGAAATATTGTTTCGGGCATAAAATGAAAATTAGGGTTGTATGGCTGTAAAAAGGAAGTTAGTGTTCGTTTTGATTATGATCACTCGTATTACGTTTTTTTGTAACTGTAATAGTAATACTTTGATGCTGGTGCACGTATAAATTGTTTATAATTATAAGGCTATGTGGTAAACTAAACAAACATATTCAATGTTTGACTAAACAGAAAGTTTGACGACTATAATGAGACAAAATTTTTTCACTTTACCAGAAATTTTTGGTAACTATGATGATAAATGAAGTTTTTGTTACTCTAGAAATTTTATTAAAATTCATTTACATTGTGAAATTATGAATCCACAAACCGCAGGCAGAGAAAAAGCTTTAAAAATTTTGCATAAGTTTTATATGATTTCAGATATTTCCTGATCGATAAATGTATTGTGGAGGGACAATTTTGAGGCGGAAAACCAACAGACAAACTTTTTCAAAAATACGTACATTTATTTTTTATTCTTAACTTCCGGCTTCTCCATTTCCAGAGAAGAGAAAAAAATTGTAATAATTATCCTGAAAATTGAAAGTTTCGTTTTAACTAAATATTACTAGATATCAATATTTTTAGGTTAAATATTAATCAAAATAAGTTTCCTGCAACAATTACATGACAAGGCTAAATATATTGATTGAACAGAATGAATATGCCATACATTAAATTTCAAAGGTTGCCGCAAATTGTCGTCACCTCTGCGTTGGGCGATTCCGTTAAATTGAATCACGAGAAGTAAGTATTGCATAAAGTTGACATATCTGACTCACATCTTGGTAAGTCGCACATTTGTTCAAGTTTTTGAAGAAATCACCAGCCTACCTAGGACGACGAATGGGTATAGTAAGTAGTACAAAGTAAGATAATCTAATAATTGTCGACGGCTTGCGTAAAAAGAACGTCACACGGGACAATTATTTATCTTCTCTGCACGTGGAAACTGGGAAGCCAAAAAAGAAAAAAGTAACCTGAGTACGTCGTCGTATAATACGCTCGCACATAATACAGATGTGTATATTGACTCAAGCTGTCGTTGGGAATTGATTGCGAGTGCAGCAGCCAGTCAGTCCCTTGTAATGCGTATATAGCGTGGTGTGATGATTGGATGACACGTAGGGGGGCCGACGGGAAAAGCTTGCTCTATATCACATGAGTCATTGTGTGTATGCATTCACTTGTCGTAGGTACGTTTGTTTGCCCGATTATACGTACGTTCAGTTCGATCCGACAATAAGTAGGTATCTTTCAGTAGTAGGTAGTGACGTTCCATTGGTGGATGGATAAGGTTGCGAGCACACGTATAATGCGCGCAATATCAATCACGTGAACTTTTCATTTTACTTCGTTTAGCTTTTTTCAACAAATTCCACCCTCTTCACTCTCAATTACGCTCCCACTAACTGCACCGAAACGTTATGGGTGTACTGATATCTGGACAAGCGTGTAACGTGTAGACTAGATACTATCGGGCAAAGCGTGGCACGTGCAGTGACTAATGTCGGAACTTCAAACCCGATAACGCGCGACCCTCGGCGATACGCAATATGCTAGAGAATCTAGCCAAAATCCGTTTCATTTCGTGGTATTTATTGGTCACCTCAAAGAGCATTCAACGATTGGTATTCGAGTAGACCTCGCAAATAGCACGATGAATGGATTGGGCAATTGGAATTATTCGGATATCCGAACGATGACAAGTTTGGATCCTTCGAAGGTCCGAACTTTTATACGAACCTGTTCCTTGCAGTGTTCGCCGAGAAAAAGGATAGTTTTTTTTTTTTCTTTTTTTTTTTTTTTTTCTTGAGTCCTAAGATGGTATTTGAAATCATGCTGTTGAAATAGTTAAGATTAGCGTGACTCACTCACAAGCGATAAATGAATCGATAAGTGATGAAACGATTCGTTGTTACAAAGGACGTTTGTTATAACCATTCATTGAATATCGCCTTGAATGATGACTTGACAGTCTACGACTTTACTGGGAATTTTACTAGCTCTGATTAGAAAAATCTAGAGAGCTACCTGCAACCTAAGACGTTATCATCTGTCTCGATATGTTGAAGTGTTCATCGATAACATGACATACGAAACATTAGGAATTCAACCAAAACAATGAAACCTAGTTGAAGTTTTAACAATTTACCCGATAGATGGGTAAAAAACTTCTCTTCTACAGCTACTTGAAGCTTTGTAGTGATCGGTCGAACGTTTTAGGCTCCAGGATGTTTCCAGCCTCTGATACAATCAGTACGGTTTCAACTACCCTTCAATGTTTTTGGAATGTCGTTTAAAGGAAGTGAGATGGCAACCTGTGTCATGCAGTGACTGCCCTTATACCGAAATAACAAAACGCATAGTGGCTTACTAAGCGCGGTGATTCAGAAATAATACAACCGAAGGGAGGTCTCCTTTATCAACGAGTTTTTCAGATTCTTCGGCAGTGAGTGAACTTCTGACTGCAGGTGAACATCCCCTGTCAAGTCACGACTGAATTACGCGAACGCGTTTCGGAGTAGACGGCTGAAATCCAGACTTGCTCCTTACTGATAACCTGCACTCAAGTTTCACTGATCTTTCCGTGGACTCGTATTACTTGGAACACAATGATGAAATTTTTTACGGGATAAGTTTGCAAACTAGGATCATGCAATAAGTCGCATAAGTCGCACTAATTCCATGAATTGAATTGACGAATGTTGCCGAGACCGCGTCATAAGTTACAAATTCACACTCCCTGAGAATATTAACTGCACTTTAATCAACATTCCTGATATGGAGATGTATTGTGGCGTGAAATCATGATGAGAATCAAGATGCACGAGGAAAGTTGACAAGCCCGTTATTCTGCAAGGTGTGACTAATAAATCTAAAAATAATTAGGTATATAGCATCAAGTGCTGATCTCAACGTTTTATGCTCTGCGTCTCAAGAGAAGCGTGTGACCATCGGCTACCAAAATACTCGATTCCTGTGCCAAAATTTCAAACAATGGTATTTAGGTTGAAGAATTTCGTACGCCACGATGCAGATACCTTGTTTACTGGCAACTACTTTAAACAATCATCTCTTCCAATTGCCGCAGGGCATTTGATTCTCATCATGTGGCAGCGAATCGAGCATCGATCATCGATCGTATGCTTTTGTGTGATTTTCTATAAATGTCCACATATTTAATGAACCTTAAGTGACATGTGACGTACGCTTTTTTCAGTAACGACGAACAACCAGTAAAAATTGTTGAAAAATCATATTTACATTTTTCCTGAAGGATGAGTCAGGGAATCATAACAGAAAAGGAAAAATGAGAGCTTAAGGAGGTTGTACAGTCCGAAAGCAATACTTTTTGCTCGTTTATTACAAGCTAACCGCACCTCAAGTGTTTATCATATTATGACATGTAAGTAGGTGTACGATGTTTGCCTTAGAAAGGTTAAAAAAAAAAAAAACAGTGGCTGAAAGTATGAACGAGAACTTCGATAGCGCTTTTCTACTTGAACTGTTTGAAAACAGTAAAAAGAAAACTATTTGTCACAAATTCACTAAACTAAATTTTTCTCTACTTTAAATAGTCTATTCAGTATTGCTAGTATTTGTTGATCAAAATCAATATCTGTGCAATGTTGCAGGAAAATATATCTTCAACGATGTTAATGTGATAAAAAAAAAATTGCCATTTTGAGATTTCAGAGAACTTTTACTTCCAAGTAAAATTACTCACTGCAGAAAGTGAAATCGAAGGAATCTACTAAACTATTCACCAGTCTATAGCGATCTAAAATTAATAATCAATATCAAAGTTCTATTGTTTATGATTTTCAGGATGTTATTATTCGGTATTATTAAGATAAAGACTATAGCTTACGAAGGTGATAATTCGATAAACACTAGACGTACGACGGTTTTGTAATGAAGTTATCAGACAAGTACTGATTTTCAACTGTAGGTGAAACCTCCTCAACCTTTGCCCTGTCACATGAGGTCTTTCGTGCTCACGTGATTTATCGTTGCGTGGGTATTGCGTAAAGAGGAAGGCGTACGACCTTCTCCCCTTAACGAAAAACAAACAAACAAACAAACATTAGATCTTCAACTAGAAACCTCAAAGAACATGGATGATTTTTTTCAGAATTATCGGAGGGCTAAAATTCGGCAAAATAAGGGTGAGGCACCAAGACCCCACGTGACCGGCAACGCATACTAAAAACCACGTGACAGGATAAGGCTTGAAATCGTCAGCTCGCCTCGCTTTCCACTTTTAATAATTTCTTCAGGAATTTTTGGGGCCGATCACCGAGCGAGAAGTTCGCGTAATAAGTATCAAGGAAGGCTGCAGACTGGCGGACAGACAGTCATCAGACGTGGTAGCAGACGTTCGGTACGTCGTCGTATCGTCTTGGAGAATTTCCCAGAAGAGGACCCACTTACGACAGATCGGCGCGTGTGTACGAGAATACGGTTGAATAGTTGGCGACGCCGTCATGGCAGCGCGGCGGGAGACGCGGATCCAGGATCCAAGATTCCTCGGAGATGAGCTGTACTCCCGTCCTTGAGGTCGAACGGTTTGCTTATTTACGGAACGCGAGCACGTGAGAGACGGCCAAAAACGGTGCAGGGATATACGCTCGCGAAAAGGCGTTTGTCATCCGCCACGTGGCGTGACTAAATCTCGGCGCTAATCGACCGATCGCGAATACTCGTTTATAAATAGACAAACCTGGCTGCATACTCGGAGTTTTCCGTGAAACTCCCCGCTCGACACTCGAGGATTATAGCGAGACCCGTTTAACAGCGTTAGGACGTGACGAGTTTGACGGAAAACTTTTGCTACGATATAACTTTTTTCAGGCTAAACTGTTCGTCGATTCCTTATAAGTAGTTTCTTTAGGTATTAACAACGTGTATTTTAAATATGCGCAGTGCAACGTGGATCATCGGCATTCTTGACTTTAAGTTGCTGTTATAAATATATGGATGAGCAATGAGTCTGAGAAAAAAATTTGTGAAATTTCATGCTTTGATTTTCTGTTGTTTTTTTAAACAATTTTGCTGCCATTTTTGTCAATAGGAAAAATATTTTTCTGAGAAAAGTTGAAACCTTATGAGTATGAATAAATGAAATTTTACAAGTTTGTTGATGATTGTGATTACGTACAGGATCAGGTACAAGTTTATCCAGGAATTGGTGAAATCGTTATTACCTATATTACATTTGAAATTGTAACGAAAAGCGTATCAAGTATAATACATAACGATTTGTCCTATTATTACTGAAGTTGGAAACACATCGGATTTGTTTTTTAATTTAAGAGATTCATTTTTATATCTGAACTGTGTCTTGAGCTCGCGATTCAATTAATTTAGCAGCTACGTTAATGGACGTTTACTTGATAACGCTAAATTCAGATGCTGGATCGTCTGACGGTAAGAATCTTTTTTTAACGGAAAATTTTAAGGATTATTTTCAATGTATTTAGTTTGGTACAGCTTAAACAGGAAATACCGATGGAAGTACCTATATCTCTTCTCCGTAAGTATAAAAAATTATTCGAGAAGCGTTTAATTTTATTCCCACGTAGGTTTGTTCGCACGCACAACAGTTTTGCGAATCTTATGTTTTCACAAAATAAATCATTTTTTTTTAATGTGATTCATCTGTTCTTTATGACGTATCTACCGATGACCGAGTGGAGATGTAGCAGGAAAGAGGAGGGAGAGAGCGTATCAAATTCGACAGAATTAGTGTCGCTCAAGATATGATTCAGTGTATCCTCTTCCAGCGACAAAAAATATTACTTTTCAATTCACGTATCTATTAAATTTAATTGGGAATGAAATTTCCACATGTTTACATTGATCAAGTGAAAATCACGTTACAGGAAAATGATACTTTTTCCAAGTCCACAGATACCTGTGCTTTTATTTGAAATTTAATTTTCTTTTAACTGTAGAACCCATTAATATTGATAAGATAATTATTTGATTTGAATTTGAATTTTGTTCGTATAGTTTTTAAAAAATCATGTTTATTCCGCGCCTAACATTACGCAACAATTACTCTATGGCCACATATTTCCATATATTAATTTTCATCTAAGTAAACAATTCTCAGAAAGCATATCTTGGATCTGAAATGATCATATTTCACGTAGATTCAATGACAACATCTGCTCTTGTAATTTTGTTCATCTATTCTGATAAACGCTGTCGAAATGTCAAAAAACATATCAGATAACCAAATATTGAGTTTGTCTGATTAAATTTGATCACGTCGTGATTGATATTTTATAACAGTAGAAAAAACTAGTGAAAACTTGAACCTTACTTCACATAATTTCCTCTAAATTGCAATTCGTAGCCCCGATATCTTCGGGCAATACTTAAAATTCGATTAAACTTCCGTGACGTCATTAAGTGGGCACATGAGTCAACGAATTGATGTCTCGGCGGCCCTGAGATCTCTTCTTTGTGTCTTTATTCCGAGACGTGTGCATCAAGTTTCGATCAATGAACCGACTGCTGCTGCAGTACAGCGAGCTGTGAGAAACATATAAATAAAAATAGTTAACCCGAGATGAGTATACGAGGAAGCAGCAAATGGTGCAACTCGAGATCATCTCGCGGAGTGTCCTCGTAGTGCAGCGTCGAGGCCGGTGCAAGCGAACTGTATAATTTGGCGATGAATTTAAGGATGTGTCGGTCGTACAGTCAGCTTAGAAATGCAGCGAAAGATCGACGTCTTAAATCAGTAACATCTACATTGTGTACCTGCAATTGAGTATTAATGAGAAATTTTGAATTCACTATTTCCAAAAATCATTCATATATAGCAAATGGAAGTAGAAATTCATTCTTGACTTTCGAACCAACTGCATTTTGTTTTCTCCTTTTTTGATTTAGCTCAGTTTCTAATACGTCATTCGACCTATAATTTTGTGATTTTTTTTTTTCTTATCGGTGCCAAAACGTTTTTATTGCTGAAATCACCCATCAAATTCACATATTTGCAATTGAAGGAATCAGATGGTTCCAAAATAATACAATTTTTGATGTGAATAACGAAATATACGTTTATTTTTAAATAAGAATTTTGAAATTCTAGAAAGTTTTATGGGTGGAAATTCACAAAAGTTGCTAAGCAAAAAAGCTACTATTCACATTTTCATCGGGCCATTTGCAATTTCAAGAGTGAAAAAAATAGTAAACAGGTGTCTTTCGATTTGCGCAAAAGTTTATATCTGAGAGGTGAAATATCCCTACACATTTGTAAACTAATTGTTGTTATCATTTCGCTATTTTCTATTGATTTCTCTCTAATTTGTTCTTATGCTTATTTATTACTATTATTATTATTTTTCCGATCTCTGTTCTTCGTGATAATAATTATTCCTGAACGCATCTAAAAGGTAAAGAAATTTAAATTTGGGGGTATTTAGAATTACTCGAATTGATTTTAGCTACGAAGTGCTGAAATTTACATTGACACGTGCATCAAACTAAGACAGTAGCAAAGTTTTTAAAAAATTTACCAAACCCAAACTTCTAAGAAGTAGGATTTTTGAAACTGAAAATTATGCTGATTGATCAGGATTATCCCTAATTAACTAAAATTTGTATCATCTGCTCTTGTATTTCCAATAACGAGAGTAAAATTGACACCCAAATGGGTTACGTAACAGACATTATACACGCAAGAGATATTCTCACAAATTTGTAGATATATTTTCGATTCATCGCATATATATACTTCATAAATCTGTCCCCTACAAAATATTGTAAAATTACATTCTCACACGTAGATATTTTCCCCAGCTTAAGCGGGCAAAAAGGGATGCGTTACATTATCATCCATGTGGTAAATTTACGCTAATATTTTTTAACAACCAGTATAATTAGGTACATATTTGCCTTTAGGATAAATCCTTTAAAAGATTTAAAGATGATTTGCATCAACTTCAGTGGGACCCTGCAACAGTTTCCTTCACCAAATTTAATTTCCACGAGTTTTTGACCCGACTGTACGTCCCGTGCATCCTTAATGCGGTGAAAAAGAGTCTCGCGTAAAGGTGAGGCGGAATCGTATACTTAACTGCGCAGGTATCGTGCTCTACACTTAACTCTCGAAGCAGCCGATCCAGCCGCGATAAAAGGAACGCGGATTCGGCCGGCCGCCTCCCGCAGGGTGACGTCGCGACGTCGGCGTCTGGACCTGGACGGAAATATCCCTCGAAATCGTGACTCACGGACTCGGCTTCCCTATATTTACCCGCGGCAATCGTCCCGGTGCTACCGGAATAGGTTTACTATCGTCTTGCAAGGGCGGGGGAATTTTTACCACCCTTCGACGCCCCGAAGCCCCGAAGCCCCGATGTCTTCAATCCTCCACGAAGCTTCCATTTCACTTGGAAACGGCGCGGCGTCGCCGCGTGTCTGACGTAAGCTTTGTCATTAGTCTCTTTTCTTCGTACGCTAAACTGCACTCAGAGAATTCCGACTCATTTTTAGTCCCGAAATAATTCGCCCGCATACGCGGATATACCGATTTAGCAACGATTACTGCTTTTTTCTCATTCGTTTACATCTCTCTTGGAGTTCCTTTGAAGTTAGAGCGAAATTAATTTGTCTTTGATTATGCCGTTTGGAAGAAATTAAGAAGTTTACAATTTTTCATACTTTCTTCTTCGTTATTCGTTCGCTGGATTCAATCACTTCCTTTGTCCGAACCACGGAATCTTTGTATACGATGACTCGCAGACCTTGGCAATTAAAGTTAGGACAATAATCGGCTCAGAAATTACACGATCATAGAATAATTTCTCTTCAACAAATTATTCACTTATTATCTTCTTGTATTCACGTACCTGGTATGGAGCCAGATTATTCTCGTGTACTAGGTATGACTATTGCAATTTTTTTAATGGCTTCATTCATCCATTTCTTTATCAACAAGATCATCAACCTTTCTTATAAAAATCGCGCGGAAACTATTATCGTCTGAAGTAGTAAGTTAATAAAAACGCTGCGTGTCACATTAATTCGCTAGTCCTTTCACAAACATCATTCTAACCTTCTGGAAATTACTATCGTCATACAGAATAAAATTATTATAAAAATCTTTCCCTGCATACGGACATTACACGGAAAAAAGTCTTATCTGTTTAATCGCGGGTGATTTAGAGAGGAGGAAGAGACCACATTCAGTGCCGTCTCTACATTCGGATGAAATTCAATCGAGAATTTCTGTTAACCCCAAATGTCGATAGACTGTGAAATTGTAGAAAATTGGCTGACTAGATAACTTTATCACACAGGTCTAAAAAACCTCAAGATTTTCTTTCTTAAAAAACAAACAAGGAATTTCCTTCGTTTTCCCAAGCCCTCAAATACAAATTCATTCGGTGTACAATTTTCGGGGGTAAAATTTCTAAAAACAAAAAATCAAGTCAAAAATAAAACAAACAGAGTCTTGGGCTAAAAATAATAGTGAGAACTTTCGACGCAGTAGCCGCGGTAACTAGGACACCTTGGAAAACCGCATGAGTCAGCTATAAAAATATTGTCGCTTTTCCCTCTACGGAGTTCACTCTGAATGCGAGTAAAAAAATGTCTACCGCAAGAATATCTACAAAACGATCAAGTCTTGGCTCTGAGTCAACCGATATGAATTTTAATTGTTTCAGTTACAATTGTGCGTTCGTACAAGGCAAATTCCGCAGAGGCTTATAACACATACCATATTGGTACAGATTTCTTTTGTCACATTTACGGAAATGTCAGGATTCGTCGCCGCGTGCGTCGACTGAACAAAATACGTACACAGATACAAACAGAATGTATCAGAGTTTGTCCTTGTTACGCGGAAGTTCATATTTTCATTTCCTATTCATTGTCTACTGCCATTGATGCACAATTGCTGTGCCATTGTCACGCCACAACTTTCGCCTCACGGATAATGGTTACATCGCATCCAGACCCGTAAAGCTAAAAAAGCCTTGAGCCGTCGAATTTTCCGACCCTTCAATTCTCAAGATCAAATTTTTCAAAAATGTAGCCAGATAAAAAAAAATTCAGGTATGCGAAGTATTAATGTTTGCTAGTAAAAGAGCGCATGAATATCAATGTCTCACTGCAATCCGATTCCAAAGAATTTCCTGCATAAAGTTCGAGAGTAGTAAAATCTAAATGATTTGTCTCTGTTGAGCATAGCGCGTAAAATCGCTCGTGATTTAGATTTCGAAATTGTGAGACACCGCCAAGGCACGGAAAACATATGAAATATAATTACTTAATATCGTAATTCAAAATGTGTTTCCCCAAAAGCTCACTAAATTCTCTCAACCAAAATTGGTTGTTTGAATATTGCGAAACATCGGCAAAGTTAAGGTACAACAGAAAAAAATTTGCTACGGACTTGTTTTTTTCTTTTATACATTTGATTTCAAGCAAAAAAAAAAATATATAAAAGTCTGTTTCCGAACTCTACGAGGAGTTTGAAGAATGTTTGGGGTGAAATTCACCAAGAGTGACCAATTAGGATTGAATGCGTAAGAGAAATATTATAATAAAAATGTTTTTCTTATCCTTACTCGATTTGATTTTCTGTCACGACTTCTTAAATTTAAACTATAAGACGGCTTGTTATGTTTCTCAATACCTATTAGAGTTGTCATTTTACAGATTTATTGGATAGTTATGTCCAAGTTTGAGCCAGGTTGTATGGAAATCTGTCATTTCAATTTGTACTATAAATTACCATCGTACAAGACACAATATTACGCCGTAAAAATAATGAGCATACTATAAGCCACACATTGCGGTATAGATGGTTGTATATCTTTCGGAGTAACTTAAGGAGTGACTTCGATGAAATTTCAGTGATGTCGAGTTTTTTATTTTTCTAATGACTAAAAAAAAGTGATCAAAATTTCATTCCAATAAAATATAGATTATGGTAGTATGGGTCCTGAAAAAAAATTTCAATCTCCTGCCATGGAAGTGTATGCGCAAGGAACTTTTGGCGGAAATTTGGCAGGAGATTGATATTTTTTTTTCAGGACACATACTACCGCAATCTAAATTTTGTTGGGAGGAATTTCTGATCACATCTTTTTCAGTCGTTTCAAAAATCAAAAACTCGATTCTATCAAAATTTCACTGTAGTCCTCCCTTAAGCATCCACGTTGCCTGAAGATGTAACAAAAACTCACAGCCATGGGTAATTTTTCGTAACAGTTCCTCGGGTATGTGCGGGCTTTGGGGTATTAGCGATTTCAGGTATTATCGAAGGTAAGACGAAAAGTCGACACATAGTTGCCTTGTGACCCTGCTTATTAAGTCAACATAATATGTTCAACTTATAAAAAGCCGACTCCAAGTTGCCTCAAAAAGTAGAATTTGAGTCAACCACCGATTTGCTCAAGTCGACTATTAGAGGTTTGTGACTTAACCAAATCTGCACTAATTTTAATAAATTTTGAAATACCGACAACACGCCAAAATTATGTCGCCTGCGTTGACTCTACTATGTTAATTAATTGCTGTTCTTGCAAAGAAAAAACTAAGAACTTGAATGTGATCTTGTGCGACAAGATTTTGGCTTGGCACAGGTATCATTTTCAGAGACAATATTTCTTCCAAGATACCTGAACGGCGCTTTTTTCCCTACTTTTACAAATAACACTTACGGATACCAGTAATTTGTCTTTTTTTAAATCTTCCATTGAAATCAACGAGTTTCAATTAGACAGAACAAAATTATAAGCAATTTCGTATAAGCAATTGAGGAAAGCGAATTTTTGTCGTGAGAAATCTAAATCTAAAATTTTCATTCTATAGAATAACAAAACTGAAAGACCTACGCATAGATTACACTCCACTAGAATAATGAAAAACATCGGCGACTAACTTGGCGAGGATCGCGTGGGGTCAAACTTTGTTTACAATCATTGAGAATACCTCGATCCCTTCCGGCTACAAAAAACATTCTAACCTACCGATTTACTACCATTGGATCACGCTCGTCTTCATCACCGCAAAATTGGTGAATTTCGGGAGTAAGAAAGCTACGTCAATACGAAAGTGTAAAACGTACCACAGACGCGTCACAGACGAGGTTACGTTTTCACAAAAAACCGAAAGTTGTGTCAATTTTTGTACATTTACGGATGAAATAAAATTTCTTACCTTCTGAGGATATTCGGTTGTTGATCGGCCAAACTTTGGTCGTTGAGACACGTTTAATCACTTTTATCTCACGATTATGAACACATTTTAGAAAATAACTGCCGTGCTTGAAGCTTGCTCGATATAACACTTACAACATTTTTTGTACGACCCCTTTGAAAACTTGTCTCTTCATGCATGCGGAGCGGGTGGGAAATAACGCGTTTCAAGCTAATTCGCGGAATCGGGCGGACAAGGACTTTCCGCCCGGCTCGAGGGACGCAATGGAATCGGACCGAAGCGAATACAGCGCCTCTCAGCGTTACGAATTCGTAGTATCAGTTGTTGACGAGTCGGTAAGGCAGTCTGCGACTTTGGAAATTTGAACATCGAGAGAGAGTAGAGACGTTAACAACAATAAAACATGGAAAAGTATATTATTAGGTGGAGGGCCCTTCCCCGCTTGAACAGTAAATCCGCCCTCGGGAATAGTCTCCGACTTTTTTTTCATCAGATTATACAAGATAATACCTACTCGTATAATGTATGAAATAAAATGCAAATAATTGTACTAACCATACGTTTACTGCTTCGTTTTTCCCCTGTATAGCGAAATAACTCAACGGCACTGCTGTTTTTTTCTCAGTAATTCGCGTTTTCAAAATGGGTCGGACAAAAAGTATCGCCTGCGCGACGGGCGGAATGCGATTTTGTCGCTTCGCTCGTGCCGCTACCTTCACACTCGTCGAAATCGCCGCTAGATGACTTGAAAATCAGCTCAAACGGGCTAACAATCAATTACCGTGTTGGCCCGTACATAAGTCGACCCGCAATTTTTGACCTCCGATTCGGGACTGTTTTTCGGATCCGAATATAGGTCGAATTTTAGAATACTTTAACTTTTGCTTCATTTTACGACAATCGCGTCTATTTTTCTCTGATGTACGGTATTCTAACGCAGCTCGGCAATTGTTCGCGTTTTCGACTTCCCGTACAACTATTAGTTTAAAGTTCGCATCATAACTATTAGAAATGTTTTTGTTTATTTGATTTGTCTGTGAACCACTACACTCGACTCCATCTACACTCCGAACATTCATTTTCTCGATTATTGCACGCACGAAACATCTAACGGACAATTTGTTCATTTCAACTTGAGACCGACCCTTGGAAACAATTGAAGTTCGAACTTTCGATCTTCGAGATTCGGCGCGCACGCGCAGTGCGCAAGTATTGCATTGCGCGAATATTTCAATTATCGGTCGATAACAAAATTTCCAGTTCATAATGCAAATCCCCTAAAAGTTCCCGAATATACGTCGAGTACTGTTTTTGAAGGTGAAGTCGCTTACCAAAAATCTCGACTTATATTCGGGCCACCACGGTAATATAAGTCGACTATACGTCGACATTTTCAACTAGACTTAAAGTCGGCTCCAAAAAGTCGTCTTTGTGTCGGCATTTCAAGTCGACTATAGGGTGACAGAAAAAAGTCGAATTTAAGTTGCCCTTTTGCCAACTGTGTTGTGTGGGCTGTGATTACGCCCCGACGATCAACGCTATGACCATCATTTTCCTTTCATTAAATATGTAATTCGACCCCTGAAGGGGTGCTGTACTTGTCAAAAATGAGTCGAGACTTTCTGTAACTATCTTCCGATCTATATATTTATATGTATGCCACTTCTCACTGGAATACTTTTATCCCATATTCCAAATAGCCAATTTATAACTCATACTTCATCAAGTTGAACTTCTTTTATTTTCTGAGTCCTAATTACTCTGAAAGTGTCGATTCCAATATTCACCAAACCTCAGAATCAACTTTCTACGAATATTCGAGGATTTCCTTCGTAATTTCTCTGTGGGAAATACAAAATAATAAATTGACATTTTTTTAAACTTACCTGAATTAGAGTGAATTATCGAGAAGAAAATTGTGTTGAGTTACATGAATTAATTCAAATGAATTCAACTGAAGAATTATTCTGTCACTCGAATGTCGAGTCATTTTCCCTCCAAAAAAATCATAAATTAACGCAGTAAAAATTTATTTATTTCAAATTTCTATCACTAGTGTGTATGACAAACATGTGAAAGATCCACTTGCATCTGTCTCCATATCTATAATACACAATACTCATACTTGGTATACAAATAGCCAGTTAAACTATGTAGATATATTAAGAAAGCGTAGAGAAGCCCAGATATTAATGGTCGCATACGAAGGAAGGATTTGGACGAATACACCTCTTCAATATGTTTGTAAATCCCTGATTTTTCATTTTCGTCATTGTCGAAAGACCTCCGTTTTTTTTCAAATTTAATTTGATTAACATCAATAACATCAAAATTTGATTATATAATCGTCATCGCATTTTTCCCCACTTTTTTCGATTTCGCTTATTCCCCAAAAATATGAGGTAATGGAACTTTCTTTTTACACGCAGGCCACGTCACCTCGATATTTTTTTTTTTTTTTTTCTAATTCGCAAGAAAGATGATCAGTATATATCATCTCGTTATAAAAAGTGGTTATTCAAATAATCTAATCTATGTAATCTCAAAACGACTTTACTATACCTATACTAACGAATACAATGTGATCAGACTAAATTCAATCATTAGACACAACTAGAATACTGGAAGTAGATAAAATGTAGATGATCTAAGAAAATTCTCGCCACTTTTCATTCTCCATAGCTCATTCCCCAAAAACGATTCGCTCGGTCCCTTGTTCTAAACTTTAATAAACTTTGGACATGTAATTGGACTTTAAAAACTTCAACTCCAGCAACGATCGTCGAGTGAACTTTACATTAACACTAAAAGCCTAAGCGCAAGCTGCTCGTCATCCTCGCAAAATTCATCGTCATCCAAAAACGTCTACGTGTCGCGGAGCCAGACTTTCATCGGGACTTTGGTGAATGCCTTATTGAGAAAACCTTGGAAGTGGGTGGCGATGCTTGTGCTTGCTGCTGGCCGCATTTCTTCAATGATTTCCTTCGCGTTCTGGTTCAGGAACTGATTCATGGCCTGGCCAATCACGTTGTTTCCATTCAATTCGTCCTCGATGCGGAACCTCGCTCTTCCAAGACTGAAATCTATCACGAGGTGAGATATCCTCATGTATCGAACACCCTCGCGAATCTCCTCGATTCCCTGGACTTGAGCAATGGCAGCCACTTCACCTGAAATAATTCTGCCGTTTAATTCATTCTGTGATCACTGTACGTTCCAACGTGTATCAATTGTAAAATGAAATGAAAATCAGAGCTGTTATTTATAAGAAGAATTGTGTAAGCGTTCAACAAGAGATTGTCCGATCGGATTATTCAGAAGAATGGTTATTGCAACATTAAGTTTGATTTTTTAATTAACCACATCAATTAGGGACGGAAAATCACTGTATTCTTCCGTCTAGATCAAATTATTGCAACAGTTAAAAGGAAAGATAGTAAGAGTCGCCATAACCAAAAAGAATAGTAATCACGCACTAGATTCTCTAGTTACACGTACCAAACTTATTTTTAAGTTACGATAAAAAATAAAAATAGCAGAAGACTGTACGGTAACCACAACTAGAAATTCCACTCAGTCTGTAAGTTTTAAACTGATAAAAAACAAAAACTCAATAAACAAAAATAATTCAATCAGTTCTAAACATTCAAGATTCTCAAATGAAATGGATTTATTACTTTCAATCCTTACTAAAATCGCGTATCTCGTTTTAGTTTAACGGAATTGTAAGTAACTTACGACAAACCGCCAGTTTTTTTTCTTAATATTGACGTCGTGACACAACTTTCATTATCGTAAGACTGTCAGAGAATAAATACAAAATATACAAATGACATGAATGATTATCTCCTCTAAAGCTACCAACCTACTGCACAAAATCCAGAGACTCGTGAGTAGAGTATAATTTTATAATTAGCAGGGAACGAATTGTGTTGACAAAATCACTTACTGAACACAGCCCAGAAGTCGCCTTGACTTTGAATGGGGAAGAGTAGAACATTTCCGGCAACTTCGTAGCGTCCTCGTAGTTCGATCTTCGGAATCGTAATGTGAAAATCAATCCTGAGGCTTGGGATGTCCGCACGTACTTTGCTGACTGTGAAATTACCAGGACCAATGGCGGTGATGTTCTTGAAAAGAGCGCTTACTCTCACTGCTCCTTGACCATTCTGCATACCCAGTTCAGGAATGGTCAGTGGTTCGATGGGAGGAAGTTCCAGCTCAGGGAGTCCTATAGATTTTTATCAAATGCCTTAATTGAATGTTGTTTAGAAAAAAATAATTTTCTTACCTCAAGTTTGGAAGATAAATTTTAACTAAATATTTATTCATTTTACTTTGTCATCCTCAGTATGATAATGAGAATTCGACAATTCTGACAGCATTGCCATCGCGAAACAGTCACGCGGTTTAGAAAGTCGTATCAAATTCCGAACCTAATTCAGTTTGGATCAATTTGTGTACAGAGTTCCAGGCATTGCGCGTTGTTTAGATCTCGTTACGAAATTAAAGGGTTCGCTACTTGTAACGCCTGTCGTTTGCATAGCTGGCAGGCAGTTGCTTTGGTACTACATATATATAGGTAACCGGATTAGGAAAATGTTACACAATCGCGTGTGCATGTAGCTAATGATTTTCCAAGTGAATGTAGCCGCGTATTGTGCGTATAATAATGCAACTAATACCCGAGATTGTGGAAAGTTTTATTGTCCAGTGCTCATTATAGTCAACTTTCCTTACATCTGAATTACATAGTCTTATTTACTTTGTACTAGAGTAATTGAGCGCGACACTGAAGGAAGGAAGACTCCAGTAATCGCGGGAGAGTTTCATTTCTCAGAAAGAAAAAGAAAAGCTTATGTAACACCCTTTCTGGAATCTTCACTTGAAGTTAATTGTACGTAACGAGTTATTAGCATAAATCGATTGCAAGAAAAGAAAAAAAAAAATATTCCAATAACGGTTAAAAAAAAGTTGTAATACAAAAATATGTTGCCAAAAATAAGCATGTTAATTAAAAATTAGTTATAGAATGGTTTTTAGAAACCGATCAAGACATTCTTCCGCGGAAAAAAACACAATGTTTTTCACATTTACATTGTTCAATGACAATTCTGAATGAGTCATGATTTTATTCGGGTCATATACTGTGACAAGAAAATAATATTTTCAGTTTATTCTAGAAATTTGTTTATAAAAGTTACAAAGATTTTTCTTTGCAATGTTGAATTTAAAGTAATTCTTGTTAGTGGAAAAAAAATTGTTGTAATTTTTATTGAAGTACAAAGATACGATTTTCAAATTATCATAGTTGCAGTTCAAACTAACTATAAGCGAAATCATTTAGCCAAATATCACACATTTCTTCGTCCTATGATAGTTGGCTTGCGAATTTAAGTTCATCATTAAAATTTTAAACTTTCTAAAATTTGTTCTCGAAATTACAGAATTATACTTTTGGCCTTTGATATATAATATGAAAATAATCTAAATAACTCTGATTGCGAGTGGAAAGTTATTGCACTAACTGAAATGCTTGAAAGGGCATTTAGGATTTCGTGAATCGTGACAAAAAAGTTTCACACAAACTCACCTCTTATCAAATAGGGTTTCAAGTGGTTTAAGGACTTCTGAATGCAGATATCAATCGCAGGATCCAGTCTCGAGCATGGCAAGATGTATTCGGCTGAAAGTGAAAAGATAATAATTACAAGTTGTTTCAGCGTTAGAGTAAAACGATAGATTGTTCAAGGAATTAGCACATTTTAACGTAGTCTAAGTGTCAAAAGATTTGAATGTCAAGTTTCTGCGCGGAGTCGTTAAACCCAAACAAAATGTGGCTACGTATTCCAAACAGCCGGATCAATTATACATATGTAACATTTTGATTATGGCGTAGGAAGTGCCACAATTATTCACGATCTTTCACGTTTGAAAAGATATTCTTCCTTGTTCAATGATGATTAAATTCCAACAACGTGCGCTTGGTTTTCCCATTGTCAAAAAATAACACGAGCAAGGCTTAGACCATCATGGGCGTGAAGAAGAACTGCAAAAATGGTCATATTTTTCCCCCTAAAACGAATCTCCGACTGTAAGTGGGACGCCGCGTGGTTCCTTTTCCCACACTCGGGGTCATCGACGGGAAAGCAAAAGTTCAAACTTTAGATAACGGACCTGGTGAGGCGGACTTGTCGCCCGAGGTTAAAACCGCGTGTACGATAAACTGCGAAAACCATAATACGAAGCGTTATGTTTGTTCCTGAGAAGTGACACAACCGTTCTTGGCTTACACAACGACTCTCTCTCTCTATCTCTCTCTTTTCTCCCCTTCTCTTTCGCGTTGGCCATAATTCTCGATAATTTTGAGGTGGCCTGACCCGATTCGCCTCTGAAGGGAGGCTGCGATTGATCCCGATTCGTCGCAAACCGGGCGACCTAGCCCGGTTGGCACCGGCAGGAACGCGGCCGATTCCGCTTTCACTTGCTGGATCTGATCTAAGCCTACACCTTGTTCAGAAAAGAAGTCTCGTTGCGAGGAGCAACTCGAGACGTACGTAACTTTCTCCCCGAACTACCTCTTCGTTGTGTAATCTCTGATATAACCTTCGGCTGCACACAACGCACAGCACGTTGCGACATACCGTCGCTGCCTTAGACGTCACATCTACTAGTTACCGTCTACTGCCGCCTCAAAATGATTGAAATGGTCTACCTTAAACTCTGCGCTATATTTATAAGGGTTCAGTATTTTAGGGTGGGTTCAAATGCCGGAAGGAGATTTCTGCCCCCAGATCACGTTATACTCAATAAGCATGTCTTACGGGTGAGAAATTCCGGTTCCTTCAACGGCGCTGATCCCTCCGTCTCTCTGGCGGAAACTGCAGCCAGAAATCCAAAAACGAGAACGAAAGCTGTTGACGTCATTTTTCCTACCGAGCGATGAAAGAATTTTTGATAATAATTGTCGAGCTTGGCACAACGGTTTAACAAAATATTTCCAACACGTCACTTTTATCCTTTCTTTATCGTTATTATTTGAATTTTTTTTTATCTTCTTTGGTGATTTCACAGCATACTTTATCGCGTTGTTGGTAAAATTTCGCTCACTTTATCGACATTTCGCACCTTTCTTTGCGGCTCATTGCGCACAGATTCTCGTTTCTTGTTGCAATGAGAGCCGATATTTATTAACGTATTGTTGCTCGCGTCACCGACTTGCAGCTGCAATAAATCTAACGAAAACCAGCAGCGTTGTGTCGCGGCACTAAAGTCGAGACCGGACAAATGTCTGTCTTATATGGGATCACCCCTTCCCTCTCTGTGCAACTCAGCGTCAAATAACGAACCGTCTCTTTCTTTCCGCGACCCTACACAGTTCTTACAGTCATACGCGAAAGATACTGCAGGACTAATTTTGCAATGTTACTTATACCTATGCCGCCACGCAACAAAATTTCCGAATTCCTTTACCTCACTTTCACTGATTCAACCGCAGTTGCCGATTCACTTTAGTCCTGATTAATAAGTAGGTACCCGAGCACCGAATCCTCGCGTGATTCGCGACCACATGCAGGACGCGCGGAATCCTCACGTCATTTTCCTATTACCTACGGTTGTCGAGTTGCAAAACACTTCGCATGTTAATCTCTGGCTTGACGAAAGACACCGTTCTGGTTATTCGAACGGCAATGACCCGGGTCAAAATGCTACTCAGAGTGGAAGAGACCGCTGTTGCCCAAACACCGTACGTGTCCCGAAGTCTCGTTCACTTCACCGACGGCTAATCTATTCCGACTGTAAAGCAGAAATCATCCGGCTACGCTACCTGCTCAGTTATGCAATTAACACACCGGCACTCGACCACGTTGCAGATCGAAGTGATTGCCTTGCCAAAACGAGTGATGCGGACGGGTAGGTTCGATAATTTATCTGATTTCAATTTTTCTGCAACTTGACAACTTGCGGTACGTATTAAAATGCAAAAATCCGCCAGTTTTCGCAATTTAAGCTGTTACAGATTGGGAGAAATGCATTGATGAACTTTGAACTTTGAACGGATTGATTTTAATAGTTGGATTCTTATCGTGTCCTTATTGCGGGACAAACATATTTTCCTATGTCTTTTCGTTGTGGATAAGTCTAATATTTTTCGTCATGGAATTGGTTTTGGACTGGATTCACAGAATCCATGATGGACAGATTTCTTTTTTTTTATGAGAAACAGTTTTTTCTTTTGATGTAATTTTTCCTCACAGCAGAGTGGATCTATTTTCTTTACATTTTTAACGAAGTATATAGTTCTAGCAATGTGAAGGAAATAAAAAGATGTTTAGATTAGACAAAAAAACCAAACAATTAGGCATTATAAAATCGATTTTCGCTCTCGCCACGAGCACATTCCCAGGGCGTTGCACCGTGAAAGTGTGTGTGTTTTTTTTTTTTTTTTGTGAAGGACATTGTTTTTACTGTTCCTAAGGATTTAGCCTAAAACTGATTTCATGCTTCAAGAGATCAGACTTTTCTACATCGAAAACACTTTATCGCGATCAGGATACGATAAAAGCTTGAATATTATAAAAAGAGAGAAAATCGAAGAACTGGTGCAACCCGATCCGAACTTGATTGAATTTTCCTCTATAATGATAATCCAGACGTTTGAGTCCTTCATGATAATCAGAAACAAGAAGGCAAAAGTTCTTTACATTTAGGTAGGTTGTCACTGTACCTGGAATGGCTGGAATAAGAATCATTCGAATGAAACGTCCTGAAAAAAATTGCGACTTGAAAAGACAACCGCACGTTCGATGTTGCACGAACATTTCAAACTTTCGGGTGTTAAAAAAAAATGTAGAAACTTTTTGTGGATCGTTCTAATTCTAGTTCAAGTCGTAGAGAACTTACATGCGAATCAAATGATCTCCGGTTGAATTCAACTGAGTGTAAGATTTCGAGATATGATCAGGACTAGTTTGAAGAAAATAGTTTCTAGAAAAATACGTTTACAGTTTTAGGCGGAGTTTTCTGAGGGTAATAATTATATAAATATTGTTAATCACGTTTAATCAAATTTTTTAATTTCTCATAAACGAGACACTGTCAATTGTCAACCAAGCGACATATGAATATGATTAATATCTTCATAATTTCCACGTTTTTTACATGTGCGCAAAAATTCTTCCATGTATCTATATTGTAAAAAAGTTATACGAAAATCAACATAAGTTAAAAAAATCATTCCTTTTACACCCGAAAGAATTGAACATCGTCTCAAACATGGCAAAGATTTAAAAATCTTTTGTCAAATCTCCATCACGTGTTTTATAATGTTCGAAACACGTGAAAATAATGAGAATAAAATTAAAGATAACCATTGTTTACGAGACATGCATATTGCGTATTTTTTTTTTTTTTTATTATTTACTGAAATACTGTCTAAAATATTTACATACGGGACATTGAAGAGAATTTTTATAAGTTGAGTGAATTATTGTCCCGAAATATGACATCCTGGAATCAACAAATGAATTTAAAGCAGGTACCTACTATAATCATATTACAGGCCAGTCGCCAATTTGCTGATTGACGTAATACAGACCTTGGGTTACTGTACACGTGGAAAAAAGTTTTCGCATAATGGCCAAGCAAAAAAGTATCAGTGCGTGAACAATAAGAATTTTTTGTTTTCCGCAATACGTGACGAACAGTTTTACAATGCCAGCCAAATTGTTCAGCAGATTTTATTACCGAGGAATATATCACTACAGGAATGTAAAAACAATTCTATATCACGGTAGAAAATTCGTGATTTTTTATTTCATTAACGCTTTTTTTATACTAGTTAGCAATTTTTTGCTTCAACCACGATATTTATATGATGCAAGACGCTTCAATATGCATTTTTTTTCCTTTTATTACTGTACTGACCGGATTTACTCTAGGATTATGATTATAGCTGTACTTTATGATACTGCAATATGCTATTAATCCTCCGCACAGTTCTGGAGAAATTTACTCTTGCAATATTCATCGAAATTATTCTACGAAGGAAAATTTTTCTTTTTTAATTTCACTATTTATTATCCCGAATAGCGGTAAAAATGTTCCTTGTGGGCATCACAATCAAAACTCATCGTCGATTATGAAGTATGGTCGATTATAAAAGAATGGATTCAAAGCTGAAATCGGCTTACACGAACGTGATTTTTTTACTGAAACCCGGCAGCCAGAACTTGCTTCATCAACATTTTCACAATGATTGGAAAAACTTTCTTGATCACTGTGGCGCTTACTCAACAACCGTGCAAAGCTGTTGTGTCAGATGCGCTGAGTTGAGTCATTTTGCGTAATCGCCAGTTCGTCTTTACTCTTTTGTTTCATCACTATTCAGATGCGACCTTAACTGTCGGTTCTGCACCAAAAATCCATACGTAGTTGAAGTTTCACTTTTCGATCAATTGAATACAAGCTTTCGTGCAAATTCATAAAACCTTACACTGTATTTACTGTTTCAACTTTAGTCAACCACTAATTCAAAGATAACACTATTTTTCGCATTCTCATGACATAATTCTTTAGCTGGTTACTAATTAACTGCAACTCTTTCTTTCTCGAAATGTCTAAGAAATTAAAATTTTATTCAGGCATCCTTTGAACGGTCAATTATTAGAAGATTTTATTGAAAAATTTATACAAATATTTTCTCCTGTAATAATCAACTATTCCTGTTGTTTATTACTTGGTTATATTTTGGATCAATTTATTCGCGTACGTAATTTCATTGACAATCCTATAAAATTAGGTGCTTTGAGCAAAAGCACAGGAAATACAGTTTCAATAAACGGATGCAAACAAAATTGTAAGACAATTTTTTATAGACAATCAATTCAAAGAGCAATTGAAGAGAAAAATTTAATCATAAAATTTATACGGAAACATGCATAAACAAATTCTGTCGACGTACTCTTGAGTCCGAATCGACCCAAATATCTCTAATCCTCACGCCCGAAAACTATAAAATTAGGATTAGAATTCAAGAAGATAGAACTTCGTGTAAGGATAAAGAAACTCGTTAAATTCATATTTTAGTCAATGAATCCATCGCTATTTTCTATCATAATGATTCAATATCGTACAGTCTGTACATAATATTAACTTGAGTAGTTATTAGGGTGTTTAGGTCTTCAAGAGAGAAGTCTCTGTTGATTGAAGACAGAAAATTTTGATACAATCAATTAATATGGGTTGTTTATAAGCATTTACGACTGCCGACGAAACTTCGACATTTTTCAACTAAGATTAATTTAAAATCCACACTAAAATAGCGACGGTCCAAATACACAGCATTCGTGCCGAATAAATTGTGCCCTGATTCGGCAACTCGGAACTAGTTCTTACAACATTTTTTTGTAATCAATGATGCAAAAGTTGTTGATGTTAGAATTATTATTCTATTTAGCACAGTATCAAAAGTTGTGACCTACCTTGCGTTTTCTACTGTCAACTAACAAGTTATCAAGCACAAGGCCATAATAGGACACTTATGGGTTGTTCTTTTTAAATCCGACACACTTTTAAGCCTTATAAATGACTGATTTATTTTACAACCATAGGATGTGATGTGTCAATAATATACGTTGCATTATACCTTGTGTAATTTTTTTAGCTTCCAAAATTGATTCGTTTGGCCATAGGTCTCTCGTTACTTCAAAGAAATTTTTTAGAATAGCTCTAAATTTCTCTTCTTCTCAAAATATTTACGTTTATCGTTTAAATTAGAAAAACATCAAGATATTCTATGGAGTTGCAAGTAAACCGGAGACCATGAGACACAAAAGTGTGTCAGATTCCAAGGCAATACATCACCCCCCTATATTTCTTGAATTTACAATAGGATTCGCCTTCGCAACTTGCAATAATATGCTAAAGTGCGCAAGGCATGTAAATTTTCAGACCTCTTTTTACGTTCCGGGAACTTCATTCGCGCCGCCTGAAGCATTGATTATTCTTCCAACGCGGCGGTAGTCTGGGTCACATAGCGTCAGGCGCTTTCAACGCGAATTGGATTGCACAATTAGCACAATTGAACTGAGTAAGTCACGTTATAACTATAAAATCGTGCAAGAATGAATAGAGCGAATTGTTTTCGAAAGCACACTTATGGCTCCCTTCTCTTTCAGCTAGGCACACTTAACGCGCCGCTATCGGTTCAATAGACACTCGGTAAGTCAGTACCGCATGCGTTACGCAATATTTGCAATTTATGATGAATTGTTACCACCTGTTCTACATTCTCAGTGCTGTCTGCAAGATACTAGATTATTCTCCAGCTGTTCGTACGACTAAGAATGTATCATTAATAAGACTAGTTTAGGACTACAGTTCAAGTTTCAGCAATCCAGAAACGTGAATAATCGTTAGATTTTAATTAGTTTTCCGATGTAGTAAAAATTCATGGCTGATGTCGGAACTTCATTGCCTGTGAAATACGTAAAATTCCAATGAGAATTAACAGCAAGGAATTGATAGATACGTAAGTCAATTCTAAACCGAAATCAGTCACTTGTCGTAAGGATTTTTTTTCAAAGAAGTAAAAATAACAGATTTTTTTGGGTTCTTTTTTCAAACAGTTTGGGGATACCATTTTTTCTCTTACATCTCTAGTTGGAACGATCAGGTCATGTCTTTTGAGTAAAGCTATTCTCAAAAAAGTTTAGTCGGACCAACGGCTCTCCAAAATCTTTACGACAAGTGACAGATTTCACCAGAACAGTGACTTAATTATTTATCAATGCCTTGCTGTTATTTGTAATGGAAATCTTATATAAATATCAGATAATGAAACTCACTTAACTTTTCTAAATTATTAAAAATCAAGTTGTACTATCCCTTTAAATTCGTTCTTGTATCAACGGTCTAAACGATTGTTTGTTTTTACAATGAGAAATACCTTACCTTAGATCGAATTGACGAGTTTCTAAAGAAAAACAACAACAAAAAATGGTCAAAGCTACAGTGAATTTTATTTATACATCAAGCTTATACTCAAATGTTTGCCAATTTGTCTTCATCCGACATGCATAAATTTGTCCTCTTATCTTAATTTGATCTCTACTTTACTCGCATAACGTATAATATAAGTACCAATACAAATGAAGATTTGTAACAACTAGAGTGACAATTGTCCTGTAATCAATTAGGAAACAAAATATCCTTCGGAAACTTGGCGTAAATTCTGTTAGCAAAATCCATAAAGAGGTTGGCGACGGTGTCTTCCAACGCCGGTTTCATTTCGGCTGCAACGGTCTTCCAGTTGTCGTTTAAAAATACGTTCATCGCGTCAGCGAGGGTCTCGTCCCCGTTGAAGAGGTTGTCAAGTTGAATAGTGGCGTGGCCGACATTGAAATCTACGAAAAAATCGGTAACCCGGAAGTAGGTTTTGTTGCCGTCCTTTGGATTCGCGTAATCTTCTCCCTGGGTTGTGACGATCGCATTAATGTCCGTGTAGTTTCCATAGCCTTTGCCTTCCCCGGTTATTGGCAACATCAAAATCCTCCCATCCATCGTGTAATTCGCGACCATCTCCAGTCGTGGTAAAAAGAGCTTCAGCTTTGTGCGTTCCTTCTCGAGATCAACTCTGTGAACGTGTTAATAGATTTTGTTAGATGTCAATGAGCGAAATTTCTTCTATTTTTGTTATTACAAAATTCTAGTAAAACGAACACTGCTGCGATAATGGTTTAAATATTGCTATTAAATAAGTGGTAATATGGTTGTCATTACTACATTATCTAGTCGTTGAAAGATTTCATCTGTTTGCTCAGTTGACTACATTTTACTAGTTAATCGATGGCACGATATAAACTTATTGTTGCGACACTTTGCTTACATCGACTTTGAAAAAAAAAGGAAACGAACGAAAGTTTTTAAGTTAAGTTTTGATTCTAAATTGTAATTTACAAAGACTTACTTTACGGCCTTGAGCAGAAAGTCGGTGGCACCGCGGACCTGTATATCAGTGTACGTAGATTTCACTGCCACGGGTCCACTGCCCTGGCTGATCTCGACCTGGGGAACGTGCAGAGGCTCGCAAGCAGGAATATTCAGGAGCGGAATACCTTCCCTGAGGTAGGGCCTGAGGGCCTCGACACTGGACCGTATGCATTCGTTAAGATTGGGGTCACTCTTGTGACAGATCTTCAAGAAATCAGCTGCAATTGGCAAATTATTTCGTGTTTTAAAATACATTGTTTCGGAAATGAAATTCACTGATATTAGTGTCAGAATATTGCTTCGAGTTTTTAGTTCACTCTTGGCCAAGTTCTAAAATTAAATCGATCTTCTACGATTAACAATTTTCATCATATTTAAGAATAATCATTCAAGAGTGTAATACAACCCGAGCTACTTGGTCAAAGAAAATTATCATTTCTGCATCGTATATTCAACATTTCAATTTCGTATCGAGATTTTGCCAAATTTCGTATTTTCTTAAGATTGCTGTTGCATTTCAGGCAAAAATAGACAATTCGTTATCCGTATTGTTAACATATTTTATCATGTTTTGCCCATACTACTTCAATTTTGCTAAATTTTTCATAATATTATTGGTATATTTATTTTGAATGATTACATAGGCGCAGTATTTCAAAAATATTATGCCACTTGTTATCAAAAGTATGTCGAAACTTATCAACATAAGACACGAATCTTGAAATATTTATGGAACACGTTATATATTATATCACATTCGACACAGTTCGGAAAAAGTTTAAATTACATATTTTATATATTCTACGTGTAATATTTGTTAAGCCTGTCAGATGTCGTCCGTCGATAAAACATACAATCAAAAATGTTGCAGAAAACATAAAACTTACGTATTTCTGGCTGGGATTCAGCGTTGAGCAGGTGTCCGCAGATCACCAGAGCAATAAAGGGGAAGACAGTAAAGTATCGACACGTCATGTCGGTGGCGAAGACGTGCTTGAAATACGAGTATTAATTAAAACCGAGCGAGAATAATGCTGACCAAAAGACTATGCAAACTGTACAATGTGCTGACAACGCCATTTGTCGAGTCCAGGTCGCCTCGCTGTTTCTCAATCGCGTTAAAAACTTCACTCATTGTCGATAACAAACAAATATGAAACAGCAATAAAAATCTGGCCAAAGGCAGCTTGTATAAACGTAATATATCCAACTGTAGAGAAATTTTTCAAAGAATTATATCAAAACTCGTTGCCTGGATATCACGAATGCCTAAAAATGACGAGAAATGGTAATTTCTAGGCGCGTAAAACAATTAACGACATATCGACGTCAAGGATAATGCTCACCGCTGACCACCATAAGAGTATGCAGGTATTCGCGAGCATGCGTATACTATGCGAATAAAATTTATACAGTTATCGACGCATGCAGCAGGCCTAATAGATCCCATTCCACTTGTTCGAAGCCTTCGGCAGCAGGCAATTCGACGACCTTGCCCTCCATTGCTTCCGAGGTGACATCGGACTTGAGGAATTGAAAAATGCATAGCCGAGATCAACTGCAGTTAGTCACAATACGGTCCATGGCCCAGATTAACGCCCTTCTTAAGCTGGTATAAAATCTCACTGAGGATCGACATTTTCTTACACTCTGAACTGATCGTCGAGTCCTACGAAGTATTCTTCAATAATTACTGACATGGCGATATGTACCTGTGATATTTCGTGAAAATTCGATGTGCGCAGTGGTATCCTGTTTTCTTATCATCTTTATAATAATCTGCCTGATCCTAATGCTGGTATACAGTCCGTTCTACGTGTGAGAAGTGAGACCTGTGAATTAAAGAAGTTTATACACGTTAGATTCGCGTCGATCTATAACTTTGAAAATGAAATTATTCGCCATTGCACTGCTGAACTTTGTCGTTCTTGGAGAATGCTCGCTCTTGGAGATGTCCCAAGTTCTCTGGACTCGACTTTTGGCTGGCGGACTGGCCAAAGGAGCTGCTCTGGACCCACTGCGGGTTCCGGTGGTCAAAGTGGACCAATCCGAGGGCAACACGAGCTACAGAATAGTCCTCCGAAACGTCGAGATCAGGGGGCTGAACCTTTCCACTCTTGAGAGCGTTCACATCGCGAGGGGGAGACTGAAGGCTAACCTGAGTGAACTGGAGGCTGGATACGTGAGCTACAGTGACCTGAGGGAACTGGACTCGATCAGGTACAGATTTCACACTTTGGTAAAGGAGCCGAAGACAAGAAACTACACCGAGGAACAAACCTCTGATTTCGTCGATTCAAAGCCCGCCGGAAGCATGGAGTCTCAAATGCCTCTGGTCAAAGCTAATCAGCGATATCGACAGAAAACGGAGGCTCACGACGAGATCGTGGACGTTGTCTACGCCGCAAACTTCAGGCCGTTTGAAAAGCTTAGTTCAAGCGAGCAAAAGGAGCAGTTGGCCTTTAGTGCTTCCATGGAAGAGAGGCCTGAGGACGGGAGGGAAGAAAGTGGCGACGAGCAGATTGAGTGCACCGGAAATTGTGCTACGAATCGAAGTCCATCCAGAAGTTCGTCGAACATTAGAAGAGCGGATGTATCTCAAGGTACTCGAGGCAATCGGAAGTTCGGTGAGTTTGGTGAAGACGATGCTGAGGATAAGTTCGTCGAACAAGGCGATGCTCACGTCTCGGCGTCTGAGAGTGTTGAACAGAAGCAGACATTTGTAAAGGCCAGACAACCGACCAGGGGTGAGAGGATTGTCAGCTCTCCAGAGTCCAGGAATCGCAGAAAACACGTGATTAGCGCGAATCTCGAGGTTCCGCTTCAACAGTCAGGATCAACACGTCATCACCAGGACGTATTCAGACCAACAAGCAATTCGAGCGTTCGTCCAGGTATGGAAAGTCCAAGGGTGACTGCTGAACGTGGTTATCAAACGCCACCTGGTTACGTTGACATCATCTACGCGGACGACGATGACAAGAAAATCAAACATTTTGCTGGGTTTAGAAGAAAAGACGACGAGAACTTGAGGGTTTATGGGCTGGATGAAATCAGAAAGGTAACATCAATTGGTTGGTTTCTTTCTGTGGAGGCACTGGTTAAGAAAGAATAACTCTCAGAGTCCTAATCGAAACGTTTGTTTCTCTCTTTTTAACTTCTGTAAGATATGATTACAACGTGACTACAATCGTAAATAACCGTTGGGAACGAATTATTGCCACCCATACTTGCTCACTTTTGAAGGCATTTTAAGGTCACTCAAGGCTGAGATATCACGGCCTTTTAGAGGCTCCATATAAACACCAAAAGCACATATAACAAGGAAGTGAAACTGCGATCGACTTACCGCTCTTAAAACATCGTTGTTGTTATTTTCGCACATTCCTCACTCGCATTTATGTACATTAATGCATTTTTTTTATCGTACAGGAGATCGAACGGAACAATCGTTACATAATTCACAATTTCACGGTGACAGAGGCGATTCAGAAACGTAACAACATGACACTTGCAGCTGCGGAAAGTAAGAGGATCAAGGACTTGATTAGATACGCCGAGAAATTCCAAGAGAAAGATGGCTACTTCGAGCAAGGCATGCAGCTGATTTATCACTTCGGTGGAATGGATGAGTTCGATCCTTACGGTTCAGAAACAGTTCGAGAGCCAGATTCGAATGCAGCTAAGCGCCGAAAACGTGAACACAACAACCATGATATAGAAGTAACTGGATTAAATTATTTACACAATTATTAAATTTCTTAAAAAAAAAAATTGTAGATTTTTAGAGTACTTGAAATGATGCGAGTGTGAGAAAATCGACTATTTTTTACAATTCGATTTTCCACGAGACATCCATTAATGGAAGTCTGCCTGTTTGTTTTGCAGGATGACATTATGCATGTCATAATAGGTATTCGAGTACCGCTTCTGGAAGTAAAAGCGGACTACCATTTAACCGGCAAAGTAGGAAGTGATGTTTTGAGAGGAAACGGTCTGCTAACCGGAAGTTTTAGTAAGTACTCTCTATCAAATTTGACTTGGTTGATATGAAAATTGAATTCGGTACACAATCGTACGTAGAATTTTTCAGAGATTACTGTAATAATTGAATTGTTACAAACATTGAATGGCAAATAACATATGAAAATCGTTAAAGATCTATCTGAAAAAAACTATATAAATTTTCAAATTCCTGTTTGTCGGAAGATTTCTTGCTTACTGTAGTTGATGCTTACAAGATGAAAGGAAGACTTCCGTGTAAATCTACCGGGAATTCAAACTTTCGACAAACGTAGAAAAGTATAAACGTCATAAACTTTTTCGAAAGTGAGAGACTGAAGAAAGATAACTTGGCATGCCGATATTCGAAACCGTATACTGATAATTCGCTCACATATATTCACCTGATCGTTTCGTAAGCTATTCATATACAGACATGAGGATCGACGACGCTTATGATGTTGAGCCGTCACAACATCCGCATGTATTCAATATCGGTTCACGTAAATTTTGAACACGTCTCTGATGCGAGTTTCACTTACAACTTGCGTAACTAATATCGAATCACCTCCATGAATGTCATTGGTATTTCGTACCGAAAAATGATGCCAACTATTTATCGAATAACTATCATATTACACAAATTGTCGCTTTTCCATCTTCACGTAATTACATCAATCCAGTTGAATTCTGCATTTCATTTATATACGGTTCATTACGAATGCTGAAATTGTCCACAGATGATTTGATTGGGAACTTTACACTGGAGCTGAGAAAAGTCGGTAAAAGCACAATGGTTGTTCGAGCAGCCAGAGCGAGGCTGGTGGCAAGTGATCGTAAAGTTTCTCTCCAGGGGATGAACGAAAAAGGACCAGTTGAATCCGTCCTAGTACACGGTGAGCTTTCACAATATAGTCGACACTGGAATAGCCACGTATTATTCGTGCTTATGAGAACAGTACAAACAGTAAAAATGAAAACGATTTTTGGTACGAATGTTTGCGGATTTTTCAATAGTAGTAATAGTTTGTGGGAAAAATGTACGCAATCAAAGTGTTCGTTACATGGAAAACAAGTTTTTCCAGACAGATGAAATTCAATTCAAATTAGTACATTTTCAGTGTACGCAAGTACACATTTTCTTTAAGGAATTTGACAAATAAACTGTAGATGATCGTCTGGACATATTATTTAGAGTTTTTTAATCTCATCGGCAAGAAGATGAAAAAATCTCGCTTAGAAGTTTATAAACTTCGCGAAAATTTCACCAAGTCGTAGGTACAGAGAAAGTTCATTTCTGCGATAGATTAGCTGCATAATTTGACGGGTAAAAAGAAATTAAAGCGAACAAATTTCACCACAAAATTAGTACGTAGTTGCGTATTACAGTGACGTAAAATGAGCTGACCAACGTATACACCAAAAAAACTTGAAATTTTTGGTACCTAATCACACATTGAGAACAGGAGTCCCGTGCTGGGGTGGTTGTGTAATTCAACTGTGCCATTACTTTGCATGCACGCGTACCTACAAGGTAACGTCTCGACCAACTCCGTGAGAGAATATTTATATACCTACAAAGAGGAGAAACATGAGAGCACGAACATTGTACCATACATAATTTTCGCTTTTCCTGCACAAGCAGAATTTCTCATGAGCTGTTGATCCCGGCGTAATAGACCCACGTAACGTTGCGACATTCGGAGGAAAAAAACGTTACCTCTTGTCAAACAGCAACATTTTATCCTCTATTTGTTCTACTGAATTCTGATTGAAAAACGAAGAAAATTAAAGAGAAAAAAAACTTCTAACTAAAAAAATTTACTGTTCAAATGGTGAAAAAAAATGTTCCGTAGATACGTAAGAATTTGTTATATTTATCTTTTCTACAAGTTCGCTTTCTTTTTCAGGTCTAATGGCCGCCGAGGCTGTCGCCGCTATGATAGCCGATGACTTGGCGACAAAAGCATTGAGCGAAAACCGAGCCAACGATGCCATGATATACAAAATGTACTCCAACGATCCGGGATCACTCTGATCCTTTTTTCTGGTAGTTAACCTTAACCCCCCAAAACACCTTCAACACCGACTCTACTAACGACAATATATTTAGTCTATCTATTTATTTATTTATTTATCTTTGAGAGTATATTTATTGAATAGGATAAAAGAGAATTTATGGTAGATCATGTGAAATGTACCATAAATCAACCTCGATGCAAGAAGATTTGAAATGATTTTATAGTATACGACGAATAAAAGGATAATAATTGCATTTACACTGCTCCATGTCGTTAGACAAAAATGGCAAGACTTGTAGAACCGGTAACTTTGAACAGAGCAACAACTTTTACTACAAGCAACGAAGTTACACTGTGAGTGAAGAATGTGGGGTAAATTTTTTCTACAGTACATAGTTTAGTCGAACTAAACATAATCTACGGTGAATTGATTATTAATTGTTTCAACCGATAAGTATTCATTCATACAAGTCAATTAAGTATTTCAGCACGACTATGAGAAAGAATTATTATAATTATTTGAGTGAATCTTTCATCGCGAAAACTGAGTCCTTCTTTTCCAACCAATGCTCACCCCCCACCAACCCCTTTATCCTGAAAACTCGGAGGATCTACACACGTATGATTGTCGGAACGCTGTGATCGAAACAAAATCGAAAGTTCCTAGTTGACTGTGACAAACGTATAACGACTTCCAGATTACCAGATCGGTGAAAATGCGCAAGAAATTCTCATTCAAAGAAACGTCATCGCAGGGCTGCCAAATTCGATGGCACTGCACGGCTGGGGGTGCCGAAAGCGGCTTAAAAGCCGCGGTCAAACCGCGGCGAAATTCCGCGATCCAGTAGCGGTGGTAAGTGCGTGTTACTAAGTACGGCCCTGATTGCGTCGAAGGAGGCACTCTACCGTGATAAGTTAGCGATAGAGGGGGCTGTGGAGAAAGTGCATTGAGTTTATAAATACATGAACGATCGGAGAACAGAGCGCATTTGCAATATCGCTCCTTGCAAATTAATTTATTCCGGGGAGAATCAGGGTAAAACAAAAAAAATAAATAAATAAATAAAGTAACCAAAGATACAGAAACTGAGGTGAAAAATTGGTTGTAATATACGGTAACATTATGGGTCTGACATTGATTTTTGTTCAATCGCTGCTGCTGGTCAGCGTCCTCAAAACTGTGTCCACAGCCCTGCGTGAGTATATAATTTTCCTCTATTTATTACTCGGTATCCGATTCTTATTCAATACTTTTCTCGATGCCGATTACTCTCTCCGTTGAATCTTTGTTTGAATTTCGAATCGATAGTTTGACAATCGACGCATTTACATACCGGCTCTAGTCGACCGAGCGTACAAACACCAGCCGATTTCGTCTCACTTTCACCCCGAGCACTTTCGTTTTCAGTCCAATCAAGGCTGCCGGCCGGCTAGCACTTCGCGATCGGTTTGCACACAGCTTAAGACGTTGCCAAGCGCCTTTTTTACCGACCGAAATTCACGCTCATAAATATTTCGATTTGCGCATAAACGGAGTGTCAGATAATAGCATTATTTATTAAACGTTACTGGTTTCAAAATTATCGTGCAAAATAAGTTTTTGTATTAGAATTTATGTGATGTTGAACAAATTTTTTACGAGTTAGTCGTAAATTGAGTATTTATCGAATTATTATGTTCGTAAAATACGATGACCGCTTTGAAAATACAGAAATATTAAATAATCAAATTCTAAATAAAAGTTTGAATATCGCTGCTTCATTTCAAAACGCTGAAGGCAGTTAAAAATCTAATAGATTTGTTTCATTTTATTTTACAATGGCTCATTTCGTAAACCGTGGAAGTTTTACGTAGAATTGTAATTAAATGCTATTGCATACACCTATAATCGTGAGAATCCTCGTCCTGGCAAAATATAGCAATCATTTCCGACACTAATAATTAGCTATCAGGTAGGTATCCACTTAATTTGTAACCGGTTCTCATTTTTTCTACAATAAAATTTTAGATTACATAATTCCCAAGAATTTTGTACACAGCCAATCTAATACCTTCCACAAATGGTCTGAAAAAATCTCGACACGTGTGCCAGCCATTGGCTTTTTTACCGCCACGTTCGAAGATATGATTAAAAAAGACACAGTGGTTGGATTTGTGCGATCTGTTTCATTTCACGTCCGTTATTACAATAGGAATTAGAATTGTGTTCCTTGATCAAAGTCATAATGTCAGAGAAATTAATGTCAATATAGTAGAGTAATTTATGCATTTCTCATTACAATACTGCACCTAGGTTTACAGTAGTGTAAAATCTTATTGCTCAAGCCTACTTGCCTGTTTGTACAAATAGAAAAACGATCGGTTAATATTACCGAGTATGGTGAGTCAAACACTTGTAACCAAATGGTATTTCTGTTTATTGAAAAATTCTCTTTGGCTACATTCGATCATCATACGTATTTGGAAAAGTCGTCAGATCCTTTCTCCTTCCGTACCTAAACTAGTAGGTCAATTTTCGAGATTCTATATCCACCATTGGCGATGGAAACGACTGGTGAAAAATCTGATCGGAAATCGTATATGCACTTATCAACGCTGTAATGGTCTTCTAGTCTTACTCATCGAACGATCTCAAAACTTTTCTATTCTACGTAACTTACATTAAGTACGAATTTCGATAACTTTATCGTAACGCGTTTCAGCTCCTGGGATCACCGCATGTCCGTCGACACACGATGTGGACACTTACGGCAAGTGCGTCCTGCAACAACTCGAAGCCATCAGACCATTTTTGCCTAAGGGAATCGCTTCTCTTAAGCTGCCAGCCCTTGATCCTCTGCTGCTGCCGTCCTTGACGGTCGACAGGAGCCTCGAAGCCCTCAAAATCAGGGCGAACATGAGCCAGGTTCGCGTCTACGGCGCCTCGAACTTTGTGATTGACGAAATCAAGGCCAACCCTAAGGACCTCAGTGTCGAATTAAAGGTCACTATGCCCCATATCCACGTCAAGGGCGAGTACGACGTCCAGGGAAGGTTGCTGCTCCTCCCTCTCAACGGACTTGGCAGTTTCAAGGGAAACTTCAGTGAGTAGAAATTGATGCTGTGAAAATTTTGTATAACTGAAACATATTCAGTTGACATTTCCCGTTGTGGATAATGTAAATCTCTCGTTTCTATGTCCTCGACACACCAATCGGTCGCAGGAACAAGTTTTGAGCTCATGTCATTTAGCGGGGAATCCCAAACTGAGACATGGCTGCTGCAAAACGCCTTCCCTATTAAAAATGAGTCCTGCCTCTTTTTTCTTGACTTTTTGAAGACAGAAATTCCCTTCGTAGCTTCTGTGATACACTAAGGATGGTTCAAAAGCTTCTGTTAAAATTTTACGGAAATTAAACAAGTAAATTAAGTCTTAGAAAATTTCAATTGCCCGCGTTTTTAAGAGTATTTAAAGAAATTTTAGAGAAATCTTGGGCATGTTCCAATGCATTTGAACCAAGAATATGGATTTAAGTCTACGAAAATAACACGTTTTATTCGTAAAAGTAGGATGCAAGCGTTGCGCCACTCGCAATTGTCTCAGCAGCCAATTATCCTTCAAACAATTTGTCAATCCGTTGCATGCGCAGCAGAAGTACAGTAGGTACTGACTGATAACAGACCAGTCACAGACGAGAAACCGCATTTACGTAATCCGCTTGGTTGACTACACGTGAAGACATCTTGATGTATCACTTTGTTATTATCCAGAGGATTTATAAGTCTGCGGGTCACAGGCGCTGCTCATACGCGTATCATTCTTATGATATTTTAATAAGATGCAAACCCATAATGCTTGCAGTGATGCAGTGAACGGATGCACCGCGAGACTCGCCTTTACAACGCATCGTTCAAGAGTCCTTGAATTAATTATTCATCGGCACTATTCCTTTTTTTCCTCCAGCCAATACCAAGACTCAAGTTATCGCCAACGGCAAAGAAGTTGCCGACAAAAACGGCGTGCAGAGAATCGAGATGGACCAAATCGCCCTGAAAATACGCGTCGGTGACGGTAACATCAAGCTGAAGTCTCCCGTGAGGAACAATTTGGCAGGTCAGTATGCCACACTTTTCTTGTTATAAGGAATTCATCTCGCAATTCAAACTCCCATCCATGCTCGCTCAACGGTCATCTGAAAACTACTATTTCCTGAAACTCTGACCTCCAATTCTTCGGCCAATGCCATATTATGCCGACCTATATTGACAGCGTAATCTTCTTACAAATTAGCGACCTTTATTCTCGTCTTGACGTTCGGGGACAAGTTCGAATTTTTTATTTAAATTTGCTTCCGGTTGCGAAATTTGTTCATTTTTATACATGTTTTAGGAGTACAGTTGCGACCAAAATGTGTCTGAACAAAAGGAAAAGAAACTGCTAGTACAAAGCTTTGGAAGCTGTGATAGAAGTCGATTAATTTTAATTCAACTGTAATTTTAAAACGACGAATTTATCGAGGCATTTAAAAGCAATCACATTATAGTGTCATTGTTCTTACCACGCAAAAAAATTCAGCTATTCTGATTTCGGTAAATCGTAGCTGATTATAAGAACGTTCGATAAGAAATCACGTCAGGTTAAAAAAAAAAGAAACCTGTGTTATAATCAACCTCTATAACACCGTTGAAGGGTTGAACCTAAAAACAGATTAGACACTGACAATGAGTAACGATGAACCTTATCCCTAATTGTAAGTAACGTTGCAGCGAATTTGATCAAGGTGGTTTGCAAAACAGGTCCTCGAGCATGCTTACCTTCATCTCCATACTGTTTAAATAATTTTTGAATTACTGATGATGACGAGCGTTTATGCTCGATTACAGCCAACGCAGCCGAGGCATTCTTCAACTCGAACCCTAGATTGGTGCTTGACATTGCCAGTCCCATCATCGAAGACACCGCGGCTACCATCAGCAGAGCCTTGGTAACCAGAGCTCTTGGTGCTCTGACCAAAGAAGAGATACTGCCTTGAAGATACAGCCGAGTCACGATCAGCTAACGGACGTACTAATCTCGCATGCAACCTCGACCCATCTTGGCGGTTTCACAAACAGTAGAGACTGTATGTGTCCAGGACCCAGATGCAACAGGTCGGGGTTTCATATCCCAAATAAATGATTTTTTTACACGCTCGCGTTTTCCAACTCGATTTTTCACCCTCACCTCCAATTTCAAGGTAATTGATGACATCGATAAAAGTGATCAATCATTCGATGCATTGGGGATTGAAATTATACAGTCTTATTTCAGAAAGAGTAGTTAATAGATATCTCTTACTATTAATTTTTAGCACGAAAAATTTAAAACTATAGAAACAATTTTAATGGGGAAAAGTCAGGTTAGTTTAAACATTGGTATTTTCTTTGCTCATTATTATTTATGCTAGTCTTCGGGGAATAGTTCTTTGTACGTGAATGATGTTGTAACCGTGTTGGCGACATCAGTGAACAGGTCGGCCAATGAAGACTCTAAAACTGGCTTCAATTCTTCAACGAACACCGCACTGTTTGTGTTCAATATTTCGTTGGTCGCTGGACCTGTAACGAAGAAATTTTCTAATGTATAGTCATGATTTGAACTCGTTTGATCTACGCGAAAGGAAAATGTCGAGCTTGAGATCAACGCCAGCAAGAAAGTATGACGATTTTTAACATCGTCGAAATCACGTAGACAAATAAGAATTCGCTTCGAAACAAATTGTCAACACCGTCACGGTGTGTCTAAAAATTATGATTCTATTTTGGTTTAATTTAACTGTGAACTAACCACTGATTTATCTACAAAGAATTGGATTAGTTATCTCTGAATATTTTTGGCTGTTAACAACTTGTTTTGATTTTTCGAATGATCCTGCGATGATTTTTACCATCATTTCGGAAATTTTCGCGTCCCGAATCGAATATATTCGAAGGATTAGGATCTTGAATTTTTTCGTGATTTTTCGTAAAACGGGGCCTGAAAAAAAAATTTAAACATACATTTGTATACAGAAATCGATATTGTTGAACATATTGCAAATGTAAGGAAAAAAATAATTGACCGGTGCAAAGATCTGATCCTTGAAAAATAAAACCAGTATAAACAAACTTTATTGAATAGTAAAAATGCAAATTCAGCCACGCCTAGAGAAGATAAAGCGTTTATATATCGACTATTAAGTTTTCTTGCGTGACAGTAATCACGATGCCGACAGGTTTTTTCATGGCAGGGTACATCGGTCGATACATTGAATGACCATATGCTAATAAGCGCTGCAAAAAATTGTCAATAAATAATCAAACCTCAGATCCGAGTCAAATGATAAATTTGTAAAAAGCCGTGCATTTATGTTTAGAATTATACAAAATTTTTACAGATGTTCATTACGATGGCAATCTATGAGTACAAAGTTTAATCCTAACAGGTCACATCTCAGTCATACGGAGTGAAATTCACCCCAAACGTGATATTTTGCTTAAAAAATGATTTCTGAAAATCTAAAAAAAATATCTAGGTATTGTTTAAGGATCGCAAAAAAAGCTCTATCAGTTTTCCCAACCAAAATTGATTGTTTAAATATTGTAAAACATCGTCAAATTTCAAGAAAGTGCCAAAAATATCAAAAAATGTCTTTATTTCGCATGAAAAATGACGCCAAGAGATCCATTTCCACGATTACAGGACTCTACAAGGAGTTTGAGAAATGTTTGGGGTGAAATTCACCCCCAGTGATTATTAGGGCTAAAGTAGTTTCTTAATATTGAAGGAAGAAATGGCGTTCATGCATATATGCAGTATTTGCACTCCTATCTGACGTTTCAAGGCTTTTACGTTTATGTCCAATATGTATCGTGAAAATTAATGAAATCGCAAACGCGACTATTTCGGCATTTAAAGTAAACAATCTTCTGACTCAGACACTTAAAGACTTCACTTTAGTCGTTCAAATATTCGGGCAAACATGCCCAAGGTTGTAAAAATCGTATTAGACGTCAGAGCTCTATTATACCCATGCAAAGACTGAACAATATTCTTATTCTGATTCATCTCTAATCCCAATGATCCGCCGTTCTGTCATCGACTTATTTAATTCTGCAGCGCGAAAGTCGAAAAATGATGTCTTCGATAATTCTTCTTGAGACTTCTATATGTACTGCGAAAAGTATTCCTTACTCTCTGAATCTTTGATGGAATAGAATAATTCACTTCTGATGTTGTTACTGATTTTAAGAAATAGAAATCTTTCGTCACTTTTAGCGAGCATAGAATGTTTTTTTTTTTTTGATTGATGAAATTTTTCGCGCCATTGAATGAATGTGTTCTATCGAAATAATCGAACCTTTTCCAATTCGATCATGTTACTTTCTGCTTAATGGAAGTAATGAAGTACATATATATAGCCAATTAAAAATAAATCGTTTCGTTGAATCAAACATTCTATGACCTAAGAAATATTTGGTCAGTTACATCACAGATAATTGTACACTCTGCATCGATTACTGATAATCATGGAACATAAGTAGCTCAATAATTGGAACGTCTATCCAACGATTGGTGATTAAACGGCGAGTTTAATGTTTCGATTACCCAGTTGTGGCGGCTCAGTTTAATGCCATCATTACTCGTTTAGGTAGAGGTGCTGTTTAATTGTTTATCAAACTCATCGAGACCCCCCAGCCAGTTGCAGGAGAATACGAGGAGCTATTTTTGACACCAGATGCCGACACGGATAATCGGTCTTTTTATCGTGCCTCGCCGTGCCTTGATTGCAAAACGAAATTTCAACCACCCACTACTCATTTGCGATTAATATATTCGGTAGGTTGCTTAAAAATTTTATTTTAATTTTCTTTTTCATCAAAGTAGTCGGCGTAAAAAAGTAGGTAAGCTTTGATTACCCAGAGAAGCCACGTTATTAACATCGAGTCTAACTTTAACGTTTCAACAAATCCCTGGAATTCTGCCTTCTCTGATTAATTTGGCTCCTGCGAGGTCTAAATGAATAACCAAGTAATCTTCATATTATTAATTTAAATTAAACTCCAGACTTCGTAATTCTCAACATCTGAAATAGCACTCGTCTATTTCCTACGAGTGAGGCTTATTGTTGAGAAAATTAAATTAATGGTCAATAAATTATTCTTGAATATCACTTGTTTTCAGTGTCATAACAATTCTATTATCTCTTTAGGTCTCAGATTTAGGTCACAGAGTTGAAATTTTTCAACAACGCCACAGTTGCCCAGATGTTTTGATACATCGAAGTTACTGGTAAAATTTATTATTTCATCTGGATAACAGATCCAAAATTACCCATTTCTTGACTTGATTTCGCTGAGTGATTGAAACTTATTTTTTCAACGACGGGAGCTCAGGGAAAAATATTTAAAACATCCTGATACTCACCCAGTATCGGATCTCCTCCGAATAAGTTGCTCAGATGTATTTTGGCATCCCCAATTTTGATTTTTAGCTTCATTCTCTCGAAATTCAAATATTCAACTTCGTCCCGCACGACTTTGTGCCCTCGTAGCACGACGTCCGATGAGTAACCGGCTACCATATAAAAGATAAGGATTAAGTATGTGTGAATTGAAGTAATAAAAGAGCTAAACATGTTTTCATGACATTTCAACCAAACACTTGACTCGGAAGCATTACGCAATTCATAATAAAAGTATTAAAAAGTTAATCTCACGTTAATTTACTCTCGCTTAGTTTATTCATTAGCTTGGATGACTTACGGATATTCAATGCGATCGTATTACCTACAAAATTTATGAAACTTGTACAGTGATGTTTTTTTTTTTTTATCCATGAAATCTTCGCTGTTAATAACTAGAGAGAAAAAATATTTGAACTGTTTTTCTGTATCCGCATTATACGGATGAAGTTTTTTAATTAGACAAAAATGCTCCGAATTTGTATTGTTAATAAGTATACGAGACTTTGTAATGATTTAAATAATATTTTGGTCATTTTTCTAGAACCGAGGAGAGTAATTCCCACTCCTGATCGTCTGACATCTTCTTTTCGATGAAGAATAACACCACAAAAATTTCTAAATATTTTCATATAACCATTTGCCCGCAACAATGCTGTAAAATTGTTCCATTTTACGGACCATGGTGTTTCAATTGACATTGTTTCTGTACTCAGAGTTTATCTCAGCCAAAGAAACAGACTATGACTTACTAAAGTTTCCAGTGACATCTCCTTTCCCTGCCAACCTGAGAAGCAGCACCCTTGCATCCATTTGGTATTTACCCCGAAAAGTGAGCCTGTCGAACGCGACCCTGAAGGTAAAACTGTTCTTGTCCAAATTCGACTTAAGGTTGTGAACCTTGAACGTCGAAGGGCCTCTCACCTTCGAACAAGACGAAGCCCTATTTATACCGTGATAATGAACGAGGTCTAGGATAATACGAGAGACGTCGATGATTATATGACTGTTACGACACGTGTAGTTGAATTTTGTTCACCTACTTTGGCCATCAATGTAGTTAATTTTACCAAACCTCTAATAATTGTGAGTGAAAATATATAGCATTACTAGGAGGCCAACAAGTCAAGGATGCTCACGAGTAGTCAGTAACCTACTTACGTTTCTTGAATTAACCGATCGAACTTCGTCTTTTTATTAATGAATAAGGTTCGTCGCTGTCAATAGATTATTAGATTTATCATTATCATTGGAAACAATGCTGAAAGGTGCCTCACAGCTAGTGACTTTTTTCCAATAAAAAAAATACCTGTAAAAAATAAACACTTATTCCAGTTGTATCGCGGATTTTATAAAACTGTGTAAGTAATAAAGTTACCTTCGTAAATGATAACAACTTTTTTCCTAATATGATATGATATTAGCAAATGAAAGACTTTTAGTACCTTACGAAATCAGTCATGTTATTATTTATATTAAACTGAAGGCAGTTGAACCGTCAGACCACACCACACGTTTTTCGGGAGGGCCGATTTATGGAATATTTATATGGGAAAGAGTCACGTGGAATTATGAGGCACCTACAAGACTTGAGCTAAGAATCCCATACTTAGGTTGGATTTATTTTCAGCAAAAACAAGGGCTTAGACCTTGTTCCAGTATTTGAAAAAATATTGGCCTGGTTTGAAAGAGTCCTAATATATACTGATTTCCTTGGAAAATAAAAAAGATGATTCTGAGACGAGATGGTCAAAGTAAAAAAATGCCCAAACTTCCGGCCCACCTCCATGTTAGTTAAATTAACATCGAGCCTCGCGCCTACGGGACCCCGTAACAATCGAACATTCTCCAACTGAAGAGGTTCCAATGCCGGTGCTCCAAGTTCGGGAATCCCATCAGCAAGCCGCTCCCTGAGGCTTTCAATGGTGTCAGTGATGCATTGGTCCAAAGTCGGGTTAGATCTTCTGCACGGCACGATATAGGAAGCTGAAAGAGCACAATTGATTTACCCAAAAAATGTCACGAGCAGATGGAACATCGATTATTTATAAGCCCACGTGGTAGCTTTGCGGCACACTATTTATGAACCGATTCATGAACAGATTCACACGAGCATTTAAAACCGCCGTATCGAGCGCAATACCCCAGGGAATATGCTGGAAATTTACATAATCACCGGTATCGACGCGTGTTATGTAACGAACTCCATTGCAGGTTGGATATTTCTGGTGGATTCTATAGATTGTAGCTTGCGTTCGTTGGAACAGGCTGATATCGGGTATTTCAAAACCACTTCTGCGCTTTCGTTATACAGCTAACGTGGCATACTTGGCCCTAGATACATATCAATCTCTCTCTCTTTCTCTATCTTTTTCTCTATGCTGTAACTACTCACGTAAAACCGCCATTGTCGCCCCCAGAAGCCATGCGGCCAGCCTGAAACAGGTAAATACGACTATTCAGCGTACGGTTGCTTTTTTGCATTTCACGATGCAGGCTTGCTTGCAGCTCAATTTTTATGTGGTAAAGTTAGGGATGAGTCGAGGGAGTTGGTGCAAGTTGAAAAATAAATATTCATTGAAGTTCTAATCGTTCTAAGAAGAATGCAGTTTCTGCTGACCAGCATCAAACCAGCGATATTTAAATCGAAACTCGTTTCAATTCCACGATCATGAATCACGAACAATAGATTTTTGTATGGTATGATCGAATTTTTAATTTCCTAAACGATGAAGCTTTGATTTTAGTTGCTTTATAGTTTGAATCTAGTTACTAAGTATGAAACTTGACACAATTTCTTGCCACAAAATTATTCTTAAAAAATAAATGGTGCTTTTTTCGAGAATTTCACGATTCTCAATGATGATTAAAATTTAGAAGCTTGTATCAAAAGAATAAAGAACCTGACGACGATCCTCGGGTAAGTCACTTTATTAGGAATGATCAATTTTTAATTTCTACTGGAAAATCGTCGACTTCTGATCACCAATACATCAAAACAAATTCCTGATGCATGCGTGGTCGTAAATTTAATTTACGTTCCTGTCTGCAGTGACCAATGCTGAACGCCAAATTGTCATTTATATTATTACCGACCGATCGATCAAATCGTATTTTACGCTTGTTTTAACTTCCCTGGTAATAAAATCTTTCCAAACTTTGGGAAATTACAGAATTGGTGCTTTAGTGCTTATGTGTTCATCCAAAAAATTTTTAAAAACGTTGATAAAAACAGTTTAATCGTAACTGGTTTTCACTCCTTTTGAGGTCTTGACTTGCTAATTCATAGCCTTATCCCAAATAATGTACGCATATCTTCATCAAGTTGCCGAACTTTTCACAGTAAACACAGCCTCGCGATCATGAAGCCGCGTTATATCCGAAAGTTTGGAGCGATTTTATCGCTCAGAAGAAGAAAATGCAAAATACGATTTGCATTGTTTTCTAGGTGAACATCAAACATCCGATATCCCTTTAACTGCAGATTAATTATCACAAGGTATTTACACCACTTTTATTTGCAAAAATTTGTCCAGAACTAGCGAAGCCTGATTTGCAAATAAATTGGCTAAGAACGAAAAAAATCTGTGTGTTTGTTCCCGTGAAAATCTGAATAGTACTCGCGGGTCACTTATTGGACTATTGAAATTGAAAAAAGATGGACGCGCATTAACGGAATCACAAGTCACTCCGCTGACTGTCACTCACTCACTGCAAAATCTACACTGACTTGACGATTTAATGACCTGACTAAAATCCGACTGCAGTGAAAATTCAGAATCATACGAAGTTTGATCACGGATCTAACGTTTTCCGGTTTCCAAGCATACGGTGGTTAAACTGATAACGAAAATGGCCTACCAAGCCCGAATGAAGACAGGAGAAGCCATACCCTCGACGCGTCGCGCCTATGATCACTGGATAGTTCGAGATGAACCCAATTCACTGCCAACAAAGTACATACACCCTGGATACTGCAGTTATATACTCTCGTATTTTAGACCAGGCGATCGGTTGATTGCCTCGTTCCACTTGGCAGCCATTGGCTCGTGAGTTTTCCTCGTATTTCTGACTCTTTCACTGGTCAGAGAACGTCGGTGACCTGGACTTTTCGCTGAGTTTCACACATCACAGTTGGACTATAGTCGCAGCCTTTCGCCATTCCGTCTTATGTTAAGGTATCAATGGTTGATCTATTACGCACAGCAGCTCTTATGGACTTTTAACCGAAACCCTGTACGCTGTTTATTAACTTTTACAGCCTATTTTTACGTTTAGTTCTCAGCACTTCCTGTATCGTCGGAAGAAGAATATGACTCAACCTGTCATATTTTTTTTTATTCGACTGCATTATTGAATCGTGAATGATACAAAATGCCGTCCAGGAATCAACTTTGCATTGAAATCGACGTTCTTAATTTTGTTTCAATTATTCCTGTGAAAGTCATATAATTGCAAGAGTTTGGGGAAATTTGAACGCAATTGTAGGGTCGCAAGGTTTTTAGAAATTAAAAATGTCAAGTTTTTCTGTTACTTCGTTGAAATAACGAAAAATATTAATGTCTCGACGTGCAACGAATTATCGCTGCATCTTTAATTAAACTCATACAGGATACAAGTATGAAACGTGTAAAAAATCATTCATGTCAGGAAACCAGAAAATACAAGGTCAGTTGGTAACAAGAGGGGTTTTCAAATCTGTTGGAAGGAAATAAAATTCTCTTTATTCTTATACTATCACAGTTTTTTTTTTCTTCAATAGACAAGTTATTCAAAGCCGAAGCAATTATAAATATGCTATTGTTCAACTGGATGCGATTTTCCCGATTTAAAAGATAATAACCAATTATTGCTTGACCTGAAACGTCGTCGAATCGATTCAGAAAAAAATAAATCGGCCAAGCTAGTTGAAAAATCGATGTGGAGGTAAATTGATCTCGTACCGCTGAAGTCTAGTTTAAAATGACATCACACATGACGCTAATATATTTGAATTATGTAAACCTGGAATTTTATTCTTGCAATTTAGAGATTTATTCTTGTAACAAGTAACTCTGAAAACGCGGGTTATCATCATTATGAGAAAAGTCGCATTTCAAAGTGGAGTAAATTTCTCATTGAGAAATTTAACCATTTATATTTCCCCTCAAGTGCACAGAGAAAAACATGCTTCATGCCTGGTCGTCATTGCTATAAAAATACTCGTGTATTCCACTGGTCGTTTAATGGAATTCGAGTCAGTAATCTATAATAATTAACCTATTCAAAAATCTATTGCCTACGCAATCAGTGACTGCGATATTACATGAACAAGTTTTTTTTTTCCTCCGGTACGAATTAAGTAATGCAGCTACAACCGACGCACAATGAATATTATTTCCCTTAATGAGAATCATCTGTTATGTATGTCGAGTAATAAAATAGAGAATGAATTTTTTTTTCTTCACCTCAATTTTTTCCATCACAGTGTTTTGCTCTATTAAATTAATTGGCTAAACTGGTCTGTTTTCAGGGGTTCCAACAAGATAAATATTACATCTGAGATAATTTTTAGGCTAACGTTATTGCAAAATTGGTTCAAAGTTTCTCGAACGCGTTGCGTCCTCACAAAGTCATACACTGCTTTACGTAACCGTTGATCCTTGTTCCTTAGTGAGAGGATTGACTTATTATCGGATATGAAATAATACTATGCAATATATTTTAGTAGACCTGCACCTTTAGTTCCGAGTGATAAATATCCTCGCTTTTTTGCATGCCTACATTCTCCTCTCCTAATATATCTTGTCATTCGGATTGATGATTGATGTTTTTCTCGAGGTCACTCGGACTCTTCCTAATTCTTTTTTAATCGCTCCAACCGACTTCCGCAGTGAATATTTATTTTCGAATTAACTTTGTTCATAATCATTACTCCATTTTTCCTAATTTAAAAATTTTTTCAGCCTTACCCTAATTTTCGTTATGAGACCATTAATTTTGACAATAATAGTATGTAATTAGAATTTCTGACGGCGGGAAATAATTTATACCAATAGTCGAGTATGGTATGACAGATTTTTGTGATTCTTTTAAAAGCATGTTACTCGCATTTTACTGAAAGGAATTAAATAAATTCTCTCTCTGCAGGAGATCTGAAATTATTCATTCAGAAATCCCAACAACTAGTTTTGGGAATGAGACGATTTAACGACGTCACATCACTGAAGTTCTTCCATTCCCAGTCTAATTTATCTAGAAGTGAGATTTGTCTTAAGATAAATAAACAAGAAAAAAAAAGTAATATTAATCGATGAATGGGAATCGAATTTTTCCTTTTGGAAAAGCGTTATTAAACGGTAAAAAGTGTAAAAAATGTGATGAAAAAAAAGATTCATTTATTTCATAACCGTCCCATCGTGATCGCAAACCGACTATCATGTATCAACGTTGCGTTTCAATGATTATTACTCAATTTTCTGTTTTATATCAGATTATTGAAGAAAAAGCGATTTCTTATTACCGACGATATTCGGGAGTGACGAACGAGCGTCAAGTATTATTGCGACAACTGGATCCAAGCGTGGAATTTCATATACTTTTGCAAGTGTGTAATATACATAATCAATAACATAAACTTAAAAAATATCGTAAAATTTAATTTAGCCTCGGTTTATTCTTCGATTGAAATTCGTGCTCATTTACGAACATCATTTTAAGGCGATCGGACGATGCTTGAACAGATTTCTAATTTGCAGAGTCCGTTTTTCTTGCACCTACGTTCTTATCCGGTTGCCCCGATTTCATTTTCGATTATCTCGAGGACGTTAATAAGGCAATACTGATTCAGTAAAAACCTAAGTTGAGGCTCTTCAGCTGCGGTTCAAAACAGCATAAGTTATGAGTGATGGCAAAACAAAAAAAAAAAACGCTGAATTAAAATTTGCGTATTAATCTCTATCAATCGGATTCTACTCTGCTGTATGGTTGATTATATAATAATATAAATAAAATAAACAAGAGTTTAAACGGGAGTGAATACTGCTCCGTCATAGGTTTCAAAGGTTGAGAATGAAGTTATAGACACTCCAATAATATTTATACCGTCGATTATAAATCCGATTAAACGTTCATTGGCGTCTCAATGTCAACTTACTCTTATTTGGATATAAACTACAATCCATCTTAGCAATTGCGAAGTTGATAACGGCGGGTAAGGTTGACATGGTTGAAACTATTCAATCCATACAAGGCCATGTCATAATGTCATGTATAGAGTAAACGGGTGACAGGCATGTTCGATAAAGGGTCGATTATCCTAAATCTTTTATCCATAGTGATTTTAGGACCTGATATTAAGGTTCCCATGTATTCTTACCAGAAAAACGTCACGCTTTCAATGACATCTGATAACCAAACAGGTAGAGACGCTCATTTAGAACGTTTCTCAAGAATCAAAATCACAAAAACGTGGCATGTTTCAGTCTCACGTGACAATCACTGACCACATTAATCGTGTCAAGATTTTCAAATTCCTATAAAAGTTTATCTATCACAAAATTTACATAAATGTATAAGACGTTGTAATAATTAGTTTAGAAGAAAACTGTGTATAAAGTAGTAGGTGTATAATAATTATAGAAAAATTAACGCAGAGTGTTTGGGCATATTTGGAATCGGTAAATCCTTTTACGAGACGTTGGAACATCATTGGACCGGATTAAATATTAATCAATCGAAACACCATGATTCTACGAAGGTAAATCGGTGAAAGCGAAAACGACGCAATGAATCTGCGACATATGCAATGCCGCATTTCAACTCGTTATCTCGTGTTGGTTATCAAGGTCGAGCTGAGAGACTGGAAGCTAAGAAACTGCAGTTCGATAAGTTGCCAAAAATCTAAATTCGATGTTTTCTTTCCAAAACCCGCAGCTCGATTTCATATTTAAAGACGCCAAACCGCCAACTCCTGAGTTTGCCGCAATTCTAAGTCCACTGACTGTACTTCCCTCTCTCTTTTATGATTTATTTTTTTCGTTACCTGCGTAATTCCACATCGCAGAAGCGTGTATAATTGCCGATCGTTCAACCCCCCCCCCCCCCCCCCCCCTCCCCCTAGCAGCGAATGGCATTATACGACGAGTTTTGCCAGCTTTTTTCGTCGATTATTAAACGATTCGATATAACAACAACAGTGAAGTGGTAATAATTATTGGAGCTTAGATTAATAGGTTGTACGTAGAGTCCATATTTTTGCTTGATTTTCTTCCGTTTATTTCTCCTACACATTCACAATTACAAATGCTGCAAATAACGTTGGGACGTAAATTAATAGGTTACTAGAAGTTTATATGATTTTATTGCCAACTTCTATATATACAAGTTACATAAATTTAATCATTCGGTCAATCGTGTAATCCGAATAATTATAGACCAATGAATCATATCCAATGTCAGCGGCGTTTCTACGATTGATTTTAGCACTGAATCCTGGTCTTTGCGCACGGATGATCGTAACAAATTTCTAATCACGAACCTTTACATTTTATTTAATCACCACATTTTGCAAGACTCTATTATTATACGAGATAGAATTATTGTTTTCTACTTCTTTGTCCGTCCATCGCAATCGTCTCTAGTCTCGAGCAGCCATGGATGTTATTATCAATCTTTCATCCGTGTGAGATCAAAACACGAGAGGAAATGTTGAACACGTCGTGATCACTCATTCCGTCGTACAATAAACATTTTTGTAAGTTCCTACTTCCACCTGTGATTTATTTTCCATTAGAACTACTCTGTCCTTGTCGATAGCTAGTTCATTCCCTATGGTAATTGATGCATTATGTATTATATATATATATATATATATATATATATATATAAGTATATATGTATATATATACTTCAAGACGCAAGGCCACAGAGATTCCAACTCTACGGAGTTATGCGTTTAACGGTTCGAGCGGTCAATTAAGGGCTCGAAGTAATGAGAAACCAAATTATGATTGCGCACCGCGTATTCTTAGCGAAATGTTTTTATCCGATTCCATATACAGATTCAGAGACTTATTTGCCATTTGACCGAGACGGTAAAATAATTTTCTTTGTTGTAACTCGTTGATATTTTTTTTCAAGTAATGTTTATCACTCTCCTTATTTTTCTTCCGTAACTCAGACTCTTGTCAACATTTTGTCTGGTCCTTTGCTTTGCTGCAGAGGTCACGTTTGCAACGAGACGAATTGACGAAAGAGGAAAAAGAGAAGTCGAAAAAATCAAGCACCACGAGTTCGAGTAATATTTCGTCTCTCTTCGTACACTGATTAACATAGTCGTAATATGGAAGGAGGGATTCTTTATTTTGAAATCTGTTTGTGCTGAGGGTTAGACCAAGGTCTTGGACCACGAGCTTTGACGCGATTCAGACGCGGCACATTCGGACGAAGTGTGCTGCCGTGTATATTACATATGACAAACCGACAGGTGAAGGAATCGCCGTTTTTTATTTTTATTTTTATTTTTATTTTTATTTTCATTTTTTTCTGTACAGCTTTTTACCAAAGAGTTTGCGTTTTCGCGATTTTCACCGACAGGTGATAAGACCCTTTGATACCAGGTATCGGAATTATAATTCCAATCAGTCCCTAGCTAAATTTCTGTAACAAAAGTAGTTGTCAGACGATCAATTGTTACACGACTGTTGACACCGATGACGTAGGTATATCGAATTCCCTGCAGATTTCGTGCGAACCCTTCACAGCCCACGTGGCATGACCCAAACTATTGCGACTTGGAATTGAAAAACGTGATTTCGGAATTTTACAAGTGTGATCGGTTTGCAACTTCACACACGTTACACGTGAAAGAGGACTGTAAGAAGGCCGAGACGTCTGTCTCACTGTAGTGGTTGCGAAGGCCAACATGGTTGGTGTATGTTTTTTCTTTCTTTTTTTTTCCTTTTCTTTTCTTTTTTTTTTCTGTTTCATTTAAATAAATATATTCACTAATTTTTTATTTTCACCCAAAGACCGTGTTGTCAAAAATGTACGGAGACACCGCGGCAAATTCGAACCGTCGATCGGCGGATCGACTCCTTTCACTCGTCCAATAATTATTCTTCTTCTGCTGGTGTTATGATTCACGTGTTAATTATCAATCTATAGGTAATTGCTAGGTGCAACGGTTGTGCGTCGATAACCACAAGAGTGGGGGGAGAACGGGGACGCAAAACGCGATCGGCCGTGGCCCTGAACTTACTGGAATGGGAATAATCCTAAGGCCGGCTCGGGTCTAGAATGTATAAATGAGCCATCCCCAATTGGCAGCCGTCAGTCCAGTGTTCCGCTGCAACAGATTGCAGAACCCGACTCAAACCTTTAGTTTACTTTTCAAACTCACCACCTCACTCTCAAGCAACGTTTGGATTTTTCACCCCGTCGTCGTGCAGTGTCTGCAGCGAGATGATGCTCCGCTTTGTCCTCTTCACCCTTTTCGCGGGATATGCACTCGCGGCAGTTCGTAAGTAGAGCCCTCGAACATCTCTGCAATTCGCAATTCATCCTCTCATAGTTAAGGGACACACGAGTTTTCCAATTTCATAATATACCCTTGGCAATCAGTTTAATTCGATTTAAGTTTCTTTGATTAAAAAGTTTGTGAAAACAGCTTTATTTATACATACATGCATGACAAAACGTCAATAATTTCGCTTGGAGGCATATTTTGCACTGTCAAATATATCTTAAAAAGAGCTCAACCGATTACTTCGAATTTAGAGACAATATTCTCGGCCAGTTTGACTTTTTCGTCACGATTTTACTTGATTTATTAATTTAATAAAAAAAAAAGGCTGGTAAATTTTGGACGAGAGATCGAATTACAACTTCAGACGGTCACCTTTTTTGTTATAAAAAAAAAGTCAAGTTGCGGCAAAGACGGTAAACTTTCCAAGAACATTGTCGCAAAATTTAACGTAAATCTTTTTAAACTGTTGTTGAGATATCGCGAGCACCGCAAAACGTGTCGCCAAGCAAAATGAGTGGCATTAAAGTCAGTAATAATGCATCCCGTTAATTGATTCTGATAAAAAGAAATATTTCAATGAAGCTCGATTTACGTTTTTTTGAAAAAGACGAAACTCAATCGAATTGAATAGCTGAATATCGGGATATAAATTATCAACATTCACACAAAGTTTCAAACGTTCATACTCGATATATACCCCCTTAAAATAATTATATTTTAGCTGAAAATTTCGATCACATTTTACGATAACCATCTAACGAAGTGGATCAACTACGTGAATAGTATTTACCCTTGTATGCACCGAAAAAACACAAAATTCAAAATACGAAGTAGCGAACTCGTCTGTGCAAAATATACGGTCAAATCCACTACGAGAACAGAGAAAAATTTGACTATATTTGAATAGTGAGTTTTCCGAAATTACTTTTCTCAGTGATTTTGATATCGAACACACACCGTCAACTATTCGATCCTCTTCACCGTGCTGTAAATCGGTAGGTACAAGGCACGTTAATCTCTGTAAATTCCGTGGAAAGTCACCGTCACTGATGTGCGTGCAGTTATTTTTCTCGTCGTATAATATATACTATACTCGTATAAACGGGAAAACGCGAGTTACTATACTCGGTGAACGTCACTGATTAATATTCAAAGAGCATGCTGTGTTCAGACGTTCTCAAGGCTCGTTTGGAATTCTTTTTTCCGCTATAAATTTTGCAACCGATCTCATCTTGTGTACCTTCAGGTGCACTTTGTAGTCAGTGATGCTGCAAGACGAGGTTTAGTCACGCCAGTTTGAATACATTTCTGCGATATACCAGCTTGAGCTTTATTTTTTGATCAGGATTTTGCAGCCACGTGCTTTTTTTTTCACTTGTTAGAAATTATCGAAGCTTTCATTAATATCCGTACCGCACGAATTAGGAACGATAGAAAATTCTGTTTGGCTGAGAGGATCGTAATCAATTCTATCTTTGAAATTATCACTTCTGGACTTTCAAAATTGGTTAATTTCTTTTCTTGAACAAAATCTCATCAGCTTGCGATATTGTAGCACAGTAGCTTCTAGTCGTACAATAGTTAAGAATCCGTAATTAAATTCCTATTGAAGCGTAAAAAAGTAATTCCATTCCCATGGTAATCGATAAAAGGAATTAACAAAAATCAGGTTACATGCTTTTCTTTATTCAATTTCTTCTCACCTAAATGAACTAAACTTTGGACAAATCTAACAATTTTTTTTTCTTAAAAGAATGAATTCGAATGAACCCGATTAAATATGTTCTAATTTAAGTAAGTGGATTACCTTTGAAGTAATTTTTTTTCGGGATCTCATATCTAAAGGGGTTTCAAGAAAGACAAAATATCGTAAAATGTGCAGAAATTCACCAAGATTTTCAGAAAGATGCAAAATTCACAAAAAAAACTAAAAAAACTCTTAATTTCGCAGACATTCTGCCAATCGGACGTGTCACGAAACATGAGTATAAATTGTTTGGTGAATAAGCAATTACGCAAGACTTTGGTTTGCTAGATTAAAAAAAATCATCGTGATTCAACGGTACATATGGGGAGACAGAATTGGTTATAAAATTTTGGTCCTAGAGTAACACGTAACTTGAATTCGAGAATATGCGAACCTCTTTTCACCGCCTTGACGAAACTTTTCCCGCGTATTTCTTATAGGTCAATATCACGTGTCCGACTGAGATCGTTATTGCAGATTTCACTACACACTCTACTATAAATCGGTTGGCATGAAAACATCACAGCTTAGTAATCGAATCAGCAAGTATGTTTAATCCAGTTAAGGTAACCCGAGGAATGTTTCTTTTCACAGCGTCTTACATGAAAGTTTGCGGGCGTAGAAACCCTAAGATGGACGAATGCGTTGTGAATTCCGCGGAATCGCTGAAAGAAATGCTGGGAAAGGGAATCAAAGAACTGGATGTCCCACCTCTCGAACCCTTGCTTCTTGCCATCATCAAGCTTGCGGACGACAACAGCTTACGAGCGATCGCGACGAACGTCAAGCTCTACAACTTATCCAATTTCAAATGCAACTTCCTCCATGTCGACTTGGAAAAGCACACAATCGACATGCAACTGACGTTTCCTCAGATCAAGCTGGAAGCCGAGTACAACGTGACGACGAGGATCGTCAACGTGCCCATCAACGGAATAGGACCGATGAAAATCATTACCGGTAGAGTGTTCCTTCGATATTTATTCTCATGGCTTATCTGCATCTGTTTCGGGATTGTGACAGCATGACGAAATTATAAGCGGCTGTTCCTCTGCGTATGAAATCGAGATCTCGATGCACGAAGGCCTTGAGCCTCGGATACGACATTTGCAATTGTGCAATTAATCCGTGTTTCGTCTCGTTCGGGAAATCGTTGCGCGTCCCAACTTTCAACCGTATAACGCGTGATCGCTATATTGCAGATAAGACGCATCTAAATGCACAAAAAAGTATCTCCTCAAACGCGAGACACTTTTTCAAGTTCTTCGTCTTCGTTTTGGAAAATTTTTCAAAATCCCTTTGGTGATGATTGTTTTTTTTCTTTTTTTTTTTATTCTTTCTTTTTTCCCATCAAGTCAAATTGGCAGGAAAACAAGCAAATAAGCCATTCTTCCGTGAAAAATTCTCAGATCTTCAATCAAAATATAGAATGAGGTAGTAGGATTAAATGCGAGTATAAATCGCAAGGAATATAATCTAAAACTTGATTATTCTCAATTTGTGATGTCAGTGTTCGTAACGCTCACAAATTCCTTGACTGTTTCAAAGAAATTTCTACTGAGCACTTCTAGTCATATTATTAACTAATTATTGTTTCCAACGTGTCGAACTATGTTGAATCCCATAATATTACATATAAAGTATCTTAGAATGCTCGATACATTCTCTAATACGTAAAAACAAGAGTTTATTTCGGTGTTGTTGAGCGGAAAAATTTCCTCTGGAATATTTGACGAGTTTGACATGACAAAGAACGAAAACCGGCTTAAAAACATCAAATTATATTCGAGTAACCAAAACAATAATAACAACGTTGAATATATTAGTTATTTAATTGCGATTGAACGCACAGTGAAGTCAGTCTGAAAATTTCATATATCACGTAAATGACGTGAAACAAATTCAATGAAAATATTTGGTACAATACCAGAACACAGACTCATGCAACAAAAAAGTATTTCGATGCCATTACTTGCAGTTCTTTTGCCGCAGTTTAAATTTTTAACACTTTCATTGAAGTTGATCGCTGCGTTATCCTGGATATTTTTTTTTTTTTATTTCAGCGTAAACTAAATATCAGTGATACGCTGTCTTACTATATCTTATGAAAATTATGCGAGAATGGCAGTGAATCGGGCGAGTATACAAATCTGAAAATATTGCGCGGAATATATTTTGATACATGTTAAAACGTTCTAAAATTGCAAAGAAGTCAGCCGCTGCAGGTTTGAAGCGAAAAAGTGTGTCAGACCAGAAACACCACCCGTATAAATATTCATATTATATACATACATATACATAATTTTTTTTTTATCGAAACAGATAATTTCGTCAGTCTCGCCTGTGATTGACGCAATAAACATTATGCTGAATGTCAAGCAGCTCCGGCACCAAAACACACTATTATCAATTTCACCGCAGGCAACTGTGTCTTGCGTAGCCTTTCGGCCACTCAAATTCCCACGTTGACCGTCAATATTCGAAGATCTATCTCGCAGTGGAAATTTTTCGTTTCTTACATATAGAAAAGAGCAAACAGTGCAGAAGTATTCTTTGAAACATTCAGTTTGCCGCAATTCTATTATCAGGATGCGAGGGAACTTCAGTAATGTCGTCTGAGGTCAGAAAATCTTTGAAAATTAACGTAACGAGAGACGTTTGAACTAATTTGATTCCTTTAAAAATTGCATTTTGTACAGCGGTGGTATCCACTTTGTAATTCTCTCTAAAACTGTATCCACCTTCATGGATCCTGATTGAGACTCTCGTTGTGGCCCTGGAAAAAGGTTCTGTCAACCAAAGCTTGTCAAGTAGTCGATAAATTATATCGCTGGCAAAAAGAGAGGAATGAGATAAAATGATCCTTTAACAATTCAGGTCAACTGTCAAGGCAATTTAGTACGCGTTTGATAGTGATCGCATGGATCTCAACGCAACCTTGCCATACTGCATAGTAAAACTCGATATAGTTATTATCTGACGACTTTTTCCAACTCGTGTACATTACTGGAAATGCCATACATGGAAATGTTCATGCATTGATCATCGCCATTTCCAATTTTTCTTCTTTTTCTTCTACCCGATGACTATCTCGAATATAATGAACCAGCTAAATCAACAGCTCGTCGCTGCAGTATTTATCACATTTCCAACACTTTATCCCCCAAAGTGACCAATCTTGCATAAAGTATAGAAGACTAAATAAGCATAGGAAAAATCATGTGATTTCACCAATAAATTTGTATAATTTGCCCCAAGCTTGTCGTCTGCTCGTGAAGTAGGTAAAATCAGCTGCGTTCAAACGGTGTCTGACTTTGCAGTCTGTGTCACTCCTGCAAAAATTAGCAAGACATTGGTACAAGTTTCACGCAAATGGGTCTATTCGTTAATGAATTTATCGGCAACAAACAAACGAAGAAACTAACCCTTTTACATAAAGTTAGTATCGGTATTAGTATTAATAAAAATGTGACAAGTTTGATTTATTGCAGACGCTGTCGGGGCCAAGGTGAACATGAAGTTCCGACTGGTCCAACATAAGGGGGCAGAGTACCTCATCTTCAGTAGCATGACGACGAACCTGGATATCAAGGACTACACGTCGCATTTCACGCCTCGTGAGGGTCCCGACGGAGCCTTGGCTGAAGGCATAAACGCGGCTCTGCAGGACAACCGACAGGAAATAATCGCGACGATCAAGCCAAACCTCGAGCAAGTAATCAGCGAGCGTGTGCTTCAGTTGGCCAACAGAATTTGCAAACACTTCACCTTCGACGAGCTTTTCCCCGACCGAGAATAGGAGACGAGTTGATTCACGGAGGGCATCGAAAGACGTTGGCTCGCAAGGATTGACCGAAAAATGTTCAGTGATCGACAGGAAAATTGTATAATAATTATTGATAACCTGCACTTTCTGCGTTTTCATTCATTCGGACGACAGATTTTCGAACTCGTTAGTTTTTATAAGAAACCTACGCCTCACTAATGCATTACTCAAATTATTATTTAGGTATCGAAAAATTCGTTCCTCCTTACGTAAGATTCACGCTGTTTAATGCCATTATAGATTTAAATTAGAGATAGAGCTGTATCCACGTACTGCACTTGTTGATTTGTATAATAAATATGCGCCGAGCTACGGTCCAACAAATAAAGTGGAGAAAAATGAACGCGTTCGAAAAAAATTTATCGTTTTACGTCCCACCCGCATTTATTATCCGGTAATTATTATTATGTAACCAAACCTGTTCTCCTCGCTTCACGGGTCGTTTTTTATTTCTTCTCTGTTGCTTCGGTTCAAGATTATTACGCGTAATCACCCGTTGATCTCTCGTGCTCGGCGGGTCTCCATCAGATTGATAATCTCCTTATATCTATGCATCGACTTGTTATTTCTCTGCACTTGCACTGCCGGTTAACACTTTCAAAGAGAATGCTTATGATTACTCATATCACCCGACGTCGATGCAATTATTTCTTCATCTTTTTCTTGCCGCAAAAATGTTGCGTCAAATCAATCATTGAATTTCAGTGTTGGATTTAACGTGCAGCTGATACTTGGAGAACTTTGACCACAAAGTTCACGCAGTCATTTGACTCGGTAAATGTTAATGGAAAAATTTATTTCACGAAGAATTCTTAACCCAATTTTACATTGTACGTATCGATATGTTACAGGTACGTATAATTAATTACAGATTTATATATTATATATTTCAGTGAATATCGTCAGTTCATCGATTTATCATTAACTAACTTACGAGGATTGATACTCGCTCGAACGAGCCTGTATGTCAAGTGTAATCGTCTAGGGTTTCAAAAATCAAAAATTTGATCTCCCACATTAAACGACGCTGATCTATTGATACATTAAAAATTTCCCTCACTATCTACTCTATTATCCCACCGATTTTTAATCAACCGGGAACAATTGTTTGTACGTAAAAGGATCGACGATGTTGTTCGCGATTTCCAGGAAGGCATCCGACAAAGCCTTCTCTATCAGAGGCTTCAGTTCCCTGATGAAGGCGTCGAAGTTGTTGTTTATCGCCGCGTTTACGACGTCGCCGAGGGCTCGCTCCCCTCCGAAAAGGTTCTCCAGGCGGAGGTTCCCCTTGCCGATCGAGATCTTCATCCGGAAATCGGAATAGTGCAGGTGATCCTCGCCATCTTTGTCCTTCCGGAGCTCCCCCTGCATACGAACTGCTCCGGTACACTCGGTGAAGTTACCCCGCATCGGCCCCGATCCCGATATCGGAAGCAGCAACACTCTTCCTGCGATTTCGTACATCCCGTCGATGTACAAGTGCGGCAGATTGATGTCCACCTCAAACCGCAGCTTGTCCAGGTCGATTCTGCAAAAAAATTATACCTTCAAACTGTTGACGAATTTATTACGACGAATAATAAAAATGAATCTGAGCACATTAAAATAAGACAAGATAATGCATCAACGATTTGAAAAAGGTTTTACATGCAGGTAAGACGGTGGAAATTATTAAACTCATGTTGTTACTTCGATTCTTACGTCTTTGGACTCATTTTGCTCACTGCAAAGATCTCCAGAGATCACTTGAAACAATTTCACATAAGTAATTAACTTTGGAGTGGGTAAATATAAATTTGTATAAATATGATACAGAAAAACAACTAAATCGTCAAGAATTAGATTCAATTTAAGATTTGAATGGTTTTCAAATTATTTTTGTGCATCTGGTCAGTGAGCAAAATGAGCTCAAATTATTAGAATCAGATCAAAAACACAAGAGTTTAATCATATTGAACATTCCAATTACCGTACAATTTCTCTAATTGTTGATATCTTAGATTTCATTAGTTTTCACTATCATTGAATGCACGAATAGCATTTTTGAAAATTTTTCAACGGTTCCTTTTATTCAGGCCGTCCAGTCCAGCCAATTCTAAGTGGATCTCTAATAGACGTTTACAGAAATCCACAATATCTACGGTTACATTAAAACCGGCGATGGATATCCATTGGATCTATATCCATTGGTCTGTGAATATTCATGCACATAAGTGGAAGTACCATAGAGAACCACCAGGTGGCGAATGGTCGCTCTCCTCTCACACCATAAAGGACAGCTCCAAATTATACAAACCCTCAGTAAATTCGGAACTTTGGTCAACTGCGGATGTCGTCCGGAACGTAAATCCATGAAATCTCTAATAGAGGCATGTGTGAATATCTATTACGGTTGAAATGAATGTCTGACAGAAGTATTTCATATCCGTCATGGATTTCCATGGTACATCCATTAGAGATAAATGTTCCATTTGAAAATAACATATTTAAGCGGGACAAAAACGAACGAATAAATTTATTTAATTTTTAATCGGCGCGCATGCTGCGGGGTTCGAGGTCTTATTGCTTAATGGCTCGATGCTAATATGCCATTGTCTTGTACCATCATTTTCATTATTTCTCTTTTGCACGTCTTATACGCGATGTTCGATTGTTTTCTGAGCATTTTAATGTTGTGTCAGGGACACGGCACGCGCGTGATACTACGGCAAGAATATAAACGAGATGTTTACCCCTCGTATACTGCCACATACGAGTATTCAGCATGCAAACCTCTTGACTACCTATGGGTGTGAATCATTGATGACCGCATGGATACCACGCTGCACAATGTTATATATTTGCAACGATATTGTGCGTCTTTCAGGTAAGCTTACACTTGTAATCATTGTCAAATACTGACGACAACGGTGGTAACACCTTAGTATATCAGAACATTTATCATAGCAATATTTCAAATTGAAAAAGAACAGATTTTCAAGACTCGACACTAATCGCATCGGATACAAAAGTACGCATCTTTCATCTCGTTTTCATATTTCATAGGTCATTTCATTGTTATTGAGTAAATTTTCTACTGGTTCTCTCAGACACATTTCGGGTTCTGTCTCTTTAGGAACAAAAAATTTGTTTCAGATGAAATGATTCGAGGCTCTAAAACGTTGAATGATCTTTTATCAGAAAAATTGTTCTGTTGTGATTTGGACGATTCATTGAGACTTCATTTCCTCAAAATGGTAGCTATTGATGTAATGCACTAAATTGCCATGACGGTAATTTATTGCATTCAACATTATAGAATCTTTGTTCTTGTTAATATCTATAAAATGTATGACTAGATTTAGGTTGGCTGCCTCGATGAAAGTATAGAATAGTCATCGTTTCCTGTTATCAGGACATTTTTGCGAGCACACTGTAAGCCCGAGCGTCCTTAAATTACGCGTCCAATTGTCAATTTATCATTCGTTATTCGTTTCCGTAATCTTCGCGAATTTATTTCGACCTTGAAGATGAATGCAAACAACGATCACTGCGATTGTGTGCTCTGGACGATGGCTAGTGGCTATAATTTGCGACGATTTACTACTGATCCGAACAAAAATAGTACAATCATGAATCGGACAGTTTGCGTCGGATCTGCAGCGTCGTCGTCGATAGGCAACAAACTTGAATTGCATAAATGAAATTTCTGAAAATCATCATAAAATTAGAACAACACACTGATTCTTACTTGAGCCTTCTGACTGTGAAATCGCTGGCTCCGTAAGCGTGGACATCCCGCGCGGAGATTCTGATTCCCGTTCCTTCAGCGGCGACCAATTCCTTCAGGAGCAGAGGCTCCAGAGATGGGATGTTGTGCTCTGGAACTCCCTTCACCAAATATGGCCGAAGGTACTCCACGCTTTGGGATATGCAGTTCTCCACGTTCGGATCCCTTCGTTTGCATACATGAATGTACTCCGCTGAAACAGGAGTGCAGAAAGTTTGTCAGTGTGTCGTGTGTGTTGAGAATTAATGGGTTGTACCGTCCCGATCAAAGCTTAGGGAAAGGGAAAAACCGTTGAAAATATTTCGAGCAGTCTTACTTGCGCTAATGATGACGTCGACACGCGCGAAATAACATCCTTATCGTGTGAAAGACATGATTCTGATCAAATTTTAATAACGCAGGGTAATATTTCGAGAATATGGAAAAAGGTTTTATAATTGAAACGTTAAAAATTATTAAACTTATTTCATATAACATTTCAGGATAATTTTTTTGCAATTTTTTCTCTCTTCCTAACTTTCGATTCGGACGGTACGGAGCCCATTCATCCTCCATATCCATACTGGTAAAAATCCTGGTTAAATGGTGAAAGAAGTTTCATATTTTTTCTCAACGCTGACTACAGTGTGCATGATTTCTCATCAGGACTGCCCGTCAATGAGCCTTCATTGCAAGTAGTTTCACGTCCAAGTTTCGTTGTCACGCGTTATGATGTGCTAATAATAACTGCATAGTCAAGTTTCTCCATGTCTTTTGCCAGGGCCATGAAATTTTATATTTCTTAGAAAAAATAATTAGTCGTTGAGTTGAATTCATGCCATGTTTTCTATATAGTTTTCTTATCAATGTCTCTATTTTTTTTTTTTTTTTTTTTTTTTCCTACACAATTTCTTTGATATTTTTTTCGAAACCACTTAACCTGTCGTTTCGTATATATCCTTTCGTAATTCTAAGTTTAATTCTAACCTCGTGAAAAATTATTTTCTGTGAGAAAGTCGACCTGATTTTTTTTCTGAATTACTGTTTTGCATTGTCGCAAGGGAGCGCCAGTGTGAGAGACGGAAAAAGTAAATTGACAACGTAAAAGAAGAATAAAATCTGCGTGGTTAGTATAAAAATATATAGGAATATAATACGCAGAAGTGTTAAAAATTCGAAACGAATAAACTAACTGCGTCGAAGAATACAGAGAAATCAAATATCCAGTTTCCTTGAAGCAATTCAAACTCTGAGGATAAAAGTGACGAATTCTGAAATTCTCACAACTACATTTTGCAGAATTATAACGCAAAGAGACTTGGAGGAAAAAATTGCAACGGAGAGTCATTTGTTGTTATTATTTCGATAAAACAAATCGCCGAAAGTTCAATTTATCAATTTGTGAATAGTCACAACACACTTTCAAACTTTCAAATTCACAGTTTACCCAGCTATCGCTGTCTAAATTTAGCCAAGGGATTTCACAAACTCAAAGAGACCAGCAGCGGTACTTTTCCACGTAGGCTGCACGTAATTCGCGGCTTGAAAAACAAGGCGAAAATATACCCGAGACTGAAAGTATCAGGTGAGCGTTTACTTACGAAGATCAACAGCAGAAGCTCTCGTCACCACTGCGAGAAGCAAAGCGATCGTCAAAGGTATCATCGTCGATGTTCGAGTGAAAAAATGAAGTCAAACTTGTTCGAAAGAGTCAGCAATTTAACAAAATTGGAAAAAAACCAGAAGTCGAAACAATGCAACCTCCTTAGGCAGACTTTTGGGACTAACAACGCTGACCAACGATCGTCACAATAGTTTAGAGCATTATAGTCTTATTGCAAATGAGAAACTTGAAGCCTGCTCGAAGACCTTATAGGACCTCCCTGCCTCCCACCACCTGTAAATAGTACAATTGTCTCCTGCCCCAAGCACCGGTCAATGATGCACGCGAGAAACCGAAGCCTCCGGACAGTGGCGATGAAACGAGACGATTCCAGTCCACGTGAAAATCGGGAGACTGAAGCATCCCTGAAGGATGACGATATTCCCTGGGTGACTATCAGCAGTGCCTGACTGGCTGTTTTTTACATTTTTATCTTTATTTTTGTGGTATCTGAAGGCAGGAAATCCTGAAGATTACAGTATTTGACATCTATTTTTGATCGGTGTTTGGCAGACTTGTAATTAGACGATTAATTGATTACAAGTCGGGAATTATAACTTTAAATTGGGATTGAAAAAAAGATCAGTTTCAAATGACTTTGAGGGTAATTGACTTCTTGTTTTAAATTAATTATCTAGATATTCGATTGATGGATTCTCGGTTTACATTTCCAATGTGTGACTGCGTGCGTTACACAAGTATTTTTTAATTAAAACAAAATCAATTACAATCAGGTTTATCAGCATAGAATAAACTCTTGTAATTAATGATATTCGGATAAAAAGAAGTAAGTTGTGAATTAAAACAAGATAAATAACAAAAGTACAATATTAACTTAATAATAATATAAATAAAAAATCCTCCATAAAACTTAAAAGATCCTTTTTTCTAACCAATGCTGAATTTGTTTCACGCCTTTAAATTCGGAGTTCCAGTCACAATATTTGGCAGAATTGTGGCTGTCGGCAAGGGTTTGAACAGAAAATGGAAAAGCGAATGCCCGATTGACTAGGCCTTCCTGGTTTTTCTTGGTTTCGTTTCTCTCGGCGACCTTAAGTAATTGGGTTATTTACATGATCTGGAAATTCACGCGATTCACATTTTCGTCGGGGGCCCTCAATGTTACGGGGGCCACGTCTTGAATTCGCTCATTCGGAACAGTGATTGTGTTTCAATCGCGTGTCAAATTGTACGAAGTCAAGGCACACCTAATCCTAACAGCCGAATAACGCCAGAGAGATTTATCTTGAGGTGGTGAATAGCCAAGTGAAAATCATGCGCGCTGAATTTTTTTTACTTGTATAGCACACAAAAAAATTAATCAATGCAGACTGTGTTTCGGTAATTCATTACCTAACTGAAGACTTAAACTCTGTCACGTACAGAGCCAGCTCTACTTCTTTTTATAACAGTGTTTTTCACGGCTAAAAATTTTTTCTAAATTGATAAAAACGATTAAAAAAATCAAATCAAAATGTAAATAAATACCTTTATGGATAAAAAAAATATTATTCGTCATCGCCAAGGAAATTATATTTAAGAATGCAAAAGAAGAACGCTGTACGGATATTATTACACTTTTTTGACATTAATTTTCATTATCAAAAATCTATGTACTGCTCATTAAATTTCACTCAATTTCTTAATCTTCAGAAAAACCTCTGATGTTGCAGTATGTTTGCGTAAAAATGCAACTATAAAAATTGACCAAAGATCCACACCGAATTTTTCTGCGTACATAATGTGCGTGTTATTAGGGTGCACGAGAAAAACATTCAACACATACGTGATACTTTGTCAACCTTCGCTTCTGAATTACAGCAATAGTCCTCCACAACCGTCAATTATCATCCTTGATAATGAGTGGAATTGTACGTTTCAATTGCACGTCAAGTAACACAATTTAACTACTTTGTTCTTTGAAAATTCTTTACTCTGATCATCAACGTCAGATCAGATACAAACGAGACGTTCAATCACGAACATATGACAGGTATGTAGTTGAATAAAATTTGATAAAATATTTTTTCAAATTAGCTTATTCGTGTTTTTTCATTCTTTAGAAAACTTGGGGAATCTAGTATTTAGACGAAATACGAATACAGTATAATATACGGCATGGAGATATGAATCACCTAGAAGAGATCAAGAAAACAAAAGTCTATGAATGTGCGCCCTTTTCACTTTTGACTTGAACTTGACGCAGACACTGATATCATCAACGATAGAACAGACGATAAATCAAGTTGCTATACAGTTTGCAAGAACGAGTTTAGTTGAACTATGCACCATATGCCAACCTAGGAAGATTACTCTTCGAAACGTGACTTTGCAACCGATGTGCGAGTTATTTGCAAACTTTTATGACCCCAAGCAGTCTCGGAACTAGCGAATGGAGTTGTTGACATACGTTCGGAATGAAAATCTCACGAGTTCGAATCCTGACCGATTTATATTTTTGATACCCAAGTTTTCTTGAGATAACATATATTCCTGTAGAATTTTAACGCAGTTGTACTTTGATCACCTCAAATTGAAAGTCATCAGCATCAGCAATTTAAATTCCAGACAAATTTCATTTTCACAGCTCACGTTTATCAAATGCAAGGGACATTTTGGTGTTACAAAGGGATCGAATTGTTGTTATTTCATTAAGTGTATGTTAAACTTGTTTTATAGAAATTTCTGGTAGGAAATATTCAAAATCAACAAAAATGTGGGCCTTGAATTAATGACTAATAAAAAAACTTTCCCTCTATCGTGGCATTGATATACATATAGGTGAAAAGTTATTTAAAAATAAAAAACAACATTTCATCAATATCTGTACAAATGTAGCTATTGTTGTACGTGGCCGTTTTTTATTTTTTATTGTTCACGAAGTGGCGATGACTTGAATTAAATAAATGGCCCGAAAAATAAGAAAATTTTTTATCCGTGGCCATTCTGTGGATAATCAGAAAAAAACAACCACTCAAAAAGTTAGCTACATTTGTATAGATATTCATAAAAATTTGTTTTTTATTTTGAGATATCAATGCCACGATGGAGGAAAATTCTTTTTAATAGTCATTATGTCAAGGCCCATATTTTGGTTGATTTGAAATATTTTTTAATAAAAATTTATAAAAAACAAGTTTAATATACAGTTAATACAATACCAACAATCCGATCCCTTTACTAATTAGTTATCCCTGTGAAAGCAATTCTTAAAAGTTGATTATTTCTTCGGCCATCACAGTGGCTTTCCCCCTTAATCGGAATTGTGAACTCGAATCATGAATACTTACCTTCACAAATTGACGGTCAATCAATTACATCCATGACGCACAATAACCAACAGCTCTACTCCTTTAGTATGCAGCTTAATTTTCTTCAATGAGTTTCTGAGTTTCTGGATTCGTGAATGAAAACCGTGGTTACGAAACTCACAAGCTAGCCGTCAAGCTGAAGAGAAGTACCTTGGGAGTGCAGAAAATCCATCAAAATCGGAGATATATTCAAATCACGCATAAAAAATGAATTTCTATTTTTGAATAGTCAAAAACGGGGCCCCGTGAAATTCCGATTTTTAGAAAACTACCAAGTTTAAATTAAAAAAACTTTACTGTAACATAAAACCTATTGAACGAACATCGACGAACAATCTGTAGGAAAGTATGAAATAAAAAAAATAAAAAAAACGAACCATAATTACGAAGACCAGGTCATCGATATACACAATTCTTCAGTTTGGGAAGAATTTCGACACACCTAGGTTTTAAAATTCATCTGCACATACGAGTGACGCAATTTTCCAAGTATAACAAGTTTTCCTCCTAAGGCCAAGGTGATATCGTGTCTAGTACGTGTCCGCTATTTGAAATTACCGAGCAGGCAATTTCCGCGTCTGACATAATTTCCTGGTCTAACCCTGTCATTGTAGCTGTCGTAATGATTTCCCCAAGTTCTTCGACGTGATTCCTATTGCATAACAATCGTACGTTGTATATATGATAAACCAGCCCCGGTCATTCGTAAATCCATCAAGTATTATTGGTTTAGTTCAAAACGCTGCCCAAAACCATGACTAAGGATGCAGGTTGAATATTTGTTTATTTCTGTTGAGGAGAATCGCTTGTACAAAGTACAAACATCTTCTGACGTGCATGATCGTTTCACTGTTACTTTTCATATCCGGGAAAATTTTTCATTTAGAGTGGTGGGTAAAATAAGAAAAATTTGGTAAAATTTTACCAAAAATCTTCCGCAAAACTTTTTACATCTCGTCACAACTTATTTTTGTTGTAAATTTTTTACCTAAGTTGCTTGTTCGAAATAAAACTTTAATCGGTCGAGATAAATGTTCATGGAATTAAATAAAATCCTCTCATCCGAATGAAGTAAATTATTCAATAGCTTCATATTTAAATACAATTCTTTTGTTTCAAAAAAAAAAAACTCGGAAGAATTTCTTTTTGAGTCTACATCACTGTCAATGTTTATTCAATTGACTAGTGAATTAACAGACGATTCATTACGAAAATTCAACGTATTAGAAACATAAAATAATAATTTTATTTAACTAGAGTGAAATTTTTTCGAACCCAGGAGGGGAAAAAATGACGATTTCAAGTCACCCTGTTAATTAATTATTTGATTCAATCAAATTTTACAAATTATACGAATAAAATTATAATTGATAAACGTGTTTCGTGATTTTAATCTTGTTCCATAAAATTGAAATTCTACTACACAATTCATGATTCCTCCATTAATTTTTCTATAACCTGCATAACTTAAGCACATATTACGTTTACATGTCGCAACGCAAAAGACGCGTTTCTCGCGATTCTACGAACAGAATAATTATCATTGCATTGATATAAAACTTATAAAAACTCCGCACGTTGTTCGAATGAGCAACATAACTTAGACCCATATTCGAACGAGGAAGACTTCATTGACTTCCTTGATTGCTGGCTTAGCATTTTTAACGTCTTCGAAAAGCTTCCCGTCGTATTATGTTATAATTGGAGGATTGCTAAACATTTCGAGGAAATCGAATGTCAATGAAAAAGACGAAATTCCACAGGTGTTCCCATCAATTTATTCTCCATTAACTTTCCGTCAATTTAATGAATTCCCTAAAATTTTAGACTCAGATTTTTACGTGGTTTTTGGAGAGGCACTAACAGCAAGTTGAAATGATTTTTTTTATACGTTCAGTTTTGAGGAATGTTCCCTAAGTGAAGAAAAAGAGGTTCTACTAGATTGGGCTCTGCTGCGGCTTCTTTTAATTTTGAAGGGTTCAATTCGTGTAAGAGACTTCTTCAAAATCGATGAAACATAAGTATTTCGTTCACAACACACTGACAAATTGGATTACATTGTTCTTTTAGCAATTTAACGATCTTGTGCGTTGAACCTTTGCTTTTAAATACTACGATCGAGAAAAATGAAGAGGTATTAAAGGCCATGACTGTTATTATTTATTTGTACATTCGATGATACATTATGATATTTATCTAGAACTTATTTTAAAATAAATGATAATAAAAATCAATTCTTTGAGAAGTACAATATAAATGTTGTGTATTAAATAGTTAAATCTCCGAAAATATGACAATTATTTCTGAATATCTTATATTCTACAGGTACTGTATATAATCAAAAATCGATATCACGGAATCAACGGAGCTCCCTTTCTCCCATCTTACAAAATGATCGATAATGAAAAAAATGGAAAAAATTATTTATCGTGTACTTCTTCCGTACACCCAATCTAAAAATATTTTTCTGTATATTTAGATCTTACGTCTAAGTTTTTCAATCTATCCCAAAGGCAATGAGACTTATCCTGGAATTTCAAGTCGTGTAAACTATCCCGACGTATCAGTTTCACCGTCAGGAAATAATTGCTGGTAGGTGAAAGGTTCAACGATATTGTTCGCCGTTCTTTTGAAAGCTGAGGACAAAGTTTTTTCTATCGCTGGTTTCAGTTCGTTAATTATAGTGTCTAAATTATTGTTTATCACTTGATTGACCAGGTCGCCAAGCAACTGCTCGGTCCCGAATAGATTTTCTAGACGGAGATGTCCGTTGCCCACGGAAAGCTTTACGTCGAAATACGTGCAGCGCAAATGGTCCTCGCCCATTTCGTCTTTCACTCTCTCTCCCCGCATTTTGAGGTACCCTTTACATCTAGTGAAGTTGCCCCTCAGCGTGCCCCTCGCAGTGACGGGCAGCGTCAACACCCTACCCTCGACAGAGTACAGACCATCGATGAACAGATGTGGAAGGTCGAGGTCTGCTTCAGCGTACAAATTGTCCATGTCGAGTCTGAAATTAATGCAAACTTGAATTTGAATAAGGGATTTAGTGGATGAAGGCTACGGCAAGACTTAAGCCATTCGGTCTGCTTGGCAAACCTTGAGCGCAGAATTTCCCAAGTGGCTATACCAAAGGGTGAACAAAAAACGTTGAGACTCCAGAAATGCAAGTAACTTCACGGGTCCGAAACACTATAGAAGATACTGCGATGAATAAACAGCAGACTTAATTGCAAGCGTGGTTGAACCCTCGGTCAAAGTCACGTTGAAATATTTCCTTCAAGTCACATTGCAACATGTGAAGTTATGCATATACTCAATTAGATCCATTTTATATCTCGAAGTTCTGCAGTGAAGGCTACTCTAGTCTTCGCAAAAGCTACAATCCTCCGATTTCAAATGGCATGAAAGAGTTTTATATACGAGCAACATGAATTTCGAAAGATTGTTTTTTTATTAACCGTACATACCGCTTCAGTGATAATCTCTGCTATCCTAAATACTGCAATTGGTGAATTGCATTTCACTGTCACGCGCCATTATGAAAATTATACGAATCGTGATGATCGCCGCGACCACGCTATACTTCCTACACTACTCATCGGTGTATGATTACGCTGTTAACGTTACACTAATTACCAGATTCTAGGAACTACTTTTATCCTATGCCTGTGGTATCAGACTGATTCCTGACTTCATGCAGTATACCATTGCTATCATAATTCCCGTTATCGTAGAAGCTTTAGCGAACAATTACCCCTTGCGATTGACTCGAGGGTCGAATGCCGGTACAATTGTCTGTTATAAACATTCCAAGAATGTCTCGCGAGGAAATATCGCGTACACAAATATATGCAACCGCAGACAAAATCACGATCGAAAACATCATGTAACCATTTTTATTCTTGCTCTCTTGGAAGCTAATGCCCAAACCAATATCTACTATCTGACTTGAACGCCTTATTGTTTTGCCAAATTGACAAAATTTGTCATGTATAGTTAAAAAATGTTGATTAATTTACATGCATGTTGTTATTGGGTAACACCTGATGAACTGTTCTTGCTTACTTTAGTCTTTTGATTTCGAAATCGCTGCAGCCATAGGTGTCAATTTCTTTGGCAGAAATTTTGATTCCCGTTCCTTCGACAGCTACCAGCTCCCTCAAGTGCAATGGTTCTAGAGCGGGGATCCGAAACTCCGGAATTCCTGTTGCCAAAAGCGGCCGAAGGCGGCTTATCATTCCGATTACACAATTCGGCATGTCAGGGTCCTTCCGGTTACAGGTGGTGATGAATTTCGCTGTGTAAACACCAACAGTAGCTCATCAACGTTATTACTTCAGACGGGTTGAAACAGAATCTTTTTGTCATTCAGTCAAATTTATATATATCGTTCCAACAGTGCATAATCAAGTCAAATGGATACAAGTTACTTTTACTTATACTAGATCTTAAAAAAAATATAGGTACCCAAAAAAAAAATGAATTTTCGAAAATTAAGAACCTTGTGTATGAAGTCACTTACGAATAGTGGCAGCCGAAGATACTGTTGCCAGCACCATAAGCACTCCAACTGTCGTCAGAAGTGTCATGTTCAACGATTAAGCAGAACGAAGGAACAAAATTTTTTCTCCAATGGTATCAATGGCCGGTAGAATGGTAAAATCGAACCGAAGTTTTGTGAAGGAAGCGATTCTTGATCAATGCGTACTGACGATAGCCACGATAGTTCGGAATAGCCTCGTCGCAAATGAAGAGTATGACGCCTGCCCGAAGACCTTATAGGGCTCCCTACCTCCCACCACATCTTGGTAATAACAATTGTTTTCCTACTACGTACAAGCATAAGTCTCGAAGGTTATCGATATATATCATATGCGAATAACGAATTTGTCCAGATGACGTTGACCACCACCCATAATTTTCTCCAATACGACATGCCTTGAAAACACTTTTCTTTCAACCCAGAGATCGTTGCGTTTCATCTCGACCATCGCTAATTTTATTTAATTGTCATCATAACTGAGACAAAAATGATTGAATTACCTAATGATTTCATGAATCGGCAAAATCAACTCAATAATACGTAGGTACTGACAAGTCAATGATTTCTTGAAGTGAGATCATCGAATCATCGGTCGTGGCCCCCTTTGATAGATCCCCACTTTTATAAATATGGATCGTAAATAAAATTATACATACTGCTGGTTGACAAAGTACTACGTGGCAAATTTATTTTTGCACCAGAAGTGTTTTTTCCGTAACGGTTCATCGATAGATATTTGAACAAAAGTTTCCTCGCTTTTGAACAATATTTACTAGTCAAATATATGAATAGCAGAAATTTGTAGTGATTGTTGTAAAAAGATAACTATTCCTCCAGTGTTTTAGCATCCTGATACTATTTATTATACTCTTCGAAGGGGTGCGATAAGCGAGGAGAAGAGTAATTAGGAGGCAAGGATTCCGGGTTTCAGGAACATCCATTGAAAAAATTGTTTAAAACGATAGACTTAATAATAGTAGAGACTCCGATTGCTTTCACATTCGTGAAATGTTTTTCCAGATAAATTCAATCCAATTGATTTCAATCACAAAGTTTGAACCTCTTGCTTATTCTGTTTTGTTTGCCATTATTATCTGGACTTTTATGTCTCACACATCTTGAATCGTGTTAAAAAACAACGCATATCTTTTAGCTTACGATTAGATCGAAGAATTCCAACGCACCATGTGAAACAGGTATAATATACCCACAAAAGATGCTGCAAAAATTTTGTATCGCACGAAATAGGTCGCAGGATACTCGTATTCAAAAGTACCTCGATTGTGTTAGCATATTTTTAGCGATTGCCATAGGGAAAATATGTCACAAGCCTCAATTTCAGAAGATCGGGTTTCATACCTGCTCAACTATAGTTGTAAGCAATTCCATTCTACAGAATTTTTGCAACTACCTCAAAAAATTCTGACAAGTTTCATGGCCCATAAGTGAAGAGGTGCAACTGAAATTATGACACGTGTACAAAAACTGAAGGCCTGGCTTGTATACTTGATTCACTGACTTTGATTTCCTTACATCTGATGACGCAGTTTAAAACCAACAAGGGCATGATACGCCTGCAGTTCGAGATTGTGTGTTTCGTTGACGCTTCTACCGGACAATTTTCATGTCTAAGAGAACTTCTCAGTCCAAACATGTAATTCGAAGAACTGTAAGCAGCTGTTTTCATTACCTAACGCAATCCCCATGTTGCGTAACAGTATAAGATGTTTACTATTTGAGGCTTGAAACTTTGGAATAACCATCTTTGACTAGAAATGATAACAAAATAGAGACAATATTACGTCTCTTTTAGAGATTCAACGACTGCAAACCACTGGAATATGGAGAATGTTTGGAATTACAGAAAAGAGCGATGGAAGGTAATTTAAATTCAGAATATTATACGACTACATAAGCTTTTCTGTGATAAACGAGTTCTACATGATTTATTGTTTACATGATATGCTTGTTGACCTGAAACATTTATTATACTTGTAATCGTACAAGTTTCAATTAATACAAACGTATGTGGTCACATGAGTATACTTTCACACCTATTCGAGCATACGACTTCGATTTGTACAAATAAGTTGTTTGTTATCTATAGCAATGAGTTCAGTTTAGCACGTTTCGTAATTTCGTGTGTTATCAACTTTTCTCGCGGATCTAATCATTCAGCAAAAGCTGTGAGTAATCGAAGGGCTCGACGATTTTATTAGCGATATCCTTGAAAGCTTGCGACAAAGCTTCTTCCAGCAAGGGCTGGATTTCTTTCAAGAAAAGGTCGAAGTGTTTATTGATAGCGGAATTTACGAGGACACCGATCGCATCCTCCTTTCCCAGAAGATTATCAAGACGCACGACGCCAGTGCCGACAGAAATCTTCAAGTCCATTTCGGCGCAGCTCAGATGCTCCACGCCGTTATCATCCTTGAACACGTTTCCCCGCATTTTCACTTCACCCTTACACGTGGTGAGATTAAGTTCCAATGGTCCCGACCCCACCACAGGCAACAGCAACAATTTACCCTCCACGGAATAGGTTCCGTCGATCCACAAGTTCGGCAACTCAATCGTCACCTCGACGTCTATCGTGGAGAGTTCGATGCTGAAACAGTGAAACCGTATTTCTGGTACCTTGCATTGATCGCGAATCCACACTTGACCGAATATTTCTCCGCATTTTGCACGGAGGGTAAAATGTAGATAAGACTTACCTCAAATGGGTTACGGCGAAGTTACTGCAGCCGTGTACTTTGATGTTTTTCCCCGCAATTCTCAGCCCACTTGTTTGGGAAACGACTATTTCATGCAGCAACAAGGGTTCCAAAGAAGGTATTCCGTATTCGGCAACTCCGTCCACAAGAAGTGGCCGAAGGTGATCTATGCTTTCGGATACGCAATTTGGCAAGTCTGGATCCTGCCGCTTGCACACCTTGAGAAAGTCAGCTGCGGGTAGACAGATTTTTAATTTACTAATTTTAAGCACAGTACTCAAATTTGTGTCAAATATCTTTACGATTCGCGTATATTTGATCGGGCTAGGTTTTACGAGGACGTCAGTTTGGATGAATTTATCTGGGTCTTATTCATAGCAATATTTGAAACACGTAATATATTTTCAATTAGCTTGCTGAAATTGTTTAAAATGGTTGCGAGGCTCTTGTTACTATAGTATTCATAGTAATGTAAAAGGGAATTCGTTACACTGAAAAGTATTGTCAGTGCGATTGTATAGATTCGACTTTATGCACAAGTGAAAAACACCAATCATAAAAAATTGAAATTAATTGATTAACGTATTTTCTTAAAACATAGTACTTACGGACTTCACGAGCTGAGATGAGTGCCACCATCACTAACAATACGGCTATCATTAGGGGTACCATTTTCAATAGCCGACGAAGTGAAGAACTTTATTGGATCAATAACTGATCAGCAACGAGAGCGAAGGAATCTCGTTTAGATGAAATCTCGGTTGAACCAAATTTAACCACCGAAAACCACAATGGTTTCGAATGGTATGGTTCTTCTTCTTCTTTTTTTATTGGCTACTTTCTCCTACTCGAAGATGTGTTCCAAGGGACTGGTCTGGTTGCAAATGAAGAAAATTTCGCCTGACCAAAGACCTTATAGAACCCTCACTCCTCTCGCCGCGTCTAAGTCAAACTGTCATTTTCTACCGCGCAGTTTCTTCATGACATGCGTGAGACAAGGACTCCATTTATCGACGCCAATGGAACTAACCATGTAACTGGACAGTTCCATCATCGAGACTCTTCCACCTCCAGCGACCGCGGATAATTGATCCGGATTCAATTAGTGGCGTACCGTTGATTTCAGGATACAAACACTACAGAAATTCTGTCATTTAGACACATAATCAACGTGATATTCCACGTCCCTCTTACGTGAAGAAGAATCTAGGTTCCGCCATTTTCAATTCGTTCATATCGATAAGAATTGATCATACCCTCTGAAACTGTAATCTCGATTGTAACTTATCACCCATAATTCTTGGACCCATGGAGAAATTTAAACCATCACCAGCTGATCGAATGCTCTGATTTATTCAAGAGCAGGTAAATACATAAGGAAAAACAAGACCTAAACATCGCATGATTACGTCCGGCAATTTTCACGTTTGAGATAATGTCGCAGCCGAATGACGGTGCTATAATAGGGTTGCGAACATGCCATTTAAGCCGTAATAGTCTCTTTGAGCTGCCTGCGCTGTGATCCCTATTACGCAACTGTTATACCAGCTGTCGCTGATATAACGCCGCGGAACGACAATAAGCGAAGATTTCCTGCTATCATCGACTATGTAGTCTCAACAATTTATGTCATCTTTGCGCTAATAATTATTACGCCAACAGAAATCCAGCCATTTCGATTTTACAGTGACGGGTAGTAGCGTGACATTCTTCCCTTGCGATGTTTGAAAATTCATTTTTTGCCTCTAGTATTGTACAATCACTATACAAAGCAGTAAGCAGAAAATCCGACGGATTTTACAGCTTTTCGATTTGGATAATGTCAAAAATTACGCTAAAATGAAACTACAAAATCTTTATTGATTTTTTTTTCATCTCTTCCACAATGAAGTGAGGTTTGAATTGAGGCCAATAATACGGTGACTAAATGCTCGCTTGATAGTAACTGACACAGTTTTTGATCTCCATATTTTATGGCTTGCAACTTTGTGTGAAATTTATTGGTCAGATTTACTTCAAATTGCTCGTCAATTGTCAGTAATATTATACTGAACTACGAAAATGGTTTTTAATCGTGTAATCGACCTTAGGTAACTAAATTTCGAAGAGACATAAAAAAAAAAGATGGAATATATCAAGAATCGATTGGAAATAATGTCACGTAGGTATGACGAGTTTGCATGTCTTGAATGGCAATTGGCTGCACAAGGTATTGGGAAAAATAAAATACGATATATTTCATTACAATTGTAAAATATATTCAATAAATACAGACAAAACAAAGTCATCATACTATCAATAATGAAAGGAAAATATCAAATCGCAGTTATTATTACCGAGTAAATGTAGCAAATAACGGGCAGCAGTCAAGCGCTAACTCTACATAAAAAAAAAAAAAAACAACAACAACAAATCAACTTAAACAATTAGATTACGTGCGATGATGGATTATGATTGTTTAATTAATGATGAAACGAAGATTTATAGATGCTTTGATGCGTTGATCAATGCGTGAGTAGAAGTTACGCTCGTCGATATTCGCGAGTTTCGATAATGCTATCTAGCAACTGGAGAGACAATCAAATGCCAAAACTGACGTGCTTGGAATTTTCTTGCTAACCTGTTCAACTTTCGCCGCGTGAGTAAAAAAATTAATGAGAATACACGTACTTGAACCTTAAAAGTAACAATAAACCTTAAATTTGCATTGTCAAACTAAGTAATAATGTACTATTATCTAAGTATATAGTAATACGGAAATCACACGGTGAACTATAGCTGCACTGGATAATATAATCGCGGAGGTGAAGTACAGAAGGATTGAATTAGAAATTTAACATTGCCCTGATTCCCTGATTATAGGAGGTCGCTAATTCTTGCGATAAAAAATTTTGGCAAGGCTATGTGCATTTACAACGGGTTTCGCTACTCGCCACACAGGCGGAATCTATCTGATCGTGCAGCCTGGAACATCGGATACTCACACGCCTTTCTAATCGCCAAAAGACGTGTTTCGTGGCTTTCTTCAATTTACAGGTGAAGAACACTCAAAAAGACACCTGCAACTACAGCAGCCTTGAACTGGTTCTTACCGATTAGCCACAGAGGCACGGGAGTTGGCAAATCTTCTTCGTTGAATGTAATACCAGATACGTCCGAATTCTGATTGTCAAAATGACACCACCAATTTTATGTTGTGCCTGAGTCTAGGGGAACTGGCTGTCCTTCGAAGCGAGGAGCCTCGATCCTACATATCTATGTTTGTATGATTTCCAAGTGTAGTGATGGGTCTAGTCCTCGATCCACGCGTCGTACGGTACCTGAGCGAATAACTTTTCGACGAATGCCGTCATCACCTGGACCAGTTTCCGTCTAAGGTCCGGTTTCATCTCTTTGAGCAGTTCCTGACTGTTACTGTTGATGAACAAGTTCAGGGCAGCTTCTGCAAGTTGAAAAATGAGGGGATCAATACTTTCGCACAAACAGCGCTTGCAGATATTTGAGAAACCTTTTGTTCGCGATTATACTTACGAAGAATCGTGTTTCCATCATGAACGTTTTCTACGCCCATTTTAATGTTTTGTACGCTAAAGTCCATCTTGAGCTGCTGAAGATGAAGGTACTGTCTGCCACCGATTGGCGTAGGCTTGGCTCTGATGAACACCTTGGCTTTTACACCCTCTGCGGGAAAAGAAAGGAATATTTTCAGATATTAAAAGCTTGTGAATAAGGTGATGCTTGGAAAAAAAACCAAAAGTTTTGGACATTATTTAATCTGTTCATGGCATTACACACATCGTATAATCGGAGTGACGTTAATTTCTTGGAGAAGACGTTAGTTGCGCCTGTAAGCAAACAGCAAGCGTCGCTTGTGCGTGATGCGTTGATCGAGCACTTAGGCGCAAATCATTCCTTACAATCATCATCCGTGCGCTAATTAATGCAAAATTTCACCGTGAACAAACTAGCATATTCCCGGAGAAAGTTGAAAGACATTAGCGAGCCTCTCGATTACTTTGCAAATCAGGACACTGTTTCCGTTCCAGGAACGTTGACTTTTACTTTTACCTTCGAAATTATCGTATAAATCTACAACCGTCAGCTGCAGTACCACTTGAGAAAAAACGGCGAACTTTGGTCAGGAGTAGCGGTGAAATAATGTGATACGATTAATTTTCTCAGAGGCAATTCTGCAACATTTCATACGGTCGACAAACAGTTCTGTCAAATTATATATATTTAGGTAATTGTGTGCGCACAAACAGTAGAAAAATGAAATGTTTTCAACTTTGCTTCTAAGTAGTAATATTTTTTCTCATTTTCGAGTGACACCTATTCATTATTAACTGTAAAAAATTTGTTCTGATAAGAGATAAACATTTTTAAAAGTATGTGAGAGCATTCCATTTGAATAATTACTTGTTAGAAAAATATATCGTAACATTTTCCGGATATCAGTGAAACTTTCAACAACTATTTTGGGAGGGCATGATTGTCTGCTTTCATCGCTTCGCGCAAATTGCATAACACTAATCATCGAATCAATCAAAGATACGATAAACAGGAGCACCAAAAAAGGTAAAGTAAATGTAAATTGCTCACTTGGACTAAGTACCCGAGAACTGCTTTATAAAATCTTTTGAGCATTATGTGAAAATATTTAATTTCTTAGAATTCTGTGTACTTCATTTTTCAATTTGAATACTTTGAAAATTCAATAGCTGCTCAACTTTGTAGTTTGAAGTTAAGGTATTTTCAGTTTTACATATACAAAAGGTCTGGTTGAGAATAATCCCGAGCACATCTTCACGTAATGCGTGAATTCCAACTGCAATTATAATGCATATTAAACAATTCGAGATGAAAAACTAAACTATCTAGAACAAGGACGCAAAATTGAATAGACTCGCGGACTATAATGAGATTGAGAAATCCCGTTCTCTAGTGCAATAAAAAAAAATTCTCTGTGAAAATAAAATACCGTATTGCAAAAATATACTTCAAAAGTAAAATAACGCAATCAATGAGTCACTACAAAATGGCACTTATACTTCCTCAGGCATAGAGAACCATCGGATTTGGATTCTAGGTGTTACGAATTTGCATTAATACAAATTCTATTCACCGTTCCGTTAAATCCCGGCGTTATCGCGTGAACTCGAAGACTTACTCGAGAAAAGAAAAGTGGAATTTGGAATTTACCGTATTCGCCCCAGTAATCGCCGGCGCCGCTGGCCTGAACCAAAATCAACTTCCCGCTGGATCGGTAATTGGCCTTGGCCCTGATCCTGGGGATGCTCAGAGCGAGCTGGACCTGAACTTCGTCATCGGTGAGTCGCGCCCTGAGGCCTGTTACGCGTAGCGCCGAGACGCCCTGGGCTTCCACGTCCCTGAATTGCGCCCTGTACCCATCCGGACCACCGCCAAGAGCGATGTGAAGTTCGTCGAGAATGATGGGTTCAACCTCGTCGAATCCGAGTTGAGGAAGTCCTGAGCATCAAGAAGCAATTATTAATCTCAATCGGTATTATACATGATGGTGAATATAATTGTTATAATTATACCTATAGATGAGACGATAAGATTATTCATGCAAAAACTCATCTAGATCAGATGAAAGATATTATCTCATGCAATTAACTTTGCGGAAGATAAGAGGAAAGGGGAGATTTCTAATACGATGAGAAAAAATAGCATTGTTGATTCAACAAAGTATAATTTTATTTTATTTAACGGTGAGTGGTAAAAAAATTATGCAAAATTAGTGCGAATAATGTTTGTTGAAATGACGAAAGATTTTACGGGATCTACCTAACGGTGAAGATTTTTTGAAACAAGTAAATATTTCATGAGAGTAAGAAAAATTGAGTTCAAACAACAAAACATTCTTTTAGCTCAAACAATCTCTTTTCTTAGTATAATATGCGAAGAGTTTCTTTCAAAAAGATATTTTCATTGAATTATTCATTGTCGCAAAATTATACGAGATTCTTGACCCAGAATGACGTCTCTTATGTTTCACTGAGCAGTTTATTTTACTTTTGTGCCGTAAAAAAGATGAAGATGCGAGATGAACTTGACTCACATTATCTCTATAAGATAAAATAATCTATATGAGGTGAAATTATCTACATAACGTACATGACACCGGATATTGCATTGCACGTCGTTATTATATATTCAATATAACGTGTACGACCGGCGAAGCTGACGAGATATCGGTCCTGCAGCGTCGTCTAGAGGTGATTGTACCTTGGCCTGTTCGAATGTGGGACAGTGGGTGACCATTAAATAAGTACCGTTACAACCTGTTTTTTATTCTCATGTCCGGAGCCGGAGCGCACAAGTACAGACATTATTTCGTCGGTCGCTGCGGCGACGATTCGGGTTACCGATATTCCCAATTAACACACTGGCGGAAATATTAACCGCTGTTCAAATACCGCCTGAGGCTTCAACGCAAATTCAGGTTGAAGATTTAATCGTTTACATGTTAATCTCGACGATAAAGAAACTACCGGATTACCCGCGTAGTACTCGTGACGCATCTGCATATCCTCCAGCCAACGGTTGAATGATCGAACGAATTGTTCCATTTTTTAATACCGCGGTAGAACTTCTTTGAATCTTCAAGCAACGGTCGAATCATCGAAAGAAGTGTTTCAAATTTTAAATACCGCGGTAGAACTTCTTTGAATCTAGAGTCAACGGTTGAATGACCTAAGAGTTTTTTCGGATACTGAATACCGCGGTAGAACTTCTCTGCAGGTCGACTTACCACGTTTGAAGTGTTCCGTAAGGATGTTGGCCGAATGAGCCAAGCAGGCTTCCAAGTGCGAGTTCCGCCTGGAACAGGGCTCGAGGAATTCGAGTCCTCTGTACTTGCCCATCGCCTCGACCCCTGCGAAGTAGATCACCAAACTCGCGCACAAAAGAACTAAAGCACCCTTCATCGTCGTCGACGTATTTCAGCACTTAATTGTCAGTTTCTGCCCCAAACTCCACAGCGTCTGCGGAATTCAGACGTTGAAAAATTGCGATTCGTGTCACTCGGGCCGCGTCGAATCAGGGTGACGAGGTTTTCACCTCCTGGTTCCTCCGCGAAGAATGTCGACCGGTAGGAGACGGGCACCGACTTATATCGCCTTGACATTGCCCTCGGTGGAGGAGGGAGAGTGGGGCGAGGACTTTCTTCCTAACATTAATAATTTATAACCGCTGACTTTTGAGACGGCTTTGTTGTTCGACGTGCACGATAGTTACGAAATATCTTTTTGTCAACCGATTACTTGGTGGAAAAATATTTTTTTCATTATTTTTACAAACGTACGTGATAATTTTTATCTCTGATTTTATACTAATTAATTTTTTCACGTACTTTCAAAAATAACACTTTCAGTGATTTGATCATAGATTTTATCAATATTCTTAAAACGTCTTCGGAGTATCAATCGAGAAATCGAAAATCAATTCGAATTTATCAGACAAGATTGACAGAGGAACAAAATATTTCAAAGATTCTGAGAAGAGTTTCTATTTCCCAGAAAGTTTTACGTAACTAATTATCCTCATCAATCTCTGAAAATAATCAAAATATAATGAGAAATGTTCAAATTTCATGAAACTTTCCGAATTCTGCTGGTTTTACCAATCGTTAGAAATTTTGATAAAAACATTTGTCCGAAATATCCTTCAGGCAAAGGAGTAATGAATTCTTTTCCAATCGTAACGAGACATGAGCTTGTGATTTTGCAGAAGTGTCTCGCCAGAAAGATCCAAAGTTTCATATGTTTTGCTTTTGACTATGCATCGGCCAAATATATGCGCCAATTAAATAGAGAACCTTTCTTCGGGCTGTGAGAGTGACCAGCGTAGACAGTTTTTTATTCCCCTCCAGTTACGTCTTTGACGTCAAATCCATACTTCCTTCGAGTACTCAGCGTCTTCCCAAGGAAAGTCAGAACTCTCTACTTTAATCACATTGTGATGATGTATCTTTAGAGCGTAGAGAGAGAGAGAGAGAGAGAGAGAGAGGTGCGCATGTATGTACATAAACTTTACAGAAATGTCGATATGACCGCGGTTCATTTGCGAGAAAAAAAGGAAACAGAACTAAAACCGCGGCGATTCAGAACCAGAGAAAAATACTATTCCGGAACCAGTTTTAGACATTAAAGTAACCCGTGATCCAATTGTGACTACAGGTAAAAATTTCACTCATCGTAACCTCAGCACGATCTTATCTTCGATCATCATCGGCCTGGCTAAGCATAAGAGATTTTTCAATCTCCATCGACGATTAGACAATGGAAACAGGCGCGGCAAATTAGAGCCATAACCGGGTATAATGAGCAATAAGTATGGACACTAGCCAGCAGAAGAAAGCGATGCCTCGACGGACGTCATAAGCTACGCCAGCGACGCGGTTGACTTTACAATTAATTAATTATTAAACAGCGTCGCGGTCTCGTTTTGTTACCGTTATTACCCGCAAGTCCCAAGAAATCAGGCTTTCGGGCACCTTCTTCTACCTGTCATACGGGCCCGATATACGAGCTGACTATATAATGTCGTAGACCCCGTTTACACCAAACTATGACTAGACGGCGAATTTGCAGAATGCGCTAATGTACCGCTATCACGCAACTCCGGAATGGTGCTTATATATCGATATTATTGTATTATTCGAAAAGCCAAACCATTCTGCGCCAATTTTCATATACTTGTTTAGTAGATTGCCCCTTAACACAGCTTTTTTTTACATTCACCCTCTAGTATGGTTACTAATAAATACATAAAAATTATTAGCTCAACCGGAGCCCTGTATTCCAAGGAGAGGGGGTGCCTGTAAGCATCAGTTTTTGACTATTAGAATAACATGGGATTTTGGCATGTTTTGCTTTCCAATTTTTTTCAACTCCCAGAGACATTTAAATAATCTGACAATCACGACAATCTACTCTATATTAGTGAGAAACATGGGGAAAATTTTTATTGGCTCCTCGTGAAATTCTTTATATGATTGATTATACGCACGTATAAAATGGAAAAAAAAATCTGCCAAAAACAGGGTTTTTCCTAACTGAAGAAGAATTTTCATCATATCCTTGACGTTTTCAACCGATACGATGTTGTTATCCTCACTTGAGGGGGAATTAAAAAAAACTTACGTTATGAGGCAGTATAATGTTTAGTCACAATGAGTTCCAAATAATCGACACCCAATTTTGGACAGTAGCGGTATCCAACACGAAACACAATTCAGAGTTTGACGTACCCCGATTAGCCATGGAAGAAACGGTTGGACACAAGGCATTGATCCGACTCTGCAAAGTCCATTATATGTACATAAGATATTGCATGAAAATTAGTGGAACAAGTGATGAAATCGATATAAGAATTCTTTCGCAGGATAATCGATCATTTTTGGCGAAAGTGATTACTCGCAAAAATTTTGACCAGTCTCTACTATTTTTTACAGCCGATGATATCATATTTTGTAACTTATTGAAAAGGGTGATAATAACAAGTATGTTAATGGTAACGAAGTTTTCAAACTACTTTATTCAGAAATTCGAATTCGGATAAAGTTTTCTTTTCTACACATATTCCATAATTCAGAGTTTATATCAAGGATGGAAATTTATAGCAACCAGTATATAATGAGTTTGACTTTGACAAATGTAGATAAAGTATGTCAGTCACGCTGAGAAAGTCAATTCCTTCGGAACAACGAAAAATGTCACTCGTATGTAATGATGGAGTCATTCGTATGAATCGGACTGTTCAGACCTTTGGAAACTTATTTTAATTCACTCTATATTGGCAGCTGATTACAGGGTAAGTAGAAATCATCGAAAAACGATATTTTAATTATTCCTGAAACACGAAGGTTTACCGTAATATCTAATTATTTAACAATTATCTTCGCCACAAGAATCTGCTAATGAAATTACGATCCCCTTGCAAGATAAATGTGTTTAAGTGAAAAATTGTAGATTCTAAAGATTGATGTACTAGTGCAACGATCAATATGAAACCTTATGATAACCCACCTACTGTAACAGAAAAAAAACGTTAACTTATTCATTACAATACAACTACCATAAATTACTGATGACAAATAAACCAAAATAATTTTCTAAGAGTGTTGAACATCATTTTTAACAGTAATCTTCGAAGATTTGAACTCTCGCAACAACTTTGCGACAGACTTTGTACCGGAGTTTCCAACCTTTCTATACGCATAAGTAGGCACAGTTCAGTCGTCAGTCTTGTGTGATAAATCGATTTAAGAACTGGCGATCAAAAGCATAATGCAAAGCTTATTTCAATGTTTAATATTCCGTTCATATCTCATTGACTGTTATTGCTTTATCACGTTATGAAATTGCCCCCTTCTCAGACAGAGTTTTACTAAAGGTACCGTTGGCAATCGGATGAAAATTTATCGATTCGAAATGCCGGAACGAAGCGGCTGCGTAAGGCAGAGAAATTGCAAGACGTACGAAAATGAAGCTACCTCGCGGTTCTAATTGTTTTATAATTATTGGCACAGCATTCGTAAGTTTTTCGAAAAAAATTTCGTCGAAAATTATCTAATTATCAATAATTATATTAGTACAAAGTTAAATTTTTCGTTCATAACAAAGATAAATCCATATTTTCATGTAGAGAATAACAAACACAGTTATTTATCCCGAGTGCATCTGACATTATACAGAAAAACAAGTTGACAGATGACTTTGAGTTCATCTCAAGAATAACTTTGACTTGGAAAACAGTTTCCTCAATGTTCGAGGCTTTTGTCGAAAACCTTGAGCTTTAATTCTCGTTGCACAATAATCTGAAAAAATTCATTTCTCGATATTGTTTTTTTTTTTTTAATTGTTTAATTTCATCATTCTCGGATGAAATTTTTCGCTGTAAATTTGCACTCATGACTCCGTAAAAAGTTTGCAAAATCCGTAAACCAAGACTACAAAGAGATTGTACATGAATTTTGCCAACTGACGCACACAAGCTTGTAGAAAAATTTTTCATGCAGGATTAACCCGAAGAGCACCTAAGAAATCTGGATCATAAAATTGATACAGAAAATGTGTAACCAAATACCACTGGCCTAATCTTCCATCACAATCGCTCCAAATATCGCGATGTCTCGTCTAAATGAGCCAGAAAAATTGGAACCATTCCATCTAAATGCAGAGCGGAAAGTTTCTTGACGAGCGAGATCTAAGAAAAAGGGGCTTCTTGTTAGGACGAAAGAACTCTTCACGCGCAAATTCTACGCGTTCTAGATATTTGTGTGAATGTCACCTGCCATTTATCATACAATATTTTACCGAAGCAAAAAGTTCCATTTGGATGGCTCAAGTCGCTTGTCACAACTCCTGACACTCCGTATAAAGAGAGACGCCCGACTATCCAGCGAGTGTAAGAATCCAGAGTCAATGACCCTGAGGACAGAGCCTCAAGGCGAACAGCATCCTGACATAAGAAACGGAGGCCGGGACCACAACTTTTTCCTTATACCTCAGCAATCGAAAAACGAGAAGTTTTCTATTATTTTATCTATCCACAGCTACTGGGTGCCGAGAGTTGACTCGGTTTCAAACACTCAGGTCTGGCCTACAGGCTGATTCGCCTCGACCAGTATCCAAATTTATAACAATATTATCATTTTTATAAGTTTCCCAAATTATCTGAATCATCCTGCTTGATTCTCTCATTCTGAATTTAAATATTTCAGAGTTTTCTGTGAAACCTGTGACTAAATCCCAGAAAAACTTCATTTCTAAATTCTTCGAATATCTCTTGACTCAAATATCGTTACTCTCTGTACAGAATTTTTATCTGTTTTTTAATTTCTCTGATATTTTCTTCCACGGTTAAATGAAGAAGAGATTCAGATTTTCGTTTTTAAAAATAAAGTAACTAGATCCTAGTCCTGACTAGAACAAGATCTTGTACGAAATACTGTCAAAATTTGGCAGAATTTTTATACGAATATTTTGAAAAACTCACTGCCTGATTCTTAGCTTCAGAGTCTCGATTCAAAAAGCCATCTTAAAAAGTGCAGTTGTAATGCGGATAACAGAGTTTCGCATTATAGCCCAGAAGTTGGCAAAAACTGGGATTTGATGTGAGCCGAACTTGAGGCGGAACCAATTTTAATCGAGTGCCAAGAGATACAGTTACAATGATTCCAAGTAATAAAAAATACCGGTTCCAGAAGGAAAACATGTAGGTTGAATCTGGGGAACTACGCTCTCATTTTTTCACTTTAACTGAAATTTATGATCGAACTCGTACGCTAATGTGCAATCGGTGATCGAGGAAACTGCAATCATTCAAACTTTTCTACGACTTGGGAACACGTTCCATGTAATTTTTCAAACGAAAACGTAAAAGAGAAAGATTTTTTTTCAAAGAACGAAGAATACTTCGTACACTCCAATTGATTTTCATTTATTGAAGGAACTACAACTTCACTGAAATATCGGACTAATAAGGCAAAAAGATCCGTGCATAATCGAGCATACACATAATCAGTCATTTTTGAACCTGCATCTAACAAATACCTACAGCAAGCAAAAATCGGTACATCCATTGCATTCAACCGTCAACCTGGTTGCATTTCAAATCAGTTTCTGTCATTTATATTTTACCATACTCTCTTTTTTTTAAACGATTACTCAAACAGTCTGTAACGGATTTTGATTCCCCTTAATCTCACAATTTCACGAGATGTGTCGTCACGAAGTTCCCCTTCTTCGATTTCTAAACTGTAGGTGCGTAGCGTCGTCATCATACCGCAGAACTAGGCGAGACCCGTTCGATGTCTGACTATAAGGCACCACGTGTTAAATTAATATATTAATTTCGATTCATCTATACGTGTTCTAGTCGTCACCTTATCGCTCTTGGTCTACCTCTTCACATAGCCCGAAAGGGGTAAGTTTCATTTAGTATATATCTCTCGAGGCGTTGACCTATTCTGAACATTTGTTCTTTTATTGCACTTCTCTAATTAGCGTTTCAATTACCGTGGAGGACTTGTTGAGCCATTGCATATCGCGCATACAGCACCTCTCAATACCGCCGTTTCATTCATCCCAATCAGCTACACATCAACTTTCTGGTCATCGCTGTTTTGTCGCCAACATCATAGAATAATTATATGCCGAATGTGAGTTGCAAGATGATTATTATTATTCATCGACGATTGGATCAACGTTTGCTTATTTATTGAATAATCTGCGGAGCTGAAAAGTCACCTTCACATTACAGTCTCCTGTCGAACCGCCTAGTTTTCTCTATTTGTTCATTGTTTTATATTTTGTCAAGTCGTTATTTTACAATTACCTATCTATTTATGTGTCTTAATGCATCTCTGAGGTGATCACCAGTGTTATTTTCAATCGTTTACTGTATTATATGTTCTTCGTTGTACAATTTTAAACTTGTCGACTCGTACTCGAGTCATCTTGTTATATTTTCGCACCTGTGGTGTTGTTCATTGTTATTCCGGCGCTTTGTTAAGCAGTTTATATATTTTCGCATTTAAATTTGTTAATCTGTGTTAGAAATCTCGATTATTGACGCATTTTTCCTTTGTCACTCCGCTTCTGAGAGCTCATTACTCTAATAAATCATATCGCATTTCATAATTATTGTGTACTTTCGTGTCTGTATAAATCATTAAAACCTTCGTGCATAAATAAATATATTACAAGTCTGAAATATAAAATTCTACTATTAACAAGATACTTTGGGTATGAGGAACCAAAATTTCATTAGGGAAACACAACCTTCAAGGATCGCCATTTATTATCTATTGTAACTATTTCTATCAATTTGAAGAAACATTTTGGTGGCGTCAAAAAAAGTTTGAGTGAAATTGAATTTCATTGTTCTGACCATAATGATGACTCCGTTGTTTTGCACAAAGAGTTACTCGTAAAATTGATTATTTAAATTTAGCACATTCGCATTTCGCTGTCGCAGATGATGATCAGTAATCCAAGTAACGCGTCGGGAGATTGCTGCGTGTTAATTTGAACAAAACACCACCTCATACTCTGCAAAATTCTATTCTCATCAGGTGCGACTGACGCACTTCAGGCCGAGTCATGCATGAAGGATTCACATCGATTGAATTGACTTTTCTCTATAAGTTTTGCGCCTGTTTTTTCTTTTAACATAAATAAAATATGCTGGCATTCAGAAACGTGTATTCACTGACTTTATAATATGACACAAAATCGCACATACATGTGCTGGATCTCAAAGATCATTGGATGAGATTGAAAAAAAATTCTGACCTATTCGACGTAGTTTCAAAAACCAGCAATTCTCCCAACTTTGACTCGCAAGTTTTCGAAATCTTTCAATATCTTTATGTGTTTAGGCACCTTTTCGGCTACGGTAATATAACCTCGAACATTGGCATTAATTTTCAACTGTTCCAAAGACGAAAACTCGATGATCATTATTTTTGGAGAATCAAAATAGTTTTGTAAATGTGAACAATCTTTTTCATATAATCTCCATAAAATATTCAGTAGTGGCCACACCTTTAACCATAGAGATCCTTTAACCCTATGAATATTTTATTACGTTATTTTAGCAATCACACCTTATCCTATGAAAGATTTTCTACCAGTCCGTAGAACTGATAAGTCAATTTATCACACTTTTAGTTGTTAACTCATTTCAGTTTCGGATTACCGAGTTATATCACGATTAAAGATATTATCTAGTAAAATAAAAATGATGTCTATCGCTTATGCAACCGCTTCACTATAATACAAGTCATAAAATTTCGAATCAAGGCCCAGAATAATAGAGTGGAGTTTACAATAACCATCACATCGTTTGGAAGGTGATTTTGAATGTCCTGCAGATGATCGTGTTATCTTTACCAAATCGCATCTGCGTCCATAAATGCTCTATCGTTTTACAAGTATCCTCAGGCCGAATAATTTGCCCATGAAAATCACTGTCAGAATAGTAAAGAGTAGACAATTCTTATGTTCAGAATTTAACTTATACGACTAATCAGGTTTCATCGTGCAATGCGCTAATCCGACCTCGACTTTGGAGTTATGCAAATTATGTGGCCATCGAACTTACGGTATTCGGCTTGACTTTCAATTATCACCCCCGCGCCTTAAATAAACTCAAATAGATTTTATTAAGTTCTAATTTGAACTATAAAAAAGTCCGGGAAAACCATTGACCATCTCAAAAAACGAATGACGAGATGATTTCATGGCTGTAACTCTTCGATTAAATCTATTCTTACAGGTGGGATACGTATTGGCAAATCAAATATCTTGCTGTGAATTTGTGCGCTCTTATAAAATTCAGTACCCGTTGCCATATCGCTAATTCACTTAACGCGTAACCCGATTGATCGGAATACTGATTGATAACGATTTTTCTGATTGATCAGACGACTAATTTTCACCATACTGTCGAGTCAATTTGCTACTGCAAAAGATGTGTGACCGTCCGAATGATGGCAATTTTCCCCTCATTCACAGAGTCGAACTTTAAAACTATGACGTTCACGATTTCGGTCCATTCGTGAACCCACAACCAGCTATGAACGATACCGTACAACAATCGATTCAAAATTTAGTTATACAGCTCTGTTCTTTTGCAGTTTTATAAGATTGTCGAAATCACTAGTCCAAGTGTCCCTTCAAAAGACCTGAAAAGTCTGTCAGGAAAAATATAATAATAATAATAATAATCGTGTGAATGGCAGGTTTATATTGAACTCTCAATTCAACCATTTTTTATTTCCTAAACAGGGGATATAGAATTTTTGAACCAACAAAATAGATTTCTAGTTCCAAATACGATAACTTCAGTTCAACAATTTCGATTTAGTCAGTTTATCAAAATGATTTAGTCAAGCGAATTCATTGATTCGACTCAAAGCTTTCTTGTCGCAAATTCGACGTGAAGTATTGATTCTAGTGAACTTTTTGAAGTGTTTCAGTAATCGAGTCTACTAAATATCATTTCGTTTAAAGATTATGTATTGTTCCTCCAAGCCGCATATACGCTTCGAAACAAGTAGAGAATATATTCATCGTAAATATCAGTATACTAGTACTGTAAATGGCCACTAGGCAGCGAACTTGCTCGCTACAGAAATAGCCTCAGAGATACTTTAATACCGCCTAGTCAGCTGGGAAGTTAAGCAGAGGCAGAGTTAACCCCAAAATGAGTTGCTACTGTGGCCATCACACACTAAGGATGAGTGTAATTTCAAGTCTCGAATCAACGCAATTGGTAGTGACGATAATTAAACATAAACTATAAACACATGTTTGATTTAAGCCTCGACATATTAAACAGTAAGTTTGGGTACCCCCATTATATATCGAGTAAATCACTGAAAATTTTGAATCAGCAGAATATTAAATTAAATAATCCGAAGAATACGTTTTGCGCATTAATGTGTATTTTGTGTAAAATTTTACTTAACAACAGTTACGATTATATCCCAATACCTATTGCAACGACTCCTGTTCTCTCAGACTGCAAGTTACAAGCTTCCGACATCTGGCAAACGTTTCGGTAAGTCACCATTTTTTTTTCTCGAAACATGAATTCATTTATTTAATGAAAAAGTGTTCATTTACTTATTAAATCCTAACATGTTGTGCCCCCCTCTTCACAATCATTATCGTTTTGCCGCTACTTTCGAATTAACATTTTATTTTCATCGGCTATTTAACAATGACATCGTCAAAACGTGAAAATAATGGCAGCATTGAATAGTACTTTTTTATGAAAATTTCATCATTCATAACAGTATTAATTATCTTGGAAGATTTTCTATCACGATTTATCTGGCGATTATTTTCCATTATCCTCAAGGCAAGACCCTTTCATTTTCTACCTATATGATTTTCAATTACAGCAACCAATAATTCATTACTGAAATTATTTTCTCTAAGAAATATCATTTCGTTACATCATAAGTAATCCTCGGCTAATCTGAATAAAAATTGAGAGCTACATGATACTGAATATCCTCGAAAATTCGTTAAAAAATGTTAACACTAACAATGAGGTACGCTGGATCCTGGAAATAGGCAGCACACGAGGCACGCGTGTCATGCGTAATTTCAGCACTCAGGCGCTGATCGCTACTGGCAATTTGCGCGGGAAAAATGCCTGTTTGAACACGACCCGCTAGGACACCACCATTCGTGGCCAATCGGTCTATGCTCGATTAATCTAGTGTCGAATACAGCTTCCGGTTTTTTCCCTGTCCATTGCAATAACGCTGGTGCCTATCGGGCGATGTCCAAACTGGGTTCATTCATCAGCACACCTGAATCAATAGCTGCAAAATTCGGTCGAAAATTGAATGTGTATGATCTACAAATTTTTATTCCTCACTTTTACTTTTAGTTATCTATTTTTTTATTGATCACATAACGAATAAGCAATAGTAAATAAACTTCTTCTGTGTGGATTTCGGAAGGAGAGGAGCACAACAGAAATAAAAATAGAACTAGGTGAAACCGTAGATTATATTTCTCTCAATATTTTATACAATTATTATACAAAACAATATAGTAACAATTCAATGCGGAAATTCGGAGGTATTATTCAAAAGAAGGCATCGATTACAGGAAAAATTTACGTGAAGGAATGCGAAAAATTACGAACTGTGGACACCATATATCACGTTAGGTAATGAAGTGAAAATTAATACGTTGCTGTTTCGCACTGATTTTTTCTCAATGCTTTCAATTGGAAAAAGAAGATAGAATTGAAAAATTTAGTTCGAAATCGTAGTTCGTAAAACAGCTAATTAGTTCTGCTGGACTTCGTAATTCAGATTCACAGTGTTTCTTTTTTTCCATAATTTTACGGAGATTTAAACATTTTTTCTTGATCTCAATCAACTATTGTTACACCACTTTCTTCATCAAACTGTTACCACTTAAACAATTAACGACCTACAGCTTTAAATAATTACATTGTTTAACTGAGCTTATATCGATTATCGATTCTTAAAATAAGCCTGCGACAAAAAGCGATGTGCTTAAGTAGCGACGATTTACAATTACACAGTACTATTAAAAGAGGACACGATGTGAAATAGCACATTGTTAGCGGAAAAACTGTGTCTTGATCTGATTCTGTAAAACGACGAAAGTGAAGGATTCACTTTAGATGGCATTCTACGTGCGTTTTACAGCGATTAATTTTTCAAAAATTAGGAAAAAACTTTAGCATTCACGAGTTGTCGCGTGGTGTTTGATTTTGTAATAGACGTTATATTTATACTTACAGGTACACGTGTTATTCACAATTGAAAAGGAGAATTAAAAAAAGGTGTTAATGCCGTTTTTGTTTTCAAAATAATATTTTTTCTCAGAATACATTAGCCTTGGCTTACAGATACTTTCTGTAAATAACAAACACAGCCTTTTTTAATTGTCCTTTTCAATTAGAAACATCTGACTTGTTGGACAGAGAATTGCGAATATCAAACGTCGTTCGATTTGGACTCGAAAAGTTTTTCGAATGGGAAATTTTGGAAGGCCTTGCCGAAGATCTCCGTAAAGCCGGTGGATACCAGCTCGTTTATCAAACCTCTCGTCACCACAAAGCCTGGCTGCCACATCGTGTTTATAATCCTGTCCAGCATCGTTTCGATCAATCGCCGACCTTGCAACAGGTTCGTGATGTGGAGCTCGAGATTGCTTATCTTCTCGACGTCGATGCTCGCCGTTAGCTTGGAATTCGGATTTCTGGTAATCATCGTCGTCTGCACCAGGTCGTCTAGAAGGAATAGAAATAAATGAAATGATTCTACCAATTATTGCTTACGGATTCAACGATTTCGTGTAATCAAGTTTGGCCGACCATTGTGACATGAATCAGACTTCGCAAAGTAGTGACATTACTAAATTCTATGATTGCCGATGAATTTCAATGGCAAATTTGACTAAGCTGATTGGATCGGATGGATTTGACGTAATTTAACTTTGTACAAATAATACATACACCATTTTAATGGCTATGAAATATTAAAAAAATGCTACTCATTGTCAAACTTCTAACGCAACTTCTAGATTCATAATTTTTCCAAACTATGTCTTCTTAGTATCCAAATTGATGGTGAGTCTAAAATACTTACACAATGTCAGTGTAAATTTCCCTTTGTTGGCTATTTTAGTACCAAGAATCTGTGCCTTGAATTCGTAATCACCGGACAAGTATTTTTCGGGAAAACTTTGCGTGTATTGAACCTGAAAATTAAAAGCATTAGGCATGTTATAACATATTTCGGAATTGAAAAGTGGCGAATATTCACACATTCGATAAAGCAACGTACATGTTATCAAGATCTAATGTATCTGTTTTGCCAGGGTGAAATGAGAGAATCAATCCACTTACTGTAGAGTTATTATTAACGAAGTTGCGATTTTTGGAAAAATATATTTCACGAGATTAACATTGTTCAAAGAAGTTGCCAAAACATTTTTAATAGTCGGTCAATTGCAATTTTACTGCAGCAATATCTTGTTCCCAGAAGATTTTATTAACGATAGAGGGGTGTTAAAAAAATTTCCAAGATCTACTAATTCTTCTTACGTAGAACCGCCCACATAATTATATATGTATATTGTGGGTATAAGGCATAACACTATTGCAGCAATCTTGATGGAATATTCCACATTCAAGCGCAAGATTATAACTGCAAGTAATGTTACTGCAATCTTTCTGAAACACACATGTATTCTGTGTCGCGTGCAAGGAGAAGATAAGACGCAACTTATTACACGTAACAACTTTTCTTTCACGCTGCAAACGAAGACCATCTAATCGCAGAATATTTATAAAAGAAAAAAAATCTTTAATCGACTTAAAAACAATCAGGCCAAGTCCTGGCGTGTGCCCCAGATTTAATCAGATAATACTTACGTACACTTTCCTTTCTAATTTATGCGTCTGTAAATACATTGAAATTGTTGTTGAACTGCTAGAGGTATTTTACGAAACTTTGCAACACCCGTTGACAAGATCTTCCGCTAAGCTTTTTTATTCAACCAGCCGCTTTTACACTCACCCTGTAGTTGGACAAATCGCTAACGAATCGCGTGACTTTGCTCGCCGTCCAACCGGTTTCGGTGATGTTCCTGAGGGTGAGGGTGAATCCAAGGGCCGGGAGACCTCTGCTGGCTGTGATTTCCCGCGCGAAGAAGGGATCGAAGGGCGCGACGTTGTACTGAGGAAGTCCAGTCTTGAAGAAGGGTCTCACCGCGTTCAAACCTTCTCTTACGCAGGCGTCGAATCCCGCCTGTCCAACTCTGCAATTTGCGAAGTTGTCCTCTAAAAGCCGAATTAAAACGTTTATCAAAATTCATTTTTCTATTTTAATAATTTCCGATGAATGGATGATTGACGTGTATCTAAAGTACCAAATTTAATCAGAATTCTGTGCTTGAGTCAGGGATAACGGGTTCTTAATTGATATGGGCGAATAGCGTAAATTCATTCAACAATCGCAAATTAACCCTTGTACCGAATCATTGTGGTTTTATTTGAATTTACTCAAATGCTGCAAGTTGACAAAGTATGAAAAAAAAATGCATTAAAAAAATATTTCCTTATTAAATAATACCTAATCCAAATTGTTGTTTTGATCACGTGTTCGATTCAATTAAACCACATTTCTTCCGCCACATTCAATAAATCAAAGAAGCCCTTTTTCTCTGTGTACTTCATGTGCTGAATTTCAATTCAATCTGCAACTTTCGAATAAAAGTGAAGCCATCTTTGAGTCGGGTTGGGTTTTATAGCAAAGACTAGCCGGTGAAGTGAGGGCAGAAATTTGGCCCTTGGGTTACGTTGGATTTGTGAATAAAAAAACAAAATTAATACCTGAATAAATATATTGGGCGAAACTCAGGCCTGGATGAATATATACGTAATAACTTATGAACGACTTTCTCCTCGGAGGAACCGGTAGGTCAAAATTTTGTGACGCCAAGAATGGCAGAGAGCACCGTAACGTGTTCGGTGGTTCGTTCTGGCGATAAATACCCCGCCGAAAAGGCATTACGATCGAAAAATGGAGGCCATCATCAGATGATAAAAGATAAGGGCAATATTGAGACGGCATATAAATTAGCAACACGAGGCTGTTGTGCCATTCTTCATCAATCGAGCGAAGCAGAGTTGGTTGACTTTCTAAGCTAATATAGATATAAACAAGTATAATGTATAATTCAGTCCTAGCAACGAACCGCAAATGAAGTATGACGTGATATGCGATAATGATGACCGATAAGTATGTACGCAAAATCTAAGGGCCCCCTATTTTATTCACTTATTTGATACTTGGTTAGACTTCGTTTCACCTTTAGCTAAAAAAAAGTGAAAAGTAAATCAATAAATAAAAAAAAAAAACACTTCACAAAACTGACGGCTGCAATTTCGACGATACTAGTATGGTTATTTGCTTGTTTCGTAACTTTGACGATGCAATTTGCTTGATGTAACTGCTTTGATACTCGATGATTGTACACGAAATGCTAAGGAGCAACTTGTCGAAGGGTCGCATGTAAGGAAGTCGTTTACAATCTGGAAACGTACGGTGTGAATTTTGAATTTGACATTTTATCGCGCAGTTTTTGAATAAATAACAATTTTTAATTACTTATCGGTTTAGCATGCAGAGTTTCACTTCGGTCTACGGAATGTGATTGAATAGTACATTGCGTAACAAAGAGGCAAACTTGCGGCCTTTTCGGGTCGAGCGTAAATTTGCAATATGAGTCGTAAGTGAAGTTTGCCTTCTTGTTACACAATGTACTATTAATTCTCTGACTGCAAGCGTAAATATTAGTTCTGATCATATAAATCAAAACTGACAAATGGCAGGATAGACGTAGGTATAAAGAATTAGCGACCCATGATCACATGGGTCCAAATATTCAGATTCCCAATCTGGCTAAAACGAAACCACTCATTGCCGCGCTTATGACTCAGAACTTTTGCATAAACATCCTTTAACGAAGTGACCCGTTAACGCGGAAAAAGGATGAAAATAACACGTGAGGAAAATTCCAGCAAAAATAATTTCGTCATTGGCAAAACAATATTCAAGTCCAAAACAACGTTGTTTTGTCGGTGGCAAAGTTATTTCAATGGGAACTTTCCGCGTGTTTGTTGCTTTAATCTTTTTCACGTATTAGCAGAATCCCGCATTGATTATGGATATCGAGGCACGGATAACCGTCGCAAAATTCATGTCTGCATCAACAAGTAGCCTCGAAAAGTTCATGATCGAAAACTTTGAATCATTTTTTAGAGGCTTACATATATTTTACGATATTATCATTGAACGCTATCCGAAATAGACGGTTCAGTGTTAAATATGATGGATTACTCGTGAATATAAACTCATCCTCTCTGATTCATAAACGTGAAAATACATCTTCGCCACTTGCGATGTATTACGTAGTTCGGCAAATAGGTAAAGCAAAACAAAGGTACGCAACATTCGTACAAAGTTAAAAAAAAACCTTGAAAAGACATTAACGAGACAGTGGAATAAAGTTTCATAAATCATTTTCAGTCCGAATATAAATTATCAGTGCTTGGATTACGTCGGATTGACCTGGAATTATCAGAAGAGAACCCTAATTTTTTGACTACTTAATCTCAGGTGTGTCTTATTTGATTCGAAGACCTTGTATAAAGTCCAAAAGAAATGATCTAGACGCGCTAATGAAATATTAGGAAATATTTTTGACCAGACAGCTGTATAATCATTTTGCTGTAAATAATGAAGATGACACGTTCTTCTGAGATGTAAAAATCCACAAAGTGAAAATTTTTGTTGATGCAACTGATATTTATTTAACTTGACCAAATATCGTAAGCCGGTATATTTTTCAACGAGTCAAACAAATATCATGTGATCGGTTCATAATAATTTGCATTCTTGAATAATAGTCGCAGGTAATTCCATTCGACTGGCGAATGCTTGAGGCAGACAAATTTTTTAAATAAATTTGTATCTTCTTCGGAAATTCATCAAATCGAGTTACGAACTAGTAAATCATTGAAAACGAAGATGATTCATTGATAAAGAAAAGTTCTGGTTCATTTTATGTGTAACAGAAACGATATACCGTAGATTTTATCCTAGACATTCACGATTCACTGTCTTCTTTGCAGGTAGAAGTAGCGAGTATAAGTTAGCTTTGACAATTAAGAGAGCTATCAATCATTTTGTAATTAATGTTTAAGAAACACCATTTTTTCGTATTATGAAACAAGTATTGCTGGCGCGAATCAAGGTTCAAACTTTCTGAAACTTATCTGGCGTATTTTAAATATTGCTCAAACATTATTCACACTACCGTACAAACAAAATAAACATTCTTAAAACCCTTACCGACAGAGTTACTCGGAACGAATACTAATTTATTAAACAAAATTCACGTATCCTTTGTAATAAATGCTGCAGTTCATACGCAATAGACACCTTTTCGCATACCAAAAATTGTAATCAGACCAATGAACAACTTTAAACCTTAATTAAGACAATGAACTCATCTATATTTCAGCTCTATATGTATGTGGGTTGATTCACCATCCTCTGTCAGCTGTTTGGGGTAACAATTTCTTATTATTTATATGATTTTTCCGGCGATAGGAGTTCCTAACATTTCGAAGACAAAGTTCGTTTCGAAAACGTGACAGAATTGATCAACGTGTTTCTGGTAAACAGTAAAGCCCAAAGGTCTAAAAGTGCTGCATTCTCATATCTCAAAATCAGTGTTACACACGCGGGTGAATTGAAAGTATCTCCCTCATTTAGTAAAGAGATAAAAGTAAGATACAAAATGTGATTTGCAATATATTAGTAGTTCGTAATTGTAGTCGAAAAGAAACTTGTACGAAAGAATGATAAACGAAGCTGTAAGTTATCTACGAAAGTGATTACCGAGGGTAAAAATATCTCTTGACCAAAAAAAAATATACTAATTTGTGGTAACTGTTTTAGCACGACACAATTACGCTCATACCCACGACCTTTCATGCATTTGTTTCACAAGACTATAAATGTACAAACACTTGTCCGATACTATTGCATCACGACTCGCGATCCAAGTAGCAACCATTACGATCTTCAACATTTTTCCCGTAATCACTTTTACTCGACGGAGAGAAAGATCATCGCGAAGACGTCCGACCAGGATGAACGATTATTGCACTTTTTGTATCGTACTCACCGAACTTCTGGGCTTGGCTCACCGCCCAAAAGGGCAAAAGCCCACCGATTATCAATATCTGAAGCTGCATGGTGTCGCCGCGTTACGCCTTGCCCGTGGATTGCCGCGTTCTTTGGCCAAATGATCCCTTCGGAAGCCTCCGGCGTGTTGTACCAGGTAAATAAAACTTTAGCCTCAAGTTTAGCCAGTAGTCACCACCACGCGTGGTGTTTGCCAGTGTACTTTCACTCCTCGCATTGCATCTCAGTGGGGCTGGCCTAGGCCGCGATGCCACACACATACACACACACTAAACCAAGTTTATCCCATGCTAGAATTCTAGTTTCTGCCATTACATAACTCAAAGAGAATCTTTCGCCGTTGAGTAACAACCAGTCGTCGTCAAGGACCGGTTGACGGAAACGAGGTACCGAAAACCAAATTCAGACTAAATTTTCCCTGCATGCACCCTCTAGAAGAGGTGGGAAAATTTTCATCCTAGCCGCTGGTGTTGTCGAATAGCGACTCGGGACAGACTGAAAGGCGTAGACGAATCAGACCGCCGAACAGGCCAATCAGATGCAATCCTTCTGGGAGCGGACAAAAACGACACGAGAAAGTCCTAGGCTTTATATAAAGTCAAACACGTGTTCGGCTCACTGTTGATTCTGACAAGAGGATAATCACGATCTCTATGCGTGTGCGAAATTTAAGTGGCAAAAAAATTGACGCGCAAATTTCTCCGCACACTTTTTTTGCGACGGGTTTTCAGCTAAAAACAGATACAAATTACTCCGTCATCAGTCGCGAACGATATTTGCGGAGATAATTGTCTGTCAAGGTCTGGTTAAAAATTAACTGTAGGTACGGAAATGTGAACGAGTTGTTGTAAAGTATTGCAGAAGATTTGCCGAGAAGTTTTTATGTAGTTCGTAGTGAAAATTATTATGTATCATCAGACTTCGAAGAGAAATTTTTCCAGCGAGAAACAGGTTTGCACAGTCTTGGTCAAGCTCAAATGCTGCTCTATAAAAAGGCAAGTTCCAAGAGTTGAAAAGGCAAATCTGGAAACTGGCGTACAGTCGGTGTTAAGTCGAATGTTGCCGCGGCGCTGCAGAATATATGTTTAATAAACATGAGGGTCGTATCAATAATTAATTCCAAAACTACAAATTTCAAATTACGTAAAGTTTATTGCCACTTGGAAGAAGATTTTCACATTTCGGAATTCTGAATGTCTTCACAAATAAAAGAGAGTGGCACTGTGAAAGTGTAGAAAATTGTTCAATATATATATATATATATATATATATATATATATCTTGTAAGTTTCAGCTAAATATTGCAATTTGTGATTGGTCGAATAATGTCTTTGTTTTACCCTGTTATTAAATTATTTTACAAAACTTTTATAACATATATGTTCAGACTGAAAATTTTCAATTACCATTGCCACTGAAAATTGGTTTTACTATTTTCAAATCCTTAAGCGCGACAATTCTCTTAAATAATCAAGCTACAAAACTAGGAAGAGACAAATTGCTCGTGATTTTAGGGTTGAAAATCATCAAATCATATCGATCTGACAGAATTGACTCTGCTGTTTCACCTGCATTAATCAAGATGCCACAAGATTTATCAAGTATGCAAAATTTTCTCAATAGCGAAATATCTTGAGGCTTACATACCTGCCTAAGAAAACATATCTATACGATCCAAACATCTTGAAAATGTCCATATTTGGGAGTATTATGTGCTGTATCTATATGAATACTGCGTCACATCGATTAAAATTTGGAGGCAAGCTTCAATTTAGCAAAAAAAAAAAAAAAAAACGTGAGTTCAGAAATTGAACTCCGAACAAAAATGAAATTCTTTCAAATCTGTGTATTTCTTAACCTCGAATCAAGTTCAAAAGGTTTTGCAGCAACCTCAGAGAACGAAGTTGAATGAACATCAGAAGATGATGAAAATTCGTCATTAAGGAGCGTATTTTTTTAAAGTGAAACTTTCGTAACAATGCACCGCATTGCCTCCGAATCTGATCTGGTATAAGGCGGAATCTTGCGTCATAATATATTCCTTATATTACGTATACACGCATACTTTCCATTCGATCCGTTTATGCGATGTACGTGTATTACATAGGTGTTACAGTTTCGCTGACATCATAATACCTACAATTACCAAGATTTTTTGCTTTTGCACCTGGTCGTAGAATATGGGCAACATTTTATCCTGAGTGGGGAAACCAAAGGAGTTCAACGAACAAATGGTATGTCAATTAAATTGAACAAAATTTTCGCAATAGTGACAAGAGGTCAGGCTATAAATTACATAACAGAATTATCGTCACGTAAACAATTTATAAAATGTACTCTTAGTTACCAAAATGCAGGTGGATTATGGTACCAATCTACCGTGAATTGCATAAATTCAGGTGAATTTAGCTTATCTTAATTTTCCTGTACAATATTTTCACAAAAGTTACTTATCCCAACATCCTCAATCAATTTTAGGTTAGACACAGTGTTGAAAGTAAAATTTACAGTCATTTTTGCAACCAGTCCCATAATCGTGATCAGGACGTCTAAAACGATAAAAAAACGTGAAGAGAAATTATGCGCGCATAACGTATAGATCGTTCACTAGCTTAAAGTGTCCTATACTTAACTATGGTAAATTCAATTCTGAAATTGATTTCTGGTTGTAAAATGATGTAATATTATGTATTCTCGAAACTTTCGGTTCAGTTTTTACGAGTGCTTGAATTTAAATGAAGACTATAACACTTAACGAGTAAAATAAAATGTATTGATGGTTATTGAAATCTTCAAATTCCACCTCAAAGATTCTACAATTTTAATATTATATGTAGCCTGCAAGAAAATAATCTTATTATTAAAATCAGAGAGAGATGATTCTGAGAGTAATTCTGCACCAACAAGTGATCTTCGACATTCAATGACTGAGCAAATTAGTCAGTTTCTTGATGCACAAACGGACGTTATCAAGTGTATTAAACTGCAAGCTACATGAACTAAAAAGTATCGTTAAAGATGCGAATTAAAATGCGTTTTACAACTATATATCGACAAAGTTTCGGTTGTGTATTCTTTCAAACGTATAATTAACCCCTGATTGATCAGCATCTCGAAAAATTGATTCGATGGAGTATTCCTTGAAGGAGACGAGGAACCAGCAGGTGCTATTACCCCTGTCCAGGGTATCAGACGAGCTGGGAGCGGACATCGGCGTTCGCAGTAACAGTGAAAGTATCCGGTAAACTGCATCTGCCAATGCCCCCACGACTTCAGTCTTCCAGCAGTGCTACGTTTAGGAACAATCCATACTTGAATAGCAACGAGACGTGATTACACTCACTTGTTATCCGAAGGACTAACTGTGACAACCTCTCGTGGGTTCAGGGATTGAAATAGTGCAAGTCAAATAAGTTGGACCAAATGAAACGTGTAATCGCCTGCTTCCTCCTGGCGTTGACGACTGTTCTTGCCTTAGGGGTAGACGAGAAACGTAAGTAAATCGATCAACTACGTGATCCCGAATCGCTATCAACCGAGTCGACTTTCTTTAGGACCCTACGTGAAACAGTGCTCCAAAAAAGATCCGAAACTCAAGAAATGCCTCATAGACGCTCTTCATCACTTGAGACCCTATCTTCGGGACGGAATACCTGAGATCAAGCTGCCTCCAGTCGAGCCTTTTCGAGTGAGTCTTGCACCAAACATTAACTATTTCGCAGCCGCGTCATTTTTATTATGGACAGTGACGCGACAAAGGATCCTAAGACGAATCATGGCAATGCCAGTTTGGGCGAAGGACACTGACAGCAAAACTGATGCTTAATGATTTCGTGAAAATGATCACCCTTGATTTTTCACTGACGTTCCATTTTCAATACAGATTGAGGAGCTAATATTGTCGCTCACTGGTGGTCGTAATGGGTACAAAATACAACTTCAAGAAATGGACGTTTTGGGTGCCAGTAACTTCACCGTCTTCGATATCAAGCTCGGATCACCCTTCGAGGCACTAATCGAGATTCCAGCCCTCGTTATGGACGCTCATTACTCCAGGTTAAAACTATTCTCTATAATATAACTCTAATTTCATTGCCTCAAGGTTGAAAACGTTGGTTTCACTTCTCTCGTAATTAAATGAAATGAAAATAGTCTAATTCGGACGATAAAACAAATTCCTTAAAATTTTCGCAACTTTTTTCGAAATTAAATCAAATTTCATAATTAATTTCAAAAACAATGCGGAAAAAGAAATCAATGAACACTGAAAGACGATACATGCGAATGGAAATTTGATTCAGCGTGAAGAAACTATAACTATAGCGTAGGTTCCAACCTTGGAAGAAAATTTCACGCGCATGGATTGAAGAGGAGAATTCAAGGGTTATGAAATGAACAATAATAACAATTTTGGGCCAAATCAAATGTAACTTTCAATGCAAAGCAGGCATAATTTAAAGTATAGTATATCGTAATCGTTCGCATATTCATAACCGCGAGGTTAAGTGAAATTAAAGCCGCTTAACCCTCCTTATTGACACACCGAGTCAATTTGACCCGGATAGTGCTTCATCCACCTGTAATTACCAACCCTTTGGTCGGATTTTAGTTAAAAAATCCAGAGATATACTTTAAACATTCTTTAATATGTCTGCAAAATTGAAACACGGAATATATAGAATCAAATTTTTTTTTATAATTACTAAAAATTCTCGGTAATGGAAAAGTAAGCATTTAATGAGAAATTGGTCCAGGTCAAAATAATCCAGGATATGCACAAAGGGTTAATCGACTCCATAAATCATGGTTACAATTATCACGAACCAAAATTGCTTTCGAATGTTTTTCAATCTCGACGTAACGTTTGAAATTTTTTGCCAATTTCGCATCCACACGTGATTTCTTGGTGTGAGTATCAACGACGGGAGCGTTGATCGCCGTTACCTACCTCACGAACGGCTGTTTCCTCTAACGCAAGTGAGAGTTCGTTGCACAACAGAAATACGGCAACTAATTACAGCTCCGGAGTTTTGATAATTCTCCCGGCAAGTGGTAACGGCACTTTCCACGGTCGGTTCGACGACGTTCGCGCCATCGTCAAGGGCACTGTCAGCACCAGCTATCACGAGGGTGGGACGTACCTCCACGTCGAGACGCTGGAGATCGAATTGGCCGTTAAGGAAATCGATCTGAAAGTCGACAAGATCTTCAACAACAACCGAATTCTGAGTGAGTCGCGTACTTGAATTAATTACCGTGAAATACGGTGATATAAGTGATAAAGCTGGATGTTTTTGGGTTTGGTAATATATCTAGTAGGGTGGTCTTTAAATTGTTTTTTTTTTTTTTTTTTTTTTTTTTTTAATTGGAATGTTGGATGGTCATAGATCCTTAAATACAAAAAAAAAAACAAATCCCCAATTTTTTCAGATTCTTATTTCGAGCCCTGAGTCTCCCTGCTGCCCTTTTTTTGTACTTAATTTTAGAGAACTAGTATGGAATTCCCCACATATCTTGTTCCTATACAATCTAAAATAACGATGATTCAAAATTTAACGAAGATAAAAAAAAAGAGTCTGAAAATAACTTTGCAAAAAGGAACGAACTTCTCTAGATTATCCCCAAAATATTCCGTTCTTGCCACTTGGAAGTTTTCACCCTATGAATGTTTGATTGTCCCAGATTTCTGCAATCACTATTGTCCTCTGTAGACGATTTTGTAACAGTCGATAAAACAGACAGTTAATTTTTCATTTTTATTTTTACACATCTTTAATTTTCTGCCCGTCCTACTTGTCGGTGAACGAGGTTATGTCACGCGGAGAATGGAGGTGAAAATATAACCCAACCCAAAAACATCGAGCTCCTTTACTTCTTCAGTCGTTTTATCTTGGAAAAACGACGTGATTCAATGAGACGGAATATTGTTAATTCCGCTGTTCATTTCCGCGTTTCAGCCGAAGCTATCAATCTCTTCTTGCGAGAAAACGGTCAGGAGGTACTCAAGGCGATGGAACCGCAGCTGAAAAAGGAACTTGTGATACTCTTCTCCCGGATCGTTAACCAGCTCCTTCTTCACGTGCCTGTTGAATCCTTCCTTAGCCCGTAAATTGATAAAGAGACCTGATTTGGACCCAACAATCAGCAACATGCGATTAGTAGGTATATAAATGTAGAATTCCAGAGCCTTTCTTTTCGCAAGAGAATTGCCGAATCTTTCCTATCGATCACCCTTCACGGCCATTAATTCTTACGTTCGATCGCAGACAAGAAGAGTCTTGCATGCGCGTGAGAGAGCGATCGTTTCTTTTAAACTGTACTTTCTAATTCGCGTCACTTCCATATATCTTATATACACCGTATTATGAGTGAAATATTCTCAATGAAAGTTAGGCACCTTGAGTATAATATCCGCAGATCAGCTATCATCTTTCTTAATCTTATACCAATATAGAGAATTCTCGTGATAGTTATTTCACAATGAAGTATTAATAATTATAATCGGTATTCCAAATTTGATTATTTTTCGATGTATTATTGTTTTTTCGAGTTAAATCTATTCAGTAGAACCTACGCACATAATTGTTTATTTTATTTTGTAATAGTTTCTCGTGTAATAATAAATTGAATACGTGATTAAATTATTGTCAGCGGCGGTTTGTTATACCTATATTGCGTATTATAGTAGCACACCACGCCTGCCATTCTGGATAATTATTATTTTCCATTTCCCAAGCTGGATTACTTATTCCATGCTGTAACAATGTGGTATATAATTACCAGACGGCAATTGTAACCCGCAGATTACAGAAGCAGTTGCATTGAATAGCGAAGCGATGGTGTAAGACTTCTTCGTTTCACGTTGCAAACATTGAGAAAATTACAGCTTCGACATTTTTTACGTTGTCGCAACCTCCCAAATGAAGATATCTCATATCATTTTCTCATATATATTGCAGTATAATACCAGAGTCAGTAAAGTCACATTACTTACGTTTTCATACTAGTTGATCATTTTTCAACAAGTAATCGCTGAAGTTTGACAGCGTCTCTGAAGACTTCTACTTGTATATCGTGAATGTCTACTTTTCTTTTTTATTGTAAATAGTTTGATTTTTAATACCACCACAGCAGGTAAAATGCACAAAATCGTATCGAAAAAAAATTCTAAATCGACAATTTTTGCCATCCAAATTTTTATGAAAATGACTGCATACATTTTTCTTCTATCTTCAAAATGACCGATATAAATGTGAGTGAAACATTCTATCGCAGTATACGAGAAACCAAGTGACGACAGCAAGCCATAAAAATTTCGGTAAGTATATTAGAGATGAAAAGAAATGTATAAGACCAGTTTTACGGAAAATTATGAATCAAACTGTTTTTGGTTAAAACTTTTATCGATAGTCTAGTCATAGGTTATTGTTAGTCGCTATATAGACATAAACGATTGTTTATAAAAAAAAAAGTGAACTACGTTATCGAAAATTTGCTTTACATTAGCGTTCCTCGTACTAAAAAACATTTTCGTTAAAATATAGGTATACGTGCAAAATGAAAGTAAGCTTAGTAGCTGTGACGTACAAATCTAATGTTTCACAATTTTTTTAAATTATGGTCACTCGTGTTATATCTTCTTATAACTCTTGCGATAATTGGATGGTGGTCCAACAAAGCAATAACTAGGAAAATTCAGCATTTTTATATAAAACTAACAGCATTGGAAGGATATAAGTAACAAGTCACCGCTGTATAATTTTTACGAGATTTTATTTTCTTATTATCAACAAAACGTATATCTAATATGTAATTAAATTTTTGGAACAGAATAATAGCTGCCTGTACGGAATTTAGGCACTAATCCATCATGGTAAGAATTAGTGTAAGTGTAGAAACGTAAAATTCATATTTTTCTACACTCTACATTTTTTGCCCGAATCTAACGCCTCGAATTCCATAACGGAACAATTGCTCAGCTATCAGAGGATCTTAGGCGAAAATGTCGCGCACACTTTCTTTCCTAATTCTAATTCCACGAAATTAGGCGAAGAGCTTGGAGTACGACAATTTGGAAAACACGCTGTTGGCGAAGTCCGTCAGCATCTTGTCCCACTGAGCACTAGCAATGGGCAACAACTCCCTGTAGAAGAGGGGCCAGTACTCGTTGATGAACGTGCGAGCTATGTTATCTGAAAATTAATAAGCAGAGGTCGTGAGTTTACAATAAGCAAGACTTTGTGAGATTTTATCTCTTGGTATTCCAAATCACGCTGTCTTCTGTTAATATAAATCGAATTTCCGGTCAACAATTCATTTCATATCTTCGTGTTTGATTTATTTGACATATCATACTTTCTTTACGTGAATCGCTTCGCCTTACGTTGCGAAAACGACGTGATAACATTTTTTAACAATTATACGTAGGTATAATACTTACTGAGACTCTCGTCACCGTTGAAGAGATCGTCGAAGTAGACCTTCATTTTCTCGACTTCCGGTAGAACCATGAAGTGCTCAACGACCCATCTGTCGTTCTCGATTCGTCCGGTGATGTCCCACACGGTTCTGATTCCCTCCATGCTCACGTTGAAGAAACCTGATTGATATCACGAAATGTTGGATACAATGTTTTCGAACAAATGTGACAGTGTCATGAACGTCTCGTATACATTTTCAAATTTACTGCTCTACATGTTTTTACGCAAATTGAAGCGAAGCTTTCGTTTATCTTTATGTCAGAGTAACGCCTGACCGTTCAATCTAGTTTTACGTAAATATTGGCATTAATTCTGATCTTTCGAATTTTATTATTTGAACGTTGTTATAATAATCAATGTTATAATAAAGCGTCGAGAGTCAAATGGATTAGAAAGTACAATTTAAATTCCCGCACGGCGGTAAACGACCAACAATGAATAAAACAACTAATGCACCGATAATAGTAATAATACAAAATCATACAGAATTCTCACTGGTGAAAGTAAGTATCAATATGACGATAATCTGAATTTCAGTAAAGCCTTGAGTACAGAAAACAGCTACAACTATGAAATAATAGTGAAATAAGCCGATTCAGGATTTTCATGTTCACATCAATGTGAGAAAATAGTCAATTGAATCGATAAATTATACTGATTCGAAACTGATAACTGATACTGAGGGATTTGCCTAAAAATTTATTTAATTAGATTGATTACTTCTTGTTTGTCTGACAAAAGGCAAATGGAACTTGATATTTTAATTGCTTAATCCAGGTAAAATTGTGCTACGTTAATTGAACAAGAGTTTGGGTGAGTAAAAATTTGTAAAAATAATAATTACAAATTGAAATAAAATTTGGAAGCTGAGATGAATTGAAATATTTCTGTTCAGTAATAATTCCTATAAAATACTGACCTTTTCCTCCAACTTTGAAGTCGTTCAGATGACCTTCGGCCTTGTACTCGCCATCGACAAGAATTTTCGGGAACAAGACATCCACTTCCAACCGTTGCCTGTCCTCGGAGAACGTCGATATCACTTTCAAGATCTTCGCCCTCGATGTTCCGTACGCGTTCACCTCCTTCATCAGCAATTTTCCTTGCATCAACCCATTGTTGTACGAAATCTCATCCGTAGCAACGTAGTATGGATCCAGTACCGGGATACCCAACTCAGGTACGCCTAGTTTACAAAAAGATGATTTTTAAACAAAATGTTTCAACCGGAAAGCCATAGGCAAAGTTTTTCGTAACGTACAATTACAATAATAGTAATCAAAAACTTTGATCCGACGACGATTTGGAAACGTTACATTACGTACTGAGACATGAAAATCCTTCAAATTTTCAGGCCTAATCTTTTATGCGAAATACATTAATCGATTTTATGTTTCATATTGTTAGCAAATCCTGTAGTTAACAAAAAAATATAACCCAATATCTCGTTCCGAATTAGATCTTCAGGAATTCTCAAAAACTCCATCTTTTGGATATTTTCAGTCCTGTATACGCGAACGGGATGAAAAACGAATTGTTATCAGTTTTTATGTGAAAGTGTATAGATTTTGGGAAGTATTTTGAAATTTTCAGAATACTTTGAAAATAAGATCACAATCAAATCGATGATTCCAAGGATTTCGAATTCTCTGAATAATTCCGTATGTATATACCGGAAATATTTATGCCCATTTAACCATGATCCCATTTTGTTTAACGCTCTAAAAATCACAGAATATACTCCATAATGTATACTTTTTCAAACAAAAAATAAAAACAATGTATTTTTATTTCCTTCGCATATTCAAGATTGAAAATATCTGAAAAACATGGTTTTCTAAATTGCTTCCGAGAATATACCGTAAAATGGATTTCATACTCGGAATTACCTGACTTGCTTGCATGAAAAAATGAAATTAGGTCAAAAAAAATTTCGAAGACAAGAAGGGTTAAAAATTCGAAGACGATACATCAATTCGAACATAATAAAATTGATGAACATGTTTTTCAGAAACCGAAATGCGTTGAGGTATAAGAATCGGAGGATTTTCATATCCTACGATTAGAGTACACCAGACATATCGAAATTCTGCGCCTAAAAATCTGGCCAAAACTTGTTACACTTCGTTTTTTTTCATCTTCATTACACTATAGCTTTGCGGCTTACAAGTCATAAATATTATCAACTAAACTAGTAAGAATAACTCAAATTGGTTTCACTAATGTTGAATATGAGATCCCCTCTCGACTTACCTTTGGCGAATTTGGGAATAGCATCTTGAATCGCGTTCTTAAGACACCCGTCGACGTCTTGTGATTTCCTGCTGCAGAGCTTCAGGTACTTTGCTAAAAGCATTGAAGAAATAATAATTATTTTAAAGAAGTAGAAGTTTACTTTAGAAAAAACTTGACGAACATAAACGTGGTGCTGACTTGCAATAATTTACACAATCAAGCGTATTAGACGTTATATAAAAACTGCAGTGACGTTTCCGATGAGCAGCAAAGCCTGACTGAATTAATTAACCCGTATAACATTAAACCGAAAGTTTTTTTTACCGGTTCTACGTCGCAAACCTCGTGGCCTCGGCACGTTTCGAACTTGAACTTTGTACTTCGTGTTGTTTAGTTGTGAAAAAACACACTGAAACCTGTTCTGGGGCTTTGGCTCGCGACGTTGCAGTTCAAAACATTCTAGTTTATCTCTTCTTTATATCTCTGGACTGATTACAAAATTATATGTAATCCGTTTGTTTCTCAGATTATCTGCACGTGAAGCTATTTACTTTAATTTCAAAATGCCTGACACGTGGTCTTTATTGAGCAATACGGAATGCGTTATTTTTCATGAATCCACTGATTCTATAATCACGACTCTCGTCACTATAATGTCACTCTCCGATTAGATGTACGTAGAAATAAAATACCTGCTGCAGCGAGAATGGAAATTGAATTGATATAATCGCAACGTGAATTAGATAAGTGGCGATTGCAAGAAAAAAACAGCCGCCATGTCGTCCCTGGCCGTGCAGCATGAACAAATATGTAATATTTATACATAATCAGGTATAGTAAGCATATTCATTATTTATGGAATCTTCACCAAGGTCTTCCGTTTCTCTGCTATTTCATCAGGTATTTGATATTTATTGAAATATAGACCGATTGTGAAGAGGAAGTTTTTATACTTGTGATTATGAACGCTACACCAGAAGTTCAAAGACAATTAACAAAAAACACCAAAGCAACATATGTTAAAAATTTTAACTGCTTCAAAATCGTGAAATTGTCTCAGTTTTTAAAATAGACTAGTTTTTGTTTCTTCTTAATTAACAACAGTGCATGCTCCATTGAGCCGATATGATGACAATCAGAATCAGCGATTATTGGCAAGAATTTATCCAACCCTGAACCAATTATCACAATCCTTCGCTCGTCCCAAACCAGTCGAGGGACATTCACAGTTAATATATACCTAGATTGATAGTCCAATGTCTAATTATACATCCTGGATGTCCTTCAGCGATTTTCAGTTCAAGGCTTCGACCACTTAAATTTTTATAATTCTTCACTTAGATACACTAAAAACCTGCCTGTTACGAGGAACAATTATACTCCTGATTAGTCAACGCACGCATTATGCAATTCCAAATTTACCGTGCAACCTCTGATCCCATCTTTATTGCATGGGATTCTTGGATTAGTGTTCGTCCTGTTTTCATCTTTGATGATACGCCTTGAAGTATAAAACTTCTTAGTTAAGAAGATGCGAACATTGATAGAATCCGTACACGTGAATAATCTAGACTTGTCTAGTTTGCTTTCTAATTTCATCTGTTTAAACGATTCCAGTAAGAAACATTATATCTCGTCGATATGAGGTCGCTCATTTTTTTGCACTGGAATATGATGCTGTTGAAAAATGATGAAACTAAAGGAAATGCATTTCGATTACATCCGATCATTCGTGGAACTTGACAATTGCCGATTTTTACCAAATTTTTTCACTTTCACTAAATGCTCCGCAAGTTTGGAAAACAGTAGGAAGTATTATTGCATCCTAGGAAATAGATTTTAATATTGTCAGAATAAAATATTACTCAACCAATTATTCTGGGGTTTTGAAATCTTTGCTTTGTACTTGTGAAATTATGAAGGAGCAAAAAATTAACAAAATTTTTAGGGTTTTGACGAAAACGAAAAATGGATGATTTTAAAATATATTGTTTTTTTTAATCTGAGATTCGTATTTCGAGAACAAAAGCTTTCGTAAGTCTCATATCGGCGTAGAGTGTCTTTTGATGGAAAAAACTTAATGTAATAAAAATCGCTGGTCGCCAAATTCCACGAGTGCAACAGCCAAATATTCCCTTTTTCCCCAAACGTACGATACATTTTTCAAGCTACGTCGTACCTCGAACTTAAGCCCTAAAGTTCAGCTAATACGCAGAAAATACATATCTAAAAGTAATAAAATAATCTGCGTGCAAATGGCAAACGTTGGAAGAATAAAACTGTTTCGTCCACACTTAGTATTACACCTAACGTGCGCGAATTCAAGAGTTATCTGATATTTGGATGAATAGAAAAAATTAGACAAACGAAACAGAGTAATTATGAATTTCGCAAATTTGCGATAATTCACCGTAATTAAGGAGACGATTTGCTCATCGTAACGTCATGAGTAACATCAAATGCTTATGGGAACGAAGTGCGAACTGCTGTTCCTTGGTGAAATGACAATAGACTTCAGAATGACAAACAAGTAATAGTATAAGTAGTAACTAGTGAAAACGTACGTATTTCCACTTCTTCAGCTGCAAGAGCGACGGAAAAGACCGCGCAGAAAATAACCGCTACACGCTTCATTGCTACGTTTCAAAATTACTGCTCACGAGAATTTCAACACTCTCTTTATATAGGCGGTTGGCCAAGGACTTTTGAATCCAGCATGGCGAGGTAGGCCGTGTTGTTTCAAACCTGGTCCGTCTCGTTGATTCCGTCCAATCTGCGAGCAGAGCAGTACGTTACATTCGCGCGCTGTACACACCTTGCATATTTATTATACCTGGTTAATTAAAAAAGATAAAAAGTAAAATCCTTCTCTACGAATCACCGGTCAGGAGATTTATAGCACCGGCGAACATGAATTTTGAGCCTGGCAAATCGGCGAAATAGAAAGAATAAAAGCAAAATTTATTAGTCATAAATGAAGATTTTTAAAATTATTCGATTTATAGAATCGAAATTTATTTATTTCAATGTACACTCAAAAAAATAATTGTCTGTTGTCCTGTCTGATCTATACTCGGATTTATAATCATGTGTATTTGCACTTCTGTCTACTGTTATAGCAAACTCGACTGCTGTAATATGTATAATACATGTAACCTTTACCTGCGTAAAGAATGTTAGTATAACTCCATATTGAATTAACGAACTTTAAGTGTAATTGTTGCTTTGCTGTTATCTGACGCTGTGGAACACAGGGCCAAAGTTGAGTCAGATGTTGAGATCAAGGATTCGCGTTTAGGGAGGTTGGTGGGCCAAAAAAAAATAAAAAAAACGTACTTTTTATTCATGTCATTACGAGAAGGTCGCACATTATGTACCCATAAAATTATTATATTTGCATGCTACAAGGATCTCTTTGAAAATGCGAAATAAGAAAATAGCGAAATTATAAACAAAATCTTAGACATCAATTCTTCATTTCAAATCGCTTATCTCCAAGCTACTAAAATAACAATTCGAATAGTACTCGACATAACGTAACCATTTCCTAATGAAACTAACAAAAAGTATCAATTTTTGGCCAGCCAAATTCCAAAGTCAAGGTCAAGATCTCGCTCTGACGAAGCATACTTGCATTAATTAATATTGAACAATTTTTTCATTTCAATTGACGACTCTAGGCTTCTATTTTTTTATAGACGTATGAAAATATAAACTGCTCCACTTCTTTGTTAGGGTCTGATGTTGCTCAGTACTTCTTTTTGATCTTCTTATCGTATGATCCACTATAAGCATCTGTGAATAAACTTGCAAAAACCCAATCTCTAAAACCTGCCTTCCGGTGACAGTGAAGGCGGTGAAGTTTGACATAAAATTATTCAAGGTGTTTTTTTCGGAGTACCATCCGATCATGATTGCAATACAGATACTACCATAACACTGAAAAACATCTGGCTCAGATTGATATCCGAAATCCAAATGTATAAATAATACCTAGTATGAAAACGACAATTCCGCCATTTATAAATGTGTGAACGTCATTTATTAATGTATATACGTGCAATTTGTAGTTATTCTCAGCTTTGAACACCTTGTAATCATTATTCATGGCCAACCACGGCCGCATAGATTTTTCACGTCCTAGATGTTTATTTTTGTTCACTAAATACCTTAATCCGTTGCGGTGAGACAAAAATCAACCGCGGTGATTAAACGTCGATTTGTGTTTTATCTTTCTACAGGCGACAAAATGTTTGTCTCAAAAACGATTATTACAAGTTTCAAACTTGTTTTGTGAAGCTTGTATGCTGCATTGCGAAAATTCTCAGCTAAGTTGTATTTTAAACGACACACGGTGGGAAAGGATTATTTGAGTCAAGTGATATTCGTTTGATTCATCTAGACGCGGCGAAAACAATTTACTTACTCAATTCAACAAAATACTTTTGTTGGTCTAACAAAATTTAGTTGAATCAACTAAACATTTTGTTAGACTGATAGATCTCTGATTGCAAGAAAATAAATATTTACTTCGCCCCCCTGGACCACATATTCAGTTGATTCAATGACTTTTTCCTCACGGTGTATAAAATGAAGCCATCATCAGCGACTTTAAAGCAATTGAAGCGTGAATGAATTTCTAGAGTTAAAAAATCGCAAGTATCTCCTTCTTCGTATATTCAACACACAGTGCAAATTATTTTACACCAGATGTCGCCTTCAACGTAACTATTTTATTTTATTTCTGATTTTCGTTAATACATGTTATATACAGATTTCGAAAAAATTTGGACATGTATTGTTACCATTCGAGAAACAACAGTTTTGAATTCTGCATAATCAACTTCGCTCCTACAAATCGTCTGTATTAATCAATTAATAATTAATTTCATATAAAATTCGGAATAGAAAATTCATTTGTTTATGTTCATTTTCACATCGAAACCGTCGAAGCAGCAGTGGACAGAGCCTCTAGGTTGGCCATCGACCTCGCGCTCATTAATATTATACACAGGTTGTAATATTACTTGATACGAAATGTGTGGCGTCATCTTGAAGCGTGAGAGATGGTGATGTTTATACCGAGAGCGACTTCTCCTATAAATTTCACGGTTTTATTGCGCACCGTGGGTACACCAAAAAATGACAATGCTACAGGTATACTTGATCTTCACTAATCATAAAATCACTCATGAATATTATGATTTTTATCAGTAAAATTTTTTTATAATTACTAATATACGTATTGCTCTGCGGGATTGTTGTGTAACAACTCATCAGGATCTCAGAATGCGTTAAGATTCCAGAATATATTTTCCATTCGAAACTACTGATGAATTTTTGTATGATCAGTATAATAATCACGCTGCAGAGCTGTTACAGAAAATTTTTAATAATTTATGGATGTTATAACGGATTGTCACTATTGTTCAACTTTAGTTCACAGTTTTTCAGTGATTTTGAAAACTTATAAGTTGGAAATTTTTAGGAATTCTTGATATCCAGTTATAATTTTACAAAAAAATTATCAATACTGAGAAATGATGTGAGAGATTTTATTTGTCTTCAAGGTGTAGGGCAATTCTCATAATTTTCAAATAACAGTACGTCGACAGCCAAACTCTTAATACCGAAAATAGGTTTGTAAGACGAGAAATTTTTGCTCCTCAGAATATAGGATATTAAACACTCTTCGACATGATTTTGAAAAAAGTATACAACGCACAATTCCGTTGACGTTACGAGCACCGTGATAAATTAAGGTAGATTTCTAACAATATATTCCGTCAACGTTTGTCGCAAGTAAACTCTGAGGATATTCAGATATTATATTTCAGAAGAAGTATAATCGTAAGTCCCATAAACCTGACGATTAATTTTTATTCCGACTTTTTTATATTTTATGATCAATTACATGTGGATAGGAAAAAACCAATTCATCAATGTTCGAGCTATTAAAAAACATTTTAATAATCTTCAATAAAATTAAATGAATAGTCTACCAATCATTTGGCATAGTTATGTAACGCGTATATGGAAAAATATGTTTTATATCCGTGTGCTCCCACTACCCCAAAATCTTCGTCCGCAGTTAACACCAGATACCTGGGAATGTAGTATATTTCTGTTCTTCTTTTCTAAGTGTATTATACTTATGATTTCACGACCTTGGCAAAAGTTTTCATGCGACGACACCGTGATCTCTACAGGTATACGAATGGTTATTATCTGATTGAGAAGTCTAGTCCAGTTCAGCTTTACTGAAACAATGTTTCCAACGAAAAGTTGTTATCCGTGATCTCGAATCGCATTGTCAGCCTTGTAATAGACTTGTGAATAATTCATAATTTTATTATAAACTTCTGTAATATAACATACAACATTATTTATTTACTTCTTCTACTAAGGCTTCACAATGCAGGTTTATTCAGATTTGAACTAACACACTAAAAATGCGATAAAAAATTTTTTCTGCGGTAACGTGGCAACTAATTAGGTATATGCTTAGAACCTCTCGAATTGCTGCAGTAGGTATTCGTTCACAGGTATTTAATTATAACTAGGTTGGTAAAGAAGGTAACGTAACTTTGCGGGAATATGTGGTCTATCATTGAATTCAATTGCTAGTGCTAATTAACGAAGTAAAACCTCGAAAATGAGCTTTATTCGCAGAAAATTCCTAGGGGAATGAATTTTTTCTGAATACCCTGGATTTCGAATTCGTAAATATAAATTCGTAAGTAAAAACAACACTTAGAATTAGGGCCTACAGCAAGAAAGAAACTTTGACCGTGTCACGTTGACTTGTTATTTAACGAAAAAGAAATAAAGTCGTAGCGTTGAATGCTCAATTGTTACATGTGTCACTGGTATTCCCAATAAACCTAAGCCGGACATGAATAGGCGTGCAAAATGATGTGTCTAACAATCAACTCTTCCACGGTCAACTGATTACGTTCCGTACATCGACTACGGAATGCACGACGCCGTGCTTGGAATTATTCGACCGTGGACTAACTAATCATTGTATTCATTTTTATCGCTGATTCTTTCCTATTTACCATTGCTGAGTGAAAATAAGAAATTCATATGGCTTACACAAATGTTTTTACGACTCTTGAAGACGTCTCGTTCGTGGAATACCGGATTTTCAAAATCAGTACTGTATTGCGAATGGAAGTGTTTCTCTCTTTTTTAAATGTCATGTTGAATTGTATAATATTAAAATATTCTGCTCTTCACGCCTGCTATCGTGAGTTTTATTTTTTCTGTGTTAGATATTCAGCAGCGCGGTGCAGATTAAAAAATCACGAGGGTATTCAAGTTACAAGGTATCATTTGTCCAGTTTATAAGTTCAGAGGGTTTGGCTAAGGTCTGGGAACCACACAAGTTCTTAAATCATATTTCGACATCAAAGTCGGATACGAAAATCCTGGGCTAACTGTTTGACAGTAATGTTATACTTAATAATCAATTCCTAACTAATTATGACACTTGATTACTTTAGCTTTTACACGATTAGCCATAAATTGAATTTTACACACGATTTTGTTGTCGAAAGATTTGAGTAATTGGGTCATGGCCATGGGTTTGACTACCATCATGCAGGTGTAAGGAGTTAATCACGCAACATTCTCACTCCGTTTTGATCAACGAAAATCATTTTTTTGGCCCAATAGCAACGCCGAAATTCAGTGAAGCGGAAAAATTTTAATTCTACCACACTCATTGGCTGGAGGTGGAGACTTTTGTGAGACTTGTATAAATAATTATTAAATACTTGAAGACTAAATTATTTGTCAGATGGGTAATCCTTTCAATTTTTTTTTGTCTACGTAAATAGTTGGCCGTACAATTAAAAAACCCAGTACATCTAACCTTTACGAAGGAATCAAGAACAAAAGGTATCTCTTGAGGATTTATTTGAATATTTTATCACTTGTATTCATAGAATAAAAGGAATAAAAACTATGGAATAAAAGGTGACCCTAGTTTATCACGTAGTACTGTCAGAAGTGAAAAAATCAGATAAACTTTGTAATAATTTTCACCAAATAATACGGTTAAATGAATGCTAGTAACTGTGTTTGATAAAATTTACTTTTTATTAATTTCAGAAGAATTGGTCAGTTTTCGGCATTACTGTTTTACATATATATATATTTTGATGGACACCAACAATAAGGGTACTGATGGTTTAGCCCAACACCCTTACCGGTTGGCGCTTTTAGCGGCCAATGTATGAACAACAAAACCAGCCTCAATACCAGCAAGTTTGTGATTACGGACAGGAAGTAAGAGAGAAGGAAACGAAACTCGAGCCTGTTTGCCAGCAACAGTTGGGTACATTTTTTGGCGCAGAGTTAGTAGTATCAATTTCCTCCACTCGTCGAATTCCTGTTCTTCGGTCGTTCTAGGATCATTCGAAATATGTAAACCAGGCAGCTCTCAATACCGGTCATCATTTAATAATCATAATATTTTAACGACCAAAGAACACAAACGCAACGAGTGTCAAAAATTGGTAGTATCAGCTCTGCGCTGAAATCTGGTCCAACTTTATACTCCGGAGTTTTGTTTCCTTCTCTCTTACATCCTGGTTACAGAGTTGAGTAGTTCCAAGAACGCCTCTCGCAGCGCGGCGGTGCAACAATGTTTCAGGAATTGTGGGTAATGCACGACAAGGAAGGATACGGATATAATGCAGGAGAACAAAACGTCATATTATGGAAGAGTCTGAACTCTTACTTCCAATGTATGGCTATGACTTATCCGAATAGACGAGCTGTACACACTGAAATATACCCTACTGGAATTAAAAGTCCATCTCGAGCGTACCGCTTTGGCATGACCGTTAGCTAGCCCTAATCTTAAGAGCACTTAGCAATCCTACCTTTACCGACCGAGCAAACTCGGTCTTTGTCTACCTATATTGAATAAACAAACAAATGGAATGATTTCAAATTTCGACAGTGCATACACAGCTCTTTCGTAGCGGAATTCAAGAAGGTTACTCATATCCCAAAAATTGTCAAAGAAATGTGTGATTCTTTGACACTTGTCACTATCCCCACATATCCCTCATTTCAGAGACCAGAAAGTATGTAACTGAGATACTCTGCGCAATTCCGGAAAGAATGAGGAGTAAATAAGTCCAAGTTCAGCTATGTTCAAGCTATGCTGTTACCTGACAAATTTACGAAGAGCCAGTATTTAAACGAATATTTATTAGTGAATATTATGTTTCTAATATATTACAATTATTTAATTTGAGGCATTTAAATGATATTTTTCTAAAATCTCTGGAAATACCCGAATTTCGTACATAATAACCAGAAGAATGTAACGAAAATACTCAGAATTTATAATAGGGTCTTCAACTGGGTATATTGAGTGCGCATCGAATACGATAGCCGTTTCTATTGGTTGAAAACTGGGAAAATCATACTCGGTGCAGCTAGTTGAAAACGCTTGAGTCTTTTCCAGAACTTGCCAAAGGCTTTAACATGGAGAATAGGCATGAGGAGGTCGAACTCCAGGATCTCAATACATCTGTAGAATTGGAGTAAGTAGATGTTGCAATTTCAACTCAGAGCAGCGTTATCACTGTTAGTCTTTTGCGCAACAATTGGCTCATGACTTTAAGCATCACCGGAATCTATAGGGTCATTTATCCGTTGCTGAACACCACCATTCAGATTGTAGCGCGTCCAAGATTGGCTGGCACGGCTATCACGTGGTTCGAACCAGGAACAAACCGAACATACGTCTACCGTTGCGATCCCTAGCCATACGGAAATTGTTGCCACGACAATGCTGCGACTTGGAGCGCATTTTATTTACCATCATTCGGAAACGAAAGGCTTAAACGAAGCTTCCGATTGGCTGATTTTCAAATATTGACCAATTATATGTGCTTTTCAGTTCTTTATACTTCGGAACATGGCGAATAAAATATACCCAATAACCGGTCGCCTAGAGAACTCATTTTCAACGGTCGACGTGTTGCTCTGGTTCGAACCACGTGATAGCCGTGCCAGCCAATCTTGGGACAGGCTTACGATCTAAGCTCCACGAATCTATTTATTTCTGCATTGGCATAACACCGATGTTCAGTAACACGTAAATGACCCTGTAAATTCTTAGACTATAGCAACTGTAACAGCAGCCAATCATTGCCGTGAAGCCAAGAGTGAGATTTCAGCTTCCTTATTTCTATTCTGCACAACAATCAAAAATATTTTTCTTGCAAGAGTTCAAACATCTCCATAAAATTTTTTCAGCATTCCCGTCAGAGCGGAGTGTTGAATCAATGATACTTCGTGATTCAAATATCGTGCGATAAGTTTTTCTACTAAATCAATGCTATATTATTTTTACATGACTTCGAATTAGCCCGCAGTTCATCCATCCCGCATGATGGTACTACGGCAAGGATGAGAACTTAGTCGTGAGGTTTAGGACGTCGGTAAAAAGATTTGTGCCGCTTGGTGCTGCCACGCGCTACATAACTGTACTCCGAGTATGCAGTGGATGCTGTACGGTGGCGTCCTCTGATCCTGAGATTTCATATTTTCAAACTAGATAACCATTGATGACTCGTCCACTCTGGCCTGTCAGGCAAACAGACGGAGGAACAGCTGATTAGCGTCTTCACGTGGGTAATCAGCTGTGAGAGCTACGATGGAAGATTTATCAGCAGAAGACCTGGCGATTCCGCCGATCAAATACGAATGTAAGAATATTAATATACCGCATTTTCATCTTCCTCTACGTCGTGTCAACCAACCGTAATTTTTTTACAACTATTGTAGGCCGTATCGTGCCGGCAAGCGTGAGCTGACGTATACATGTATATAGTATATATCAATCTACACGAACGCAATATTTGGCGGGAAAATGAACCGGTTTATAAAGACTTACTAGAAACTCATATTTTCAGGTAAAATTTTCTTTTTCCAATCATTATTACGAAAAAATAAGACACAGCGATACTATCGTTGAAAGATTTCAATAATTGTGGCCGATTTGATCTCGAATACGCGATTGTTATCCATTGCGCGAGATACAAAAAAAAGAAAAAAAGTATCACATTTTATGGGCATGGCAATCACAGTTATCAAAGAATATTTTCCATATTTTGTTACAGATTTGGACCATACGGCTGATGTGCAGTAAGTTCTTAAAAAAGAAAAATTGAATATTACACGTATGCATATTTTGTATAAAAATCACGAGTAGATATATTCTGTTCTTGTAGTTCTCTGCCATTTATACGTTTGACTTCGTGTTAAAACGACATTGTGACAACACTACGTCATCGAAAAAAATAAAACTCGAAATAGAATGCGATCTATATACTCGTGCGATTCCGTATAACCAAGAGTTGGTCGTTTTGAGAAGAAAAACATCAAAATAAAAGTAGGAATAACGGGATAAAATAATTTGCTTGGAATAACCGAATGAACGAAACGATCATCAAATTCTGCGTCAACTTCTGGTAATTTTGAAGCACATAGACGTGATGCATAGCTTTGCGTGTTAAACCTATAAAGAATTCTCAGGAGGTTAGAGTATAGAACAAAATTAATATTTTATAGATTGCACGCGTGGGGAGAAAGTTTGCAGGAGGCATTCGAACAATGCGCAATGGCCATGTTCGGTTACATGACGGATTTGGACCGAGTAGAAATGACGGAGGTGCACCACGTGGAAGCCGAGGGAGACGACCTCCCCAGCCTGCTATTTCATTTCTTGGATGAACTGCTTTTTATGTTCAGTGCAGAGCGTTTCATCATTCCCAGGGTGTGTGCGTTTATTTCGTTTACCCGGAATTTAGTCGCCAACCGCCGGTCTTGGAACGTCCTAATATCTCGTTAACCTTCAAACGCATAATTGTTGTTCGAAACGGAAAAGACTCCGCACTTGTACGTCAATGGACGGGAGAAATAATGCCGAGATTAGAAAGAAATATTATCTTGCACGATTGTTTGGTTACAAATTTATACATGTGTATATACATGTATATATATATTTATAATTATATATACAATTTATATATATATTTACATAATTAAATATATAATTTATACATACACACACACACACGCACGCACGCACGCACACTCAAAGTACACCTAAACATGTGTAGACAGTGCAGTATTACCGGAAGGGAACAATGACACACCCTGTACACAGTCCATTCCGGCCGTTATTTGAGTATACTCGAAAATGTACAACATGTGTCTCCACTTTACGTTGCACATGACGCCTCGTAGGTACGTTGAAACTCGCCACGGTAGATAGTTTACATTCACAACTACCTACATTCGTCAAGATTGTAATCTGTCTTGGGTAACATGTCCGTAGATACATATGTAATGTATATATTCAATCAGCAATTTTCTTCAAATATTCACCGATGAAACGAGCTACAATTAAGAGATAAATTTGATTTTAATAACAATAAGAACAACCTCTATTTTCTCGTCGACAGAAAGTCATTATCACTGAAATGGATCAAGAGAACTTCAAGATCAAGGCAACGGCAATAGGAGAAGAATTCACGCTGGGAAAGCATCCTCAGGGTACAGAAGTGAAGGCTATCACCTACTCAGCAATGCAAATACTCGATCGGCCGGACGCCGAGAGACCAGAAGTATTCGTGATCATCGATATTTAATCTGCCGTAGTAACCCGAGCAAGTTTCCCGATGCTCCGCGTGGTTGAGCCATTCGGACCCTTGGCTTGGGAAACACTTTAATTTCGAGGGAGGGATAGTTACCTCTCCTCCTAAGGCCTTTTGTAGATCGTAGGGTTCGAATAAATACGTTACGAAAGAAACACCGGGCCCCCTTCTTAGCCTCGGAACGCAGGGCCGTGTCAACGTACGCGTGGACCTCCCCCCTCCCACTTTTCTTCCTCCTTCCCGCTTCTGTTTCCTCCGATACAAGGCGTTCTGTCGATCGTACACTTTTTTTTTTACTAAATCCTCATCATCGTAATACTAAGGATGTAAGAATTACATAATAAGTACGTAATATTATGGCATTATTAAAACTATATGACTTGAGAAGGTAATGTTGATACTATTTTGATCGAAAATTTCCGTAGAAATCTGTTAGTGACATGATATGATATAACTGTTTGTACTGTTTTGTATACGAATACAATAATATGATGGCTCATGTTTTATAATATCTAAACTTTAACCCAAATTTGAAATGGTAAATCCCAACGATTTACAATGTTCCTCGTGCTCTTGAGAATAATTGTAAGTGATGTAACCGCTGATAATTCATTATAACGTGCTGCGAATACAGTCACGTTAAAGGGTCACATAGGCGCATCTGCTCTTAAAATACATTATCGGTGCAATAATGCAATCGTGCAGTGCACATGCATTCAAGATTAACCTAGTGCTCATAGATGCGTATTCATACACTGGCTGTTATGCTTCAGTGGTGGAATGATCAAATGTACAAAGTCTCTGATATATGCGTAAACCGCCGTTAATTGGACGCGTGGCATTTGTTTCGAATGTAATTTCATGCCCTCTGCATGTATTGTGAATTCACTAGCACGTACGTACGCACACACGTAGGCAAGTATCGCGCGGGAATTTAATCCGTATGTTAATTGGTCAATGAGCCAGCTATACTTGCACTAGCAATGTCACCAATTTGCACAGATATGCGTACTCGAGTCGCGGATTTAAAAGGAATATGTAAAGAACGCCACAACTAGGTCGTAGATGTACTTTATTTTCTTCGGAGCCCCATGAAGACGCTTAAAAATAGCATGATAGCCGACGGTCCTGACGTTACACCATCCCTACCCTCGGAAGAAGCAGTCGTAGGCTGCTTGGTAGTTGGGCAAAGGGACTGAGTCCGAATGCGTCCCTCTGTGCGTCGTCTTGAGAGCCCTCAGAAACTTTAGTAGGATCGTTCCCACTGGTGGCTTGAAATTACATAATTTTGTATAAGCGTTCGACTCTGTTTGTTTCTTGTCATTCATTTTTGTTCCGTTCATTTTTTATTTTTTTTATTTGGTCTTGTTTTTCCTGTTCTCTTGTTCTTTTTCCATCTCTCTCTTGCCCGTGCGTTGCATATCTCTATGGGGGGGAATCAAGTGCCAACCTAACGTGACAACGTATAAATAGCTTACCGGTTAACCCTTAAAAGGGGGGTGACCGGTGCAAATGGAAACGCCTTCGGAAGTGATAATTGCAGTGACGGTAAAATCGTTCGAGTTAGTCTTCTTATAGAGTTGTTATTGGCAATCGCCGTCCCGATATCAAGGGAAATTGTCAAGGGGTGTTGGCAGCAAATATTGCGGGAAATACGAGTTGGTGTTTTGGCGCGCATTCGCTTTCTCCTCGGCCAGCAGATGGCCCTTGCCGACACACACACACGCGTCCGTCTAGCCTCCTAGCTTAGCCAGTTGCCAGCGCGACCCAGCTCACGAGCCGGCCTCGTGTGCGAATCAGAAGAATAATTATTTCCTTGCCATCCGGTGGAGTAAATATGATACTCGTAGGCTCGTATTAAAGCTCATTTTATCCCGCGACTCCCAATATTTTTTTACCCGAGATCCAGCAACGCGTTGAAAAGTTACAGGGATAATTCAAGGGCCGTGTGCTTAGGAGAAAATGGATACCGCTCGAATGCGGTAGAGACAGAGAGCCTGGCTGCGAGCCCGTACGACTTTAGATATCCTTCGAGCATTAAAGCGTATCGTTATTTTCCGATTTTCATTTATTAAACGTACGCCAAACGCCACGTTGTATGAAAATGAATATTTCAAAAGGTCGTTAATACTGTCACGTTCGGAAGCGGAAAGAAGACGATTCCTCTCAAAATATATACACACGTCTCCGAATCCCAAGTAAGTAAAAATCTTCACACCGAGCACCTCGTCGCACGTATATATCCCTTTTCGGAGCGTGGATTAACATTTGTCGTAGGCAGTCCGAGTCATCTTAAAACAATAGATAGCACAAAGAGGTGACTAGACGAAAGAAAACTAGTTATCAAACGTCCGGATTAGGCCTAGAAATATGTTTGGATAGAACGTGAGAGAGAGCAAAAAAAGAAAACGAATAATATTCCACGGGCAGCCGCCCTTTAATACGTGTCGCCGAAAAGTCCTGTGGTCATTACGGTTGAAATTTGAGGAATTCCATATATTTCACCGACTCCTTAAACTTCCGAAATTCACGCCCTTCCTTTTGACCGTTAACCATCGTCTCGACGAAATAAAATCATTTCGCGAGGGTAACACCCAATTATATCAGGATGTAATGTGTTACAGATAATCGTTATTATCATTAATGTTTTTATCACTCTTCAAATTAGTTCATTCTTACGTGCCGAAAACAAGGAAGCACAAAACCGGCTAAATCCACGCGCAATTTTCGTTTGGCAAAACAATTGGCAATCTCAGTTCATTCTTTATTTAGACACGTTGGTCATGGTACTTTTACTTGCAACCCCTTGATCCTCCGATACATCTATTCTTCTGATATCAAATATTTATTCCTCTTTCTCGTTAACACAGCGGCAGAAATTTTTACAATGCCTCGTGCTAGGAGACAAGTGGTCCTCGAAGACCCAGCTGGGTCTGTCACACCCGACATGGCCCACACCAAGCTAGGTAAGCACCCTGAGCATTTCAATTTATATTTCTGCACCTTTATACTCCCTAGGCATTACTCACCTATAAAACAGGACCCTGCTGTATGTCATACTCGTTAGAAACTCACGCCGATAATAAAGTGTAGCCGAAACTGAATACTGACCTAAATTTATAACAGCTGGAAGAGACTCTTGAGTTGTGAGGGTCCTGTAGCTCTTTTTTTTATCAATGGTATATATTTGAGTTTACTGAAATAGTCTACCTTGGGAAGTTGAATATTTTATTTCTGTGAATCTCTATTCAAGTTTAAAATATTAATCGGTAAGTCGGGATTTAACTCTCAGTGATAAATGTTCGTTCATATTTTATTCAAAGTTAAATGGTTGCTTCAAATATATCCTTAGCAGATGTTATTTGTAATTTTTAATTAAAGTCCAGTGAATTTTCCTTGTGATACTCAGTGAAGTCAGAGCCACTTTTCATTGACGAGGGCTCCATAGACGAAGTACAAACTCAAAGGATAGCTGAAGAAACACCGAGTCCCCATCTACAGGATCATCAGTATGGTCAAACACCTAGTTATCAAATATCGAGAAGACCTCCACAGCCACCTCCTCGTGCAGAGGTAACGTGATGATCAACATGCATTTCTATTCATCGTTTTAAAAATTATCTTCAACAACTTCGCTCTTCGTTTGTGAACACCTGAGCCTTTTATCAAGTCCCTAATTGTCGATCAAGGATGACGAATCCTTAATAGTAATCATAACAACCTTCAGGTCCTTTTCAACCAGTGAAGTTTGCAATATTTGAGTTCGGACTTTGGACTGAAACTTTTATCGATAGAATTTTTAAGTGTTTTAATTCGACTAATTTATTATCTCATGATACTCTTCTCACATGGATTTTGAGCAGCGTGAAATTTCCTTGCCTAAATTTTGATTATTTTCCTCACAAACGATTGCAATATAAATTGCCACGTCAGCAAAGTGTACTACAACAATCCGAAAACTTGTTGTAACTTCAAGGTTTTATTTCATTGTATCTAAGTTTTGAGAATTCAGGAAACTAACATGTTTAAAATGCTTGGAAAATTTATTTGTACAATCTTGCCGAACTCACGTTGCATCTTTTCTGATTCTGTCTCATTTTACATCCGAACGTATTCTCGTGCAAAATGAGTTTATAAGTTACTGCAGCTAAAAGCCAGTCTGTGAAAACATTAAAATGTTTATTTTTGATGTTTGGCGAGTAAAAAACACTGGACTGTTCTTCTTGATGTAAGGGAACATTGGTATGAAAAGTTTTCTATTTTCATACTAGTATAAATCGCCCAGACTTGGTATTACATGGACACTAAGCGCTGCTGCAGTTTTTAAATCGTTTTTTCATACCATACAGTAATGATTTCACATTCTATGTTCTTCTTGATTGTAATACTCTTGCCATATCTGCCATTTTTCCACATGTGCCATGCCATGCCATGCCTTTAAACAACTAGGCATATCAGCATTATTTATTTACATTACAACCGTGCAGTTTCCTATGAATATTTAATTTGCATTGTCGTTATACTGATAATATTAAAACAAAGACCAGTTTCCTGAGTCTCTCACTATTTAATTTTGAAAAACTGCTTTTACAGGTAATGTTTTAATTTTCATTCAATCATGGGGTTGAAGAATGGAGACTTTCGAAATTTCTCACTGTCCTATAGTATCGAAAAGAATTTCTTTCAATCAACAATTATATGATCCAATTACATTTCCCATGTTTTTCACATTTTCATGTTAGTATCATGATTAAGAATTCACTTTGCCTCGTTTGGATCACTCTTAACAGCGACGCAGCACTAAGCAAGCTAGGTCTTGTCAACATGAACCAATTGTTAAAGAAGTTTAATATATTGCATGGCAGTTGCTTTGGTTTGCCTTCCAAAAGGTAAAACATGAGAGTTGTACAGGGAAACCAGTTTTGTTTACATCATAGCACAGCTATGCCATGGTTTGAAGACGCGATATGCAAAAAAAATTTTTAACCCTGCAATTAGAAGTACATTAGGTAAGATTTGGCCAAGGACTTGAAGTAAAGGCCAATGACAGCTGTCAGACCAAAGTTCTTACAAACTTGGATAAACTAGGATAAGTCAGAAAGATTTATCTAATCTTCGGAATTTACACAAAGTATCAATGAATTCATAAACTCTATCATTATTCTTCGTCCTTTGCAAATCTACTTCAGTAGTATTCACAATCAGATCGATACGTATATTATTTTTTTATCAATACAAAACCAGTATCAAAATATACCAATTTTTTTCCTTCATATATATATATATATGTATATATATATATATATATGTGTAAAAAAAAAAAAAAAAAAAACAATTGGTATGTTATTATATTGGTTTTGTATTTATAAAAAAATAATGTAGTCATCATGACATCATCATTGGCTTTAAGTTCTGTTGAAGGATGGATATGTAATTTATTACTACTTGATGATGATCAAATGTCGTGATAATTTGCCAATCACAAATCTTTGATCTAGAAATTCTTGAAAATTTAGAGTATATTTAACAAGCCATAATCAAATTTTCTCTAATTAAAATGAAAAATTGAGCAACCTGCCATTAATGAATCTAGAAATTTTTCTGGGGCTTAGTAAGGCTTAAGTATAATAAAAGGAGAAGTATTCTAATTGCTAGATTCAATTTATAGTTTCTTTGCACCTTTCAACTGGAATTCATTCATTTGGGAGTAATAGCAGACAAGATTTGCAATGGGTTATATATTAGGATTTATTATCTGTTTTCAACATAAAACAATCATAAATTTTATATTAACGAAATAGCATAGTCATATCAGAATTAAATAATTAAAAAAAAACTTATAGAAATAGAATGAACACAAATATTTACTTTTGTAGAAAATCTCAATTGATTTACTGTAATGATGAACCCGTTCTTGCTCATCATATGTTCTTGGAAAATAGACTTGAGATTACAGGTGAATTTACATACCTATATCTTAGAGGTTTATTCGTTAAAAATCAGAGAAATTATGAAGAGACAAGAAACTTTCTGGATAAATATATTAACATGATCTGTGTTATTAGCCCAATTGTTGAGTTTAACTTTTTCAAACGGTGATAAGCCCCAAACTCTGTGCATGAGTGATGAGAAGAAAGTTGTAACATCTTACTGAAACGATTAAGAAAATTATTCTTATCGTATTCTCAACATTTTGGTGGTATATATTCAATAACTCTGGAGCTGGCTAATGTTGAAATTCAAAATGAGAAATTAACACTATTAGCACAATACTGAAGAAATTGGCTCATAATTTGCGCTACTATTAATTGTAAATAATAGAACTGTCATAAAATGTAATATTTACCAGCTAAAATAATAATGTGTAACAGTATGCTTCTCTGCTTACATTTACCTGTTGTAGCTACTGCTACTAAGTCTTGAAGTCTTATTACCCAAACTTCATTCGAGATACTAATGCGGAAATAATTGAATCATTCTCTTGACAGATTTCAGTTCAGGCTGTAAAAAGAAGACTGAACTTGGAAGTCGGTTCCACAGGCACAAGTCAGTCCGGTTTTAAGGCTCCACGAGGAAAGCGCAGACGATCTGGATCTAATTCTTTAACTGGACATACACCGACTAAAAGTGAATATTTGTTTTCTAAGTAATATTACTGTAAGGTGAAAACTCTACTTTCTTTCTTGTCTGGTTTTTTATGTCCGAAAAATGTCATTATTTGCCATAGAAAATTAGCTATTTCGATTATTTTATTGGCAAAGAAAATGTTCGATTTACAAACAGTAATCGGCTGAGTTACTTGATTTAATTCAAATACAAAAACCTTTTTGCGACAGTGGTCTATTTTCTTGAACAAATGGTTAGGAAATTTATGTAAAATTCAGCGCGACATTGAAATAGGTTATATTATTCCTTGTTTGTTTCTAGTGCTATGATTTACATTTTGCAAATTTATGGTAATGCTTGTAAAATGTTATGGTTCTGAACGTCGTACTAATCATAATTCAATCATTTAACCTTTACAGATAAGACTGTTGAAAGGACAAGATATGATACGTCTTTAAGCTTGTTAACCAAAAAGTTTATACATTTGGTCGAGAACAGTCGTGACGGTGTTGTGGACTTGAATGTAGCTTCTGAAAAATTGGAAGTTCAAAAGCGGCGCATATACGACATAACAAATGTGCTTGAAGGAATTGGGATACTTGAGAAAAAGAGCAAAAACAACATACAATGGAAGTAAGTTTTAACCACGAAAATTTCAACCTTGAAAGTTTAGTAATTTTTAATTAATTTAAAATCAGATATTTTCTTGCTATATTCATTACTTTGAATTTATATTATATTTCTCAAATTTTCAGAGGTGGTCAACTACCTGGCGAGCAGTTTGACGTTGTTGATCTGAGGAGAGAAGTAGCTGATTTGGAAGCTAAGGAAAATACATTAGACCGACTGATACACGGGGCTGAAAAGAATTTGCGCGAACTGGGTGCCGATAGACAATATGCCTATGTAACTTACCACGACTTACGTTCAGTAACAGCTTACCGAGAACAAGCTATAATGGCAGTAAAGGCACCACCAGAGGCTACCCTCCATGTCCCCCAGCCCATCAGTCCGTTCGGGGAACCACGGGTGATTTTCTCATTATGAATTTACAAATCTATGAACGAAATTTGTTTCGCATTCAGGCTTCACTCAAAAGTGCTTCACCTCGATTTCGTTGACAATATTTTTGTGGAATACTTATGACAATGCAATTATTCCAACACTAATAGAACGGCTCTGAAAATTTCTCTGTTTCAGTTGCAAATGTATATGAGATCTTCGCATGGTGAAATCGAAGTATTCTTGTGCCCGGATGACCCAGGTTTGAAGGTGTCAAATAGTCCTAGAAGTCCAATGACGAATCCTCGACCAAAAATTGAAATGCCTCCTCTACCTCCTGAACTTCTCGTCAATGGGGGTGAAACCCAGATTGAATCTACCCCCTCGACCACCAGTAGAACCAGCACAGTCACGAATCCTCCCTCTCCCACGCCTACAACTTCCACAGGCCTCAGAGATGCGCTCCTGTGTGAGTCTGATGACTTTGGGCCAATGGGTGGCGGTAGATTCCAGCTGCAAACCGAAGACCAGAACGTCGCACAAGGTATGATATTTCATACCCCGTTTGCTTTGACACATTTCTGCCTCTGTTCCGTGTAACTTTATATTTTTTTACATTTCAACTAATTGTGAAACAAAAAATTTCAATTGACAAGTAATACTTTATCTGCTGCAGAGATTTATGAATAATCCCTCCTAAATTCAGGCGCCATTTTGAGTAGTCTGTTGTTAGATATAAGGTTTTACCAGAGTATTCTAGAACCTCGAACATATTCTTAGTGTTGCCAACTGATTCATATTTCATTCCTATGTTATTCCTTTTTTGCCCACCATGAAGATATTATTTTATTTTATTTAAATTTTTTTTTTTTTTTATCTAAAGTTAATGAAGGTTTTACGATACAGCACAATTTATTTGTTTATTGATCGTCAATAAGATAACATCTTCATTCAACTTATAGTTTCAAAATCCATTTTTATTTGAAAAGTTACTGTAAACGTTCGTGTAGATAACTACCTAACTGTTAAAAAATCTTTGACGTTTTTATGCTCTAATCACAGTTAATTTTCTCATAACGAGGAACTAGAAAAACAAATACCGCATTTGTCACACCAGATTGTGAGTGCTTTTATGTGCGCTTATTAACTAGCTTCATTTATTTGTATTTCATCTCGTTCAATATTTCATTTTTTCTTGGCACTGCTAACGTCAACCATTCTCCATGCATTTATAGATTTTCTTGAACTGGTAAGCATGTGGTAATGAATGCTTGAACGGAATTTATATTCCGCAGTGACTCTTACTCGTTTTTTCCACTCTGATTAGCACAATTTTCCAGAAATCTTGTTCATTCTGGATAAGATACACTTACATTTTTTTTCTTTTATTTCCTGCATGAGATTTTATTAGCAAATTATTTTATTTTTTCTGCCACTAATGTATGATTTATTTTCTATTTTTTAATAAACACTATTGTTAAACATTCGTTGGGTGTATTTGTATTATTTGAGATGTAAGCAGGGTATCTACTATTGCTGTTTATTGGTGCCGAAAACGAAGGTCTACTTCCGAAAGTAATTTGCACCGGTCATTTCAACTTTAAACTTACTTGATTAGTATCAAGAGCAATGTTGTCCATTTTTTTCGTAGTGATGCAGTAAATTCTTTGCGTAAAGAACGTAACTGACCTCGTGAACTTATGTATCATCATTCTTCACGTTTCTGTACCAAGGATACATGTCTAAGGATGTTCTAAGACTGTAGCTCATTGTGATTTAAAGCTTGTAATGAAATACCTCTTCGTATTTGTAAGTGAAATAACAGGTAAGAAGAAAGGCCTCCAGAGACTGCTTGCTTAAATGCAGTAACATCCTACAGGCTTTGTACATATTGGCATATCGAGCAACACGCACAGTCTGATAATTTGAAATGCAAAAACAGGGTAGCTGACACGAAAAACAAATCAATGTATGAATATGACTTGTGAGAATAGAATGCAGAAATAAGAAGAAACTTTGACACTATTTTATTGTTATCGTTATTTTCACTAGGCTGACTATGTTGAACTGACAGCCAATGATTAGCCGCTCCCTGTTGGAGCTCTGGCTGTGACTTGTGTGTTATTTGAAAAAAAGTCACATCACAGGCTGAGTTCTAGTTAGGTAACGGTTTTGAGCAGCAAATTGTGTGATATGATAAGGTATGTTTTAGAAATATTCTTGCACTTTATTGATTATCTTGGAAAAATTTATCCAGTCAGGTTTTACTATGGTTTTACCCATTTTCATTTGCTCAAATATTATATCGCAATTTTTAGTAATATGTTCCGTCTCTTAAATCTTAATTAGCAATTTGCTAAGAACTCTAATAATTTGAAATCATTTATGACTATATTGAATTATGCTATGTACATGTTTAGTAATGAAGAGGATATGAATGCACTTGTTACCTAATTTAAATAAGATGAAAACTGCGAGGGTAATTTTATGTGTTAGATTGAAAAAATTCAAGAGTTCTAAGTCAACCTCTTCAAGATGGCTGTATGACGATTACTGTGCAAATGTGATCATTAAATGTTGGCCTTACGATTAGCAATGTTATTACAGTATATTACATGCACGAAAAATTTGGTGACTACATAAACCCTTCGCATTCTGCTTGGAAACTATCTTTTAGCGCATGATAGCAATTGAGATTATCTGTATACAACTGTGGCTATCGACATAAAACTGCTTTGATACTAACTTCTTAATTAAGGTGAAAATGTGATTTTAAGAATAATCAACTACTCCTATATGTGCGCTAATATTATAATTTGAGACTACAAACTTGTAATGAAGATATTTTTTCAGACAAGATATTTTACTCAAAAGACAAGTGAAAACAATTTTTTCAGCAGTTCGCTGTATATTTTGAAATTTTTCGATTGTCTGTTTCAGATGTGAACATTCTAGACTTTGATGAACCGCTGCTTCCGTTGGAACCACCTCTCTCGGAGAACGATTATTCATTCTCGTTAGACACAGGAGAGGGCTTGGCGGATCTCTTCGATTTCCAGTTCTAGGAACACCATTATTATTACAGTTTTTTATTCTGGGTTCGTCTCCGAGTCAAACTTAGGAATTACAAATATAACTCTGTACCTGAAAACCCTGGGGTTCTAACTCCACGTTTGGTCAATCATGAGTTATCTCTACCTCGAAAATCAGCATTAAAACTTTATACCTAGAAATTAAAATTACCATCTCAGGTTTTATACAGATCATAGATCGTACACATTTTGGTAAAACACATATTAGGTACCCATCATAGAAGAATCCTATTTGTAATAAAGATTGCATGTAAAAATTCTGATTCAGGCTGGTGTTACAGTGCCGATAAAAAAAAATCAGATCGTATCGAATAATGGTAGAATTACAAAAATTCAAGTAGAGACACTAATTTACAATTGGCTTACTTTAGTGTGAGAATCTATCTGAAGAGTGGAATTAGACCTCTATGGCTCTCCGTTACAGAAAAAAAGTGCAGTAGGAGGAACGCGAAAAAATATATTCATATATGCATAATATATGCATAATACACATGTATGAAAAAGCGGAATTAGGGTTTTGTAACAAGCGATAAGAAAAAAATTGAAAGAAAATGTAGGACCCGCGGTTATTTTAATATCCTGAGTTGTCTACTCAAAAAATCTTTCTTCTATTGTACGCTTAGTTAACCTGAAATTTTTTTTGTACAGAATATTGAAACAACGTTCCATTTACGAAATGATAGCACGTTGCATTTTATATTTTATTATGTTACTGCATATTATTGAATTTTTGAATTTTTTTTTCAGTTGTGTAGAGTCTGTATTTGTTTTGTACGTACTTTATTTTCAATGCTTTCTTGTTGAGGACACAAAATGTTTATCATATTAATTATCTCTCTTCTCGTTTATTGTGTATACATTGTATTATAGTACGTTCATAGATTGGATGTCAGAGTTTTTATCCTCGTGCATGCTCGTTGAGCAGCTAATAAAGTTGTTCAAAGGGAAAATTATATTTAAACGTCCCTACCTTAATACTTTTTTTTTTTTATTTTTTCAAATTTGGATTACTTGTAATGAATTTACCTCCCGCTGTATATTAAAAGGAAAAAAAGGGAGTAGATATAATGTCGACTTACATACCACAAAAATTGATATCCTCACTGTAAATGTACTACTACCTACAGATTACCTGTTAACCATTGGGTATCTGTAAATCTGTAATGGATGGAGACGGACTCGTGCATCGTACAAGAAATCCCCTAGGTTATTATCACATGTAAACGCATATTTAATATTATTATTATTATTAATATTATTATATCTAAGATATTACCAGGATATTGTACTATTCTGGACCCAAATAAGAAGCTTCTAAAGCAGATGTTTCTGTATCGGTACGCTGAGTGCAATACGGTAAAATAATGAAACAAACTTGGATTACTATGTTCATAGAAAAATTCACAAATACAAGTAAAAAGCGAATGACAAACCGTCGTTTCCTCAATCAAAGTATTACCCAAAACACGTCTGTGCACACGAAGCAGAACCAATATTAAGAAAAAATTGGGAATGATTTATGTAAGATATTGACCGAAAATTATGCATCGTCCTAAGCTCAAATATGCAACGGGTTGAGTCACAAAAGGAAAAAGTACATTTTTCGTTTGCTTTTCACTTCGGTGCTCCTTTCGTACTCTAGCTGCTTTTTAAAAAGAACACAAGAGAGTCTTTTATTGGTAAATTATCGAAATTTTATCTACAATTTCTTTACAAAAACATGTTTCACAGGGTGTATAGAGAAACGTCAATTTTAGAAGCTTCTTACGGATGTACCCTAACATAGAAACTTAGCGTACATCCAAAGCCATAGTGCCTACACAACAATTATCACACATTTCTCAGATTGTAAATACTTAACATACTTATATACCAAGATCGCTACGACAAAATGAGAGACAGAAAAACATAGCCGACTTCTTCATTGTGGTTATAATAAGGTGTGGATATATATATATATATACATATATATATATACATATGTATATATATATACACATTCATACATATATATGTATCAATTAGTTATTTTTAATCATTACAATAATTATTGAATTGAAAAAAATGTTAGTTTATATAGTTACTTATTATATTGCACTGTAATCAAACGCTATGGAGGGTAATACAGGACATTTTTGAAGAGTCCGGTGCTAATATAGTCTCCTAGTAGAGCAATGCCTCTCAAAAGTTGGAGAGTGATACCATTTGTTCCGAAGGTGGTTAGAGTTCAATTATTTCGCATCATATGGAGCTGAGTCATTGGGTAGCCATGGACATTGTCTCTTCCTATCCGTCGAAATGTCAAGTATCACACTATACTGCTACTTACCGCTGTAACTCCAGCATTATGGAAAAAATTATGATAATTTTATTTTTTCCATCTTCAGAAAGAGCACGCTTTTTTATAAGTACTATACGCAATAGGCATTCTCAAACTTGGCCCTTCAACGACCGAAATGTTTTTCATATCGATGAAATTAATTTCCAGAACTATAAAGCGAATAAGATCAATCACATATTGAAACTGGAAAATAATTTACAGTGTCGTGTTGCGATTTTATGATTTAAGTCTTCAACAATTCTCAATATTGATTTCTTTCTTTCAGTGATATTTTCTAATGCTATATATTTATATTGTGCAGTCTGTTGAATAATTTTATCTAAGTATGCATCGTGAAAAAGCTAGTTGAGTATGCCCGAAGACTGATAGGATTATCACTTTTTACAGTCACACTTTCAGTATGCTTGACGATATGGGAGAACTAATTTGTAATACTGCATGCTTTCATTTTCACATGAAACCGAGCTATGAGGAAATGTCTGATTCGCAATTGACGTTTTTTAAATACATCCATACCATTCATGGATCGTCTGACATATCTATCATAAAAATACAATAAACAAAACGTTATGAATTGAAATATACTAAATTGTGTGGCTCAACAAAATCAAATCTGTAAATGCAAAGAGTTATTCTTAGATATTGAAAAGTCGGAATCGCGATGACATTTTTCAGATTAATGTGCTTTTATAGTGGCAAAATTTCATTCATGATTTGTCAAGAAAACTACATATTTTTAAAACATATTTTCAAAGGTGAAGTCGGTAAACATTTCATGTCAAATTCTAAGTTCAAGGATCGGACATATGAATGCTTAGTTGAGGGATGTTCGATTCAACATTTTCTTATTATTGAGCATGAATTGCTAACGATACAAAGTGAAGAATGAGATAATACAATAAGTGAAGGTAACGATTTTGATTGATGATCCTTGCGGACAAATTTGATGTCAGCTGCCTAAATCATTTAACAGACTGCTTGAGGTTGGTTTGGAAAATAAGCATAATACCAATACATCAAATTATACCGATTGGCTGATGAGCCAAACGTTGGATCGCCTTGGCTAAACCCTGCTGAACACCAGTACAGAAAGTTATGAAATATACCCTTGTGTAACGTGATGCAAAGTACGAAACGGACTATTTATTACTTCCCAATGTCTTCATCCTCGCCCGTCAAACTGTCAGCGTATTGGTTGTGAATACATACAGGTAAATTTAAAGAAAACCCTTATTTTGAATATCACCAGACTAACGCCGTGTAATTTGCAAAGCTTGTTGTAAAGTTGCCCTCCCCTCATTGTTGTATTTTGATAACAGAAGTCAACAAATGACAACATAAATTATACGTAAAATTAAGTAATCCTTGTAAAAGGAATTAGGAACGAAGATGTGTCCGAATGAAAAAATCTAAAAATTCGGCATCTAGATGGTTTATAAGCAAATTTGGTACAGATTGTCATTTCTTGACATCCAATTTTTATAAACTTGGTACTACTGCCACGTTTATGGCAAGGTATCAAGGCTGTGGATTAAGAAAAGAGAAAAATATATGGATATGGGTACAAAAGTTTTTATTCCATGATAATTCTGGGCAAAATTTCTACTGTCGGAAAAATTAAATTGTCTGTTGTTTTCAATTAACTGGAATAAAACGCCATTCTTAATCCATCGTTCGGTTGACGAACTGGTTTACTGTGACGGATGTTGAATCTGAAAAAATTGTTTGATTTCAGATGCCATGCTCAGTGTTTCGTATACCTTCACCTTGATCAAGTCTGTAAACTTACGTTGAAAGATGTGAACGGTTTTTTTTTTCTTCACTCAACCGGTTTTGTACTCGAATGTAGCATACTGTGCAGGCTTTCGTACGAATCCTGGAAAGTAAGAAATTTTCAAGATTTCACAGAGTGTAATGATGAACAGTATTTCGTCTCGTTAAGTACTTGTTTGTCTCGAAAAAAATTCAAACATCAATTATACCGGGCGACGGGTCGGTGTCGATTCGCGCGCAGTATTTGGATTGGATCCCGAAGTGCATTGCGACATGGTTGCGCGTGCGCAGTGGTAAAAAACAAAAATGTCGGCAGTTGGCAGCCGCCGTTTCTAGCCGAGAAGAGACCGACAGGAGATCTGGCTAAAATCGCCGTGCATCCTCGCACGCGAATGCCGCATCACGCGTGCCGAAACCTCCGGCGTTATTGTAAATACTTGTGAATAGTGTATCTAGTTTTAGTTTTACGATAAAGTCAGGGTGAATCGATAAAAGAAACCGTGGAAAATCTTGCCTGTGAGTTTGCGGATTTCCGCGTATAGCGTCTATCCAACGAATCCCGGAACTGTTTTATCCAATCCCGCGATAATTATATCCAGCTAATAATTCACAACCGTGTTTGTTCTACCCCGAAGACCTCGAGGGATACTATAAATAGTGAATATTGTTTGTAAAAGTCAAACTCTCAAAAATCTCTTTGTGTTTTCGTGTTGTCAAAAATTCGTCCGGGCTGCCATTGCTGGTTGGTTGCCTGCTGCCGCTGTACCCCTCCGTGCTTAGAAATGTCATGCCAACCGCGAAAATAATGCTTTTAAATTAAGTCATCCTTATCTCAACTCGTTTATACTCTATTTCGGTGATAATAAGTGTGATTATTCAACGTGTAAAGTGTTTGACAAGGCTATGAAGTGGCTACCCGGAGGCGGGGGCGAACCGGCACCCCCCATGCAGCTGCATCACCCCTCTGCCAACGGCCACATACCCACCGTTCGTACACAAAAACGTTATAAATAATTATTAATTAAGATTCGAATCATTTTACAAACACTTATGCCCCGCCGTCTCGCTACTCCTTCCTCTCGCTCCCTCTTTTCCTCCGTCCAACCCTTCTTAAATTGTAATTCCTGGATGTCAGTAACCTGGTAAATTTTTCATTTTTTTTTCATTCACGTCTGTTTAGACTGTTGTCAATAATATTTTGTACTCTTCAACAATAACGATATGATATTAGAAAAATTATTCTTAAGACAGCATTATTTTCGATATCTATTTCGTTTTTATACTGGCCATTTATTTTTTCTTTCCTATTGTCTAGGAGGCAGAACAATGCGCTCAAATTATGGCAGGTGGCGATGGGGTTCGTATACAATCGGGGCAGATCGCCCAAATGGGTATTGGCAGGGCTCAGGACGACGCGACCGTTGGTTACGTTTTCCAGAGACCAACAGAACAAGACTTCATTCCGCAAACTTCGAGCTATCAAACAAAGCAGCCAGCCAGGGCTTGGGCCCTTGCCGACGATGCCATTATCGATAGTGTGAGAATTAAATTAATTAAATTACTAATTTGAAATTTTTGCTAATGTGATTTTATTATTCAGCTGAAAAAATATGCTCGCTGTGTTTTACTATTTTTTATTACAAATGGTCGAATTACATTTTCGAAATTCTTTTCAGAACCATGACAAGTGGAAATATCCAATGACCAAACTAGGCGTACCTCAACAAAGCCAACCTCAGCAGCTTGGCTTGCAAGCCATGAACAATGTTCATCTACCCTACGAGTTGCACACCATGCAACTGAAGGTTAAGATTGTTTACAGTATACACATATAATATTATTAATGTCATTGTTCAATTCTATTTTTATTGCCTATCAATAACAGCGGCATTTGTCACGCTTTATTATGTTTTTCATCTTTTTATAAAGGTGTTGATTTATTGAAATCAAAATCTATTTATAATTATAGTTTGAATTGGTAGTGGGTTCAGAAGTGTGAAACCACCAGAAATGGGACTGCTATTTGAGGATAAAATATTCAAGATTCCATGATTTAAACTGCATAATATTCCCTGCCTTGCAAAACTTGATAAAAAGTTCGCAAAGTTTCAAAACGTACTTAAAAATTATATTATAATTTGCTCACTCTCAATTTCTTGTCAATTCTTTTGCTTATATTTTACTAACATGTTTCTCATTTTTGTGATAAAGCACATTAAAGAGAGCTCTGTAATAGTGTTAAACATTATGTTTTACCACAAAACAGACATCAACATTAAGTAACATGTGTTCATAATGCAGCCTGTATAAGTTTTAGTTCTGAATCAATGCGAAGCCACGTTTAATATAATCCAAAAAATGTCTGCAAGAGATGGTCGGTAGAAGTAAATAAGCAAGCAGTAATTCAGAGATGAGGTCGAGAAAAATTTCAACACGACGTAAATAAAATTTGATAGGTAGTTTCTAAAGAAATATCTGAACAAGTATTTTTTCTCCGGGCAGCAAAGTTTCCATTAGTTAGCAAGTTGGCTAGTTGACTAACAAAAATTTTGAAATATAATTCATAAGTTTCGTTTTTGGAGAATACAACGTTTTACCATTTAGACGAAATTTATTCTCCAGAATGGAAATTCATGTGTACTCGAAAAATTCTTTTTGCCTATATTTCCCGCAGAAAACCTTTTGTAGTGTTTAATTAGTGCTTTAGTTGAAGATTGTAGCATTGAACAAATGGCAATATCATTAGCAATGAGAATCGCGAAGAATAGTAATTATTGAATACTATTCATCTCTTTTCACCGAAGTACATTTTTTTCTGTACCTCAAACCACCTTACGCACTCAAAATTCATTTCTTATTATTTTGCCAGATTATTTGTAACATATGCCAGCATTGAATAATGCGCCTGAAGTTCCAATCGACTTGATCGAAAATTCAAGTTAGCACTAATACTATTCTGCTGATGAATGCCTGATGAACAAATGAAACCCTTGCATCTGTATATCGAGAGTACGAAAGAGTTGAATTAAGACAAAATTCTGCATCACTCTACTTGTTTATTATTCAACTCTTTTCGATCAAGTCTGTTCAATCATAACTTCAGGTACATATTGAATAAACGTATTTCAACAGAGATAGAAACCACCATCCGTCGGCATGTTTGATTTTCAACATACAATTCAACTGAAAAATTTTAAAATCTTTGAAATCTAGTTTGAGTGCAAAGTTATGTATTTTTGATTTTTTAGATGTTTTTATTATGCAAATTTTATGTGTAAGATTTGTGGCAAATTGATCGCAATTTACTTGTTGTTGAGACATCTTTGAAGAATTGTTTTTTCACTATTCAACTCCAAATTTAATGAAATAAAAAAACCGTATAGTTGAATTATCTGTGAGAATCTCTAGTACCGGAAGCACCAGTATTCAATGCACTAATGAACAGTAGAAAATTATGAGCCTTTACATTCATTCTCAGACTGAAAGTTATGTTTTTGCCATGTTTTAAATTTTGATTGATCAACTAACTTTCATATTTTAGAATTACGTAATGTTACTGGAAATGAATCTGGGCTGGGGTTTTTTTTTCTATCATTTAATCACATCTAATATTTTTAAGAAATATTTTGGCATACACACTCTGAGAAATATATTTCCTTCTCAGAGATTTTAATTGTGAACATAATTCTACGTACTATTGCTTTTTATGCTCTTCTCTTCTCTCTGTTCCTATTGAGTTAAGTAAGTGCTTTAAGTTTGGAACGTTAACTTAAACAGAAATATCATAACAAGCTTATACCAAACTATGCTTTTTTTTTTACAATTTGTTGAATTAAATTTCGTTGAAGCAAAGTATTAGTACAAACAAATCATTATAAATAACTTCAAAGAAAGTGAATTCCTAAGAATCACGATTTGGAAATTTTCTTGCAAGATATAATAGCAAGGCTGTTGAAAAAAAAATCGTTTTTCATTTCATGATCTTGTTGATGAATGAAGGTTTACCAAAGAAAAATATACCAAATTTCATTCACAATAATAAGTGTCTGTTAAGTCTCGTACCTAAACTGAGTTTTAACTATTTCTCACATAGGAGAAGTGCCTTTTTTACTTTTCTCAGAGTAAGTGTCGATCTCCACCAAGTAAACTTAATGTTCATGATTTGATTTGGCATTTTTGCAGAGTGGTGGTCCAGGGGCGGAGCATTTGGTGTATCTCAACAATCAAATGGCGCCGCAGCATCAGGTTGCTCTGTTTCATCACCAGCAGCAACAGCAGCAGCAACAGCAGCAGCAACAACAACAACAGCAACAACAACAGCAATTCAGAAATGGCCAGGTAAGTTTTGTCATTTTAAATATTGTATTTCAGGCCGCAACACATATGATGAACATACTTGTTTGTACTTCTGAATTGATACTTGGCATGATAGCCCAAAATATTGAGAACAACTAATGACACTCTGGATGATTCGATTAGAATTAAATTATTAAGGTGGATGATATAACGGAAGGAGTATCGATACTTCAATAAACCCAACTAAAAAAATTTGCGTAGACTAGTAATGACGAGATAATAATGCTTGATATAAATCACATTCCTCTGTTCTTGGAGTTATTACAAGAAGTAAATAATACTTGGAGAAAGTATTGGAAAACTTTTTCTTAAATCTAATGTTGGGGAAAAGTAAACTCTCTTTTATATTACATTACATTCTCTTTTACATTACTGTTTACTTCTATTACTATTACTGAGTAATTCTTATAAGTGGTGTGATTTTCATAAATAGTTCACTTTTCCTTATATGTGTGTAATTATTAGAATCGTGTACATTACAGTTTTATAACAACCGCGTTCACTGCTATCACAGAGAATCGAAACGATTGCACATAAGTTGCATGTTTATACTTTTGGTAGATTTGAGTTTTTCTATTCTTATTAATTATCGTTTACTTTTATGGACCTCAAAATTTTTTGTTTACATCACATTTGGCATTGTTGTATAACTGCATACGTACCTATGTGTGCTTTTACATGAGAAACGTTTTCCAACCCACTAATAACGTTATTTTTTCTTGTCTATACGGGGGATTTTATAAGTAAGGTTCAAATTTGCAAACTAAAGTTAATGTGTGAGCATTTTCAGGAAAAATCTCTATTTTGTGAGTCTAGGATTGTCTAAAATTCAGGGAATTACCCTGACCAAAGGAAATATACTTACATTTTGCGAACTTACTCGATGCTCCCGATATAAATAGTTCTTCTTACATTGAGTAATTACGCTCTTCAAACACTTGCAGAATAGAACTGTGCAAAAAGTAGTTGGAAATTTTCTATTTCACGTTTCGTTTATTCTCTGACTATAGATGTGTTTACACCTACCGTTCGTAAGTCTCATTCAATAAATCTCGTATAGTAATTGCTTAGTTATGCGTACGTCGATGATGAATAATATACATTTAACATGTGATGATAATTGTCGAAGACATTGCCACCCATAAAAATTCATTCAATCTTTCATATCTTTTTCTTTACGTTTCCTCAACGAATCATTCTCAATATGATAATGAAACAAATTAAATTGCGTTCCCGCGTACGTGCGTTGCGTATATTACGTGTCCAGAAATACCCACGCTTGAAGAACCCACATCTTTTATAAATCGCCCACAAATGTATCTCTTCTGGGTGAACCGTAATGTTTTCTCTTTTTTTTTATTACTGTTCTTGTTGTTATTTTTTCTTATTGTAATTCGCTATTTTCTCTCTCTCTCTCTCTCTCTCTCTCGCTCTTTCTGCATGTGACATCACGTTGTATAATAACGCGCGTCAGGCGCTGCACGTATAATCGCGAGCAATTATTCATTTCATGATGCTTGAGAAAACGCGGGCTGTCGTGTTTCATATACCTGCGTATGTACTTACGCATATTAAAAGAATTTGTTTGTCTCAACAGCAAGTAGGCAGTTACTAACAATTCTGAGATTAGGAACTTTTCCATTCATCATGTTCACCAAGAATTGGTCAAAGCTGCATAATTTTTTCCACAAGGTGAAACACAACAAAACTAAAGTATACGTTTTATTCTAGAAAATTGGATTCAATTTTAATAAAACTGTACCTTTTGAAGTATTGAGAATACTGAAGTCACAAGCCTCAATTTTGAAAATCTCGGCCTGATTGTATTTTATTTGTTCAATCGTCGTAAACTATAGCTCAATTTATTAATCGGGATTTGATTCTGAATAAATACATAGTCTTCAATACATTTTTCATCGAGCTCTTGAGTTAATTGACCAAACATGGTGTCTCAAGTCAATAGACGTTTTAAACAATAAACCTGCTTTTTTTTTGCTACATGTAAACATTAAAAATCTATATCAAGTAACTAAATCCCCGAGAATGGTTTACCAATAGAGTGGGGACTAAACTTTGTGGAGCTTAAGGTCTGTTTCTGCAGTTTTACTTTGCACCGCTTATAGGATGTCGTGGTAATAAAATTTATATTGATAAACTTCGGTTGTGTTTTCTAACAAATAAAAATGTCATCGTCATTTACTGAATTCATACAATTGAAAAAAATTTGTCAAATGGTCCCAACTGACTTTCTTTAATTGAGTATAATAACATTAGTTTATAGTATAAAATAGTTTATAATATATTAGTATAATAACTTCTGAAGGTGTGATAAACCATTTGTTATATATACGTAATTGTTTCCGACCATTTTGATCGGTTTTGGTGTCACTTAGCGCGGTAAGCGAAATGTAATCGCAGCCTAAGGGCGGGTTTTCGGCAAACGATGCCGTCTGCGATGACTCCGGAACGTAGAAAGGCGAAAGCCATCGAAGAAAAGAAAAAGAATTAACTCCATGGGCGTTTGCAAGGCTTCGTGCCGTTTTGGGGTTCCTGCCAATCGATGTCAAGGCCATAATTTGACCATTGGGCAAGCTAAAACCGGGCTCGAGGCAGTGACCTTCACTCTACGGGAGTGCAAAATCCCGACTGAAGATTGGGTTTATACTTTTATTTTATCCCCTCATACTTATTACCACATAAGCGTACCGCTTTTGCTCGGAACTGCACATGTTTACTCTAAATTTAATTATCACCGTAGTAATGCTACGAAAACGACGAAGTTTTATCCTAGAAGTTATTGCGATTAAGCGACGATCGCATCGGTGAAGACCAAAAAAACTCTGACTTCTGTTTTCCACATGCTGCAAACATCATTAAGGTGTTTACCGAAGGAGATACGGTAGTCATTCTTTACCGACCGAGTAAAATGTCACTTATTTTGTCTATTACCAGAGTCTATAACGCATTGTTGACATCAGGATACCACAGATAACTTAATTCTACAAGCAACTCCTGACAAAAATGTTTTAAGAGTTTTCTGTTTCATGTTGGAATAGCGTCAGAAAAGTTATTCCTTCAATTGGTGATAATTCCATTTAAGGAATACGTTTTCTGCCATTATTATTGTGTAAATATTGCATGCAGAATTGCACTAGCTATGATTTTTACGGGTCATCACGGATAGGTTTTGATAATAGATAAAATACATAAACGACATTTAACTTGATAATAATATAACATTTATCATTTGAACTTAAATTTAGAACGTTGACGAGCAAAAGAATGTTGATGACGGATAAAGATCGATTATCATTGAAAAAAATTTGGTTGATTGTGCGACAAATATGGGTAGGAAGTGAACGGGTTGAGAAATGGTGCTAAAAAACTAAATATTATATTTTAATCTTATTGTTATGTTGTTATGATGCTGGGATGCGATAAAATGTTAAGTTTTTGTATACGTGAACAATCGCTATGCCGATCAAACTTTGACGAACCACTTGAATTTCGAGTATTAATAATGATCTTACGTAGATTTATTATTAGAAAAGGTGCGAAATTCGTATCCTAAAAGTAGTTCTATTACGCCGTGAAAAATCCAACCTGTGCGAATATAGCCGCGGTTCGTAGTACACACGCACATTCGCCATTTCTATAAAAAGCTAATGAACGAATTGAATTTAGAATATCAACATCGACTAAAAATATACTTATTATTAAAAGAAAAGCAATACAACATAGATGTATAGTAATAATAATAACGTAATAAATTGTAGAAAGAATTCTAAGTTTGTATCATACGAGTTATTCTCATGTCACGAAAAATAAGCCGGTGTGAACGCAGCTACGGTTCAACATACAGGCGCATTTGCTATACCGATAAAATTGTACAACGAATGATCGTTCGAATTGAAATTTAAAGTATTGGACGATTAGAGGTAAATTGTGAATTAATTGAATTGAGTTAAAAAGCGAAATCGTATCGAGTATCGACGACACGAATAGAGCTGCGTGTATAATTATATATACCGATGTAAACGAGCAGATGAGGTAGGCAGAGTCAAGCGAAGGTGCGAGAAAAAGCCGGAGCTGTGTGTGAAATATTAACGCGAGCGCGGCGGATTGGGTTTTTGGTTGACGGAAGCGCCGTTTGGCGTCGCTGCTGCGGAGCGTCGTTCTTTGTTTCGCAAAGCAGTCTCCGAGTCTCGAGAGTCTCGAGCGGGGCAGGCCGGCAAGGTGAATTCGAGGATTCGACGCTAAAGGGTTTTAGCGCGATATGTAACCGGTCGCGATGTTCAAACTGTTATGAACAGCGAGGTAGAAGGTGACCGCGAGTGATCGTGTAAAAAGTTGGCTGTATATTAGTGTAAAAAGTGTTTAAAATTAAGGTTCTGTGCTGCCCGTGGTCGGTCGGTCGGTTGTGCCGCTCTGCGTGTGTTGCCCTCGGTAAGTTGTGTGTTTGACAGACGCTTCGGGAACGGAGAGAGAGATACACGGCAGGCGAACGCCGGAGCGAGAGAGGCGGGGAAACGAAAAATACGCTGACGGCTCGACGCCGCGCCGTTGCTGCTGCTGCTGCTGCTGCTGCTGCTGCTGCTGCTGCTGCTGCTGATCGAGTTGACGCAACCTAGCCAGCCTCGTGTTCATCGCCGCCTGTAGCGATACAGGAAAGAAGAAGAAGGAGAAGGAGAAGGAGGAGAAGAGACAGAAGAGACAGAATCGAATTTTGCCTCCTTTGCCAAAGGAAGGATTCGAACAAACAAACGAACAGCGCCGCTTCGCGTTGGTCAGCGAATCAACAACAACAGCAGCGACGAGGAGTCTCGCCGCCGCTTCGCGAACGTATAACATAGAAAAACGGTGGAGAGTTTCGGTGTCGGTTACGGCCTGCAGGGCGCGAACAACACAGGCGACTGGATGAAGCCACCGGGGGACCTTTTTCTCTACTGTGACATGAAAGATCTGGGCGCCGCCGACATGGTACCTATCCAAACGCCGATGAACCTTTTTTTTTTCTATCTTTCCTTCTTTTTTCTTTTTTTTGTTCTTGTTTATTCATTACCACCATACTTTTTTACCGGCAAATGAAAATATCCCTCAAATTGCACACCATCGATCGAACGAATCGTGCGCCGCGCCGGTTTGCCGACTGCGCGGCTGACGAGACGAGAGCCGTTCGAGTTTGCCTCGTTCTTTCGGAGCGAAGCATCAATGAATCATCTTCGTCTTTATAGCCCGTGTGGGTCATGTTTGTTTCGCTGAAACGAATTCCTTGAAACTATTCGAACACCTTTTTCCCAGTTGCCACTTCGCCGGTCGATGTCGCAACCGGCTCATTGTGATATACATATACCCACTTATTTACACCCGGAACGCGCGGGCTTGCCTATCGATTTCACGAAAAACACAAATTATAATATATATCAAGCAAGCAACGAAGACTAGATTTCGATACAGTTCTCTTTCCTCTAGAAATTGACACGACTTGGATTCATAGAGGCTGATCATAATTATTCTTCTGTTGCGTTGATCTGGTCTTTCTAACTAACTTGCAAAATGTGTATCACATCTAGATTCTATAATAGACTTTCTATTACGCGTCTGACGACACGTTTAAATAGTGCACAGAGCATATGTATTACAGAGTATACGTATTGCGTATGTGGGTATACCTGATATCGGCGTAGGGGTATCAATTGACAATACGCAATGACACGTATTATTCCCGCACGTATGCTCCTGGGATAAATTTATTACCATTATTATTGTTGTTATTGTTATTATGACATATCCGTGTATATATATAAGGTTCACCAATTGAACACTCGCCGAACGTGCATTGATTTTCTCTTAACTCTTCTCGAGTTTCGTTTCGTATCGTGTCTTGTGTATTCCGTGTGGGGAGGGGGGGGGGGGGCAAACCTCAAAATTCCAAGCACGTGCTTTGATAAAAATCATGATAACAATGCATTAATTACAACGATATATTAATGCCGAAGTAAATCTCGTATCCGTAGCGCACAATCGATGTATAATTCTTGCTGTACAAGAGTCAGACGTGTTTGCAAATGGATTCCTCCTCCCTTTTGCACGTTCCAATAGGAACGAAGCTTTCATTCACAATTAGGTATATATACAGTCGCACAGAGGCGGACGCACTACAGGCAGATGCGATGCAGGGGCGAAAGAGTTCGCTGTTTACATTCGACGCAGTGTTCACACGAATCTATCCGGGGGATGATTTTTAGTTTTTACCTTTTTTAATTTTTTGCTCGCACTGAAGCGGTTCCTCTTATTTCGACTCGTATCGCGGGTCTATGGACGGAAAATTCAAGAGGTGGCAATTTAGGTTCAACGAGATGAACTTAATTAAATAATTATCCTCGATTAACTGAGAGAAGATGAAAAAATGTGTCACTTCGTTCGAAGCAGAAGAACCCAGTTATTGTGATAACTCTGACGGGGTTACGTGGTTGAAGCTATTTTTAAAAATTAGAAAAACATGTTGATTAGAGGATTTAAATCATATGAGATTTATTTTTTTCCCAATTGTATTTTACAAAAATTGTCCAACGGAGATTTTCTCTTTGCATAATTTCTCAAAATTGCATAATTATAAGATCTCTCAAAATTGTTGACACGGGACTCTTGTTCTCACATCTAAATTCGCATTTTGTTTTTTACTCGCAATTGACTGGCTAAAAAGACATTTTTTCCATTATACCAAACCCAACCTATTTCTGTCGCATCATTTAAGAGATGATCGGACTAAAAGATTGAACATTACATAGAAATCGGTACTTTTTATTAATGTTGTTAAGAAATCTTCTTGCAGTGCGTGCAACAAGTTTGTCTCAAGATTTAGCGAGCATATCGCAACGGTTGGCAGCCCTGCGAATTCCCTGTTATCCGTGTCCTTCCAAATAGAAAGAGTCACTTTTACGGATCGAGAATCGAGGATCGGAGGACGGTGCGCGAAACATTTTTTGCCGTAATGAGAACGAAATGTTCTTCACCACCGATAGAGATTGACGATGTATCATTTTTCCCACGAATTGTCTCTTTCATTCCTCCGGACCACGCAGCCAAGCGATTGAAAAACAAACATCGCCGCGCCGCGTGTCTTGGTCAAAAGTGTAAAACCCGACGACCGATGGTCTTGACCTTGTATACCTGCCACAAACCGGATACGCCAAGTCCGTTCTATCTTTCTACCGTCGAGAGACTTCCTTGTCTCTTCGTGTCCAGATCGGTCAAGTTTTCATTATTTTAATCCTATATTATATTCATTTTTATGTGCCGATGTGTGGATGTGGTTGGTACACACATTCAGATATATTGTCGGTGTTTCAAACTTCCGGATGTTGACTGACTCCGGAATACATATGTTGAGCGAATCTTATTTTCTATAATTTTATCACATTTTACATTTTCTTTTCTCCTTTTTTTCTTCCCCTTTCAGTCAGGGTTTAAGGATTGATCGGCCAGAAGAAAACTGTTCTGAAAATTTTTTAGTTATTCACACCGATGAATCAATATCCCTATTATGCGACAGAGATGAATCTGAACAAGTTTTATTATTAACAGAAATTGAAATATTGACAATTTTGACGAAGGCCTTAGAATTGCAAAGACCAAAATTATTCAATTTTGGTGTTTTGGGTTTATCTTGCTCACTGCTCATTTTTTTTAGCGAAGTTGCTCAGTATTCTTGGGGGAATTATTATTAGGGGTATGTAAATTTTCAGAGAATAAATCTATGTCATATGCAAAGAGAAAATTTTTCTAAACACTTTTTTTATGCGCCATTTTATTTTTTTATTTTTCGCCAGTAATAACTGTAATTAATATTTTTTACATCGAAAAATCCTTTTCTGTAGACCTAAAGGTATTGATTATTCAAATTGAAATCAGAGCAATCGGTTGAATTCAAACTTAACGACAACAGAGTTGTTTTCTCCATTTCTGTACAACTATCATGCCGATGATCGATAAACTATATTAAGATTCGGAAATATTGAAAATCTCGTTGAAATAATAATCCGTTAAATACACGTGAGAAATCTAAAATCAGATTTCGCCGAATCCTACATTTGCGAACAATATCTTATGTTGGTTAACAATAATTATGAGGCCGAAGTTAGTAACGTTAACACAACAAAACATCAATGAAAAAATCATTATTATGCACTTTTAGTACGACTTTCAAATATGAGTATATTTCATTTCTCATGGTTTATTAAATCTTAGATATTCCTCAAAGTGCGAATTAAAGATTTTTCCTCAACATGCATCGTCACAGTAACGTTACTAACTTCATTCTCATCAATAATTCGCATTGCATTTTTACGCTTTCTTATTTTCCTACCTATTCGTCGTAATTCTCTACCACTTTTACTAACCGGATTCTTATTCATCTGCGCAAACGTTTGCCACTTTGATAAGTTAAAAGCGGAAGTGTTTCGCGTGGCACTCGGCCAAGTTCTACGTAGCCTACGACCGCAGCTGGCTTTCAAGATCGCGTAGACCTCGTAACGTTTTTCTCACTGTTATTAGACCGTCCGTACTGCTTGCGATTCTTACAAGTCTATTGACATTGAACCCTGGTGTCCATAGACTCTGGATTTTCTCCTTTTTGATCCGGACCTGATCGCGTGCCGATCTCTTTTTTTTCGCGGGAATGTTTTTTCTAGCTTTTTATATATATATTCTATTATAAAATATTCACTTGAGCGTCGGTTTACGTCTCTATCATAGCATTGCATGCGGGGCGTGCGCAAGAAACTTGAGTAAATTGTTGCAATCGACCTTTGATTTAGCCATGTGGCGGCAAAAGCGATTTGTAACTTTTTTTCTTCACTTTAAAACCGACGTTTCACTATTTCTCTGCCTTCTCAGATCAACTACTTTTTCGTCGATATTTTATTGCGGCCGTTTTCAATGAAAAACATAAGTCATAACACATATATAGATGCAAACAGGTGACAAAAAAAAAATAAAAAATTTCAACGTCAATCATTATTTTGGTACCAATCGATGTAGTTTTTTTTTCTCAACTTGGAACTGACTTCAATTTCCAGAATTTACTTGTATGTTGCATACAACAGTAATGGCAAAAAGTTGTAAATCCGATCGATTCACGCCGGTCAATAATTCTCTTCTGCTTATAACATCGCGTTAATTAAAAATACAACACAATTAACTGTTGGACCAAATTTTTTTTTAACTCTGATATTTTCCTCATGTAATTCGGGTGTCGGTGAAACTTAAATTACAAGTTTTAGCCGCACTCCAGGGATGGTGCTTTCTGAAGAGTATATGTATTTACCCATTCAATAAATTATTTCGATCATTAATTATTGCAGTAAGGTTTTCTTCCGACGATGCTACGTGCGGGCAAAGCATCAGGTAAACCCGAGGTCACATCGCTACATGGCGATACGGATCTAAGGATGCATGGAACTAACGTACACTCAGGTCGAAATGTCGGTTCAAACAAAAGTTGAAAAGGTTTCGGTTAACAATAAGCTAACAAAAAGTCTCCGTAATGCGTGATAAAATTTAAAAACGTTTCATTTAAAAGGCAAAGACCCACAATTTTGTTAACAACCTCAGACAAGTAACGCGCATTATTCTATTATCGTTCATCGATAAATCTGCGCTGCTTGTCTAATTCTGCTTCACATACGATAGTTAATTTTATTCGTGATTGAATTCGTCATGGATAGTCATCGTCGATGTATGAAAAAAATAACCCATCGCTTATCAAAATTTGACGAACTGTAATAGATTTTCGCAACAACTGTATCGTTTTACCCATGAAATCCGGCGTTTAAACTTTTTTTCTCTAATCAAAAGGACTTACTTTTTTTTTTTTTTCTTTCATTATATTCAACTTGATGAGGTTTATGTGTAAAGGTAACTGGTAAGTTGCACTTTCCAAATGGCGCTTCGTCCGTTTTGTCGTGTTTTTCTTCTCCATACAATTTTCAACCGACTTTACGTAAGCGAAAATCAACTACCAGCTGTAACGATGTCTCCGAATATCGATTCGCGTGAGTCACATCTTCCCGTACCTTCCAGCCTCAGGACCGACCCTTCGCCACACCCGGGCCCCTCCTTTCTTCTTTCCTTGCTTTCTTTCCTCTCAGGTCTCTCTCGGTCTGCAGCTGCTGTCCTGGAGGTCCTGCAGATGTAGCGCCTCTGATTTACGACTCCTCGGAACAGAATTTCCCCGAGGATTTTACTTTGATCGTAGTTTGAAAATTTCAACGATTTTTCACAATTGTTTTTAACTCGAAAGTCTTTCTTTTTTCCATTTATATGCTTGATTTTTTTTTTTTTTTTTTTTTACCTAGGATTTATGTACTACATGATCATTTTCTCAAAATTATTTCGCCAATACGGATCGCTTTCGATTGTTCATATTAGGTACTGTTTTATAAAACAACGTGAACGATTTCAGTCATAGAATTTTCGTAATGCAAGATAAACATGTGTTATTTTTTTCAATTCATCATCTTGTTTGAATATTATTTGTGAAGAAAGTTTTAGAATTTCGCATGCAGATCACCGTGGTATCCTGGAAGTTGATACAAGTTGAATATTTCATATGACGAGCAGAGACAAGTCATTGGAAATATTTATCACAGTGTTACTATTTCAAAATAAGAATACACAATTATGTGAAAAACAGTTTTGAATATAAAAAGAATATCATTTTCTAGCAAGAACGAATATCTTGAGAATTTTCGCTCTCAAAATCAAAAGTATAATGAAATTTCAGGGAATTTTCTTTTAGAATTTTTTTCCGTATTTCTTATTTATTTCACATGCAATGTATTCTAATATTTTTCATACCCAGAGCTCGTAATTGTCACGAATAAAAATGAAAACGTAATCTCATAATTTTCATTTGGACGGCTTAAAATTAGCATAAATTTTTTTGTCATTTAAATTAATACACGTCTTCCCTTGTTTATATTCTTTCTTTATACATATGTATATTGTATATTTTACTCACGACTTCTTTGCGGGTCATAAATTTTCACGATCATTAAAATCAACGTATAACGATGCCTACCGCTTCGCTTGTTATCCGCTTACAACGAAAAAAAAAATATATATATATTGCTTTGAAATATTAGACGATTCCTCCTTTTCTTTGGATTCAATCATTTTTGTCAGTATATGTATAATAAGTATTGCGTATCTCACGATTTAATCGGGTTCAGTATTATTTTACAATATTTCGTATCCTTATATATGAAATATATAACTGTGTATATAGCTATGTATATAAGGATATAATTATACATATTTATTTGGATCTTGTTTCGCTGCAATAATCATCTTGGATTGTTCATCTTTCATTGAAAAATCTAAGTTACCTACTTTGGTATGAAAATAATCCCAACAGTTTCTGGTATTATACCAAATTACACGATTCATTATAACGAAAGAATGGCTTTACTTTAATTTTTTTTTTTTTTTCAAATTCATAAGGTGGTTGAACGGTGAAAAATTTTCGATTCCATTTATTTCAATGAATTATCTCGGAAGTTTCAATGGAATCACCTAGTATGTAAATTATCGCGATATCCAATTATGTTATAATTGCATAGATATAAGATAAAGTTCAATACATTGTATTTAATTGCATCGTTAACGAGCCTCATCGTCGTTAGTTGTTGACGTTACTAATTACAATTGTGAAAAATCGGAAAGTGAAAAGAGTTCAAATTACCTCCTCTAGGTTTTCATTAAACAGTTATATCTATATATAATGTATTCATTCCTCTTTGATAATGGCGGGAACCTCTGTTACATGCATTCACGAAGCAGCTGCGGCGTGAGGCTGGCGGCACAGCGATAAAGCAATCGTTGGTATAATATTTACATCTCTTCTTTTCCCTACTCTACAAACCTCTTTCTGACCTTATCTCGCCGATTCTCGACGTCTAAGGGTTTCCGCTTTGTTTATCCGTTTTGTATGTTTGCACACAATTTCCACAAACTTTAATCTTTCGATCGTCTTTTGCATTTCCTTTGACCGTGGTTCCCTTGGTTAGTTAGAATAATTGTTTTTTGGGATGCCATAATTTGCACAATACAAAATTAAGAAAGATCGTCTTTAAGATTTTTTACTAGCCAGGCGGTTCGTAAAACATAGATTGGCTATAGGTGATTTCAAAGAGCAAAGATTCCTCTGTAATGTCCACCTATTGCCAATTAAATATCGTGAAATGCCGCGTTGCTATAGATAATTGAAAATAAAAAATAAAAAATTGAAATTCACGTGTTAAATAATTGAAAAAATTTTAAATTCATTTAGACAGTACTTAAATATAAAATTAAGAGCTCATCTTTGGTGAGAATTCTTTTTTAGACGTTTGGAGTGAAATTCTGTGAATGGAGCGAAAAAAAATAGTCGTCGTATAAATATACTCTAATTATGTAAGCGCAATCCACGGATATAGCAGCAGACAGCGTCAATCTTTGCACTGAATGTTTACTTATCTTATATTTGTGTAGAGCTGGGTGAGGAATACTAAATGTGATTATTATTACATTTATTTTTCGTTTCGTATTTTTTTTTTCCTGCTGAAGTTTTGGGTTTTTTCGTTTTTCGCTTATACCGTTTAACGACGCTCGCGGCTATGACATATAGATTATAGCAAAAAGTTCTATCACGTGAAACATGTAAATGTTGATGCAGTATTTTTCTGTATAGAATTATTATCATTCTCGTAATTCGAATCAGGAATGAATGTGAATAGTCACGAAAAAGAATTAAAAAAAAAAAACGAAGCTGGGATCTTCTACGATAAACATTTTTGCAGTTTGTAAATAAAAAACGACTGACCTCTTTGGATTTTTAGATTTACTTCGAGTTTTAGTAAATTCAAGTATGAATGTTTCTAGATTTCTGTAATTGTTCTAAATTTTTTATAAAAAAAAAAGATGATAGCATGCAAAAATATTACATTTTCACAAATTTATAATTTGTTTGCTTTTTTTTAAATTTATTATAGCTGTTTGTGTATAGCTTGGAAAAAAGTTTATATCTTGCAAGTTTTGATTATTATCATAGCTCTGACGAAATTGAGAAAGAGTAAAAATACGATCAACGTCTACTTTGATCGACTTACCCGGTAGGCGGAAAAGTACGAAGAAGATAGATTAAAGGTAGTCTAACAATGACCCTTCGCGATGGGATAAAACGATATAAAAATCCGTCGTGTAAAAAAAAAAGTAGAGTTAAGTAATGCAAGGTGACCTCGCGCTGTTTGTGTAGGCTTTGGAAGTGGGCAGTTAGACGAGCATGGGTATGCGATAAACTCAAGAGAAACGTTCACTTGAATTCGATTCAATTTCTTGAAATGTGTAAAAAAAAATTTAATGGTCATTAATACAATTGAACAAATATTTATTTAATTTAGAAACAGCATCTTTTGTTCACCCTTCTTATTTAATATGGATAAATCGGTTTGTTTTTCCAACCATACGATTCATTAGCCACATTCACCCTCCAACAAAAAAAAATATTTATTCTAGAGGAAAAATCCTCACTTCATTGTCCAATGTCTGTGAAATATTTCTGTAAATCAATTCAATTCGTTGGAAACCAAACGTACTTTCTTTATATGCACAAAAGGGAACCTAATTATTACAGTGCGTTTTGTAAGATCAAACAAAACTTTGATTACTTTTAAACAAATTTTCCGGACTTTGAATTTAACGAAAAAAAATTTGAAAATAGATTTAAAAAAAAGTTTTTACAACAAGTAACTTTTTGCTCTGAGTGTACCTGCACGACGTAAGCTTAAACCTTTCTCGCATGTATTACGTCCGCTAGCTGGGCTCCTTCTTTCGCAACAAACCAACCATTGGGGATCAAATATTAGCGCGGCAAGAACGGGGGGAGAGCTAGGAGAGCGCAAACTACGGGCTTAGCGAGTTAGAAAAACGGGGAACGAGGGAAAAGAACGACATACTGATGGTGATCGAAGTAAAATTGAACTTGATTCAATTCATTGCCGCGTGTCGGTGGATCGAAAGGGATCAATGTCGAATGTGTCGTCTCTTGTTGTCAGCTGTGCAACCCACAAACGGAGGATACCGAGAGGAAATCGTAAAACTTGACTTTATGAGTGATCGACAGCGCATGCGCAAAATAATTGAACTCCATTGGTCAGTGAGATCGTGTCGTGGAAATATTTTCAACTGGAAGGCAGGGGAGCCAACTCACTCGAAACGGTGCATAAGATGTCAAACTCTCGCGTTCGTGAATGAATGATGACTCGCAGTTGTTATCAGTTATCAGTTGGTTGAAAATTGAAAGCAAAGTCCTCCCGAATGACAGCATCAACTACTTGAGGTCTGCTTAATTTGAAAAACTTCGCATCGTTTATGTAACCTTCGTGAGTCGTGTTTGACAACCTAAACTTGAGGTGGTCGACCTGCACGAGGTGACTATAGTGCAATCGGTCGCTCAATCTGCTGAGTTCCACTATTTCCACTTGGTAGAGTAGATACTTAGCCGGATGTACATGGTATATATGTATGTATGTGCAAAGTTGTAAGTTCATCGTTTGTGTCGTTGAATAATCAGCTCCGTGGGATCTACCGTCGGCATATATATTATGTATATATATATATAAAAAACTACCAGGGACTGTTCGAATAATGCGAATTGTTTTTCAACAACGCAATTTAAGGTTCAACGAATGCAACCAATTTTTATTAAACCAAAGAATAAATGTTTACCCACGTCGGTACAAAAAGATCTATAAATACGTGTATCCAATTGGTCGAAAATAATATTAGATCGGATCGTATCGGAAGTTGCAATGATTTATCGAATGACAAAAATACATATATGAACTTTGGGAAATCTTTTTTTGCAGGTATACATCATATTTGCTGTAATTTGTTTCAAAGTTCGGCTGTGTAAAATCGTGCCTTTTTGCGTATTTCGGGAAGTTTCTGATTTTTTTTTTTTTTTTTGTTGTTGAACTTGAAAATTGTCGGATAGGGAAAAATTCAGCTGGAAGTTGAGGTGGAGGTAAATTCTGTCTGGAAAATCTCCTCTTGTCCTAGCTCTTTTTCTTGATTACGAACCAGCTCTATACGTGACTATTTGAGCCTATCGATCGCGGAAAGGGACGAAGACCTACGGTGACTCACACAGTCGCAGCAGACGCCTCGGAGACTGCAGCCCCACGCTCCCTTGGCGCGGTTGGATAATCCCCCCTTCAAAACTAAAGACGACGAGACTATGCGGCGGAGGAATGGACGAGGATTAATAAATTATATGACTTCTGCAATTCGGGCGACTTTCCATTTTCGGTCTTTCAGGAAGCTCGATGCGAAGTGACTTCGATATTCAAGTATAGGTACGATGCCAATCGTTTGTCATGTGCCGATGATAAGTTGTAAACACGTAAAATTTATAGTTAAATTGAAATAAATTTTTGCAGAATTGAAAATTTGGAAGAAAATTCGTCTCGTGCTACCAAAGCATGCAAATATTTTCAAAGAAACAAACGTTTCTTTTTATAACTATCTGTGGACAAAAATAATTCGTATCATAGACTTTGTCAAATATGGTGATAAAATTCATTGGGGAAAAATATGTTTTTTATCCTTATCGAATGACGAGTGAATGAATTGAGACCAATTTGTTCTTGAAACGAAAAACTTTTCTTCTTTCGCCGCATTTATTGGAAACGGAGAATTTCTTTCTTTTAGTTTATCTGTAAAATTGTAATCAGGGTAGACTAGCTAGGCAATGAATATAAGCTTGAAAATAATTTGATTACACAATTCGTAATTGCAGAAGATAATTTATTTTCCGATGATAAATGGAATACAATTTTCCACTATAACGTAACTTACGTAAAGCAAGTATTCTTAATCCTAAGAAATATCTCCAAGTATTATAATTGATAATTCGAGTAAACATTTGTTTGACATTAAACGTAAGTACATGTCATTTTATTTATTGTGCTATCGCATTAACCTCCCCCAAAATGCATGTGAAAAATTATGCGAATTTTAATAAATTCTTCTCAATGCGAAAAAAAATTTTAGTGACAAAATTAATACAGATTGTAGGCGTTTGTGGGGAGGTTTGTGCTTTCGAGTTTTTTTTTTATCATCCCGGATAGGATCATGTATTTATTATTTTCAATAAGTTATAGAGTTGTAGGACAAGCTGGGCGGCGTCCATTGATGTCTGATGAACTATTATGTCGATACACGAAGAAGTACAAGTTATTAACGACACGAAGGGTGAAATTGACGGCGTAGGTGCTACACCGGTATCTCGTTCGCGTTGCTAGGAGAAGCAACGCCTGCGCCGCAAAATATCCTCCTACGATTCGGGATCCGATACAGCCCAGGGCTAGTCCATTTGCACGAAAATGGAATGCAGCAAACGAAACTCAGACGTAGAGTGAAATTTTGGCCCTTAGCTTACTTTTCTTCTTTTTCGTTGTTCTCAAAATTCCGATGATCTCGGAGAATTTATACCATTTGACGAAAGAATATTAGTACTTTGTCGAAGAATTTTTGTTTCGAAGGGAGGATGTTGTTACGAGGTTGAAGTTTGTAACTTTGCAATAACAAAACGTTGGAAAGAATTTCACTTATTTCCAATTTTCAATCCCTTTCAAGGAACTTGGATTTCTAAATATAATAATATGAGTGTGTCTTGTTTTATTACGATTTGCGGAATTTCAAGCAATTCTAAAGTCGCGAAATAACGGTTCTTCCGCAGGCTGAATCGTTACAGTAACGTTACTAACTTCAACATGTTATATCTTTCCTGATGAGATTCGTTCACTTGACGTGCACAGGAAACTCATTTTTACTACCAGTCGGTTCGATACAAAACAGCCCCATGTCTGATCTATTTAATGAAATTAACTTCGATCTGATAGATTTTCATTCAACGGTTTGACTAGAGTTAATGACTTACGTAAAATTTCATTGCAAGTTATCGTATAAATGAATCTTGTTTTTTTTTACATATCGCATAGCAATGTAGTAGCGATAAAAAAATGTTGCTGTAAGTTTTCAGACCGTACCAATCCTTGCCTTTCCCATGTCCGCGCGTACTTTCTACCCCATCTTATACCCGAAATCTCTTCTAAGTTTAGGCGCGATCGTGGGGGTACGCGATTGGGTGGATCGTCGTTAATCGCAAAGATGGCGCTGATCGTTGGAAGAATAAATAACTGATCGGGAATCGACGCTCGGTTAGTCAGTCTGATTCGAGTCACCGGCTATTCCAGTCGCGCTCGGAACTCTCTTGTTCTCTTCCTCTCCTCTCCAATTTAAACAGTAGGTTTTCGTTAGCCGATCGAACTTCCGTAGATTCACGCCTTTGGCCTCTGAATCTCACGGCAGCTCTCCACTTGCGACACACAACCATTGATCATACACTCACACCTCGTACAGTCTTGACACAACTTTACTACTCTGTAATAATAAGGGGTTTTATGCCTCAGCGGCTTTTCCCCTGTGAGCCAATAAATTGCAAGAATTTCTCTTGGCTCAATTGAGTATTTAGACAAATTTATTTCGTTCCATATTTCATCCTTCAATCCTTATTTCTTTTCATATAGAATCACGGAAGCCTTCCATGTTGGAAAGGTTTCCGACGCTGCGGTAAGAAACAGGCAAATGTGGATAAATGAATACACGGTCTTTTCCAAATCGATCGCAATTCATGAGAGTTTGATCAACTAACTATAGACTTGGACATTGTTCAATAATTCATTATTACTTCGAGCTAGCAATTCGTTATTTTTGTATCATGTCATTTCACCTGTGTGTGTTTGTATCATTGTAAGTTCACCTACATATATGCGATTCAGGGTACATTTTACCAAACTGTGAACAATGATACAAATGTCGTTGGGTCATACGTACCCTAAATCGCATAAACACACACGAATCTGCTTCATGACATGACACGACAACTTTGATCAATTAACATCGTATACTCGATCTTAAAGCTTAACCTCGAAAGTATAAAATTGAATGTGCGTCATAAAACCAAGTCCTCGTTCGACCTGCTTGCACATCAACGAGCACCACGTTATGCATCATGCATCCTGACGATATTCCGAATCCGTTCACCCTCGTCTCATTCCATTCTCTCTGCCTAAACCTCGCATACATATTCCACAATTAGATCACTTTCGAATGAGACACCCTGTACGCTGTGTAACCTGCAGGACAATGACGTGGGGTTTGCGAGTTACGCCGCTTCACCAGAGGACTGTCAACTCTACGAATTGTACATTTCACCTCGTCCATTCGTCCGTCTCGTCGTCCACCTTGCGTTCACGTAGGTATACTGTAACTACCCGAGACTATACGAGAGACGACGTGGCACGGTGATAATATTTATTACTCGAAAGTTTATACCGTAAAGTACCACACAGTGACAGATGAGGCCCACGTACGTGTATACACCTCTAATGCAGGCCAGTTATCTCGAGACATTGTCTTACTACGACAGCGCTGTTGTGTGGGGGGCTCACAGCTGCTGACGAGGCTCGATGCGCGGCTCCAGCAACCGGTTACACCACACCAACTAGTAGGACAATCACGATGGTCGGTGCTGTGTTCCTGATGGTTCTGTATGTATAGGTGCTCTTTGTACCTTGACGCTCGATAGTCACGGACGGACGGACGGACGGACGGACGTGGAACGTTGGCGAGGGATCATAACTCGAGGATTCGCTATTCCTCCCGATGCCCGTGACACTGAACTCGCGGAATTGCCAGGCTCTCACAGTCGGCTAATCCGTTCAATCTGCGGACTAAAAAGAATTGAGGTTCAAGTTCGCAATGGTATTTTAATCGTTATTTTTTTAGACAGATTGGGTATTTCACAACTTTATCGTTGTTGGGGATTCAGGAAACCCTGATGCGGTGTATTGACTTTTTTTTTTAATATTTCGTGGATGTTTGCACAAAATTGTAAAATTTCACATCAAGTTTCTTTTTCATTATTCAGAGCTTTGAATCTTTGCTTATTTTTAGGTTCTAAAATTTCTGGCTTTTTCATTGGTTTAAAGTAACTTATTGATGAAATTGTTGATTGCACTAAAGATTAGTTTTAGTTGGGATATGGCTGGTTTTCCATCCAATTTTGAGTACGCTTTCCTGTAATAACGGTTAATGTTATTCACAATATTGCTAACTATAAGAGTATATTAATTCATTCGTTTGTTAGACGAGCAATATCGGACGCCGGGATATATTCTGAACGTACAAGTTTATTTCGTTTCATTCGATCTAATTTGCTTTCTCTATTTGACCTGTTAGAATAAACTATTTCTATATAATAAACATACTAGACTTTAAATGGGATATAAGTTCTATCGATGATCTACGATTTTATATAAGATTACGCGTAAATCCAAGAGATTCATTTTCACTATTGGTTCTCATCTGATTTCGGATTCGTTTGGGAATTCATTTATTTTTAGATTTAGTGATTTCGTGTGATTCTATTTTGAATTCAACGAAGAGTCGAATTGAGCCTCTCGCTATTCTGCAAACGCTAATCAACTTCTAAGCAGAATTGGTGTAAAATCTTGATGCTCGCCTTGTACAACTTCGCAATCACGTTCCTCTCTCTTAGCGTTACAGCGCGAGTTCTCTTAATCCTGTTCTTACTTTTATCCAAATCTTGAAACGTTACATAACCGCAGAAAGCTATGCAAACCTCAGTGCTGTTACCAAAGTACTAATAATCAGATTTTTATTATCTATTCACCGAAATCTCAACTAAATCATCATGGTTCATCAGATCACGGTTTTTCTATATTGTTGCGAAATGTTGAAGAATATTTATATGATTATTTCCCTCAGAACTATAGTAATAGCTCCCTTACCACACGGCCGTCCATAATATATGACGTAACGGTCCTTTGTCTATTTTTTACTCTTAAACTGTGGTATACTTACTGTCGTCTTTAAGTGAGTTTTACTTTTGTAATTCATTTCGCTGTGGTGCTCAGTTGGAGATTAGCCAGAAATCTCTTTCATTCACCGTTTTCACGTCTCTAATGAATTATGACATCTTATAGATTTACATGTTTGCAAGAGAATCGCGGTAAGTGACTTTTACTGTTAGCGTATTATCGAGCCCCCACAGTATAATATGAAATCTGTGTTTGCGGTACAACTTCCGCACATTTCGTCCGCGTACGTTGTTGATGTGTGAAGTTACAGTGTCGGCGTGCGATATTTTCTGATCTCCATCAAAGGGTGTCAACTTACTTCGCGTACCTAACAAACAAATGTATGCTGAGTATCCTTTCATCTTCTTTAGCATTTTTTCTTGGTTGTAATTTCAGTTCGTGTACTATAAACCTGCTTTAAAATATCCCTAAGTTGACTGCAGTTTTAGTGGTTAGAATTTTCAACAGCTTACGTTATTATGTAATCATATCATACCATGATAATAGCCAATACTTTGTGATTGCAACATCGATTATTTTTTTTGTTTGCTTCGTTACCATGTGAAAGCAACGATGTTAACAATGGTTTTTGTATACCACGACAAGGACAGGATTGATTTTTCATTTGGACTAATGTCGAAGAATTATCAGACCTCGGGGTAAATTATTCAATATCGTCGGATGCAGAAATGTTTTATGTTCTGTAGGAATCTTGATAAAACCGTAAAAGCAGTCTCACCTATAAGCTACAGATTATTTTTGCACGTGTTATCTATTGATTTCTTTTTTTTTTTTTTTCTTGCTTTAGATAAAATACAGTTGAACAAAAGTTTGCACTTTCTCTACCGCATCTTAATTTCTGAACGTTACATTATAGATGTTTTGTCTCCCAATATTTTGCTCACAAACACCTTTTACCTCCTAATTCATTTCTTGCGGGTAAGGTTTGCTCGTGAAGTAGTGAAAGAAGAGCAAGAGAATATAGTTTAGAGCAGGTAGTAGAAGAAAATAATTAGTACTCAATTTAATTTAATCCTTTCAGTATGCAATTTTTTCCAGTTACTTGTTTTTTTTTAATTCATTATCGCAGCCTTTCTTCAAAATCAAATTTTGGTACATACGTACAACTCTCGAGGTCGATTCTGACGGATTCAAGGCCACCGATGTCGTCTGCTACGCAGGTTGAATAAATGGTAGCAGACAACACCGATGGCCTTGAATCGGTCAGAATCCACGTCCCTGTGTGTACGTAGGTATACGCATCTGTTTTTACCAACTTTTGTTATCCATTGCCATAGTAACGGCTGACCGTTTGTAGAATAAATAATCCACTATAACCGTCAGAAATATCATATCTTTTTTTTTTATAAATCACGTCGCAAAGCGATTTCACGTGGCCATTTTTTCCGGTAAAGTGAAACAACGCAATGTTGAAAATCATCTGTCTCCCAATGTCAGACAGTAAACAACATAACCTCCAAGGTAACTGAGGTGGTATTGCGGTAACCTCATCGCGTGATCTTGTTAAGTGTGCGATAATCCTCTTCTCCAGTCGCGTCACTCTCATCCTTCTTTTTCACTTTTCTATCTCCATCCGCTTTTCATTGAACAAGTCTAACCAACGCACTTCATAAAAGCGGCGTTAATCAATTTTTAGTGGATTGGTAATTGAAAATTGATTCACGTCACTTTCGTCGCTTAAGGGGTAAGGCCACTGTAACGGTCCAAAAAGAAAGGTTTTTTCACGAATTTTTTGCTTCCGAAATTGAAGGTAATTGAAAAAAAACTTTTAAGGGTGTTATCGGGCATACATTAAACTTTATTATCCAATTTTTTTACAGCGAAAAAAAAACAAAATGGCGGTTCCACAGCCATCTTCCCGGGGCATGTTTTGCTTGCAGGGCTCCGCGGCACGCAGCACCACTGCTGCACTTTTGAATCTAGAACAAAAAAAAAAAAAACCGTTAATCTAGAGGGTTATAGCTAGAGAATGTCGATCGGATTTTAAAAAGTATTAATTTTTGTGGATTTGGCGTGCGTTTGAAAAAAAAAAATGATTTTTTACGAAAAAAACGGCTAGTTTTTTGTTAATAAAAAAACAATAAATAAAGTTATTGAAAATCCCGATCGACATTCTCAAGATAATGTTAATTTTCACATCTGGTAAAAATTTCAAGTAAAAAAAATGAAAATTGTTCGAGTGATGCTGCGTGCCATTTTGAAAAACCGTGTTTCGAGAAAAACGCGTTTAAAGTTTTACGACTAGTTTTTTATGGGAAAAAATTAAAAAAAGGAGGTAAAAAAAATTTGTACCGTTAGTCTGCAATTCCAGCACCATACATTTGTCCTTCGATGGCCAAATTTTCGTCTTCTTCGTCTTTCCTGGTCGATTTTTGGAGCGCGCGCGCACTTTTTGCCGCGTCGCTCAGAGATGCCTCGGCGTGCGTGATGCGTTCGGCGTCGGCTTCGATGCAGAAATTATATAATTGGGCACCAATTTCCACCTCCAACATCTTGAATATTTGCAAGACGTTGGTAAGGCCGCCATTGAATATGATATCCGTCAGGGGTCGTCGTTTCATCCCGCCTGATCGACGCCGCGTTGGATACGCGGTTTTCGTACCTTTTTTTCCAAGATACACTCGATCACCCATTTCAACTAACGCGTTCGCAAAATTTCACAGTGAAATCGGAAAAAAAAACCACGGAAAACACGCAAAAATCGTCACTTATGAAGAATGAATCGCTCTTTACTGTGCGCTTGCTGCAGCTAAACTAACGAAATTTTTCTTCATAATGCTCAAAAGGCTCGAAAGGACACGTGGAACAAAAATTGTTCTCGCACGGGACCTTTTTTTTCTTATTCTAAAGGGTTTAAACTATTTTTTAAGCCAATAAAAAAAAAATCGATTTTTCAAAAAATTTACAGTGGCCTTACCCCTTAAGCGGTAAACGGTTCTGTTGAAACATGACGAATAACGACTCGCTGCTAGACCTTGGAGCACACTCCTCATCCAAAAACCACCTTCTCTGGCGTGCGAAAAGGAAGAGAGCGTGGGAGGATCGCAATATCAGATAAGGTTGTGTTTTAGAAAGGTACGCCGATAGGTAGGATCAAGTACCTGGGCATACTTTTTGGCTCCGATTACTCGATGAACACAGTTTGTGTGCAGTTTGAATCGTGTTGGAGCGGGAGGAGTGGCCGTGACCTGTGATGCGTGGGGTGCGGTCGCTGCCCCACCGTGTTTGAACGTATTACGGGTCTAGCAGCCGTCATCGTCTAGTCCGGACTTTGCACTTTATCTCGCTCTAGCTCTCGCTACTTTAGACTTCTCTATTTCTTTTTCTCTCCTCATCTTTCGCTTCTTCCTCGATGAGCAAAAAATTATCCGCGGATTCGGTCGATATATCGCCCATAAAATGTGAAACATCCATTCAACTTTTTTCTAACCCAAAACTGTTACTTTAGCCCAAATTTACTCAAGAGTATAATATCGAAAATTGAAGCAAAATAAATACAAGAAGGATACTGGATTACTTGCAAGAAGTAAAGGACTAAAAAATAAAATACCGAGGAGAAGATACGAAGAGATAACCTTGTACTCATTATCAGTCACGGTATTGATTTGCTGGTACCCACCGCGAAATGGGAATCACTGGAGTACCCAGCTGGTCTGATCATCTTTACTTGGTGATTAATCGTTTTTTTTCACCTCTTATGATCATTTCGTTTTATTTTGACTGTCAAAAATTGTACAACTCACTTCGGACGGGGGGGGGGTTGTTAATGTTAATTTGTTGGAATAAAAGCATATTTTCAAGAATTCTTTTAGAAAATACAGGTTACGCTGGTTCATTTCATTAATTTCCATACAATAATACTAAATTTGAACTACATTTTCCTAAATTCTCATTACAACATATTAATAAATAAGCCGGTGGGAGCAAATCTCTACAGGCGCCTCAAAAAAAAAAAAAAGTTGTTTCGCGGTGAACATTACAACTCGTCACTGGATCATTTGAAACAAATCAAAATGCATTTATTAGGTGAGATGTTTCTCGGGGTAATATCGTCGAGTTTCTTTTTTTTAATTTGTTTAATTTTTTCTTTACATTTTTGATGGCAATTGGAAGTGAAAAACGTGATTTTCGGTTAAAAAATTGGCGAATTTATTGTTGTAAAATTAAAGATAATTTAAAAAAAAAAAACTTACGGTGTTACCTGGTGATTCATGTGTAGAAGTAATGTACAAAATTACAAAAGAATCGGAACAGTTAAATGGAACCGTAACTGTGAAAAAGTAGAGGCATGGCTTGGACTTACATGCGAAATTCACAGCTTTTAAGTTGATTGGATACTTTTGCGTAAAAGTTGAATAGAAATTGTGCAAGATGTTGGATTGAAATCAATACTTGGGGGGAAAAAATGATCCGAAAATTAACTAGATACTGAACTGTCGTACCCATGATTACTTTTTTTTTTTTTTTTTTTTCTCTCTCCTTAACGTAACTCATGTACCAGGAAATCATTTTGCACTTTCATCGCGCGGGGTCGCTTTCCATGTTATTTGAGAACCAATCTGTTCGTTGTAGGTATCTACTTATTGTTAGCCGCAAGGCTGTAGTTGTCGCGGTTTTGCAGTGGCTTGTCTTTAACCACGCTTCGATCTTCGCTTACATTGTAGGTAGGTAGTAGAGCTGCTGCTGCTGCTGATGCTGCGGACATTCTCTTCTCTTCTCGTGTCGTGCGACTCCCTACGCGACGTCCTCGCTTTTATACATACTAGTAGCCGCAACTGATATTTCGACCTTCGTTGAAGTAATCAACTACCTACCTGCATCATCAGTCCTCGATAAATTGGGGACAATCTCTGCTGATTCGCCTTGCCATACTATATATTTCACCCGTTGTGAAATGCCAGGCGGATTTGATTTCTGCTTTTTCTTATTATACATATTATTACACATTTTTTTTTTTCATCCATATGATACGCTATTAATAATGCCAAATCGATTACTACTTCATTCCCCCGCGATACAGAAATATATTCAGAATTATAGATGCCATTCGGTTTTCATAATTCAGCGGGATCGCAATTCTTAAATTTTATGTTAAACCTACGTTAGTAGACCATTTTTAATACTCATTTACCATATATTTTAAACTTTTTTTTTTCATGACCGGTTTTTTTTTTGCCGTTTATTCATAAAAAAATAACTGTGGTATTAATATATTACGAAATCTAATAAAATGTTTCTTGTTTCGTCAATTATCGAAATAACATCAACGTAATAATTGTTTTCCAGTATAATAATGGGAAAATTATTTTCTTGCGTCATTTCAGATTGCACCCTCGGCGAAAAAACTTTGGGGTGTCGACGAAGGCGGGTCCAAAGATGAGGGGGGAGTCAAAGGCGGTGGGATACTTCACCTGGGAGATCATCAGATGTGGCGCGATTCTACCTGGAGTACGTCAGGTAAAAATTTTGTCCGAAGAACGATGACTTTTTATTCTATGCGTATGATTGCAATTCACATCTCTTTTAAAGATGGTTGTTTTTATCTTCGTAGATTTAAAGAAAGAAAAGAAAACACAGAATAAGTACTGAATTTCGTCCTAGATATTAATCGCAATTGGCTTCTCTTCTAATTCTAATTACGAAATTCTTTTTTTCGTAATCTTTCATCACGCCATTTCTCTGATATATTCACCTCGCCTAGCTCGCCAATTGACAGTGCAAATGGTTGACTGCAATCGTGGTGAAATTGTCTTGACCCCGCAACAGTATTTGCCTCATTTACTTTTTCGTAGTATCTCTATATATATATGTATACGTTTAGAATCGCATATATTTGGAGTGCAGAGCCGGATTCATTGCGGCAACATTTAAGTGGAACGTCGATCGCACACTGCAATCTTACGGCATGAAAACTTGTAATGTGCACAAGGTACATGTGGGAATTGCTCTGACATTCCATTTTCGATCGCGTCGCTTTCGTAATCTTGAGATTCCAGTTGGATAGTATCATCAATTTTTTTAATTTTTTTTTTTTTCCAGATTATAATTTTATTATACGGAGTATATGGGGAATTCTATGCGAACTCAACCGATGTCTGACCCTTACTAGTTTTCACTTTTTTCAACATTTTTTCTGAAATTATCCCAACTCCGAAGCATTATCCTGAAATTTTTCAGATATTTTATTCAAGTTGTTAAATATTTATAAATATTGTGAATGATTTTGAAAAGGATTTTTTTTTTAGAATCATCAAAAACTGTATTGTTTTTACCAAACATTTCAGGACATGGCTCATGATGGGCCGATTTTTTTTTTCTTCTAGTTTTTTTTAAGCATTTAATTCTATTGATCAACTAAAATAATTTTTAAACTGTCTGAAAATTACCTAAGGATTCTCAAAACCTCTATTTTTCGCTTCTAACATTTCTACAACGGGTTCATAATGAAGTTGATAAAACAGTTGAATGTACCAAAAAAAATTATACAAAGATCGCTCCATAATCGAACCAGTGTAGAAATATTCTAAGTGAAAAATGAAAGTTTTGGGAATTTTTTGGAAATTTCCAGTACCGTTAAACGATGTTTGAGTTGACAAAAAAAATCGGCTCGTCTTGAAATGTTTAGATGAGAAAATACGTATTCTGAGAATTTTTTGTGAATCGTAAAAAAGGACCTTTTCAAATCACTCAAGATTTACGAATAATTAATTAACCAGTTGAATAAAAAATCAAAAAAATTCAGGGTACTGTTTCAGAGTTGGGACAATTGGAGAAATTTTTTTAAAAATAAAATCAGAAATGGTGTAATAAATTAATATTCAACACGAAACCAGCGTCCGTTTGTTGTTGGCGATTTTCAATACATCGTGATCACGGTTGTGTATTATCATAAATCTCAATCAATTGTAGATTTTCTATATGAAGAATACGTTTCGCAACCCAAGCAATTCAGTCGATATTATTGACAAATTTGTGTGAGTATTTGGCACGTAATTCAGGACGCCCAGGTATATAACTAAACTTACGTGATTGTATTTATTTATTTCGGAGTTGTTAGCATCGGTGGTTTTTGCTGGATTTAATCAATCGATTACCGTAGCAAGTGAGACGAATCGGAGTGTATAGATTGGAAGAAAAGAAGTTTATATAATTGTACTTCCTATTTATTTTTGCCTATCCGTATTTCTAGACGTTTTACGTGTTTTAGTTGACTTACATCTTTTCCCGCCTCTACAAAGAGATTGTGAAGTTTTATTTAAATTATTCTTATTTTATAAATATTTTGTGTTGTATTAGGCGTAACTTAAGTACTGTAAAAATACGAGGATTTTTTTTTAAGACAAACTTGAAATCTGAAATGCGGTGTAATTAAATATTTAGCAAAAGTATTGCAATGAAGTCACTTGTCTTCCTTCTCTCCAATCAATGCTTAGACAGTTTTCAAATTTAATCACAATTCGTAAATTATTTGCTAAAAATTTCATATATTCATGAATTTATGTTCACGTAGTACTATTCGAAACCGATTATTATATTCAGCAAAAACCTTATCACCATCGTATGCTGCATTATGTGTTGAAAATTCTTCTTAACTATTCATATTGGTAAAGAAAAATGTAAGAAATTTATGGTTTGAATATTTGTCTGAAAATTCTAACTGTGATTGACGATGTCCGTAACAGAGTCAAAAGTTGCTCAATCATTTATTCTGACATGCAGTTTGAAAATTGTCACCCGCACCAAAAGACACTGTCATCTTGGACTCGGTTTCAAGTAGTGTAGGATTTTATAGTAAAATCTATTTAAAAAATAAAGAATTACAACCAATGTCATATAAATCACGGAAAGACTTTCAGTAGATTTCGTATAAAAATTTTTTGCAATGTCTGTTAATTTTCGCTACTTGTTCTTCCAATAATTTCCGACTATATTTTACAAAGTATTGCAATTCTAGCGTCTGAGGATCATATATCCAATTTAATGAATGAAATCATGCAGCGTTTTTCGGGTACGATTATACAGTTTGTTCAAGTATTAGACCCTTTTCGCAGCGTTGTGAACAGCGTGAAATGACGGGCAATCGTTCGCTGTGTACACTTATGATTAGATTGTTGGTTTAGGTTTACCCGATGTATCAAAATTTTTACTTTCCAATTAGACAACCGTAGAGTAGGATTAATAAGATGAAAATCTTTAGCATTGCGAGTTGATTCGAAAAATAGTAAAACATAGTGTGTAAGTATTTATAATTCTTATCTACGTTATTCTGTCTGACCTTTCCTCGAAGCGAAAATGCGCTATTTGTAGAATTTCCTCGTCAGCGACCCTGAACCTGTGATAATAACCGAAATAAGTGAGAGTTTCCTTGGTCGATAAGATGGAGAAACGAAAAACCTCGGCGTCGAGCACATCCACTGAAATTATTCTTAGTATCCTATTTTTCCAAACTCATATTGTGTGAGTAATACTTTCCAAATTTACTTCACCTTCAAGATTTTCATCCAACCAATCTGATTACCGATTTGTCCATTTTGAAGGCCGGTTAAAACGGTTGGCAACACTGGAGGACAGTTATCATTTTTAAATCGATTCGCGAATGACGAAAGGTTCATCATCTGATACGCGTACAAAAACTAGTCATGAGTAATCTGATTCTAAATTTTTTCTAATATGATAGAGCTCAATGGTTTTGGGTTAGATAGTAGAAATAACACAACTTCAGCATTAGTGTTTAGCTGTGAATATGGTTTTGCAAACGTGAACGAATTTTTTAGTTGATTCCTATAAAATATTGGATAAATATTCCTATTGAAATAACTACTTGGAATTGGAGTACGCATGCGCCAAGCTTTTCGTCTGTTTATACAGTCTGGCCAACTTTGTTTGTCGGGCTGTACCGCGAACCGGCGCAAGCGTTTCGAGGTTATGTTTACTCAAATGCAGGTCCGCCACATTGTGGCTATCTCCAATTCTGAACGCAACATAACCTCGAGACGCCTGCGAGTTTTGACGTTAAATAGTAGACTACAAACTCGGAGAAAATTAGTTAAATCTACCAATAAAATCACGTGATTTGGCGCATGTGTATTTTAGTGTTCAGTTTCCTGACGTCATCACGGTATGAATATTTTATTGCGTCAGACTTTAGCGATCACTTTATCCAATGTATGATTTTTCATCACTCCATAGAAGCGATATATGTATATATCAGTTTATCACACATCTCCTTATTGGTTCCTTTCCTGTTTGGATCGTCGAGGTTATGTCACGCGGCAAATGGAAGTAAAGATATATTACTCAACATCGTTGATCATCTCTTATGTCTGTTATTTCACTCGCATTTACAAGTCAGTGAGAAAAAATTTCTCCGGACGAATCTTAATAAAAATCGTGATGTAGACGACAGAAACAAAACCATCGAGTGTACCTAAACGCGCGGGTTTCCTTACAGCTCCGTATATACTTATACGTTGATATTAGTTTCTCGGCGAGGAGGAAGTTGTTTCAAACAAATGCGAAAGGTGGTGGGCGCTACTAGTAAACCAGGAGTGCCGGCGTGTGCCTGCTATGCCTGTGTGACGGCCAGTGAAAGAGAAAAGGGGGGAAACAGAGAGCGAGAGGGGCGTCTGGACGCGCGGCAACCGACGGGTGAAACGCGGCTGTTGCCATGGCGACAGACGCTTGTTAAAACGTTCGCTGGTCGTGTGTCGGTGGCGGTGGGGGTGGGTGGAGGCCAACGTCCCGCCGCCACCCAGGGTCGACCCACCCACTCCCGGAGCCACGGGGTATAGTTCCCGATTGATTAAAACCGCGTATTTTGGTGTTTGTATGGATCCAGATTTCGAGGGAAAATCCTGTGGGAAGGTCCCTGGATCATAACATGAATGTAGCACTGTACCGAGATATAGTTGCCGGGTTGCCCACTGCCATGGGTGCGGCATCCGGTGATCTGCGCAGAATTTTGCTCGAGGGAGTCATGAATTTAAGCATGTCGAAATCAAAGTGTAAATCGAATGAATTGAATTAACTGACACAACTTGGGATTTTATTGTTAATTGAGGTAATTGCAGATGTCGTTGGAATCGATACCAATCACTTGGAAGTACGTGATAGAATTGACAAAAATTACGCGTTGAGGGTTGTGGATCATACAGGAAATCGCTTTGAGTCGTGCCGTAAACGCCAAATGGTTTCAATTCGTTGATAGACTTATTCTGTTGATTAATAGTCTCAGTATTACGGTTTTCATGTTCACTGAATTTGAATATGTAATCAGATTTATAAAATTCAAAATCGCGGATTTGATATGATGGATGCAGAAAATTTTAAATCGAAGGAAATCCGGAGATTCTCGTGTTAAAAAAAATGATGTTTCAAAACATTCCTGATTCTTTTTCTATTCATTAAATGTCACCAATCGTTAATTATCGTATGGATATAAGTAGTTGATAATTTTCGGAATTTGGGAATTGAGCGCGATGGTCTGATACCAATTGTAGGAGTTTCTCCCCTTCTCAAAACGAAACCCACATTCATAAATAAGCGAACAGAATGTTTACGAATATTTTTTGATGTACTGTTTATAAAAGTAAGTTTCTTTTTACGTAAAATTGAAATATATTTACGAAGAAAAATTCTCTGAACAGCAAAGAGCATATCGATAATCTTATTCTGTAAATAGGATTGCCGATAATCAATATTTAGAATCCCCCGAAAATTAGGCGTCAGTTTTACACTGAGTTGACCTTATTGATCAGAAATTGAATTCAAACGTGGGTCAGCAACAAAATCGCTAACCAATTTAATTAAGCAACGAATCGATTCCCTTTGTGGATCTAACAAGTTCACGACATGCTGTACGTACAATGTTTTTCGGTGATGGTAGAATAGGTTGTATATTCAATGTATGAGAGTGATGTATGAGAGAGAGTGACATGGAGAGTGTTAATTATTACCATAAGAGGCCATTGAAATAATGTGTCACGTTTTGCTGATCACGGATAGTGGGAGAACAGGGAGTCAAAGTTGTGCCATAATTTGTTACATCCGAGGGACAAGGAAGAAGAACATGAAATATTGCGTCACGTTTTTCACTCATAAATTCAAATATGGCCAAAACGAGGAGATTATATTTTCAAACGGGGGAGTTCAAAAGGCACAATTAGCGATTTATCATAATTAAAGAAACTAGTAAGCTACAACTATAATTTTCGTTGTTGATAAACAACGAATATGATTCCGGGCTGTAATACTCGCATAGTGATCTACGAATATTAAAAATTTTTCTCGATGTTAGTTAAACTGTATTAGGAGAGAAGATGTGAAACGGAGCAACAATGCAAATTTTCGACACATACGAGTATATCCGAAATCATATAATCCCTTATGAATTTACAAAGTCTTATGCAATTATTGCTGTGATTTGAAGCACTCTTTGCTGAATTCAAGTTGTTCTATTCTTTTCTATTGTTATTTTGAAGAATTGTAAATTGCTTTGACTATCAGGTGTCTAATACCAGTGATTTCCAAAGTGAAAATTCTCGAAAGTTTGTCTCCCAGTGACTACCATAAACACTGTTTCTGACTAGACATGCTTTTCAGAATAAACTGTTTGATAAAGATCAGATTAAAGAATCTGTATAAAATTTTGCATATTACGAGTAAAAGTAAGGTTTAAACGACAAGCTAAAAAGCTGCTCCAGTTGCTCCAAATTACAGTAATATTAAATACAAAAGGAAATCACTTTTCGCACGGATAGTGAACAAATTTTCGTATCTTTCCTCAGCGACGAGTCGTTGGAAATTTGTAACTGGATTAACCAGACGAATGTTCATTATCGAAGTATGACTGCTATTCATGCATGGTATTTAATATTTCACGGTTGAATCTGTTCCAGACAATGCAGTTTCGCAACCGATCTCAATGGGCACAGGAAGACGTGCTACAGGATACCACCACCACGCTTCCGAGGTTGGGGCGGTTCTCAGTCCTAGAGGCAGGTTAGTAACTGGAATATTGTCAAATCGCGTTTCTCTTTCAATGCGAATGGAATATTATCACGTGCCGCGTTGTGGCCGCAACCGCTCGTCAGGCTGCATTGAACGAAGATGATTTTGTCACGTCGAGGGGACTGCGTGCGATACAATAAAGTGTTACGCGCGAAACTCGGTGCTATTCAAAATGTCGCCGAATCGCGAGGAGTTTATTACCCGCCTGTTTAACAAAAACGAACCGAGTGTACGATGATTTTATTTTACAATTGATTATCGATTAATGGCTCGGCTTATTTATTCTTCTAAACATGCAGTTTTATAGTCTATCTTCATAATCTCCTCAGTTTTCCAATCTAAAGTCGATAGTAAATAATAAATATTAACGATTACCGGTCAACCAGACTCCGTAAACGACGTTTTCCTTCACTTTTTCCCGTTGAACTGAGCCTAATGAACTCACAGAGATTCGTTATTTATTTGTGGAAATTTTTACAAGTTCAATCTTGTCGTAGCATTCGATTTGTCGAAAGGATGTTAGGGAGATGTAAAATAACAGTTTTTGATTCAATCACGCTTTGGATAGTTGTATTCTGGCGGGAAAAATCATAAGTTGACTTTCAATTTAAGTAGACAATCGAATTCGATAATCGTGAAGCTTTTTGTCGTTGAGACTCTACAACCCGATTAACAGTAGCCGAAAACGAAGTTTTACATGTAACATTGCTTCAACTTACTCAAATTTATAGCAAAACGACGCGAAATGTGTTTCAAAATAATCGAATTGTGAGTTGAAAAAATTGCGCAAAAAAAAAAAATAAAATAAATAAACAAAACATCGAAGTTGAGTTCAGCAGCAAAAAACGATTATTTCATAATCCTGCGTGAACCGGGATGATAAATATTTTCAGTAGTGGGTCGTTCGTCAGGGTCGAGATTGACGTCATGCCTGTAATTCGGACACATTCAGCGGGTGTGCAAAAAGTTGTTTCCAGAATAAAAAAAAATAAAAAAATCAAACGAACTAGAAAAAAGACCAAGAGATGAAAGAAAGGCCGAAGGGGGAAAGGGAGGGAGGAAGACGCTTCAGATACGTCTCATTGCCGGCTGTAAATCTATCAATTGAACACAAACTGCTCCCGCTTTCCAGATTTCACCCCCCCCCCCCCCCCCCCCCCCTCCAAGTTATTCAATCCAGGATTATTTCACGTCTCATCTCATCAACGCTTATTATTATATTTCAGCGAAACTGGAGGTCTCGGCGTTAAAATGGTCGAGTACGTTCTGGGATCAAGTCCCACCACCCCAAAAGACTTGGAGTCTCGAATGGGCACCCTGAGATTGGTGAGTAAGCTTATAATGTATGGTCCGCAAGGATTTTGCATTATGTATATATATATCATTGATGTTATTTATCCGTCGAAGGTTTTCACTAACTTTGTCTCATCTGCTTTGTTCCTGATCTACATATCGTTGTACGTTGCGATCTTTTCGATCTTCGCGAATTAACAGGGCGTTTATATATTTGAATGATGATCAACAGCTATGTTATCACATCAATATTTAGCCTACCGTTAAGTCAATTACTCATACAGCCGTGTTGTTGTTTAGCTTATAATAATTAACTTCATATTTGATTCGATAATAAACATTAATCAATCGCACCTCTATTCATATCATTATCCGTACTTATTTTTCTTTGGCATACTACTAATACTTGTCAATGTATAATATTTTCGTACGATGTCAAACTAGTCGTATAAAATCTAGAGCGGTGTTATAAAATCCATTAATTGCACAGCTGTTCCAATGAAATCTCGATTATATGTACGTACTGTTATACGCTCGTTTTTTACTGTAACTTTTATCAACTATCGAAACTCTAATCATGTACAATAATCTTCCAAACTTTGAGTCAATCGAGAATTCAAATATTTTTTCAGTTGATCGTCGTAGATCAGAAAACAAGAACAGAAATCTTCAGATATTCGATTTGTAAAAATTATTTTTCACCGCGATGTATTACGGAGAAAGAATTCAAGAGTCGCATCAAATTTCGGACAAGATTTGTACCAATCTAGATATGTAGATGTACAATTTGTCATCCGAGTCGAAAAGTGGGAACTCGTTTGTCGCAGGTCAAGGTTGGGTAGCCTCGTAATTGGGAATTGCAAGGTTGCACCGTCCACATTCATACATGCATCATAGTTTTGCTTGGCTCTATCGTTGGAGCGCAATTCGCGTCTTGTTAGCCGGATATATCATCGTTGCGCGTACTGAGTTGCCAATTTATATATTGTGTGCGCATTGGATTCACTTACGTATTGTTATTGTTTTTTTTTTTTTTTTTTTTTTTTCTGTCGATTGCTTAGAACACGGACGGAGACAAAAAAGAGAAAGAGAAGGGCTCGGCGAGCCCCTTCGATGGCTCTAAGGACGACAACGGACCCCAGGGCAACGGCTTGGGCCCCCAAAATGGCCTTGACGATGACAAAGGATTCAAGTGAGTTTCACATCAAGTAACCATGTTGCTCTTTACTACACACTGATTTTAATCTCTCGTACGGCTCGTTCATTTCGTCATTCTCTTCTTGCAAGTTTTTTGCTCCTGTTCTTAGTTTGTTTTTGTTATTTTTTATTTATTTTTTTTTTTTTTTGTTTCCCCCCCTCATTCTACTCAGACAAATTCCCCGACGAATGAACACGGAGTTAAAATTAGAGACGAAATTTGGACCGTCGTTTCCCCGCAACTTGGGATCATCGTCGTCAAAGCAACAAAAACTACGACAACGAAAATGAATTTTATTCCTTTATAGAGCGGCGTCGCGATCCCCCCCGCATGCCTTTTAAGTATCTAAATACTTGAACGATATAGAGCCCGAATATATTAAAAATTCGATTTCGAATTATGCGGAGAAAATAATATAATATGAGGCTAGAAGTTTTAGACCAGATTTTTGCGTACAAAGTTCATTGTACTAACATTAAAAAAAAAAATTGATTCTAAACAAGATCGAAGTTATTAACGTTAACGTGTGACGAAATACTTTTGAAAATGTCGATATTTTGCAAGTTTAGAATGACTTGGCAGTGGTCGACTTAGCAAAATATCAGACAGTTCTCTGTGGAATACGGTATACTCAATTTTGAGACGGACAACAGTCCGAAAATTGCGGAATAACGAGTTTTCCTAAAATTACATTGTTACATCAACCTTACGAAATTGTTGATTATTTCCTGAGTTTGAGCGATTTCATTACACAGAATGTGTAACCGACAGGTGCAATGGATTTCTCTACAAATAAATTGAGTATTATACAAATTTTGTTTGAAAAAAAAAAAAATTATTATATTATCAACTATTATAATTTTGATCCTGCTTCTTCTTTCTTATTTCTAGTTTATTCTTTCATTATTCATTCGTTGTCACTTAAATTCCAACGAGATCTACTATCTGACATCGCTCGAAGTTTACAACTTGATATAAAAAGCATTCAAATGAAATAGTTTACATACAGTTAAGTTATTACTTTATACCCGAGTACGAACTGCAGGGTTGATTACTGTAATTCTGAGTCATGCGTGAAATTATGTAAAGTTCTTCGACTGCTGATAAAACTTACAAGGTGTTCTATACAATATAACCATTTCAATTATAATTGACGTGATTTAGAGGTGCTTTATAAAAATCGTTAATTGCTGTTAACTATTCGATTGATGATGCTCATTTAGCTAACGTTCGGTAGCTGCGCGACGTTGTTCCAGCATTATTTTCCTTCAGTTCGAAATTGAAACGAAGGAATCTAGAGCAATGTGAATTCCTTTGGATATCCCGAACAAAATTCTTGGAAGTCTCGGTCCGGAAGTCATTAACCCTAAATTCGACGGTATGTCGATAAATGCGGTTAGCTTGCTCAGCAGATGAAATCTTTGAACGTAATATACTCTGTGTGTGAATTCTTTGTTATTTGACGAGCCGATGGTATCATCTTTCCTTATTATGCGTATGCGTGAAGATTCTCATGGTATATTCAAATCGATTTCTCTTTGCTGGAAAGCAGTACATTTATACGTAAAGAGGTTTTGAAAATGAAAGAGAGGAGACAACAGAGGCGGTGAAAACTTTGTGTATCAATCACACGAGATGCATGATTGAATTATACACGGTGGACACGCGCCGAAGTGATTGATTTCTCAAGGTTCTTCGTCGCTTGCCGATTTCAACAAAATCTAACTCGTATTTCAACCCTTATCACAGAGTCGCCTTCGAGAAATCTGATTCACACGTTTGAAACAGGAAATGGGATGCTACCAAGTAAAATCAAAGGTGTTCTCTTCTTCGCCTCAGTGAATTAAATCCGTCCTTTGTTTATTCAGGATGATGAGGAGTTCGTAAAGGTGTAAGTTGATTCCTAGGTACCCCTTTGTTATTTTCAAATTCACTGACAATTTCCACGAAAATATAAAGTAGATTCAAATTTCTTTGTATTTATGTATCGATCTATCAACTTTCGAGTAGATTTTTAGGATCACGATCTTCTCGTTTTACAGCAATTTGGATATGTCATGGTGTGTACGTTGAGGTATGAAAATTTTTCTACTTTCAAGCCTTTAAGAGTCAGAGAGTCGGTATAGTCCGTCTTTACCGATTGAGTAAAATGTCAGTTATTTCGACTGTTATCAAAGCCTATACAGCACTCATGCGAAAATACCGCAGTAACGGATAAGCTTTGGAAATAGTTGAAGTAAGTGAAATTTAACGTTAACAACATTTTCATTCTTATACATGTGAAGGCCTAAAAATCCATAGTGTTCTTATTTTCTTCTGCAAAAAAAAATAAACATTCTGGAGTATATCTTGAAGTTGTTGAAGCGGGGTGAAAAGGGCAGCATAAATAAATTGCTATACATATTCCAGTGATCTAGAATTTTCTAAATACATGTATTCGATATTCCTGGTATATTTGTATCGATATAATTAGCATCCCATTTTCATCCTCTTTAAAAAATTTCAGGATACAGTTCAAAATGTCTTATTACTCGCGTAAGGAAATAAATGAAATAAGTCAAAAATGCAGAAAAAAACCTGTTTTTTTTTAACAAATCCTAAGGATCTACCTTGAAATGGATTCCATGTTCAAAAACATCTTGGGTCTTGATTTTTTTTTTTTTTCGAGAACGAGTAGTAAAAATCCAAGATACCTGATTAACTCAAAAACATGAGAAAAAATCGATGAACGTTTTTATCTTGAACGATAAATTCCAAAAATTTTAGGATCTTCATATCTTCACTATACATTGTAACACATCTCAATTGCACCCAGTAGAAATTTCCAACCTAAGATATGTGCCCGAAAGTCAACTGATTCGCCCGTGCATAAGACGTACGTATACCTATACGCACCATAATAGGAAGGCGTTATAGCTGTCAAGGGTGGGAATGAGCGCTTTCGGTGCTCCACGCTGTCGATGACAGTAGAATCGAGTCCGGGATTCCCCGCGTCCCCTCGTCCATCCCTCTGTCGTTCACCGGCTGCTCGTCTTTTATTGTCTTTGACTGCCATCTGACGGCCGCGCGGCGAACAGATATCAAAGCCTCGGCTGCCGACGCTGCCTGCATTACCGGCATTGTTTTATCGGCTGCGGGTCTTTCGGAATTAAATTAAGCCAATCGAATACCGCAAACCGTTTGAGCATTTGGCAGTTCGTTTTGTTAACACTTTCGGATGATGGAAACAGATTCTCTTTTTTCACGTTTAATTTCTCGCAGTATAGCTAGTTTTAAAATTACGTTACTCATTTATTGTTCGTGGTGTTTTATTTTTGTTTCGTTTTTCTTATTTTTTGATTAGGTAACCGCACGGTGTGATACTCGGGCTATTTTTGAAAGGCATAGATTTTCTTTAGACATGAATTCAGAATTATTATCAACTTTGAAAAAATCGGAGGAGTGGCCGAAATTTCACTTTGCCTTTTGATATGCAGTGCATTTTTATTTCTGTCATGTCGTTGGTTGGAAAAATTCGTTCTTATTTTATCCCTACGCAATCGTCGATGTATATTTGACTCATCGTTACAATTTCCTACTGTATAGTACTACGTGTGTTGATATATTATTTTGAAATCATATGAAAAAAATTTTTATTTTTTTCGACGCAAAGGTTGAACCCCCTAACCAATCCTGTTGGTGAATTCTCATTTCGATCGTCTCTGAACGAATGAAAACTGCTGTAGGTATAGCAATTGTTTCGGAAGCGTGTTTTCGTTCCTCATTTCGTAATGTTTTTAATATAAGCACATTTTTTGTTGTATCGTTTTTTTTTTTTCTTCCCAGCAAGTTACTTGTATTTGGTTTCTTTTCATTATTCATTTTGATTGATTCACTTTGATGTTTGGAGCGTGTTGCAAAAATGCAATTCATTTTCTTAGATTGACTCTTATCGATCTAATCTCTGTTGTACCCATACCTCATGTATTGTACTCTATGCGGCGTGTCCGCGAGCCAAATCCGTTTTCGAAGGTCAAGATTGGCGTATTCGCATGCGAAGGCATACCGCGTAGCTATGTTACGTGTTATAGCATTCTTTATTATTTGATAATCGATAGTTTGTATGTGATCACGCATGCTTATGCATTATAAATATAATATAGTGTTGATCGGTCGAATGTGCAATGGGAAAATGAAACACAGAATATTGTGAAACAAATTCGATAATAATGCTCACTGCATTGCATTGGAATTTATCACTCGATGACTCGCGAATATATGATGAAATTTTCACATGCATTTATCCGGAAAGTAAGTTTAATTAATGAAAAAGTCGACTAAATGACGTTCCTTTTTTAACTGGAAATTAAAGAAAACCCAGTGGTTTTTCCATAACTCGACTATTTATGGATCTTTTAGTTTTGCATGTCTTTAACTTCAACACCATAAATTACTATCAGACAATCAAGTTATGATTTTTTCATTCCAACTTCAGATCAAACGAAGGTTGAAAAATCTTTTACGCAAACCTAAAAACGATAATTGAATTACTGACACGAGTTAGGATTCTTTTTCTTCAGTCCTTTAGTTTCTTCACTTCGACTTCAATTCCCCCTTAATATGCCAATGCAATAGTATACAAATACATATCTACAAGTAATATCAGCATCACCCGATACTTCGGTATATATATATATTATATATATAATAAAACCATGCGAGTTGGTCAATTTTGCAAAAGGATCAAATAGTGCGAGAAATCAAATTTCGTTGTATAATTTCGAAATGGATTCGTCACCTGAAACACTATATTATAACCAAACACACGCAATGCCGGGATGAAATTATTACGTAAATAAAACCCATCATCCATATAATACCTTGCCGCTTTTCCTGCTACTTCCTCCTCTATTTACTCGCTAATTACTTCACCCCCCGTCAGATCCTTTTCATCCGGCAATCAAACGTTGACCGTTAATTTCAACGAACGTGTTACACGATAATTAATGGTTCAAAATTTCATCATAATTTTGACAAATTGTTTATCTATACGTTTGAATTAAGTGAATTTTTGAATTTTTCCCTTACACGTGTAAATCTATTTTCAATTTTCAAATAACAAAAATTTTCAACGAAAATTTATGATTTTTATTCTTATAGTCTAAAATATCTGGTATCGTTACGCATGAATTGTTACCTATTTTAATATTCACGAGTCAGTTTGCATATTTTATCTTCATCTTTCGCAGGACATTTAGGTTAATTTTTTTGCTTCACCTTTTCTCGATACGATGTCACGTGATAGCGTATCATGTTTTCAATCCTGTTTCTTTCGTATACGAATCTCATTTTTAACGCCGACCTACGGGGGGGGGGGGGGGGGGGGGGTAAAAATTGCAGCTGTAAGTGGCACATCGTTTTTTTGATCGTAGATTCGTTGTTGTACGTGTAATAAATCACCGTTGAAGCGTAATCCCTGCTAAACTTTGGCACTTCGGTATGTCTTCGTGTGTGTTTTCTTTTTCTCCCTCCTTTCCTCTCACTCTCTTTCTCTCTCTCTCTCTCTCTCTCTCTCTCTCTCTCTGGTCGCTTACCTTCTTACGACATTAACTATTCTCACAATTCTTTTATCTTTTCTTTTATTCATACACTTTAAACACGATTTGTTGAAACGTGTATGTATACATATTTTCATATCATTAACGATGAAGTTTCGCAGGATTCTGGGAAAGTCGACGCGTTCATGTATCACTCATTGCATATATAGTGTTGTTACATTGCGCTATAATGGAAGATATCAATGCACGACGGTGTTTAGAAACGAATAAAAATATTATACAGCTACGCAATTTCTCAAGGCAGAGAAATCATTAGCGTTAAATAGTGAAATGTCGATCCGATATATGTACCTTATAGTCAATATAGTACCTATACATATGTGTATTATAACGTACAGGAATAATAATAACAACAACAACAACAGCAATAATAATGATAATAATAATAATATGAGCTAAAATGACTCTTTAACGCGTGAATCGCACCAACTACTTTGTGGCGTGTTACACTAACATTATGCCAATAACTGAGAAAAAAATCGCACATATTCATCGATATATTATATACATATATATATATATGCAGCTATGCATTGTGTTGTGTGACTTCAAAAGAAATCTCGAAAGAGAAATTTGTATACCGTCGACTGCGTGTATATATATATAATGCAAAGAAAAATTTAAACCGCAAATAAAACGAAATCAATGCTTTTACATATACGTTTGTTAATGTATATAGATAGGGAATTATAATGTAGGTATGTACATAAATATACGTCTAGGTACGTGTGTATCTGCACACATGAGATGAAAAAAAAAAATTATCATTCGTTAATGGCACTTAGACACGATAGGAACGTTTCATATTTCTTCGTTCATTCACCTGTGTACTTGAAAAATTTAACAAAAAATATGATGAATAACTTGGAGCAAAAATTTCACCCCTTCGTGCTAGCCATGAAGTTATGCCGAATTCGATGGTTATACTTTCCTTATCTTTTGGCTTTATTATTCCACGAATCTCGCGAGATTTTGCGTCATTAACTTTTTACATTTCTTTTTTACATAGTAGATTTAACGAACCGTGGCTATTCGCAGTCTTTTTTATTCCTCATTTTGGGCTGGATATTACAGTATCAGCCATATTGTAAAGTATTTAAACACGATTAAATGATTAATCAGTTCAACATCAATCAATCGTACTTATAATTCATCCTTAAGTACACTTAAGATTTTTACTCGAAGTTGTAAAAGTAACGACCTGTGCTTTTACTCATTTAAATAATAATTATAATTTTAGTTTGCTAACAACTTTCATTGCGCTAACCCGAAACGGTCCGATGATACACAGTCTACGGCTAAAAACCCGGGGAATTCTCTCCAGCTTCGTTTAGTATTTAGAAGAAGGAAAAAAGGAAGGAAAAAAAAGCTGTTAGAAAATAAAGGTGCTTTTAAATCCTGTTATTGCATCGGTATATAATACACTCTTATGTTTATATAATGTTATATGCATGTATGTAAGGTGTGCGTATATCATCCATGTCACAAGTGTCGATTGTTTCTTATCCCAGACTGTACCAGGCTCTACGTTATGTCTACTACCCCTCCACCTTTTGTTGGAACCCTCCTCATTTTTTCAACCCCTTCGTAAGATTGCGGCGACTTTTGTCGTCTCCCCATTTTGTCTCTCGCATCTTTTTTCCGCGCGTTGCTCTGGCGCACGACGGGTTTACGGAAAAACAAAACAAAAAAAAAAAAAAAAATTCCGCTCGAAATAGTCGTCTAAAAATGAAAAGGAAATACGTGTAGTAATAAGATGGATGCTTTTTTTTTTCTCTCTCTCTCTTTACGGCGAGGGAAAAGAAGGGGGAGAATTTTGGATGTACGGGAACACATGTCGTACGCAATTGTGCATAGAGTATAACGAAGCTGTCGCGTTTTACGAATATGTGCAGGTGTCAGTAGACTTTGGTACTTCTTTGTTTGGCACTTTAACGACCGTTTAATGCGAGTCTCTAAACGTGGCAACAACGATGACTGTGAGGCTAGTTTCTTTTCAAGTCACCGGTTTTCGAGACAAATCTTTTTGCTACAGGAGATCGAGGTAGAGATGACGATGGTTAACCACAGTCATTATTCGAAAGTCTCGAAACCCTTGCGAGTAAGTAAGCTAAGTTGTTGAAAGGAAGAAAGAAAGGAACGGATGAAGAAGAAGAAGAAGTGACGAGTTGGGTAAAAGTTTCAATAATTCACCTACCGCGTTCACGTAACCGACTATAGTTACATTGCAACTGTTATAGGAACTGTTATTGCAACTGTATATATGTTGGTAGATATATAAAGAAGTATCGACGCTATTATGCCGTTTATGAAAGTCGAAATGCTACGATTCACACTGTCCTTTTCAATTATATAACTATGAATTATCACGAGAGAAGAAAAAGAGAGGTTCATCCATAAGACATTAGTATCCGGAATAGTGACACGATTGCACGTATGTATCGATACTGCGTTTTAATCAACCGACAATTCATTTGAGGTGACGAATTTTCGTAATTTTTTCTTTCTCTTCTACTGAGGCGTGAAATCTGTTCGATACAGGTGGCGTTGATTTAAATTAATATCTTATTTCTTTATGATCATTGATTATGTTGCAAGATCGATTGACCATGATTCGAGAATGAGATATATATTACAATTTAAACAATATTAACGAAAGAAACTTCATTTTTATCCATATATTCTGAACGATATTAGTATTAGAAATTCTTTTTATATTCATACATTTTATATTGTAATATATTTTTTATTTTTATTTAGGCATTTTATTTTAACCTATTTATAGTCACGATTGAATTATTTCTTTATGCATAAGTGAGTGAATTAACCTCGCGGGAGTTTGCTAATTGATTTCAATCGAATTCGTTTGAGCTCTACTCATGGTTTGGAATTTGATGTCAGAATTTATTATATACATGGTTTATATGATCTTCGCAGCGTATTTTAAAACAGCTTTTATACATGACTAATTAATTTTTTTTTTTCTCTTCTCTTCCTATATATAGTATGCGACAGTATTCGTTGCAATTAGGTTAATGCGTACATCAATACCGTAATACGATCGATTCAGTCGTCGTGGTTGTACTTCTGATTTTTCTATTTTTTTTTTTTTTTTCATTCCTTTTGTGTCTACAAATTTAAAATTCATTTTATTTCTTAGGAAATAATTTTTTTTTCTTATCTGTAATTTTTGAAACCTTAGAATTGGGAGAAAAGTAAATTCGAAATGTGGGAAAAATTTTAATGCTGTCGTGTATGGAATTTCTTTATGCGAATGAGAAATAAATTGTAGCATCGATTCTTATAAACTAAGTAAAATTTCTTAATATAAATATTATTACACTAAAAGCACGTATAATTGAACGGCGACCCGTAGTTGCGAATGCATTTAACCGTTGCGTTCGAAAGTTTTGTCCAATCCTCAGTGAAAGGATTCAAATCATAAATGAGATAATATAGTTGGAGGCAAACTTTTTGCTATTCTCTTCTGCTAAAACTGGCGAGACATGCTTGCTTGACATTTATAAATTGCCCTTCTTGTATTCCAAAGTGTAACTTGTAAAATTATTATCTTATATATATAAAGGATATTTCTTATTTATTTCTTATATGTATCCACAGCTTCAACCTCGTTTATGCAATTAATGAAGGAAAAAAAAACTTGTACCAATTTTCACAAAGTTTTGCGAAGTAAGAAAAATTCATGATTTCGTAAAAAAAAAAAAAAAATTGCAAGTAGATATTTCACAGCTTTGTTCGTGGTTTAAAAAACTGAATGTCAGAAATTTGTCTATATTCATTTTATCGGTGCAGGAAAAGTATTTGACGCTGCTTTAAGTTATACAATATGTAATTAATTATAAATTTTAACTACTAATTACATATGCAATTTATAATTTATCAATTACGGTTTTGGCAGCAATACAATATCTCGTATATTTGCCACCGGAATTGGATTAGAAAACTATAGTATCTGAAAGGTAAAAGCGAAGTGTTGCGTCTCTCGATTTTTTGCAGTCATAACTTTAGATCCATAGCAAAGATTCGGAATGGATGTCGAACATGCGTAACTAGGAATAATTGTAATTTCAATTTCACAGTCGCGTAATAAGCAGCGTGTCTACCTTTGGCACTACCGATTCAAGTATTCCGGGAATACGGGGATTCGGGGTTCCCGCTTGCATCCATAAATTGACGGAGCATGCCGAGGTTGAATATTATAATGTCTCATAAATTTGAACGGCGCCGAGTATATTACCTCTATGTAATAAATGTGTGCAGGACTTCCTGCTTCGACCTCTCAATCATCTCTATAACTACATAACGTAGTTATCGATTATATCCACCATTCGAATAAAACGTTTGAATATTTTCAGAACATGTAAATTTTTCGACTAACAATAAGATGTTTTAGTTCTTCACTAACAATAAGCTGTGTCTCGTATTTTCTATTTGATCAATGATAATACGGTACACCGGCACGATTGCCGATTAACGGCAATAATTAATCTCGCAACTCCGACTCTATACCTCTTTGATTAATGAATAATATACACCTGACAGCGAAACATCGCGCTAGATACACAACGCGAATTACGTAACTCTGTTCGAAATAATAGAAGAGCCGTTAACTCACTGTTTCCAACCTCAATTTGTTCCTCCCTCGGTGTGTTCCTCTTGCTGGCATAAATAAAACGGTGAATAAAAACAAAAAAAAAACAAAAAAAAAAAAATTAACCGTGTAACGGATTGTTTTAGGCTCCTGTTTGCGCGGCTATTTTACCGTTCAATTTCCTTCCGTGTTATATTAATATGTTCACATGTGTAATGCAGTATTTTATATACCCGGTACCGCAGTTTATGAGGGTATATAATTCACATCATAGCCAACTATTACTTCACTCGCGTCGATCACCTAACGTGGAGTTATGCAAGATAAAAACAAAAGAAGAAAAAAGAGAGAGAAAGAAGAATATTTATACGAACGATGGTAAATCTTTACATGCCTACGAGGCTGTAGCCCACAGCATATATAACCCACTGATCGATCGACACGAATTCTCTATTGCGTAAGCTGCTTGATAACCGTGATGTCGTATGTTGGGATTCAGGTATGCAGGGTCGTGTGCCTTTAATAGTGCGGCAACGGCGGTAATTAAACAAGGAGCGAAATCATCGATATATGTTATAGAGTGGTGGTAGACGCTTCTCCTTACACAAATTGGAACTTTCATTTATTCTTTTTAGCTTTGTAACAACTTGCACGATCTGGGACATTCCATACAATTTCAATGTCGCCGTGACCCTCGTCATTTTCGATTTCATTATCTTGTGGGCTGTGTTGTGTCACTGTAGCTGTTAAATCGCAGCATCGCAAAAAGACGATTAGCAAAGTTTCAATTGAATGAGAACAGCGAGCTTTTTTTTTTTTTACAGTAATACCTGAATTGGCGAAATCTTTGTTAAACACAATTTATTTCAACGAAACTCGAGCGCGGTAAATTCTTTGGGGAATAAATAAATAAATAAAAAAAAAACAAAAAATAACAGATTTTCGAACCTAGAGTAGAAGTTGGCGTGTATCTGTAGTTTCTTTCTTTTTTTTTTGCGGGATAAAAGCGAGTCCATTTTGATTAAGGAAATTCGAATAAAACGGAGCAAGCAACAATGAAGATTAGTGGGATTCAATCCGTCCGTCGCAATTTGAACACGGAACAGCAAAGTTCCGAACTTTTTTTTTTTTATTTGCTTGGTCAACTTTTTTAATCAAATTACTTGAATTCTTTATAAATCGATATGCTCCGATCTATAGGCTAGAAATTTTTATCTCTTTACAAGGGATTTACTACGCTAATTTCTTTCGAGTCTATTGTGGCCCACCTTAATGATTTCGCGAAGCTTACGATCACTAGATGCTAAGAAAAAGCATGTTGAGTTTACCAAATGTGGTGATGAAACATGGCGGAAAAAATGTTTTTTTTTTTTATTACTTTATTGGATCGAATCACATTTATTTTGCCATATTTGGTAAATTGGTCAAATCCTTTTTCTTGTTTAGAGGTAATTTTTTCTTTCAGGGGGGACAGGGATCTGAGATACCAAAAAATAAAATATTTTTGTGATTTTTCTCACAGAGTACCTTATTTATTAATATTTTTAAACTTATTGTACATTATTAAGAATTATTCTAAAAATATTCTGCTAAATCTTGGTAAAAAAATATTTAAAATTCAGCCAGTGGTAGTGGTGGGGATCGAGTCACCTCAAACAAAAGTTTCCATGCGGTAGTCAGGATAACTCATGATTGCTTGATCTGAAATTAAAAAACAAAAGGATTTATTTAGTATATAAGTTTATCTTGAATTTGAACGAAAGAATTAACAAAATATTCATTTTTGAATTTTTGGTGAAGGTGCAATCAAAGAACTATGATTTAAACTTTGATTTGCTCTTTTTGTTTAATCGAAAAATAAGTTGTAATTGAAAAAAAAAAAAAATCTTTCGTTCAGAAACTAGTATTTAGTATGTAAACGAAATGTGAAAGTTTAGGCGAAATCGGTTCGAAGGTTTTCGAGAAATTTTGACATGGAAACTTTTTTTTGAAATTACTCGTTTCTCGCCACTACCACTCGCTGGATCTTCAATATTTTTTTATGAAAATGTCGCAGAATATTCTTAGAATAATTCCTAATGATGTACAATAAGTTAAAAAATATTAATAAATAATGTACTCTGTAAAAAAAATCACAAAAATATGCTTTTTTTGGTATCTCAGACCCTTGTCTCCCCTTAATCTAAATTGAAACCTTGCGAATCATGTTTTTTTACACGCAACAACATACTAACAAGAAAGTGAAATTAAAAATTGTGAGGGTCGGGTTGAAACTGCCTGCGACGATTGATACACAGCGTGGTAATTAATTTTTATGCCAGTTTTTGCTTCGAACAAACGTTATAGCTAAAATTATTGATTGCGCAATAAAACCGGTGCTAACGCAATTTATTCGAGTTTGTCAATATGAAAAATGCCGACTATTTTGTTTACGGCTAGCATTTTTTTTTTTTTTTCAACTTGGCTAATTTTTTCTTTTTTCCATATTCTGTGGAGAGCCTGTGTTAAAACTGCATTAAAACTATGCTTATTACCATATAGATATATACTACAGTTTATCGACACGTCAAAGTATTATCGGCGCAAGTAAGAGTGTTTGAAGAGTTTTATTTCAATAGTTTATTGTTTAAATTTATATGGAAATAGAGACAGAAAAAGAGAGAGAGAGCCGGATTCAATTTTGCTTGTTTTTTTTTTTACCAGGCTTTTTAGTCAACGCGCAACTTGTATCTTGAGCAAAATAACTTTTTCGTAAACGTTACTAGGATTTAGACAGTGATTGGTGTGCGCTGTTGAACGATAAACTTAATTAGAAATGAAGTGTAGCTTTGTTGTTCTTAGGTGTAAAATTACTTCCCAAATTCCAGGTTCTCATTATTAAGTATAATGTCACTTGAACAAAAATTTAACTAGTTGTCTAAAATTTGTCATTATCTAAATCTTGTAAAAAATTTTTGTAATGTCAATGAAAATTTGAATTTCTAAGTTGACGGACTTATCTCGTGGACTACCAGTCGCGCAGATCGCACTGGCAACTCCTCCCTCCGATTTTAACGCGAGTAAAATCTGTCTTTTGAGTTGTTACACTACGTAGAATGATTTTGAATTTTTTGTATTATTCTTGAGAAAGGTGTTCACGGTTAAAAATGGAAAATCTCACACTCGGACTTTGTTTCACCATGCGATAGGCACCATCTGTTTCTTCACTTCAAAGAGAGGCCAATAATAAACATAGCAAGATAGGGTAATGTTGAGCTTTGAATTCTGAAAGCCACATTGATGCAGGTTACGTAGATATGCGAGCTCAAAGTCTTCCTTCTTACTGTTTGCTCACGATGAACTCCTCGAAAATAACTTAAACGGAAGCAAAAATTAAAGCTTGTTTAACTTCAAGATTGATACATTAAAAAATTATTCAATTACACAGGGAAAGATTATCGCTACGAAATTAGTGATAACTAATTCGTGAATCTAGTCCTTCGTTTCTTCAACAAAATTGTATTGTTCTTCATTTTTACCTCAGTTGCAAGAGTCCTATTAATAGTATTCACTCAGGCTGTCGAAGATAATCCGGTTTTGCTAAAAATTGCTGTATCGGTGACTCACATACGCTTATGTATCGGGTACGCATACCTGTAGTATATTAATCAGCTATGGAATGTTAATAAAACCTCTCCTATTCTGCATATATAGGCAATACTTTCGACGTTGTTGGGAGATCGGGAGCCACGTAGCGGAACGGTGGGAACAAATCTCTCGAAGGTCCCTGACATTTAAGCATATTGCGGGTGGTGGTCGGTCAGTCAGCTCCGACGTCACTTTCTTTATATAGAATCAATAATAAAAGGATGCAAATGATGTGTGCAAACGTGTATAATCATCAAATAAATAATGTCCGAAGATTTGTCACTCGGTGCAAAATTAGTGTAAAAAAAAAAAGAGAGAATGATTTTTTTTTTTTTCGTTATTCATCGTTATTTTCGGCTGCAAGGATGCAGGGAAACCAATCTACTCGAAATGGTTTTTTTGGAGGTCAAACTCTCCCCCGTTAAGTGGTGAATTAGAATTATTTTGTCCTGATGACGCGTAGCAGTCATCAGTCGTCATCATTCAGTCAACAAGGAAAAATTTGGAAAATTTACGATTATCATGACTTGAAATCTCCATAAGCCGCGTTTTACAGGTGAGATTTAAGGTGGCCAGCCTGCGTGAAAACTCGACAAAGCTCGGCCATGCGCAGTCGGATACTAAATCTGCAAAGTTTCACCGTTTCCTTTCGGTATACATAGAGTATTGCGAAGTGTCACGTCACGCTTTCAAAGTTTCTAAAATTGTCACCGCTACGAGGCGTTGAAAAAAGTCACAGGGTGCTGTAAGACAGGAATCAGAAGCTGAAATAATTGTCTCGCGTAATCAAAGCCCAGAAAATTAAAGTGTTCTTCGAGCGTGGCTGTAACACTGGTGAAAGAACGTACGAACGAACCTAGCTGGGTTGCCTTGCATGACGTCGTATAGTCAGTAAGGTTGATTGTTTGAACAATTCAAAGTGAATAAAGAAATTTGTAAAGATGAAAATAAAAACAACAACAGCAAAGCTTTGCTCCATTTTCCGAAAGAGAAATTGACGGATTCACCTTTTTACCTGTGTACGAGAAAACTTTTTTCTTTTCTTCTTATTATTGATTAATTCTCCGTGCGCCATCATGTTACAATATTATTATTATCAATTTACGGTGCTATTTTCACAAGCTTTTTTTTCTTGCTTCGTCGTCACACTACTGTTTTTTTTTCCTTTTTTTTTTTTATCACATTTTTTTCCCCCCTATCTTGAACGCAAAACTTATTCAACCGTCATTTTTCCTTACCCATGTATTATAAATACCTACCAGGTGGTACCTACGTACATATTGGATTGTACGTATATGTATATTGTATATACCCATGCATCTATATTATACGTGTATATACGGCGTCCTAGATAAAAGTGGATATTTTATCCGAGAAGTATCGTCGTCATCGTTGAATAATATTGTATAGTTTCTCGTTTTACTCTCACTTGACTTGCGGGCAGCTGCAGGCTGCTGGTCGATTACAATTTGCATATACGCGAGGCTCCTCAATGCTATGCGTTTCTTTCCCGGCACCAAATGCGAAACCCGATTCGGCCACTTCGAATTTTTCGTAAGATTGACCTCCATAACAATACTTGTATATTAGTATATATAATACATTACGAATCGATTTCTCTCACTTCACTATCTTCGGGTTTGCTAACCGGTTTGCAACTTACGGGTCATACGTAGACAGATATTTTGTTATTTCTTTTTTTCTTCTTACAGTTTTCTTTTACCGTACGTCATACCGTTGTGGTAAACTTCTATTGTTCGATCGTATTTAATAACTTTCTCCTCGTAGAGAGAAATAAATATTTCAAAATACGAATTTTAATGTTTTTCTTAAGATTTTGAAAGATGCAAGTTCAAAAATAAATATATATGCCTGGAGAATTAATTGAATTGTCTTGAGTAATGATTCGTTAAAAATTAACCCTGTACTTACATATAACGTATTATTAAATATCCTCCCCTTTCCCAGAATATGTTAGCGGAAATGTGAACAAATTAGTTACATTATGATGATTGCCCCCGTGAATTACCGATTCGCTACAATTTATACAGCAAGTTGTGTTGAATGATGGAAAAAATTGACTGCAATGTCATTTTCGTCAATGAGATTCTTCAGTGATAATTCTCATTAAGTAGGCATTTGTTCCCCTCTTAAATTTGACTCACTAATATATTCGTGGTTTGCTGTTAAGAATGCCTCGAACTCTTAACATTTCATCTGTGTCACCCATTTTGACCTTTTTATACAAAATTCCGTTGACTTGAAAATTGAATGCACAAAAATTATTGCGCGTCTGGTTAATTGTAAAACTAATGCGATTTCATAGAAATGTGCATGAGAAAGGAAAAGACAAAAAAAAACAACCGGTAAGAATAAATACGGCCTTGGATATCTGTCTAAGAGAAAAGCTGCGCGATGCGTAAGATTCGTGGCATACCTCATCATCGGTTATCTACCTAGGCGGTATCTTTCTATCCAGATAAATTTTCTTAATTACATTGTTGCATAATCACCTGTAATGCGCGTCAGAGTCCGTTATCCTTATTCTACACCAACAATACTTCGTATCGAATAATCTGACACTTTTTTTTTTCTTTATCACGACGATGATTACGAAGACACTGGTTGCGATATTACAATATTATGATGTTCAAGTGACGTCATAAGCCGCATACCTTTATTTCTTTTACGCATGTATATATGACTATGTTCTTTAAAGTCAATAATGAGTCAGTAAGGTTCATTTCCCCGGTGAAACGATGGTCGGAGAAGCGGGAAACTTCGGTCTGTTAAACCCGTGATCTTTCATCGAGCGATGGAAAAAAAAATGCCTTTTTGTACAGTCAATTTACCCCCGCGGGTCAAAGTTCCGATTGGTCAAAACTACGAACGTTACCAACCTACGTATATGTCGTGAAGTGTTCACCGCATACTTAGGGTTGGTAACTTCGGAGTTTTGAATATTCGCCTCTATTTAATCCACATACCACAAAATCACGCGCTAACAAATTATCACCAACATCCGTACGTACGAGAGAATAATCGCAAGTGATAAATTTCGCGATACTATAACCCGTAGATATTTTTATTCGGTTCACAGTCGTACGCCGGGTAGCAGACAGCCTTCGCCAGGGGAGGAGGACTTCCAGAAAAATGTATCTGCTACCCTCGCTGTGTCGACGGGGGCTGGAGGCGTCGTGCTCCTCAAACAGGGGATCGACGTCGTCGGTACCGAGGAGCACTTCATGACGGCGTTCGGTCCAGCCCCTCACCTCCAGCACCATCAGGCTCCCCCGGCTCACCACTTACCTCATCCACATTCTCACGCCGCTCAATTGTTCAGCGCCCAGGGCCCACCACCTCAGCAGGGTCCGCCTCCTCAGCAACAGCAACAGCAGCAGCAACAGCAACAACAAGGCCCGCCCCAGCCGCAGGACACAGCGACGCATTTCGACGTCCAGGTAAGCCTTTTAAACACGCTATTCTCGAACTATAATTTTTCACAGATAAAAGGAACGGCGGAACGGCGGAACTTGGCTGGTGGTTTACCGTTCGGACGCGCATGCGCAAGCTTTGTCGCCATTTTCTACAGGCTTACCAACTCAAGTTTCAGCTGTCGAACTAACCGTTGGTTTATAGAGGTTATGTTGACGGTGCGAATTTTATGCGAAAATAGTTGATGTAAAGAGTCATTTGAAAAGGTTTGGCGAACTTTTTCTCGTTGAGGGGCTAATGATAGTGATGACTGGCACCAGTCATCGGAGCTATCTAATTTCAATTAACCACTTGACGCGGGAGGGTTTGACGTCGCATGACACCCCCCACCCCCCACCCCCCCCCACCCCCCCCGTCGACTTGCCGACGAAAATATTGCCGCGGTGCGGTTTCGACGACTTGTAAAGTTCAATTAAATCGCACATGCGCCCTCGGTTACCTAGCTTCACCCTTTTCTTTCGGTATGCTTGGCAGTTTTGATAGTTTTGAGTATGTGTACGTCTTTTTATCCAAATTTTTAACTGGGTCGCTACTTGATGGAAATATTGGAAAACTATGCAGTCTTAACGATGCGTTAACTTCAGTACGGCAATTGGCGTTGAAACCAGAATTTAGCATGATTTTTCTCTAGAAAGGTATTCATATCTTTGAAAACCCCCAACTTCTTCAAAGTACTTGGAAAATTAAAAAATAGGAATTTTTCCTCAGTGTTCCGTTACGTTAACATTACTATTTTCAACTCCGTGAAATCTTTTAATATCCTCTGAACTCACGCGATGTTCCCGACATTGTATTCAATCCTGTGTAAAATTGTATAAGATTATTTGGATTTCCTGAAAACTTTAAAATCGTTTGAAATTACTTGAAATTGTGCAATTTTGAATTTGGTGTACACGCAAACTGATTAGTGGCTAATCCCTTATCAATCTAGTAAAAATCAGGAGTTGCTGCGATTGTATAATTTGGACACTAAGTTTGAATAGCATTCAATGATGGAACTAAAATGAAAATTTTTGCTATCATTCATGATCACAGCAATGATTGAATAGTTTGCGAACCTTGACAACAAATTTTGACATAATTTTTAATACTGGCATCGTGAATTCAATTTTTACCCAATAATTTGAATAATAACTGAATTTTCGGCATGGCATAATATGCTACAGTACTTTCTGAGAACCGCGGAAATGTCAACTATAAATGTCACTTTGGGAAAACGAAATACACGATGCGATCCCAGGGGAGAACAAATAACGACGTATTTTCAAATCAGGTCAATCTGTTTTTTTTTTAAATTCATTTGAAAAAATTGTAGGTGTAATATTTAATTGAAATTTAATTCACCAACCATTCGGCGTGTGTTTTTTGGATGAAAAATTAAACAGCGTAAATACTCGCACGCATTAGTCGACCAGTGACTGGATTTCAACTCTGACATTTCGAATTTCGTAAAAATTTCCAAATTAAATATCAGCGTATACTGGAAAGACTAGCTACATTTATTTTGGCAATAAATGCTGCACCCAAAGAATTCAGACAATTAATGTTGCAGCAGCATTCCTTTCTCTAGTTTCGAGTTGCCACACTACTTTTCTAGTAGAATAAAAATATCTCTTAGCCAGAAAAAATGTACATTTACCCATAGAATTTCTAGCGAATTGAATTATTTTCAAACTTATAACTCTGAAACTGTTTTATACCTAGGAATCTTTCAGAATACCCTTTTGATATTGTTGTTGAAGAACGCAAAATGTCGCGTATTTATAGTAGAAAAGTCGACAAAAGAAATAAGAAATAGAAAAAGAATAATCAGAGAATTAAGTGGAAAAATACGCATTTATTTTGGTAGAAATATCAGATCCATTTACATAACGTCGGATACGTTTCATACACCTTAAAGAATTTGTTTTACTTGAAGCGTTTGACTTCGAGTCAATAGTTGAAATTATGCGGATGAATATTTCAAACAAACTGGAACTCGCTGGTTGTGAAGGAAAATGCTACGAAGAATCTCTTACTAGTGTTAATTTGAAGGTAGGGTTATTTTTAAGTGTGCGGGCGGGCGCTAATGAGCTACTCAACTTACAGTTTCTGCGTTCGCTGGTAGAGTTGATCTTCTTTTACTCACGCTGCGATCTGAGTAATCTCGATGAAAAAAAGGGGGAGTAAAAGTCAAAGGCATCCTGTAATATCTGAGAACAAAGACTTTTCCAATTTTTCAAATTCCCCTGGCTATTAAAAATTTATTTTTAACTCACTTGTCAGAGAGGTTCAAAGCTTTCTCTTTCTCCTCCTCCCTCTCCCCCCTCCCCTCTATCTTTTAACAACAAACCATGTAATCCAGGTTCACTCGGTCTCCGCTCACAGTCCCTTCGAATTCTAGATTACATGCATTGTATGCTTCAAGAGTCGCAAAGCTCGTCCCTTTTCACAGCGAAACGTGCTTTGCGATCTCGTTCGGCTTCTTTTCTTTCGCATGATATTGAAAAGTGCTACACAAGTATTCCGTTTGGTGTTTTTTCAATGTTAGAGTAAAATAAAACTGCTAATACCGTTATTATTTTATATTTTTTTTTTTTTGTAAAGAATGTTGCCAATATATAAACACGGATCTATGGTTTGTTTTTAGTTTTGAAAAAAAGAAACGTTTCAGACTAACTGAAAAATGTAATAACTAACGAGATAGACTAACAAAAAACGTAATACGAGTGGAAGCCTACCACTAGACTTTGTTGAACAGTAAAAATTGCTCAATTGTTGTCAAGTTTTGAGTTTAGTTTAAGATTTTCTGGATTACCAAACGAGTAATTTTTAATTATGATCAAGAAAGTTTCGTCGAAACTTAATTTAGCGGTGTTCGAATTAAACCGAATACCTTCCTTTGCCAAGAGTTTCTTTACTGAAATTTGCGTTATTCTTACGATGGATGATGCTTTTTTTTTTTTTTTTTATTTTACAAAGGCGAAGGTTTCGTCACCGTTGAAATCGCATCAACAATTGATCTTAAATATATTTTCACTATCAAAAGTATTCAAAGGAAAAGAATCATCAGAGTTATTTGTTTCAGACCGGAGAAAAACATAATGTGGAATATTATTGTAAAATTATTTCACCTTATTGAGATTTTACAAAAATCATGTTTGGATAATCAACTTTACCACCCACGCTTGTATTTCTCTGGTCTTTTCACACCGTGACGGAATATTTTAGCGGAACAAAAAGAAAATCAAAATTCCGACAAACGAAAAGTTAAGTAAAGTCAAGAACCTCCACATCGTTGCGGTTCGAAGAAGAAACTAGAATTCAAAGAATGAATATTCATGCCATCTAAGACCTCTGAATGAATAATACAAATTCTTAAGTCACAAGAGAGACCGGTATTCCTTTTGATACGAAAATAAACAAAATCGAAAGTGGTAAAATCACTTCGCGTTATCGATTCCTGTGAGCATGATGTCACAGAAGCGTAACTGGCGTTACGTGTATAATTTCAGGAGTAAAAACATCCATCGTTAACGTCAAAATTTATCCTTCCGAAAAAGATTCTCAGAATTTTTCAACGATTTACCTGTTTCAAAGTTCTTTATCGGTTTTTCAAGTTACGTGTCTGTAATTATCGCTTTTTCTACATTTTTTTTCCACATTGATGCTGTTTCATACTTTCAGAAAACGTGTATAATTTCTGGCTCCGCGTAGTTTGCACTTTTGACAATGCGCTGCGCTATGGATTGTGCTCGTGTTAACGTTTTGCAATTTTTTAATTCGTATTTCCAATTTCGAGACGCGTCGGCTCGTTAATTATTATTTATGCACATGCAATAATTCTTGATTATCTTACGAAAGATGAACGGTAATGTTTTGATCGAATAATTACAAGAAATCGCGCCAGAAATAGAGAAATGGCATTCCTATCGAAAATCGCGTGTCTAAACTTTCCTGAGAAGTTTCTTGAGCGGCGGCGAGTGGCTGTGAGCATAAGAGCTTGAAGACGTACAAATTGTATTACATATTCTCGCCCACAGTGGTTTTATTTTTATCCTCTCGTAGAATATTGTTGTCGCGACTCTTCATCGTTGGGATGGTTGCCAATTTTTATTATTTATTTATAGATTGACTTTAGCGCCAAAGTCGGACGAAATATTTCAACTTATCGCCACTTCACTGTGTTATAATGTGCAGAAAACATCTTCCGATGTATCCTCAGAATTTTTTTTCTACTTCTTTCCGTCTCCTCATTTATAAATAAAATTTAATATCTCGTGTACATTACACGTGCTGAAGAAAAAGAGAGAGAAAGAAAGAGGGAAAATGACATTAATTTTTCGTGAACGGCATGGGTTTGTTTCAGCGCCGTAGCATAAACCAGAGCCAATTGCACCGTAAAATTGTCTTACCTGCTTTCTCTTAATCAGTTTACTACAATAGTAAACTGGAGAAAATTGTTGGGCATTGAGCGCAGATTTTTCGCTCTCTAAAAACTTGAATCCGCAGAAATCAATTCGTGGTATAATTAGAAATTCCGTCTAATAGCTGAGTGAACTTTTTTATCACTTTGTATTAGATTAAAAAGAAGATGAGGAATCAAGTGAACAAGTTTCTGACATCTGGAAATGATCACGAACATGCAAATCTCTTGTAAATACAAGGCGAAATAGCTTGGCTGTGTTTAGTAGTGTGAAATTATTCTCGAACTCAGTGAAGAAAAAAAAATGTCCAAAGTTGTCTAACTTGTATTTTCAAACATTCGGATGACTTCCCCATATTACTTACTTCCGCATTACTACTAAAGTGTAATTCAAATAGGCGTTTAAAAAAACAAGGTCTGTTTTTATAAAAATACATCTTTGCGATCTTAATATATATACATTTTTTTCATTTTTTGCCGTAATTCGTCGTTTTAGGATTAGGTCGTTGAATACTCAAATGTGATCTGAAACTGTGTCAATGTCGAGTAAATAGTTCAGCTAATAATACTCGATGCTCCGGTATTCTACTATCGGTATATTCAGCATTGTACCAGGCTTTTACTCCGGGTATGTTTAGTATTTTCTACTAGTAGTAGGTAGATCACACTAGAGTTGTACCTGAGCATAATACTAGAGCATCAAGTATCTTTGCCCGCGTTTATATTCTTGCTTTTCTCATCGCTTCAGGCCGTATTTAATTTTTCAATATTGTTTTTATTCAAGCCATGAAATTCCTTGGGCACGTTTGCCGCGTTCTAAACTCCTCTCTATGCCGGGCTGGCAGCAGCCGCGCTGATGGTTCACCGGGTAATTGTGCTAGCAGCGTAGTAAGTATTATAAGCCCTCCGTCGTCGGCGACCGCGACGCGGTGAACGTGAATGTTCGTCATCTGTGCTGAGATATATAAATCACCGAGTGACAGTTCACCGTCTTCCTTTTCCCCTCCCCCTTCCCCCTTTGCCCTTCCGCCGCCACCATCAACCGCTTTGAATCTATTCGGAAAATGGAACACCGCGATATATCTATACCTATACCTATATACATGTGCAGTGTACACGCCACGGGAGAGCCTTGCCTCCTCGCCACCGCCACCTTGACAACTGTATATTATACATATATTCCCGACGACGACGACGACGACGACGACGACGACGAAGAGGAGAGTGAACGAACTATCCAACAAAGCGCTACTCTCAGGGACTCTGACCGTTTATATACTTACTTCGATTATAATAGACACAGGTTTTCTCTTACTTGTCGATGAATGTGTTCATTTTTTTTATATGTTTGTCTTTTTTTTTTCAACTTGTCGTTCTTTTTTCGAAGCAAAAATAGGCAAGGGGAACTTATTTTAATCATCCTGAGGATGAAAAGTTTATTTTTTACCAGATCTTGACGCTTCGAAGGTCCACGGAATTACTTCCGATCATTTTTGTTTAGACTCCGCCTAGGGGGCCAATTTTTCGTAAGACTTTATCTTGGGAACGAATAAGCGGGTTTGAATGATCTTGGTTTTATCCACCGATCTTGGCTTCATTTATTGTTAGAACTGATTAGATGTTGGGTCTGAGCGGTTTAGCAGTTTTCAAGCTATGAGAACGAATACGTCAGAAAATAAATGAAAATTGTAACATCTTCGAGATGGATTGATGAATTTGGATAATTTTAGTCTCAATCGACGCGGTTCTTCCTAGCCTAGAACTGACTAAATTGTGGATATCATTAGTCTAACTGTTTTCAAGTTATTTGAATAACAAAATTTAAAAGAATTAAAAGTTCATTTTTTTTATGTTTCACGAGCTGGAAATGTATACGAATGGGAAGTTTATTGTCTGGCTGGCCCATCACGGTCAGCCACATCATCCACTTGTTTCTGCATAACAGCACGTGAATTCGAGGCAATGATCTATAGCCCCAAATTTAATCCTTCGGGATTTATTATGGGGTTCGGTTATTTCAAGAGTTATTCAATACATACGGTTCAGTCGTTCCCTATGTCCGACTCAAAGAAAGTCAATTCGCACCTGAGAATAGTTCAATGTTTTCAGTATGGATGTTCGAGACTGTCAAATTATACCTTAAAAACCCTCGCAATTGCCGCGAAGTAACCGAGTAATCTACTCATATGTACACGAATTGATAACAAATTCCATAAAATTGTACCGTCTCTAACAAGGAACCCTAGGTAAATGGATCCATCCGATTTTGATCTAGTTGATATGTGTTCCAGTGCATCGAAAACTAAAAGACATGAATAATTTTTTATCCTTATTTTAATTTTTGGCTTCATTCAAATCCATCAAGAAATCACCCCGTTGGGCGGCCATCTTTGGGGTAGTTTTCTCCCCTCTGAACCGTTTATTAGCAGTTGAAAAAATATACGTGTCTCGTAGTTTTCGATGCACTACAACATATATAAACTAGATGAAAATCGGAGGGGTCAACCTACCTAGGGTTCCACGTGAGAATTATTATTTTTTTTCTATTTTATTATTTGTAAAACGGAGAAAATCTGCAGTCTGTGTAGTGTTCTGGTAAGAACAAATCGATTGAAATTTTCTTCAACCGCAATAAAATATAGCGATTTCACTGTAAGTATGAATTTCGGTGTATAGACCGTGTCTAACGTCTAGGAGCCATAAATTAAATACATTTGCTTTTTGCATTGCGCGATGGCATGAGGTAAGCCCATAAAACCGGGTGAAGCGAGAATTTTATTTACGCATTTATGTACGCGAATATATTATCCAGAATACCCGAAACACCACGTGGTAATGAGCCAGCGTTGAAACAGTATTTCATGTAAATTCTGGATAGTTTCGGCGTGGTGTGGAGATCGCAGCGGCAACGGCTGTAGCAGATTGGCCGGAAATGCACAGGCGCGTATTTCACACTGGATCAGGTTCAAGTTCACGGCTCGTAGAATCGGCCGTGAATACATTTGAATTAAATGGCGAAACATCGCTTATAAGTGGTCGAGGTAGAGAAGGAGGAGGCGAAGGCGGAAACTGCTTTTACGAAATGTCATCGCTCCCCGCTGAACGCGTCATTTCGCCGTCTTTTTTATTTCAACCAGTCATCAAGACTCTCCTGAACATCTTCCGCTCGTCCGCTCGTCTGCTCGGAGGATTTATAGCATCTCTCGAGCTTCGGAAGACCTCCTGCACTTTGCTTATTTTCGAGGGCTGAAATTACCTCGATCGTAAACCAACCCGGGTTACATGCAGGCCTCTCGACTTACACAAATATACACACGACGCGTATAATTGACGTTATACACACACTAAACAAACCGTTCATCTCGTTGACGTAGGTCAAGTCCGTCTGTTCCAGAAACAATTCTCATTCAGAGAAATGCTAGATTTTAACATTTCCTGAGTCTCGAGGATCGGGTCTATTTCATCGACACAATCCTGTGGCCATTTCGTATATTCACCAACTTAATTCTCAAACTGAAAGTGGTGAAAGTTTGAGAAAATTTTTTTACGAACATCCCGATTAGTGTTGACAATTTTTCGAACAAGTTTTATCCGATCTAGCGAAGCTCCGAAGTAAATGGATGCACATCTATGCTGTTCTAAAACTATTGAAAACGAATACACGCATAACGGAACTTGATTCTCGGGATGTGGATGTGGTGACTTCTTTTTTTTTTCTCTTTTTATTGCGCGTGGTTTTTCCCAATGACAAATCAACAGCGCTTAGCTATGCGCATTAGGGTTTAAAAATTCGAAAGGCTTTGGTATAGCCGCCCGCTTCGTTTCATTCTCTTCGTTGTTATTATTATTATTTTTATTTTTTTCGTTTTTTCGTTTCTGTACCGTTTACCGTATCTGTGCAGCAGATCAGCTTGGCGAACGAATTTATGCTCTTGTGTCATTCTGTTACGAATGTTACGATGTCTAGGAGAGTTCGCCGCTGTGGCTCTGAGATGAGTTCTGACGGTAAAAACGAACTCGAGATTGTACCTGACCAATGAATGGCATTTCTCTCTCGCGATACAGGTACGCTGGAAGAGAAAGAGACACGACGAAGAATGCGCTTGCGTATGTAGTTCGTATGGCTTTTCGTGTCAGACGAACGGATGGAATTTCAATGGATGTGTTGTTGTAACCATGGGAACCGAACTTCAAGAGATATGCTTCTATTCATCTATCCATTTAAACTCGAATCTCTTCGGTTTCGCCGATTCATCACGATTCAACCGTATCTCTGCTGTCGCAAGTAATTGTAGTAGCACTGATTTCTTCATATTTTCTGTTGGTTCTACACCTTGATTCCCCTTCTAAGTGATTCCTTAACGTTTAAAGTCGTTTAACGATTGAATGGTTTTCAAGTGACTTCCAATGTTGAAGGGTAGCTCAAATTCTACTGATTTTCATTTATGACAACTGATTGTTTCAATGAACGGTTCGATGGGCATTCACCAGATGTCATTGAGCAATCAGCGTTTTCGGGACAAAAGAAGTCGACAACGGTACTCCAAAACTCCTGTTACTCACAATCGAACGATGCTCCGCGTTGTCGGAACCAGATCAGCATTGATTAGAGTTCGTCCGATGAGCATTAAATTTGTTTTTAGTTGAAATTCAGATATTAATAGTCAAATTGATCCATTGTTTTGACATACACACATGTACCGCTATGTCAAAACAAGAATGAAAAATATGTGTAATCGTTACGAATACTAAATTTTGAATTTGTGCCAATTTTTAACACACATTTTATTCATCAATGATTGTTTACAACTTGTCGGTGGCATGTGTTCAATAAATGTTGAAATTGACATATCTTTTCTGAAACTGATTCATAAAGTGTCCTTTGATGATCAACAATTTTCGCTTACTTTACCCAAGCCGCGATTTTTAAATCAGATATGCCTGAAACCTGTAACCTGGTGTGTAAAATCAAATCTCTCTTTCCTTTATTTCCCGATCACTCTCGCTCTCTCCCGGACGTTTATCGAGAGAAATTACCAGTCGAGAATCGGTTCGCGTTCGGCGGTGACTTAACAAGATACAAAACGCCGTACCAGCCGACGGCGTCGTTTCCCGGGTACAATCCGTGGCAAAAATTGCATTATTGTGGCTAAGACTAGAAGAGAATCAAGCTAGAAACGGAAAGAACGGACGAACACGGAGGAAAAGGAAGAGGACTTGTGCTCGGCAGCGCATGAAGAGACTTCGGCTCGTTTCTCTCTCTCTCTCTCTTTTTCTCTCCCACGATCCGTTTCTATCTTCGCATCTTTTTTTCCCCCCTACTCTCTATCTCACTCTCTTTCTTATTCCTTCTTTCTCGGTCAACGGCGTGTTGCGAACTCGAAGTAAAGGTGCACCACCACTAGCCGACAACGCCGGTTGTTGACTTGATGCCCATTGAGCATAAAGAGCATTGACTTCGTACGATGAAAATCTGTATCACCGCCCCGAGACCTTACCTCGCTTCGTCGATTCTCGAAAGAGGGAAGACTACGAACAATTCTACAACTAGGCATGAAAGACAAGTTTACCGCAAACTATTCTACTCCTCTGCAGTAAATCCCTTGTACTTCGTCTCGAGGAGGAAAGCCTAGAGCATTTTAGAAACTACGTCCACTGAAAATCTGAACAGCCCAACGCCACTGCCAGTTGATGTATTCTTATCGTCGATAAAAACTGAGCCGTTCAATAATCTTGAAATATTTATTTTTATTGCACTCACGTAATTCAGTTGAACTTGAGTCAATCTCAAGGTCTTCGAAGTGCTGATATCATATTGGTGACTCTGAATCATGTCAGAAGTTTCTGACTCGACTTACTTAACTGACCACTGACGCCTGTTATTCTTCAAAGTCTTGAAAAAATTTATATCGAAACTATAATGCAAAGTTGAGGTGAAAGTCTACAAAAGTTTACCCAAAGTTATACAATTTTCTTTCAATATTTTAATTGTGTAAACGGGTATGTTACTTTATCGTTTAATGGAATACGTCTGCAGAATATCTTCTTCTTCTTCTTCTTCTTCTTTAACATCGTTTGTTGTTCTAAAATCCTGTAAGCAAGACATATATCTGATATGTCTATAACAGATAATTTCTCGTCGGTTGACATTCATGGATTTTAAAGATGACCTTTTTTCCGTCAACGTCCGGTTCTCATTTTCGAAGAGGGCTATTATATACCTTCGGCCCCCATTTTTCCTCGCTCCCCAGACTTCTCGCATAGGTAATTATCTTTTCTTATCTCTCTCCCTCCCTCTCTTTTTCGCTTGCCAGCTCTCCGTTTGCCGAAGAGAAGCCAGGCGACCGGGCTTGTCACTCATCCTGCGATATTTTTGGGTTTCGGTTTCTTACGTAACGGACCTCGTGGCGTGCGAGCGTCGCGTCTCCGCGCCCCTCGGCAATAACGACCAACGGAAAACAAGGTGGACCAGAAAATAAAGAAAATTGTAAAAATAAATAGACGGAGGAAAAAAAGTAGCAACGATTTTTTTTCCCCACTCAATATATCATCCCACGGTAAAGCAAAAAGCAGTCGATTTTACGCTCTCGCGCTATCGGCCATGCGGTTACGGAGCAGAAAAGATAAAGAGAGACAGACAGAGAGAGAGAGAGAGAGAGAGAGAGAGAGAGAGAGAGAGAGAGAGAGAGAGAGAGAGAGAGAGAGAGAGAGAGTGTTGGAAATCCGACGTCGATTCGCGGCGTTGATTTAGACAGCAGTCAACCCGATCTCTCCTGCAGTGTTGTTTATTTTCTGTTTATCACTTTGTTCGGGTTTGTATATCGAGACGCCGAGACTTTCGAGACCAAGAGAGAAGGAGACAGCGAGACACTCTTGCACGGAGAGCGACAGCCGATACTTTGAGCGCTAAATATTTACTAACTAACAAAACTAAGCCGAAACGATTTCGACGGGTCGTTGTGCCTCGTGGTGTAAAAAGAATCCACGCACACATACACACATAATCAGGTTCACACGTGCATGTCTCTCTCGTAGAGAGCTCCGGGGCTCCGAGTTATGGTGCTAATTAAAATGGATCGCCCGCAGAGCCGAATCTAGGCTACCACCCCCGCCCTTCTTAGCTCTTGCCCCGTTTACCCCTCCAGCCAACCTCGTTCCGCCCTCTCAGCCACCCGGCTTTGAGTCACACAATTTCGAGTGTGAAAACACAAAGAAACTGTAAAATCGTGACCAAGTGCAACTAACACAGCGAATGCTGGCTGCTTCGCGAAGTTGCTGCTCTGCTCCCGCTGACTTTGCAGCTCTCCCTGCGACTCGACGAGCGTCTTACCTTACTTAGACTTGCACGATGATAAGCGGAGGCGAGAGAAGAGGAACCATCTTTATGAAACTTGAGAGTTGAATTTGTTAAGGAAATAAATTAATACGTTAGTAGTTAGGTAGGGAGAATCTGATCTACATCGTATTCATACATTCATATATATGTGTATGTTTAAATCTTGATAGCGTATTGATGAGAATAAATCTCCTGATGTTGGGATACCTGAGCAAGGTGTAGTTCAACTATTACAACACCAAAGAAGGTACGATGTAAATTTAGAGTCAATCAAAAAATAATTCCAACTGAACAGAATACGAATTTTGACTAGAATGAATTTATTTCATGTGACTTAATTATCATGTAATTAGGACGAAGTGCTCGATATGAAAGAGCTGTTGGCATTTTAATTATGAAATTTGCTTCAGTTTGTTGAATTTTAACGTGAAAAGTTCTGTCGTCAACGAAAATTATTTTTAACATTGTATCGAAGTAAAAGAATGATGAAACGCAACTCATATAAAAGAATTTGACCTCTCTGAGGTCTGAGTTTTGAGTTTGTATTCAAGGGGTGCCGCTGGTTAACCAATTTCAGTGATTGAGGGGTTGTCGTTAGTTCTGTTTTTTAATCATATGGCTCAGATATCACTACTCATATATTCATTCGCTGAATTTTACGAGACGGGGATAAATTTATGTCCAATCGGTATGTTCTCAAATGTTTTATTTTTGCAAGGCTATAATTTGGCGAAATTTATGAAACTTTCGTTAGTTTTCACTTGAGCTAAAAATTCTATGAAGAGTTGTATCATCGAGAATTATTCGAAGAAAATAACAAGCCATCGTACCAGTTGGTTCACACTGTCCCTCCTTGAATCATACACAGAGTAGACATGGACGTCCTTATTTGTACTTTCAATTATCAATGATGAAACTCTTCAGAGGTGATGGTAAACAAAATTTAATCGCATGACGACGCTTTGCCCGTTTGAGCTAGTAAGAAGACAAGATTGCATATTAGAAGAGACTTGAGGAATTAGAAATTTATTTGATAGATTTACGACACACCCTCAGACGACAACAAACCACCTTGGAAGAATTTCGATCCGGCGTCAAGTTATTCTTCGCCACCATTAATACGATCATTCCTCATGGCGATATTCGGCAACGCAATTCTCATTCGAATTTTATCCGACTTGTGCGTGACAAGGAGTTGCTTGGTTAGCTGTTGGTAGGCGTGGTGTGGTGCTCCGAGTAAGGGTTGGCCGGGTGTTACACGCCAAGTCGCGTGTGCACCGTTCATCCCTCGAAAAGTAGTGAGGGTTCTCATTCTTCCCCCCCCCCCCCCCCCCCCCTGTTTCCCTCCGCCACTTCCTTTTACTCTTCTTATATTCAAGCCCTCGTCGCCTTTAACGGCGAGTGTAATTTCGCCCCTGCGACACTGCTTCGCGGATTCATTCTCCTAGTGCTTCTTGGTTTTTATTCTTTTTCTTTTTTTCTTTTTGTTCTTTGTGTGTTTCAATAATAATAATCACAGCCTGCAATATACACCGGGGTTTTTAATATCTTGATATCCTCTAATTCGTATATCGTATATCTATCACAAACCAAATCCGACTACGATATGTGGAATGGATTCTACTTTACCAAGCAATAGGCAAACTCTCTTTGCGCACTTCAAGTTATGTCAAAGAGACACGCGACATGCGGGACAAAATTGCTATAGGCTATAGTTAGACACGTACGTATGTCGTCGGCAAAGCGGATAGTGAACTTCCGTCTCCAATAATTTCGTACGAGTTTTCCTTTGCCAAGGTCAAGCAAGTCCACGCGTGTATCTCTGGACGATAGGTAAAAATTATGACCCTTGCGCCGTTCGTCCGTCCTTCTTCATCGATCTTACCCGTTTCACGGTACCTTCGGCCTTAGTTTAGCTCATTCTTTTTTTTCTCTTAGGTACATTCGATTTCACGGTCATTCTTTTCTAAATGTGTAATAAAATTAACCGACACGTCTATACTCGTCCTCTTTGTTTGTAAATTTCAATGGTTATTGACGGGAACGGAAAGTGGTTTGAAATAAATTCAATCTTATCCTGAAGCAAGACCGTTCTGGAATTCTTCTGCGTAGCCTTCTATTCATCTTTTGACAGTGTTTACAAATCACTAACCAACAACTGTGATGTACAAATAGTTGCACTTGACTTATTCAGAGGAGTACTTGGACACAGCACTGAATCCAAATGTGAGAGTGACGTCATTAGTCGTGCAGAACTAAATGAAACTGAAACTAAACCAGCCTAGACTGAACACTTGGAATGAGCAAGAAAGTAGTACGAGTGGTAACGTTGGCAGGTAATCATGATTCGTTGGGGTCAGAGTGAGACCCTGACCTTTGGTAATAACAATGTTCCACTATTGAGGTTAATATCGAAGGTAAAGTAGAAAAAGAAGTACAGACTTGACTGGTTCCAGAGGTGCAGGGGAGATGCCCAATCACTTTACATTCCAATTTATAAATAGAGATTTAGAACGCAGGAGATGTTGGAAATGACTAAAGACGTACTTGATACTTCGAATGATCGGTGCAGTCTTTAAACCGTGTGAAAACAACCTTCGACGAACAGTTACACGTTTCCAATATTTCAGCTCTGAAAGTATTTGCGCGTCTAGTGGCCGTATCAAATTGGCAGGTACGACGATGCGTGGCATTTAAAAAATACACATGTATTTATAATCTTGGCCAAACGTCTGTCACGATGACGTACTTGTTTTGATCGACTGGATTTTGTGTTACCTTCAAACGATTCACCACGTTTCGGGTTTTGTGTCTATCGTCATGAAAGTCGTTGGTAGGGTTTTCAATTTTTTTTTTTTCTCTACTTGACGTGGATAAGAAAGAGTATGGAATTCAAGTTGTTATCGCTAATAAAATTTATAAAACTTTCTCCTTTTCCTTACTCCTACTATGAGTTTGAAGTAACAGTTGTAGGTATAAGAATCGATGCGGATTAAGCGGAATGTGCTTCCCGTCCATATTCTATGTGCAAATCAAAGTATGAGCATCTAGTTTGTAATACAATATTATAATACGTAAATATTATTTTTATATAACTACTCATCACCAGTTTAGTGAAGGAATTTTTTAGTGGTTCAAATTTGAGGTAATAGTATTCGCTTGGAAAGGTGAAGTTAAGGTTTGAAGACGTGTTTGAAATGCAATGCACTATAATTATCATAATGATTACATGATTTCCTCCGTAATTATTATTCAATACTTTGGAATACGATAATGATTTTTCATCCTGTCCGATAACTTTGTCTATTGAAATCAATGAAACAGAAATTCAAAGTGACGGTATAACTATGAGACTCCCCCCTCCCCCCATGATTCGAAGACGAAGACGCCTCATCCATTCATCATTCGATGATTCATGAAGGATATGCCGGGCTTATTAAGTCTGTGGATATTTATTGGAATGGCCAAGTGTAATTATTTTTACTGATCATGAACCTACAGTTTCTGGAGGCATACCGTTACTTTATTAATTAGTAGCGTGCTTCTAACTGACAACCAATATTCTTTATCCTCTGCAGCGTATGCAAAATGGCGCAACACTCGGCATTTCCTCGTTGAATCCACATGAACTTCTGCAATAAGCATAAAAAATATACCGGCCATGCGTCTATAATATTAACTACATCGATGTTGGCGCGCAACAGAACAAAGCGGTGCACATACCTCGACGAAGGTAATTTTTGTCCTCGATTTCACCGGGTATTTTACCGTTGCGCCATTCTACCGTTGCTCATACTCCTCATAACCGATCGAGTGCCTGGAAGAAAATCGATAGTTGGATTGTCCGACTTGAATTGAGCAATTCGAAACACATTAACGACGATACGATTAGGACGGATTAGGAGGATTAAAAAGAAACAGCATGGGGCTGTAGTACCAGCACAATAAACTGACAAATAACGCGACAAGTGAAAGTAATTCGTGTCATAAATCCATTTCCATTATTCGATCACACTTGATATTGACCGATCGGTACATGTTTCGGACTAATAACTATCGATGTATCAATTCGATTCTCTTATAATCAACGATAGTACGTACGTATTCTTGTATGTCACTACTTCGTCTAGAAAAAGAAACAACTCAACTTTGCTAACCAGTACTAATTTGCAATGATATAAAAAAAAAAAAGGAAATTAAAAAAAAAAAAATCCATCGTTTCCTCGATGGTTCGAGTTCACAGTTGATTTGAAACGCGCGGGAAAGACCATCAATCAAGACACTGGCGCACTCTGGGTGAAGCATTCACCAAGGATCCTCGTCGGGATCGATCAATAAGGACTATGGAGCATGGCCCCGGGGGCAAAGTGGTGTCAGAATGTATAGCCGTCGCGGAATGAGAAATGTCCGAAATCAGGTCCTTCGTTCCGCTGGGAAAAAATTGCGAGTAGAGAGGCCGTGTTTCTGCTGGCTAGAGGTTCCATGATCTTCCTCGGTAGACAATAGGCGACGCGGTTGGCCACGGGCGACGACAACGACGACGATGACGACGACGACGACATTGTCGCTGCAAAGACCTTCCAGCCTCTCCATCCTTCTCCCTCCCTCGTCGCCGTATCACACTCGCACGCTCTTGGCTCCTCGTTGCGGAACCCCGGCCACGGCCCTCGCTCCTCGAGTACCGCTCTTCAGGTTCTACAGCCTCCTTCAAAATTAGTTGGTCTGTCACCGAGGGTCGGGGAACACCCTCCTCCACCTCCTCCACCTCCTCCACCTCCTTCCCGGCTCTCGTGTTATTATTTTCGTCGGCCTCCACAACCCATCGGCCAGGCTATATGAGTTTTCATCGACGCGCACCCTGCGGCGCTACCAACCTAATCGACTATCCCGGGCGTCAATGGACTCCCGACGGCGACGTGGTTGCTGCTGCTGCTACTGCCTTCCTTCCTCCCTCCCTCCCTCGTTAGCCAAGGCACCAGTCCAGGACGGCGATCGTCGACGTGCCCCGCAACTCGAGGTCGACCCTGCGTGACAGCGTGACCTATGCGAATATCACCTAGTGTTGGACGTATCGTCTACCACGTGCACATTTGTTGTGTCGGTAAGGCTGTTTACACAGAGAGAAATTTCTAGTTGTCCTCACCGTATGGGATGATGACCCGTCAACTTTCTGTCGGCATTTTTAATAGAGACCATATTTCGATTTGGTTGCAGTTTGGATGTGCTGTAACGTACATCGAGATACGAAAATCGTAAAAACTTTCACACTTGTACACCATGCGGAAACTCTACACTGTCTATCGATGTGTTTTTGAGAAAGTCAGCATCGACCTTACCTCTTGTGCATTCTTACTTTCGCTGTACGACATTGTGGAGGATTTTATTACTTTGATGATCTAAACGCAGATTTTTTGCTCTCGGCGAACGGTCTGTCGTGGATGTGTATGCTTGTTGCTAGTCGCATAACAGGATCAACGAAGGACCTCGGGGCTCGTTTGTAATTTCAACCTCTGCGGGTGCGGAATTCACATTCTAGAATCGATCGCAGATCATTTCACCACTATTAACTATGCAGATATTGAACGGTTTGATCTATAACTGGTTTTTATCTTTCTTTCATCTGTTTTATATTTTTCTTAGAAAATGTCACCGTGGCCTTGAAAAATTATTTTTTCCTTGAATAGTCCTGGACAGTCTATATATTTATAGTCTTCGTTGAATATATTCAGTTTTTCTCTTTTAAACCGACTAGCGCAATATCGTAAAACATTTTACGGTTCTTAGCAGCGTTGTAATTTATCGAAAATTCAACGTCATTTAGAGAGCGTCAAGGTTCCTGTATTTTTATGTCGGAACCAGTCTTCAGTCAGAAAAAATCAATACTGCCTTGTATTTACCCACGAATATTTTGTGAGAATAGTGGAACAAAAATGAAAACCTTTTTTACTAGCGATTAAAATTTTAGGCGTTGACACACGTTTTAAATTTTAGATGAGTTTGATAAAAGAATAATAAATTTTCGCAAAATCTGGCTACTGAGCAAGAAGAATTGAAGGATTTTTATATTTTAGTTGAAAAACAATGGATCTTGGAACTCCTTTCTGCTCCCTTGCGTTGAAACGCTCGGTTAATTTTAATGACGTCATGTAGGTACAGCCAATCCGATATGAACACCAGAGGTTCTCTATTTTATTCTTGTTAATTGTTTATACGTATTCATCGCGCTGGTTGTTCTTAATTCCTGGCTAGGGCAGCCTGATGACTTGTTTTGACTTTGTTTACATCAAACTTTTCCATCATAGATTTATCAAATTCTTTTTATAATTGTCAACAAATTGCTCGAGGGCTGAATCTAATTTTTATAACGGAATACAACTCGTGAATGTAAAAATTCAAAAGATATTGTAATTCCGATATGAAAAATATATTCGCCCAGTGAACACAGTATCGAAAACTATTACAAAACTATAGGAGTATAAGAAATTTTTTAATGGTCTAAAAATTTGAAATCGTTGGAATTTCAAACTGATTTATCATGAGTTCTTTATCTACGGTAAAACACCGCAGGCAGAATTATTTTAAAACTTGACGGAATTGTGCTGCGTTTGAAAAATTTCAGGTTTTGAAGTCCGAAAAAAAAATCACACTTGCACCGCGAGAAAACTTTCTGCACTACCATACGCCAGAAGTGTTTATTATTCCGGACACCGTGTCGAACGACCATCTTGAGAAACACGAAAAAAAAAAACACAAAAAATACTGCTGTGGTCTTCTTACGCAACGAATAATTCATAAAACTCAGTATATCAGTGTATGGGTACTGAAAAAAGGAAACACTAAATCGTGTATTGTAAACAAAGTATGATGAACGGCTTGAGATTTGAACATTGGTCGAGGTGAGGCTACACGGCATGTTCTAAATGCTTTTAACATTCCTAAATAAAAAAAACCCTTGGGACATAATAATTATGTTCCGTTAGAAACAATAAAAACTAGACATTGATTATCCTGCTATTGATGAACTCATTATTGCCCGTTGTGGTAAAGGGGAAACCGTTCACTGCTCATTCACGTCGATGGAAAATCTATTATTATTCTAAGATTGAAAACTAATAGAACCATCAAAGAAAACCATATTAATAATTTGTTCATTTCTTTATTTACATATGTAAAACATGTACAGCTGAATGGTGGAGACAACATATAAATCGTTAATCAATTTAAAATTAAATTACACTCTAACAAATCGTCAAATAAAATAAAATTCGAATTAATTTGAGTCTATTGATTACACATCAAAGAGCATACCTGTACAATCGAAATGCACGTATCTACAGACATGCTTGATTAGTATACGTAGTTATACGAAATATCGGTAAAAAGGGGCCGGATAAAACTCAGAATAATTTCGAGAACCTGATTATCGGGGGGTTAAAACGTTTTACAACTTCTTTTGCTGCGGGAGCACTGAGCCTTCAGGGGCATTTGGATAATATCCTTTATTTTTTGAGTGACTGACATTTTGCGATGTGGTTTGAATGTAAGGACGGAAATTTGACATTCTTAAATGCGTAGAACTCCATCGACGCCTCAACCGTGTCACAAGTTTTTGATTCGCCATTTAATCGGCCGCTACGCATCCTCAAGAAAATCGACACAAAGATCGTTACTACGAAACGGAAAAACAACTCCTTAGAAAAAAAATCTGAAATTCTCAGAGAATTCTTCGGAAATATGTAAAGTTTTTTTTGCCCAGCTTCGAATAACCTCTCTGAAAAATATTTTATACCTTGAATTTTGCAACCCTTTAACGGAATTACTCGTCACTCAGCTAAACTACATCCAGATGAATGTAAACAAAGAAGAAAAATACTTGAAATGATAAAAACTATATTGTATAACTGCGGTGTGAAAAGTCAGAAGATTAGAAAAAAAAAACAAAAAAAAAATGTCCCCAATACGAAAAATCTCGATTTTACATTATTCGCACGTTTTAAAAAATCACCATATCATAAAAATATGTTTATTATTACATGTACATGTATGTCTATATATATTACATAATATACAGGGTAATTCGCTCCAAACATTATCTCAGTAAATTTAGTTATAGGGAATTTAGAGTAATTAACGTAGAGAATACCTATAAAAAAAATGTTAAGGTATCGTCCCTCCAGGAAACGTCGATTGTTTTACACAAGCCGTCGAACGTCGCGTCGGTATGTGTGTCGGCGGTGGTGGGTATGGAGAACTGGCGGAGACACCGTCAAGGAACACCGCCAGCCAGCTATTCTCTCACCTCCGTCGGCTTACCGCGGCGAAGCCTAACCCAGAGGGTGGCGTCGGCGAACCCAGGGGTGGTCGGGGGGTGTTCGCGGGTTGTGCCGACGAGGAGCGACGAGGAGGGGGAGGGGGGGGGGGGGATATGCACGCGTCACGCGGCGTCAGTCAAACAGCGAGTGTAGTCAGTCCCGAGCCGCCTTTCTATGCGGTAGCCGAGCCGAGCCGAGCCGAGCGAAGAGCAAGGCGAGATTCGAGTCCGCGTAGAGTTGATTGTATACCCGGTATATCTAGCCTGCGATTGGCCCTGACTTTCCTCGCGGAACGAGCCATTCGTCTCTGTGAACCGCGTGTCTGTCCTGACTGACGTTACAACGAGACGGACATCGTCGAACGCGTCCGAGGCCAGGAGTCCTTGGGTAACCGGCTCGCGGGGTCTTCCAATGTGTGCTACGAATTCCGCGGTTCTCGATTACGTCTTCGGGTATTGGCATTGTGCTTTTTGAGCTTTGATTGGCGGGGTTTGAAAGTGCCGGAAGTGGGGGTGGTGAGAATAGGCTCGGGAAGAGGCGGGATAATTATTTTGGACTGCGTTGTAACGGAGGAGGGATCATTCTGCGTTGATGAAATTTGAAAAATTAAATAACTTCCACGAGGCGATCGCTGCGTCGTGTGTAGAGGATAGAGAAAGGGGAATTAATTTACGTTTAGTAATTAGCTGATGTTGGGAAAAAACAAAACGTTTCAATCTTAAACTTCCGGTTTATCATATACGCCGGTTACAACCGGCCTTTTACCGGACAAAGAGGAAGAGGAAGAGGAGAAGGAGAAGGTTAATCAATTGTACAATTAACCCAGTGATCCAAAGATGGATTATTCAACATCGCACAACGACTCACTACCGCTCTAACCCATGCCGCAGACGCGTGGCGAATTGACGTTTTGAAGGAAATCTAAACGGTCGTTGGAATGAAAATCACGTATTCAATTATAATAATCGCAAACGTGAGGATCTGCGGTATGAACTGAAACTAGCGATAAAAGTTGAAAGATAAAGGCACGATCATGTGCACATAGTTTGAATTGCGCAGAAATTCATCGACAGACTGAAGCTACCTCGTGTATATCGCCGATCAGTCGGAAAATCGAGGAAGAGAACAAATGTGAACATTGTATGTAATGTGTTTTAGGTCAAGTGATAAAAATTATAAGGAAACTTGGGCTGGTGCCGTTTTAGTTTCATAGTAAACTTGACCGGGTCAAGTTTGTTCTTGTTTCTGTACTTTGTGTTTGGTGATATTTTGTGTGTTTGGTTTTCTTTTTCGTTCCTTTTCTTTATCGCATTCTTTGATTAGTCCTGCGTGACAAATGTCAAGTGCAAACGGTGTGAGAGTGCAGCGGCGATAACGAGTGTGATACAAGCCTACGGTGCCCCCTCGTTCGAGGCGGAATCCGGGAATAGCAACATGGTGGTGTTAGAACTTGATGCTTTGTACGCTCAGGTAGCTCCGCACACGAAACTACTCAACAAGAGGTTCGTCGGTGCCCATCATTGGCTCGGTCCCTTGAAAGAAGCTCTTGTCGCGAGACTAGCAGCCGACAAGGTACATTCCACATTACGATATAACTTTAAGGGATATTTTTTGGGAGAGACAACGAATGTCGAGCCGACGTCGACGATCCTGTAATGACAAAGAAATCGAAATACGGCCTAAGATCGAGATTCTAGATCGTCCGCAACGCGGTGCAACCACCGACACGTGAGAACCAGGTGTAAGAGATTTGCGCAATTCCGGTTTCGTTGACGGATTGCGTCACGCAGGCGTCGTCGTAACTGTATCCCACAAGTGCCCGAGGGATCGTTTGGTACAATCTTTGGTGCGAACGTAGCGAACACCTTTTCCCGCGTATATTCAATTTCTCAAACCATTTCTGCGTCTATATCGCGCTAACGTTTTTTAAGAGCATGTAATACGCTTTGAACTCGAGACAAGCTTTCTAAGATAAAAGCATACTTTTCTTTTATGTCATTCGTGTGAATACCTTAGAAGTATTTCCCCAGCATTTATGTTTTTGTTTTTTTTTTTGCTTCATTTTTTTTTATGCTCCTTACCGTCGCAAAACTGTATAGTAGCAATTTACATTCCTATAGTCTACTGTTGAGACAGATAAGAATCTCAATGCTGATTAGTCAGGTCAAAAAAGATGAGATTCTTAAATTTGAAATACTTGGCATTGTACGTTGAGAGGAAATGAGTGTTCTTAATTAATTTTTACTGAAAATGTATGAAAATTCTTCCACTGGATAAAAATAAATTTTATTTCGATTATGCGTACAAAGTTTTTGCAACATTTCTGCCGTACGAGACACGTGGTGTTGTGTGCCAGAATTAGCGTTTCGGTGAACGTGTATAAGAAACGTAAACCCTCTTAAAATGAATTATGGACAACTTTCAATACTCTGTTTTACAATTTGTGTCGCGTTTTTATACACAAAGAAAAACGAAAAACACAACAACGGTATGTTGGAATTGATATCAGACCAAACGTCCGAGCTGTTATTCCAATTTTGTAAGTATTTATTAAATTGAACCTGAAATCACTTCTGTGACTAATTACACGCAACTCAATTCTATTGTTTCAATCTGAAGATTTTTAAACTCTAGGTAGCTTTGCATGTCCACCGTTTAATGGCTAGGTTATCTTGCGCGGTTGTATAATCCCTCGTTTTCCGTATTGAAATGAACTTCGACGCGTGTGACTTCGGTTATCGCTTCTCTTTATATGCCAGCACGCGCTACACAGAATCGATTTATTCATATTTTTCGTATAAAAGAAATGACGCGAGTCGAACCACCACGGATGGGGGAAGGAGTCCGTCGCACCTTCCGGCATCGTATACGTGCAGGAGGAGGACTCCTCGCCGATTGTCCGATGATCCAATCGCGCCGCGATGCCTCGCTCGCTTCTATCGAAAGTCGTTAAATGCCATGTTATAATACGGGAACCCGAATTATACGGCTTTAGGCCAGTGTGGCAGGCGGATAAACGATCGGTGAACGAGGAAGAAACAAAAAGTAGGCAAAAGGAAAAAAGTTCATAGCGAACGGATGGTTCCTTCGCTAAATTTCATCTTCTCAGTCTCTGCACTCTCTGTCTGCAGGTTCATGCATACCAATTAACACCGGTGACCCTCTCCTCGGCGTGGACCATAGTTATAACGGCGCATGGTTATAAATGATCTATCGCATTAAAATGACGCGATTAGAAGGTTTGGCCAACCCCACGGCATGCAGGGGAACAAAGCGAAACGTAGTAGATATTTGCGCAAAACCTCGACGAAGAGAAGGCAAGGCAAGGCGCTTGAGGCCTCGAGGTCGCAGCTCGAGTTTCCGCTGACGATGTACATCGCAACTATGATGACTACGGGAAACGGTATCTGCCGACGCGTACCGTCGCCGAGGTCCTTCTAGGCGAGCTTTTACGTCCGATATCGGGTTCACGCGAAGTGAAATACCGCATGAACATAATAACCCGACGATGATTATTATGCTTAAGAACATAATGAAATAATGTCATTTTTGCTCTTGTACAATCAACACCAGATTGCACATACCAGGTCTTATCAAACGGCTACCGCTGCTTCCTGTCGTTCTCTCAACTTGCGGTGACTGCGTAACAACGGAAACCGTATTTTCCATGCCACCTCGAAGTGATAATGAAACGTTCATGAATGTCGCGCATGTTGTGAATTTAACATGTTTCTCTCTGTCGCCGCTCATCTCCTATTAGGGCCTATTAGCTTCGGTCGTGCGATCATTTAATGGACATCTTTCACACATGTGTTTTCATTGATTGCGATAACTGATTATAACTGGTGATAGGATCGTTAATTATAAAAGTACCGGAATTCGTTGAATTTTAGAAATATTCAATCTATTAGACAATTTTAGATATTCAGTGTTATTGTTTTTCGGATAGTTATAATTTTTTAGTACAACTGAGCGTATGCGATGTGGAAGATTGAACGCGGGTAACAGTTGATAATGTTGGCGTGTAGAGATTGACGAGTTTAATCAATTCATGACCAAGAACATTGATGTAGGTAATATTCAATCACTTTGAGGTATAATTTCTGTAGGAGTATACGTATATACGCATACCTTATAAACAATTGGAATTTTCACGTACTCATTTTTTCACAGCTATAATGATATCTCTACAAAAATCTGACTTCTTTGGGCATATCAGTGAGAAAAAATGTCGTTCGTCAGAAGTTATCGCAAATTTTTGTAATTTCTTTTATGCGACTCTGACTACTTTTCTGTAACAAGTTGAAATCCTGCCTGTAATTGGATGAGAATATCAATTTGAAATCTTCGTCGTCGTCTTCGTCGTTGTGGCAGGCTTTTCAACAACAGTTGGATCAGGTATATGAACCTCAACTCTTGTGTGCTAAGTGAGTCTATGTACGTAGGAATGAGTCGACGTGTGCGGTATGATTATTTGTATTCCTATTTTTATTCTTACTATAAGGTATTCAATGCGAACCGAAGAGGCTATTTTAACGGTAAATATTTTAACGGGACGACGAAGAAGGCAGTAAATTTCATTTACCGTATAGAGAGACGAAACTGTGCCTGCCTGAGTGTCTTACATTTATTGTATAAATGTGACTTCTCTGCTATAATTTCCATATACGACATTCTAACTTTACACTCACACATGTGTAATGATTTCGCAAGAGATTCGTGAATGAGGAATTGTGTGCTGTGCAGAAATCGCACCACCATTTGCCGTTCCTCTAGTATAACAAGGAACACAGTTGAAATTTTAAGATATCGAAGGCACGCTAGAACATGTCACCGAACGGAATAGTTGACGTTATTGTTGATAACAATGTTTCCTTGTATGCATATGAAGCTTGATTTACATACTTTTGACTGAAACAAACCTCAGTAGAATTCTATAATTGGTTGTAGAGTACAAATTTTCAAAACTCACTCTCTTCTTCTACCGTCTACGGAAACTAGACCCCTTTAAACCAGTGTACAGAAGGTATGAAAGAGTAAATCGATTGTGCATGAAGCGCAAGTAAGAGAGTATATACTATAGTATAGCGGTATATTTATAAGAGATTAATACACTTGTGCACGAAACTTGTATCGTGTTCGTAATCATAACCGCGAGTACTGTATGTAAAATAGAAAACAGTTCATTGATCGTATGTCGGTGAAGCGCAACACTAGTGATTATCACGTGAAAATTCGAAAAGCTCGGTGTTTCTTCTGGGCATAAGTAGAATTGAGCAACTTGGGAATTGGAAATTGTGCGAAAAACAAAGCACTTTGAAAGTACCGTAAATCAGTAATGATACAACGATCTCCATGGTTCAAAGAAAGCACATCGTGTTAATAACGCGCAGCGTACACGTCATAGAATACGAAAGGTAGCATCGTGCATAAACGATTGAATCGGTTGTGCATAAAGTGTAAGTAAGGAGACTATACAGCAGCGTATTTATAAGGGAGTAACAACACTCGTGCGCAAAACTTGGCTTCGTATTGGTGGTTATCGTATCCGCGAGTGCCTACTGTATAATGTAAAATGAAAAATAGTTCATTGATCGATCCTCGATAAGTAGCAACACTGGCAAATGTGACGTCGCGTAGCTAGGTTTGTATGTCGAAGGGTAGGTATCATACGGGTAAGCGGAGACAAAGCTTAGTACCATCCACTAATGTACACCCTCGGCCTTACGTCACGTGCCATACTTGAAGAAAAAAGATAAACAATGTCCCACATATCCTCCGTTTTCGAATGAACTACGTGACAGACGCGTCGTTGTGTATCACGTACAACTCGACCATGTATTTGCGATTACTTCATACACATGCGGAGTTCACCGACTCTCCGAGGCACGGGAATACCGTGCAGCAATCAGGATCTGGAAAGGTTGTAGCATTTCATAAAGGTCGTTGTGAGTCCCACCCACTCGGGCGTTCCTCTTCTTCACCCTTCACTCCTAGGGGTATTGAAATCACCCTACGGCACTCTGGGGATGCATTCAGACGGAAAGTTTTCTCTGTGTACACGTCGACACGTCCGGGTATCTAGGCGTGCATGTGTCTGCGGTTTACCTACCGCGTTATGAAAATTATTACGGATACGGAACTTTTTTACTGTTGGTTTTCTTTTCTTTTTCTTTTTTTTAATTAAAAAAAAAAAAAAAAATTTCTCTAGGTACGCAAAAATTATATACCTATGAAAAAGTTCGCATCATCAGCCTGAACGATTGAACTTTGGCTCGTGACGTCATAAACGCATGGGGGAACGTTTTAACTTAATTTGTTCATACTTCGGTACTGTTGGGTGAATTTTGTAATGTTCGCGTATTGAAATTAATATTCTTCAAAGGTGGTAGTATATTCCGTATTTATGTTAATTCTTCTTTTTTTTCCTCCTTTTGAAATATGTATTAAACTGCTTAAACACGATTGCGGTTTCGACAGTTGAAAAATTTGCATGTTGAAAATATCTTTCATCCAGGGCCGAATGTACATTTAAAATAGTTTTATCACGATATCTGGTTTGAAGAGCTCAGAAATTATTGAATAGAAAATATTGAATTTTATTGAAGATCCGTATTAGCGATTTTTAAAAACTGAAAACTTCTATTCAGCATCGAATTTATACCTTGAAATATTGTTGAATATTCTAAAAATGCTATATGAAATACATTCGAAGCACGCTGTATGTTTGATGAACTTTTTGAGATGTTGGTGACTTATTGACACTGATACTCATGAAACGTGAGTATAAACTAATCAATGATAAACAATAACTGAAAATAATCTATTTAAACGAGATTTTCCTAGTAAACTAGTTCAAATGAATACCCGGACCTGGCTTCAATCGATTTATAGTTATCCTATTTGAATAATGCGTAAAATGACACGTTTTTCCTTCATTCTTTATACTATGACTTTGCGGGAAGAAGCAGGTAGTCGTTTGAAAGGCACCACCAGAAAGTTCAAGAATATGTTTTCGCTTAATTCTTTTTGCAGACCATTCTATTGAATAAATCTACATATGAACGATGACACATTTCTAACCGGTAAAAGTGGTAATTTTTTTTTTTTTTTCGTAGAATATTACACGATAGACCGATATTTATTTCTACCAACAACTCAGAAAGTTTGGAAGGTCAGAAAATATTATTAATTGTAGTACTTGTCTGTTTTTTTTTTTTTGTTGTTTTTTTATTGGAGCTGTAATTTTCATATTTTTGCAAATAGAAGTTTGAGTTGTACGAAAATTTTCAAAAGATATAACTGAATTGCCATTTTACGTACCATAGACGTATATGCATGTTATTCAGATTTGTGTGTTGAATTTTTGATTTAGGACGATTAGATGATTCGAGAGTTTAAGGTATATACAGAGAAAAATTTATATTTTGATATAAATCACAAATTTGCATGCATTCGCGTATAGGGTACGTCTGGAAATAATCACAGCCATAGAAGGTTGTCCATTTTTCTTTCTTTTTTTTTTGTATTGTACATCAATAGGTATATTTTATTGGTATTCGTGCTCATTTTCGATTTATTCATACCACGCTACTCAAATATATTTCATACTCGTGTATCTATAACTGCGCGTATGTACATATGTGGAGCATAAACGTCAACCATCACAGAACAGAACGGAAGTCTCGAGAAAAAGGTGATGTGTGTACCTTATATACAGGATGACGCGAGTTAATAAAAACGTGGTAAAATACAGGAAAAGTAGAAGAAGAAAAAAATACACCGCGCGCCACATTGGTACGAAAAACATGTTCCCGTCGAGTTTATCAATTATCGTTTAACAAATATGCGCGCGATGTCGAACGTGATGGCGAAAATGCGTTAAAAAATTCATACAAATTACTGCACACTTATCAAGTGTCTCTAACATTTCAATGGTAAATTTGTTTTTTTTTTTCTATCATTTTGTAATTTAGTAATAAAAAACATTCAACCCACCGAACAGTGAAATATAGTCGAATCTTCGGTCATATATTTAAAATCATACTCTGATTGATTGATTTGCCGTAAATGCGTGATGTGGTGTAACATCTACTTGTAAGACTTGTGAAGGTAATATTGAGATCGTCGCAAATGAGTTCCAACGGGAATAGAAGTGAGCGAACCTTTAACGTGTACGTGTGTCACAGCATCGGTATTAGTAGGTACAGTGAGCGCCCTTACTCCGGAACTCTGAGAGAAAGAGAGAGAGAGAAAGCCTGCGAACGACGTCGGTGACTATGATGCGACGATGACCCTTTTCGCTTGTATCTCTAACAGGAAAGTAGAAGGAAGTTCTCATATATGAACTGATGCCCGCGTTGCTATTGCCTCAGCGATACTCGGGCAGATAGGGGCAGTGGTTAAATGATCCGGGCGAGAATAGAGCGAATATAGAAGCCTTTAGAGGTTTAGGACGGGACTGGATAAACAAAACACACGACGGCAGGTATAACACACCGGGAGTGACAGAGTAAAGGCAAACAACCGGCACGCGATAACGGTCCAATAAAATCACCCTGCAGATGGTTTTGCGGGTACGTGACGAGACGCGTTATACGGGGTGGTGGTGGAGGGGGCGTACCTACGCGGTATATCACTGTCCTAATAAAACAAATTGACGGTTTCACTTCGTCACCCTCGCGATTGTTAGCAGTGCCCGCGAGAGAACCCCCTAAATGACAAATGAGACACGGAGGAGGGAAAGAATATGCTGCACCCATACTTTTTATATAACAGCGAATAAAAGGAGTAAGAACCCCTTTAATAGTGAAGGGAGTCGGTATCGCGAACGAATGTGTCTTGCAGATCGTCGGGGTGAAGATGATGATGATCGGGAGACTGCGGATACACGGCGAGATTTGTTACGCGGGGTGATGGGTTGTTCTCTTGACGTTTGACGGGAACCGCGGGGGTTGCTCGGTATTATTATAGTCTATGGAAATGAGGTGCGGCTGACGAAGCGGGACGGCATGCGGCAGGGCTTCGAGTCGGGACCCCATTACATCGTCGGTGTAGCTGCCGCGCCCTAAAGGCCATCCGATAATAAAATCTTTCGTCATTTGGTTAAAAGCCACCCCCGTCCAGCGCAAGGTGCGGCCACACGCGATTACCTGGGGGCGCGACTTCTTTGTCAAACCAATCCCTCGACGAATTTCATATCTATTTCTCGCGGGATGAGAGGGAACGAATTAGGTATTCGTTTAATTGAATTCTCAAACTATGCTATTTCTATTTAAGTTAGTGTACACATGTTCACGGATATCCACGAGATATGTCGCGGTATCAGATATGTTATGAATCCAAACATATTCAACGTTGCTCATTTACAAAGTATCACTTCACAGACCCAACTAACCATCTTGCAATTTTTTGGCTCATGGCGCATCTTGGATGTTACTCGTGTAAAACTATCCTTTAATGCGAATCAAGCCTCAATCAATTGAAATTCAGTGCCATGCAAGAATCTGGTTAGCGCTCTCAAGTGTTTGTATTGCGAAAAGACGCCTTATTCATTCACTGAGATTATGCCTACAGTAAAAGACGACGCATCGGAAATTCCAAACGTAAAAATAAACGTACGTTGCCATTAGTTCATTGCAACATCATGATGTACTTTGCTTACCTTTCTAAGGATCAACTTTGCCAGCAATATTAAATTGCGTATTGTAATGAATGACCATCCCTAGAAATCGGAGAAGAGTACCTAACGAAATTCTCACATGACCAGAAAACATTTGCCAAAGTCATTAGGATTGAAAATAATGGCTAATAATTAGGAAAATTTCCTGAAAGAATGTATCGTATTTTTTCCCCAAACAAATGATTGTATGTCCGTAAAAAAATATTTCCTTCGTTGCGGTTGATCGACGGTCGAGTTTCGGGAGCGTTTGATTTGTGACTTTATACAACTGGATAAGTTAACGTGAGTTTCTGGTTTGGGCTTTTAATTAATAAAACTTGGGTAATTTGCAATAATTTGGAAAGCCAAGTTGAAGTACTAATTCAACCAGCGACATATAACTGTACAGTAAGTGCGTGTTCTGATTACCGTGCGTGATATTTGTGACTATATTTTTTATTTATTTTTTCTTCATTCTCTACCCGACCTCGAGTTTTAATGAAACTAAAAGTGGTTTTTGTTATAGAATGTCATCAACGTTAATGTTCTTACTTCTGCACGTGTATACTATATGTAGAAACAAATCGAAGGATAATGATTTATAAAATTTTCCTTCGAGCACAGAGATTTGGGCTTTACCTCACACATATTAATACAAGTGATGATAATGACGTGCGCATGCCACCGTTATTTTTCTCGCCAAAAGAAAGAAGAAGAAAAAAATTAATGAATAAATAAATGAAAGCAAAATGTAAAGGCTTAAAGTGGTGGCAGGTACTCAGTGTGACGAGATAACCGAGTAAACGCGACGTAAAAATTTTAGCACTACGCGTGTGTCGTTTATACGTACGTAGAAAGTTAAACCGGGCTTAAAAATTAGATCAAAGCGCAGCTCGAGACTGGCAAGTGAACGGCTTATACGTGTAGACCGCTTCCTCTCATACCTACGTTGTACTACCGAACGTTCAGACGTTTTTATTCTCGCCGTATTCAGTGCTAAAGAACTTGGAAAACAAGCTGAAAAAGCTTAGCCCTTGCACCACACGATCCGTAGTATTAAAAAGACCTTGCACCATGAGTTTGAGATAAGTGAGGTGTACAGTCTAGCCATTAAAGTGTTGGCACGAAAACTTGATCAAGTAAAAGGTTTGGAAGATGTCACTGAAACTAATTGGTTTATATATCTGCCAAAAAGTCCTTTTGTGGCACGAGTATTATTTGAGAAAACGGAGGTTAAATTGAAAACATTCCTTTTACATTAACAACACTATTTTACCATGATTTTTTTTTTGTGTTTTTCATACAGAATGATTTATGCGGCTCATTTTATTCAAAAATTGACTCTCCATGTATCGTTTAACTTGAATTTTACCCAATAATAATGTACTGCTTGATCAATTGTAAGTTGACTGCCTGTAAATTATAATTATTGTATAAATGGAATTTTTTTACCACCTGACGAGCTGTAAAAGAAATTCATCCTGGACTGTTTTTTACAGAATTCACTTACCGATAAAATGAGCTGTATTGTACATTGCAGCCTGACGAATCCAATGAATTTTTCAGTCAAAAATAGCAGAATAACGTGGCTTCTCTGACTTGATTAATACCAAGGTATTTACAGTTGAAATTCGATGTTATAACATTTTTTTTTAGCCTCATAGAATTTTTTAAATATATTCAACTCGTTCAAACCGTTTGATTACAGTTGCAGTTTTCGAACTTTTTTACCTCGGTTGAAATTGCAATGATGATTTAACGCTAATTTGCCAGTCAAATTATTAGATTTTACGTGTCTCCCGTTTCTCAAGAGAAAAAGCCTCCACCGCAAGAATAACGGAAATTTAGATAAAAAAAATAACTTCTTAGTGAGAGTAATCATCAACTGCTGAAGATCGGTATCATGAACTGAGCTCGAAAAACACGAGGTGCTCGTCATCAACCTTACTAACTTTCTCCGTTAGTTAGATCGAGCCTTTTCCAAAAACAATACCAGCATAACAATGAACCAAGATGCACCGCTCCCTTTAAAGTCGAGTGGTCTGCACCCACGAAGAACGGTGCGGATGTGGTGAAGTTTTTGAAACGCCCTGTATTCGGTACACGTACCTCCGTATACCTATGCCAACGGTCCAACCAGGTGAACTAACGGTTCGCACTCGGTCTGCGGTTGAGTAACGGACTTCGCGTGGCGATTAGTTGTACTTTTATTTTACGTCCCGAGGTCCTCGAGACACTTTATCATCGTTCGAATTGGTGTGTGGATACTTCACCACCTTGTACAAGTATCGCCGATCTTCCGTATAATCCCATCTTACACCGGTTGCAGTACCTACTTGAACTGCCGGTTGGTCTATGTCTCAGGATTTAACATCGGTACGCACGACATCGGTGAAAGTAGGTGTATGCACTTCTCAACGAGGCAAGTGCCTCGGGTTCAATAACGATGTCGTCACTCGCACTTCATAAATGTGTCGTTGAATTTTGACAAAGGTCCGAACACCTCTTTCTGGCTACCGTTCATGCAGGGAACTTGAAACCAGGACCTAGGCTACCGTTCGAACTGGTGAATACTACCTTACTCTAAAAAATAGTGATGTTGAAATTGTCTCAAGTTGGTCGGTGTGGACTACTATAGGAAATTTAAGATCAGATAGCATTGGATTGAGACCAATTTATAATCCATAGAAATCCATGACGCATTATTCTTACAGTGTGTTGATTTCCTGTGCGTCAAAACGCTCATCACTCCTTCCTCCCCCAACTTGAAGGTCTTCCTCAGTCGGCTTATCGCTCATCTTCTGCTGCATGTTCACGGTGCATGCGGAATTACGCGTACTGAGAAAGCAGCGTGTCCGCGGCGTCCGCGGAAGAAGAAAGGATAAGTTGGTAGGTAGCTAGGCCGGCAAGCATATTCCTCGTCCCTCCTCGCAACGATGCGATGGTGAATTTGTACAGTGGTACCGCAATTGCCACGATGGCGCAACCAACCACCACGGTCTGTCGGGGAAGGTGAACGTACGATGGGGGTCGTTGACCCTACCCGGTACCTCTGCCCCTCTCGATGTCCCCTTCGTTTCGTTCCTCCGCCTCTCGACTCTTCTTCCGGCATCGCGGAAACTTCTGAAAAATCTACCTTGTCTCAGACTCACCTTCGTCGCTGCTCAGCTTTTTCTCACTTCTCACTCCATTTTCGCTCATTTTTTACACTTGAGACGGAGCGAGACTGGATTCCCGATGAATGTTAGGAAGGTATCACCCTGGAAAGGAAAGGAGAAGACTCTCTTCTTGTGTTAATGTTTTGCTACGTTCTTACGTAACAATTCCTTTCTTACATTTTACTTTTCAGTATTTTTTATGTTTTCGTCATTTTTTTATTTACCCATAACCTTTTACGCCTACATCCGACATGCTGTTGGCGGTTTTATAGTGCAGCTCGCACAGACTCCTTGCGTTTATCGTCGTGATCACAGTTTCGGTGCAGCACTTTTCTTTTAGCTTACTCTTCACCTTTCAACAAATTAAATAGCTTGGAGTACTTCCGGATTTTGATTTTATTCTTATGTCATCTAGTTTCTTGAGACAAGGTATTAACATTACTGCAATAGCAGATCAATTGGATTATGAATTTGCGCTTGAATCATATGTCTTGTTGAGCTGAGAGAATGGCGACAATTAATTGTAAATGCTATCTTTCCCAAAGAGGGGAGTGTGAACAATAAACTCTGCTTGCACTGCCAAATCAGTTTTCATGAGAATTGCTAGCAGAAATTTTTCAGTCTTTTTGCACACACAAAAACAAAACTTGTTGAATTTACCATATATGTCGAAATGTTATTTGATTCAACCGAACAGTATCGAGAACAATTGATTTCGCTTTTTTGTTGTATCAAATAACATTTGTTTAATAACATTATTAAGTATTATTATATTTTAAATGCTCTGGGTAACCGATGTAAGAAGCTAAAGATTGTTATTTCTCATTTATTTTTCCAGCAACTATTCCGCAGCCAACAACAAGCGGCGACACCCCAACAACTTCAGTTGCTACAACAGCAGCAGCAGCAACAACAGCAGCAACAATACTTGGCAGCATCTCAAGCGCAACAGCAGCAACAACAACAGCAAAATTTCCCAACTGCTCCTTACACAGTAATCAGTGGGCAGGAGCCTTACGTAGGGGCATTGATCACTGGAGCAGCACCCGTCGTTCCCCAGTATTATGGAGTCGGTCCTTGGGTCTATCCGGCAGGTTTGCTGCCACAAGCTCCGCCACAAGCCGCTGCTCCACCACCTCCGAGGAGACCCTTGACACCCTCCTCGGCTGCTGCAGCTGCTGTGGCTGCTCAGGACACTGCAAACAACTTGGCTCAAACGGTCAGTAGTGCGAATATTTTCTTGTCTTTATAGATGTTAGTATTATCACGACCAGAAAAATGGGCTGTTAAAGTGCTCCTACGTTGTTATGAATTGTACATATAGTTTTTCCTTAACACCTCGACATGTTATCATCGTTGAGATCAATAGTACTGACTTGTTACTTTTGAATTTCACTATTTCAATAATGAATGTTGTCACGCTACTGATACACTTTTGTGCTAGCTGGAAAGCGGTAATAATTTTTTGTAAGGGAGAGTTCATGGCAAATCGCTTTTTATTACACTTGACCATCAATGGTAATTGGATGTTTGAAATGATTTTTAGAAAAGAGCCAAATTAAAGTATCAAGTTATCGCAACAGTAAAAAAGGACCGATCGATGAATTTCAGGTTCAGGGGCAGTATCAGGTGATACCTGCTTACTACGATCAAAATGGATCAATTGTTATGGGAGGCGTTCGTGGACTGGGATCAGCTGCAACTCCAATGAGATTAGTCAGTCCAGCACCTGTTCTCGTTAACAGAGCACCATCTCAACCTCAGCCAGGTCCTCCGGCGCCCCCACCGCCTAGTCTATATTCACAACCAACTCCAACATCGCACAGCAATGCCACACCTGGAGAGTGTTTAGGTGAGCAAAACAGTATTAGGATTCATAATAATCGTCACGTTTTGACGAGGATGTTCGAAGTCGTTACTCTTCGACACCAAGTACTTGAAGCGCGCTATTAATTTTTCGTACGTAATAAATTCAATGAAAATTACCTATCATCCACAATCTTTCTGTTATTCAATTACTGCTAAACATTCTATGAACACCCAGAAAAAGGCAATGCAATTTTGAGTTCACATGAAAAACTCGTTGAACCTGTAATTCGTGTCAAATCAAATAATAAGTTCAGTTTATGAAAAAATAAAACCATTAAAACGATATCAAAAGTATTCGGAAGTTCAAATCAATTGAGGAGTGTTGAGAATACGTGCAAAATACCATCTTAAAGATGGACAAAAATATTGAGACAACTTGATTGTATAGTGGAAGTGGTCACAATACGTAAAGCAGCTGCTTCAAATGCACACCATGCGACTCTTTTTGTACTGTGTAAAATGCCTTATTATTGTCCTTATTTACCTTGCGAATGAACCGCAGAAAAATTTAAATATCCTAGTTAATTTTCAAAATATTGGTGGTTTTTGGAGTCCGAAATTATAGAGAACATTCTTCGTACCAAACTTGATCACTACAATGGCATTAAAACTTGGTCAAATGAACAATATTTTTCTCAGAAATTACTACATTTAATAACTTGATTCTGTAAGTTCATTCCAGTGTCAAATTGTACCACGATCCTGAACCCCCTCAATTACTCTCTATTTTTTTTTTTTTTTTTTTTCACTTTCGAAAGTCCACCCAATTTATGTCTGATTATAAAACTTGTTACATTCCTTAAAAAAAAATAATTCACTTTGTGTTTACTTTTGCTAATCTGTATTTCCGCTTTTCATTCGTCTCTCTTATTTCTTCTTGTAGGCTTTTAAATCATTTTCACACATTGATCGGAAAGTATATTACTGGTTTCATTCACTAAATTTTTATTGAAATACATTTATTAAAGATTTATCATTACATGTTATTATTTTGATCACAGTCACTGTAGGTGCATAGAGTTTTCGCAAATTCATTTTTCGTAATTAAAGTAACGCAGTGATTTTGGCCGTCGGAAGTATGGAATCATTTCTTGGCCAAGGTGACAAGAGAAGTAATAAAATACAATTCTAAGATAACTTTGCCATTGACATTGAAATGGGCATCTTCTTCTGACAGGCTCATCGTGCACACATTCATAAAATCCTTAAACATCATTCGAAATCTATTCTTAATTTTAATTATTCCATAAATTCAGTTTACTCGGTACTGCTTGCCTATGATTGTCCTAATTCTTTTACATACCGAAATGAAATATTATACATTCCTGTACTCCTGGGATCCATACGCCATGTATAGTAAGATCGTCATAACCGGATGCCAAATATTAATTTACTGTTGTTCAATAATTCGTCAATATTCATCGTGATCAAATCATGAAACTTTGGTTTCATTATTTCATTTCCCTAACCACTTTAGGTTTTTGTGTAATTATTTGTCAATTATGTATATGTGTAGGGGAAGTTTATTTGGTATTCTTCTTTATGTATCATGTGGTTTGATTTCTTATTCAGAATTTAAACTGAATTTGTAAATCAACTAACACGTTATGTACAAAGTGTCTTCACACGTCATAAGATATTTCATACATTATTCGTATTATTCATTTTGTTAATATGACCAAACTTAACTCCCAAAACTGTACATAAAAACACAAAAAATCACAACTGTCGTTGCTTCTGGGTACATTTTACAACGAATGGATAGAAAAATTATTTAATGCTGTGTTACTTGGTGTCCAGGCATCCTGAAATTTCGAAGACCCTGAAATCATATCTTATATTCAACAAGATTCAATTTTATATAAGAACATTGACTTGAACATTCGACTTTCGCCTTGGAAATTTTTCAAAAATTTTTCTTTCATTCTCTTTCAATGATTCTAATGTTTCATAATTTTTGGCTATTAATTCCTACACTCTGACAAGTGAGTACGATTGGTTAATATATAAAAATGTTAGACATCCTCGCTATGAACTCGATTTCTAACAACAACCAAACTACATACCATTTGTTTTGTGCATAAGAGTTTACAGAAAAAATAGTCATTTTTATGTGTATATATATACATGTACATACTTATATTGATAAGCACGCCCTGTATTAATAACACTGTGTCTAATGTAAATTCGGTGCTGAAATAGCTAATAACAGGTAGAAGGTTGGTAACATTGCTAATTAATTAGTGAACTAAGAATGCGTGTGGTCTGGGGGCTTTTGGTGCAGGTCTGGCGTGCAGTGCAGCAGCTGCAGTGGTTCAGGCACAAGCAGTTGCCGTGCAACAAGCACAACAACAAGGCTCTGGATTAGCTGCTGGCTTAGCAGCACTAGGGTATGGTGGGTCCCCGCTAGGTGCGCTCGGGTCTCCCGCCCAACTGCAGAGTACAGGTATGGCTGCATTCACAGACAGAAAACGAATTAGGACTGCATGGTGATTTCAATTTTCACAATCAATGTTCTCCCGTGGGACACGCCTCGTTTGTACATTTTCCACCATTTATATTCCCAAAAATTACATGGCTGCATTTTTGTGTATTCGATATGTTGGACGATGTCGGATAATAAAAACCAATCACTGTTTGTTCATAGGATTAGGTCTTGGAGCTTCATCCACTGGGCGAAGGGATTCCTTTGATAGAAACACATCAGCCTTCAGTCCAAGTCTCGAATATAGCAGAGCTAAATGGCCTCAAAGCTACGGTGCACTTGGTAAATAAATTATTAACTAATTTTTATCTTCCGCTCGTAAATCATGTTCTAAAATTAGTATTCATATGCCACGTACTTGTATCATTTAGATCTCTCTTCGATATATTAAACTGTTAAATGTGAAAATTATTTTACCATTGACGTAACCAATGATGTGATCTTTTTATGGAAAACTGGGGCTTATCATCTAAAATGGTTTTCCGATTTTTCGTCAATCCGGCCGAAAGTCCACTTGGTGCCAATTTAATTTAGTTAATTTTATAGATGAACATACAACGGAATGTAATATGTTGTAACACTTAATAAAGACGATTACGATTTTATCCGCGTAGGAACAGTCACAGCATCACCAAGTCCTCTAGGACTATCTTTGACGCCACCGCCAGCTCTTGGAGGTTCCTTGGGGGGATTGGTAGGAGGTGCAAGTCGTGTGTCTGCTGCCCCTGGCGCAGAGGCCAAGTTTAGGGCCAGCGCAGTTCCTGCTTTAACAGCTAACGGTGTTTTTGGATCCAGTAGCTCCCTCTTTCCGACTTTGGTAGGAAAACCAGGGCGCAGTGGAGCAACCGGTGTTGGAGATAAAGGTGCTGGTGGCCGTTCGCGTTTGCTTGAAGATTTCAGAAATAATCGGTAAGGTTTCCAACTAATCGGGCGAATCATTCTGCTCTGTTTGCCATTATTGAGGAATGAAGGTTTTCAATAAAATTTTATCTTACTTTGATTGTTGCAGATTTCCGAGCTTGCAATTGCGTGATTTAGCTAATCACATAGTGGAATTCAGCCAAGACCAACATGGCTCAAGATTCATTCAGCAAAAACTAGAGCGAGCATCTGCTGCCGAAAAGCAGCTAGTATTTCAAGAAATTTTGGCATCTGCCTATTCCCTGATGACTGATGTATTTGGAAATTACGTTATTCAAAAGTTCTTCGAATTTGGTACACCTGAACAAAAATCTACTCTTGCCCAAAAGGTGAATAATAAAATCTCTATTATACTTAAACGTTCGCCAATTTTTCCGTAGACTATAATATTTCATTCTAAACTCAGACCCACTGAATTGAATGAAGTGTATTGAACTCCATGATGATAATTTTGCGTGTCAGCTGACCGTCTAGGATGATTGTTTACATGAAAAAAAATCTGAAATTTTCATCGAGTCAATAAATTTTTTTTACAATTTACTTATTCAGGAATATTCCGTGATATGTGATATTTACATTTCCAGGTCCGTGGTCATGTGCTACCATTGGCATTACAAATGTACGGATGCCGTGTTATCCAAAAGGCTTTGGAATCTATCGGCCCTGAGCAACAGCAAGAAATCGTACGCGAGTTGGATGGTCACGTTTTGAAATGTGTTAAAGATCAGAATGGAAATCACGTTGTTCAGAAATGTATCGAATGTGTCGAGCCTCGCGCTCTTCAATTCGTTATCGGAGCTTTTGCTGGACAGGTATATTCCTTGAGTACTCATCCTTACGGGTGCAGGGTCATCCAGCGTATCCTCGAGCATTGTACTCCCGAGCAAACCCAAGGGATCTTACAAGAACTACACTCTGCTACAGATCAACTTATTCAGGATCAGTATGGGAATTATGTTATCCAACACGTACTCGGTTAGTACTTCTTTGAAAAACGTTTTTTCAAGCATGGGAAATGGTCACGAAATTTAACATGTCAAATTCTATGGACATGTCGCTGAAATAATTTTAAATATTTTACGATTTGGTATTTGTAAAATGGCTTTTCAACTCACATTTTTTCATCGAAACACCTGCAAGAAATTCTGAAACAACTTACAGTAGCAAGCTGATCAAATGTCTATAAATTTAAAGTGAGAGTTTTACGGATATCTGGGATCAGTGGAATCAGTAATAATTCTCGTTTCGGTGCTTATTACAGAACATGGAAAACCAGAAGATAAAGCTCAGTTGATTGAAAGTGTTCGAGGAAAAGTGTTGGCGCTATCTCAACATAAGTTTGCCAGTAATGTGGTGGAAAAGTGTGTAACACATGCTACAAGACAAGAGCGAGCTGTACTAATAGAGGAGGTTTGCGGCTTCAATGACAAGTGAGTTACTTCATTTTTCATTTTGAAAAAAATTACGAAACCCACTCAGTGCTTCTGAATATCGTAGTGCTAACAATCATGTGACTAATCTTAGCGGTTACTTATTTACTGTCGAAATCAGTGCTTTACAAATTAATGAGTATTATTATCTATATAGTTAATTCTCGTAAAAATTTATCCAAAGAAGATAAAAAGATAGATATATGTCTGTATATTTGTAAATTGATAATTATTAAGGCTGTGTGGGTTTCCGAAATCTCGGAAAAAAAAAGTTCAGGATCGGGTCGGGTTTGTATCAGATCGGTTTTGCCGTTTTTTTTTTTTGGCAATCCCGAAATGATCGAGAAACCCCGGACCTTCGGGAAACCAGAAATTTTTGAGAAACCTAAAACGTGGGTAACCTAACTTCAGTAATTTTGTAATATTGAACAAATATTAAATACTAATAGTAAATCGTATATCTAAATGACATCAATATTTTTAGTAAAAAGAATATCATCTTTCATCGGGAGATCCGGGAATTTCAAAAATTTCAAGAACCTGGCCAAAACTAATAGATTTCTTCTGACTCTACCCGACTCAAAGAATTCTAGTACCCGCACAGCTCTAATGGATTATTATTAAACCAATGGATAGCAACAGAATCTTAATCCCTTCTTGGAATAGTAACTTTTAGAATTTTTGAATAAATCTGATTTCCACTTCTAAGTAATCTTTATAAGGCGTTGAGAATGATAACGGTCGTTTGTAAACTTGAATTTTGCACTAACGGAAGCACTTTAACATATATCAGCACGATAGTTTGTTTTTAGTTCGTTATTTTTATACGGGGAAAAAAACTAAGATGAACCACAAATTTATCTTGATCATTTAGTGAAATGAGCCGACTATTGAAGACGATTATTTTGGATGGAGTTACATATTTTATGTACAACACTGCTTGCCATTGATGGTAAACTTCTAATTAGAGCGAACAATCATTCAGGGCAGTTATAGTTGACAATTAATTGAAGATAAGTAACATTAATGTGTAACAAAATTTCTGTTCCAGCGCTTTGAATGTTATGATGAAGGATCAGTATGCTAATTACGTTGTACAGAAGATGATTGACGTAGCAGAACCTGCCCAACGGAAGGTGTTAATGCACAAGATTCGGCCGCATCTTGGAAGCCTTCGCAAGTACACATATGGGAAGCACATAATAGTGAAACTTGAGAAATTCTTCATGAAGACCGCATCTGCGATGGGCGTCACAACCCCGTCTGGAGCCTCTACTGGAGCTGGAGATCTTGGGCCGATTGGTCCTCCAGCTTCCACTGCTGGTTCAGTTTCAACTCAGGCCCAGCAACCTACTCAGGTTTTATAAATATGAAATGAATTCTTCGCACATCCGTTCAACAATTTATCATCACGTGTCGAATAATATCTCACTTATGCTTCGGTATTGTAAATCGAAAATCAAAATGTGTTTGTTATTTTTGTGAAAGCATTACCAAATTGCTACTTTTCTTGCACATAAGTATGTAAACCGTGTTTCTAATTTGGTGTTAAAATGTCTGATGAGAAGAATTCAATTCCATATTGAATTACACGTTATTACATCAATTTGGTGAAATTTTCCTATTCACAATCTGCATTTCGATTTTCGAATTTTCATACTCGTGGCAGTCAGTTGTAAGCAAAGTATGAGATCCAGTCTTTCTAATACAATGAATAACATTGCTGAATAAGAGTTCGCACTGTTGGAAGGTTGTTTGAGTATTAAGACTTGAGAATGTTTGCTGAAATCATTATTTCTTATGGATATATCTGCATTTAGTGGATGTTGTGTCTTTTTCACCCTTTGTTTTTAAAATAATGCTTGACGGATTATGTTCCATTAAAGAAGACAAAAAACTATATGTTATTCGTGAACAAGAGGTATAAAAATCGAAGTTCACTTTCGGTACGGAAAGAATATGGGCGATTCACACAGCAGCTGAGATTGCTAATTGGTAACATAATGATATACCTACCATTACAGTCTTTAGGAGCAATTGCAATGTTGCTAAATACTGTGCTGTTTAGTTATTCTATACACAGATTGGCTGGATTCCACACATTGGATTGATTGATACCTATATTATAATATCCCCCAATCTCTCGCTCTTCTCTTTCAATTCCCCACCATCCACCCATGTTGAAGAGATACTAACTTTGAAGTTAATCGGAGAAATCATTTTGGAGAAAAGATTGTATTATAATTACAGAAGGTTTTGTACATGAAACGTACTGTGCCCAAAACCCGGATGGGTATAGGCATATGCATCGTACGTTTTTGCAAATGAGTAGAGCTGGGATATGGTTGAAAACATGATTGAAAGAAAAATCTATTTCACTATAGCGTGACGAAAAATGATTAAAAAAATATGACTCGAATAGAAAGTTGAAATGTCTAGACAGCTAGGGTAGACCATAGCGCTGCATGCATTTAATCAATGTAAGCGATGGGTAGAGTATATATGACATGTATGTTATGTATGTACGCTGCCCATGCAAGCGTAGTATTATTGTTACTCTTATACTCGTTTTAAAATATCCATTGATTGGTTTATGACAAGAGAAGAAAATTTGATAGGATTAGAGCCAGCTGTTATTTAAAAAGCTAGGATAGCGTTTGACATGGGAGTGAAGTTGAAGCACCCCTTCGGCCCTAACCTGACCTGATCTGATCTTTGACCTACCCTCTTATTTAAATATTTATATGTGTAATACCGCCGTTTCATATTTCTTTTTATAAGTTGAAAAAACAAACAAAAAAAAAAAAAAAATGTTACAAAATTATTTTCGCCAGTGAAAAAAAAAATCACGGGATATTCAAAAGATTTCTTTTCTCATTTCAGCACAGTTTTCTCTTACCTTTCTTTTTTACCCCTCGATCAAAAAATCATGTTAGTAGACGAATTTTGTAAATTGTGATATAAATAATTATCAAATGTGTATAGGTATGCCCCATTTCCCAAAACTCCTCTCCTCCGCCCCGCGAAGAACCATAAATTCAGTAATAATTTTATTTCATCATCCCTCCCTTCCTTTTTAACGGACACTGTGAATATTATGTATTATAATAATTACTAATTAATTAAATTAAAAATATGATTTATGTTCTAATGTCAGCATCTACTATTCTGCCCCCACTTGTAAAATAAGTCAAATTTTTCGACCAAGAGACACCTTTAAACAGAAGGCAATTGCTTCTTTCTCCCAAAACCTCTAAATCCGCCTTTCGCGTGGAATATTTGAATATAATTGAATTTACTTGTATATTGTATAAATGAAAATATTCGGCTAAAAAATCAGCAATTCAGCTCGCACAACGTGTGTATTCCCGCTGTCCCTCTCCCCTCCCTCGTTCCGAGTGTATTATATGACTAATTGAGGTGCACTGCTCGAAATGCTCTTCTGAACTCGAGTTTGAGAGAAAAGGAGAACAAATAAAAAGGAAAAGAAACTGATGAACAAGTTGATTGAGGAAAACATGTATTTTCAATATTTTCGAATATTCATGATAAGGAAACACTGTCTCGATTAAAATTTGAAAAGTCAGTGTACGCTGTTTTTTTTCTTTTTTATTTAAATCTAAAACAATCGGAAAAGATAGGAAAAACCTACCCCGTGACGACACAAATATGGTAAATGATGAAATATCACACAACGTGTTATTTGTGTTATGGTGACACTTGTATTATGTAGCTATAATTTCATACCATGTTTGACACGTAAGTGGGTTAATGAAATGAAGAGTAGCGATAGGACTGAGGAATGCTCTAAAAGAAGATAAAATGCAACCCATTCTTACAATCTCATAATCATTATAGTGCATCCATGAAACATACGCCGATTCAACTCTATCAATCTTGATTTCTTTCTATTAAAACAAATTTCGCTCGCGGTATGAACAAAAAACGCAAGGCATACATCAATTTTTTTTTATTAGACGATAAAAGTAATTTTAATTTTTTCCCAATGAAAACGCGTTGTGGAATGGAAACTTGACACATGCGAGTTGCGCAGATTGTAAAATGTAAAATATTTCGTTTTTATAAGTATAAAATAAAATGTAACAAGGAAACAAAACCGACAACCAACTCAATGCACCACGATTTTGTATAAAAAAAAAGAACAAAAAGTTGAAAAAAAATTTTACGAATTTCTTTGTAAGATATTGTAAATAACGGTTAATTCGTGAAATTGAGAATTTCTCAGGTATGTACCCTACTCTTCTTTTGGGGAAATAGCGTCTAGCTATTATTAAAGAAAATTTAACAAACCGATCAAATGAAATTAGGGTGGGTGGAGTAGTAGCCTTAGACATCGTATAAAAAACTTTATTATTTTACAACACTACCGACTATCGACTTTCTACATTGAAAGATCCCTCAATTAAAGTATAACCAGAAGAAGGCATTTCGAGACCTATGCATAACGAATTTGACGTCACACCACATCCGGACTGACAGACATTCCAGCAACCCCTCGTTGACAGGATTAATAACACACAAATTATAAATATATAAAAATATTAAAATGAACATATAATTGTAGTATAAGGAATACGGTTCCTTCATCTGTAAATCACGCGTCATCTGTAAATTAAAAAAACGCATTTTTTATCGCATTATTATCTCGTCGGATTAAAAGAAAAAAAAAACCAACTGGAAATCGAACGCAAAATCTCTCTCATGTCTTATTACTAAGATTATTACTATTATGTTACTATAAATATTATTTGATTAACGCTTCTTTCTATTAATTGTATTCATTATATATGATGACTATTACTAATCACTAGGAATAGACTATATATATATATATATATATATATATATATATATATATATATATATATATATATATATACATACACATATACATATAGATAAGCAAACCGACATAACACATTATAAATATGGTAATATAGACACCCTGACCTTACTTAATGTTTAGTATCAGCGTTAGTGAAAACATTAATATCTAATTGCTATATCTTTAATCTACTTAAGCTCCTTCAATTTATTAACATTTTTGATTATAAATAGTGTAAATTTTTTATATAGAGTGAAAAAAAAAACATATTGGCCGACAGCTCCAAACAGAGGCATGGTCATGTATAAAAAAACTGCATTTAATACACAGCCTTTCAATCTATTAATTATCTTTGTTATTTTATGCCTGGTTTACAAAGATGCACTTCGTAAAAGAATAATAGTGCTTCATACTTTGTTGGTAGATTTTACAGCAAGTATACTTGTTTCAAATACATCTTATTCAGACCCCTCGCATTAGTTAAATCGCTCTGATGAATTTACAATCATTATTTATTATCCATACAAATTGAAAACCATTGAAACATCAGCTTTCCCAGATTTCCTACCAATTCATGAGTGTTTGACAATCTGCTGCAGTTTTTTCTCATTACTAGTAATATGGATAATGATAAAGTATTTCATAGTTATTGTTTTTCCTAAGATAATTTTATTGATAAACTTTTACCATTTGTTTTACTTCTCGTTAATTAAAATCTCATTAGTGGTGAGCATTTTGTACCTTGTACTAGGTCGCGTAATTTGTGAATCAGGCATTTTTGTTCTGGTGTCAAGCTTTCGTTATTGTCGAAAATAAAACGCCGCGTCATTTTTTAATAAAGTAAAAATGATTAACTAGAACTTGCAAACACTGAAGCTAAAATTAATTAGTTAAAGTTGCTGTACTGTAGTCAGCGACGTCAACATTCTTTGATTCTCTTAATTGCAGAGATATAGGCGCCTTTTGTGTGGAATGATTGTTCACTGTATAGTTTATAAATTATTTGTAATACTTGATATTCAAAAATTCGCATACTTAGTTGGCTATAGTGAAATTATATTTCACCCAGTGATTCATATACTGCAAGTCTTCGCGTTTATATTTGTAAATCTAGTAACTGTCGAAAACTTCTTGTACATTGTCATTCTAACGTTATATGCATCTCACCTACATCTACAAACTTTCGATTCACTCTCTCGAAAGAGGCTTTGCATATACAGAAAGAAATGTCTCACGTTCTAAACGCAACTGATGGCCCACAGTCTTTAAAATCTGACGGACTAAACTGTTCTATTACATCCATACTAATTCACTTCTCGTGATCACCAGTTTTTCAAAGCTAAATTATTAATAACTATTTAAAAGATATAAATTTATTCCCAGCCTTTACTCATGCGTAATTGTGATACGGGCTGAAAACGTTCACATGTTCTGACAGTAAAGTTTTTCTTGAAGTGGTGAAAGAAAGGTCGATTATTTTTGTATTGAAATGGGACGTATAGTTGTGAAAATGAACGTGAAGACTTTTTCTGTCGATAAATATGGTGATTCGCTTTGCATAAAGGTATTCATATTTTTTTCCTTTCACTGCGCTAGATTCAGGACCGACAAAAATTCTGAAAATTGATGGTTTGTTACTGACTCTTTTAATGTAATGGGCGTTCTCATTTTAAAGAGTTCCGAACTCTTAACATAAAAATTTGAAATATTGAGTAGCATATAAATATTGATTATATATATAGATATATATATATCTGTATATCTAACTTTAATCTATTGATATATAAAATAAGTACTATTTAAACATTGTAACAATTGTATATGATTTTACTACATGCTAATTGTATTATAACAGATCTGCGACCTCCCACTTGTAGACACCCACCGGTTCCGACTGCCATGCCGCTGAACACAGTTGACAAAAAAAATCATAGATTCTTTAAATCTTGAAAGTACGGGAATTGTGCGCCCTGATGTTAAGACTGATGTACAGTAGCGCGCTATTCTCTAAATTACTATATTTCAATACATAAAATACAAAAATAAAACTCTTATTCTTAGAGATAATTTAAAAAAAACTGTACACTGGTTTAATGTATGCTGTTATAATAAATTACATTCAATACTACTTCATTCAAAATTATAAGTAAATTACATTACGCTAACATAAGCGTCAATTTAACAACTGCATAATATTTACAAATTGCAAAAGTGACATTCGCCATTTTTCAGTTTCAAATGTGTATCCCGCAAAAAGGATTAAAATTCATTTTGAAAAAATATTGGACTTAACAAGAACGAAATAAATGTCTTGAAAAATTGTTAAATTTTATAGCAGCATACAATTACGGACCAGGAAGATTTAAAAGTGTAAGGTCGTTGAACGCAGTATATTTGAAATAGACGAGAATAAGTAGATAAGTGGGATGGACAGGTACATGAAAAATTGAATAACTTGTATATTAGTGTATAGTATGTAGAAAGATGATGAAATAGCCACAAAAAAAAAATCATTTTCGACAATGTTTTTTACAACAGGCAGTGCAGTGTGAGTAGAAATATGTCATTATATAACATTTTAAAACAAGCAATCAAGAACAGTACATTAAATGCACTATTATTATCCGACTCACATGGTAGGTCCACAAAGTTTGAACACCTAACAAAAATAGATAATATCCAAAAGCATAAAAAAACCGAACATTACAAGATGAATGTTTTTACAAGATATAAATGCTAAAAAGCTAAACAAAGCCATCCTTAAATAATCATTTTTTCAGTTTGTCTTACTTTTGTTTCCTATCTTTCAATCTTTAATTCATTTATATTTTCTCGTTTTTGACTATAATCGGTAGTATGAACTGTATAGCAGGACAAGAGTGTTGGATGAAATTTTCCAACGTGGTATAGAAGAAAAATAATTGAGTTGATTTCTAATACATGAGATCTAAGAATAACCAATTTGTAAAAAGTTTGAGAATCTGGTGTTTCTATATCTAATTCGACAAACTATTACCACTCGTAATGCGCAAAGTGCATATTATAACACTGGCATGCAATATTCTTTTCCTGTACTTTCTTGAAAAGTATTGGAGCGTTTCTACTACGATTTGGTCATATTTAAGTTATTTTGTCATTAGTGTTCATATTATTTAGTTTGTTACTCAGCAGCAAGGCCTATGGCATACTTTTCATGTTGTGTCATTGGTGCATTCAGAGATCAATACTTTTCTTTCAATTATTTGTTCTTTCTTTTCACTTTTGTTTATTAAAGTTGCAACTGCATTTAACTCGGAAGACTTCAAAAAGTTACAGTCTATCAAGTTACCCTTTAAAGTCATTACTGCTGCGGGCTTCTGGCAAGCATTGTGAAGAATCACCTCTGATAATTATCGAAGTTATAAATAATCCATTAACCAAGTTATAAATACTTCAGTATAGTTATAAATAATGTTTGTTGCACTTCGAGGGCAGATTGCGATGTAGATGGAGTTAATTAATTAATCGTTATAATTATTAATTATTTCGTTTTTCGTCGCTTGAGTTAAGTTCTTTTTGTACGCAATGAGTACCTACCTTAGATCTTATTTATTCTTCTACTCGCCATTCAGCTCAAAACTAATTGCACGCAGGATAGCTTACATTTAAAAATCTGAATAAGGAACGTTACTATGAATATACTAAATTTCATTTAATATTTTGCTTCAAAATGAACGAAAAAAAAAACAAAACTTTCAACAAGCTTACGAAAATTAATGCATGATTGTATTCACAAGATCAATACAATAATTTTACAGAACTTATCTCGTTTAAAACATTCTGAAGGTATATTGATAGTTGAATGGTAGAATTGAATTGTTACATCTGATTTGAGCTTCTCTAAAATCTTATAAATTTTGATTCGCATTTTTGGAACGGCAGAAGAATTCTATGCCAGAGTTAACTATCCATTTTTGTAATCATGGGTAGATGAAAAAAAAAATGTTCCTAATAATTATCTGGCATTAGAGTATCTCAGTGCCTAATAAGTAATATTTCATTGAGACACAAATTTTGTATATCCATAGGAACACTTCTAGAATTCGGTCCAAGTTCAATAACACACATGATATAGTCGTGCTAGTTTGTTTTAATTCTAGCAGCATTTCATTCATAGCTAGACACATGCTAAACACCTTGCAGCACACATACACAAACGTGCGCGCGCGCACATACACATACACGAACACTTAAACATGCGTATTTTAAAAAATGGTAATGAATTAACGGTAATCTAAATGTAACATGTATATGATGGCTGTACAAATGTAACATTTTTTTCCATTGTGTATGATGAAGTTTTGGAGATTTAAAAAAAAAGAAGAAAAAAGTAACAAACAAAGAAACGGAATATGTAGTTGGGAAAAAGACGCATGTGCGATGATCCACATTGTTTCGACAACAGATCGATCCATTGATTTAAACCGCAAGTGATTTACCGATAAATATAATTACTCTTAATTATTAACGAAGTACCATTTCTGTAATAACATTATGATATAAAACCATACATTGAATGGGAATTACCCACAGCTTTTGGCTTTAATTTTCACCTCTTAATCCTTAAGGCGTCTTTTATCATTTAAGTTTGTAAAACAAAACATTACAGTTAACTATAAAAAGTAGCTAATGGGTAAAACTAGAAATTTTTTATTGGTGGAATGACCGCTCTGAGTTATATTGATTTATTTCTTATTATTCATCTCCTAAACTTTGACATGTAAATATAGGAAAATATTAACACAGTAAGATGTAAAAATATAAAATGTAAATATCAAATTTGCATGCATTTGCCTACGATACACAACTTTCACGAACTATGCTAGCATTCACATTAATATGCACTTAAAACTACCAGAATTTGAAGCAAAAGGCTCTGTTCCGATTAGGGTTGAATATAAATATCTTCATATAATGACTGTGTTTAATTAGGATTTCAGAATGAACTAGTACCCAGTGCTTCTCAATCAGCAGAGATGCTAGATTTGTCTGGCAGAGCAGTTAATGGATTGTTCTTACAGGAAAAGAATTCAAAGAAACCCGGCAGCTTTTGAAATAATCAGGTATCAACAGGTACGTTTCAGCTTTAACGGTTCCTCATGATCCAATTTATGAACTTTAACTACTTACCTTGAGCTTCATTTATTTATATTTTTGGATGTGCATTCATCACGAAAAACATTAGTCAGGAAATTATAACAAAATAGAGTACAATTCACCCTGTGCTTTCAAGATTTATTGTTTTAATTCTCGTCAACAAAATGTTCACTATACCTCAACGTAGAGAATATTTTTGTATAGTTTTTAATTATTGAAATGTATCGCAAAAAATATACATTAAATTCAGACATAAATTATCAGAATATTCTCTTATAATACACTGTACTGAATCGTTGATTTTCATGTCAATGACCCATGTACTTCTCGTAGAATAACTGATAAGGAGCATGGGGTAAAATGGTAAGTAGTATGGTACAGTAAAAAAAACCACTTGCCACTATGTGTTATTGATAAAATCATACAGCAAATTGGAAATGAACAGGGCTATTCACTTTCTTCTTTGGAACGCTCCCGCTCCGAGCGACGGGATTTCTTTTTACGTCGACTTGGACTCCGTGACTTGGATTTATGCCGACGTGAACGCGATCTTGATCTGTGCCTATGCCTGGAAGGTATGTATAATTATAGTATGTCAAAAGAATTCCACATTGCAGCAGTAAGTCGAAATTTATTTCGTGTTACAGAAAAAAAAATATCTGGATCGCCAAAGATTGAAAATACTCCTCTATCTGATGAAATAATTACCTTTCTTTGTGGCGATGTTGAGATCTAGATCTATCCCTGTCTCTATCCCTATCTTCCTCCTTCGCGATAGACTCTGTGTCCCTTTCTCTTGTCCGATCTCTTGACACAGACTCTCGTTCTCTGTCACGTTCTCGGTCTCTTTCTCTATCTCGCACCATGGAATCTCTGTCTCTATCTCTATCTCTGTCTCTTTCTCGATCTCTCGTTTCTCTAGGATCTCTCGGAGGTAAAAGAGTCGGTATTGCTATCGGCGGAACCATTGTAGGAATTGTTTTTGGGCCAGCATCTTTGTCTTCCTCACCTTCCGTTAATGGAATTGCAAGATTAGTTGGTTGCCATGTCTGAAATAGAAAATAATTTCAACCATTCACTAAATAGGTAGTAAAATATAACTTCGTATTTGTTTAATATACATTTAGGCGGGAAATATTTTCCAACAACTGATTGTTTTAAAGAGAATTTGTTGAAAAAATAGTTTCGTGTTGCAGCTTTTTACTAAAATAACCGTCCTAAAATAACTGGAAGTTTCCACTTATGGCTATTGCCAAGTATTTATCGTAAGGTATCATCACAATACTCATAAAAATCCTTTTGAAACAAATAAAAAAACTAAACAAGCACTATTTCAATCGAAATGAACAATAGGTATGTACATAGAATGTGATTTTTCTGTAATCAAAAGTAAATAATAGATTTTTACTCACAAAAATGCAAAGTCACAAAATGATTGGTTTGGTCAAAATAGCATCATCCAAAAATAGTTTCAACGAATACAGCCAAGACTACCAAAATTTCGAACCTATGAAATATTAACGTACTTTATCTATCGTTTCGGCAAAGAGACTATTAAAAGTACACGAACCTATACATCATTTCGAATTCTTAATATCATGGTGCATACATTCATTGCACGACTCCTGCAATTGCGCTATAAATTCGAATACCTGTATTTTTTTATTCCAAAATTACACGTGGCACTTTCTGTGATATAGCTTTTACCTAAACCGAATAGACAAGCTAATCACATTTGCTGATTATTTTAATCGTACATATTTTTTAATAATGAACTGCGTAGTTAAAACAATTAAAATCAATATATCGCGATTATTTCTAAAAGTTGTGCTTTCTTGAAAGTACGTATACAAATGTATAAATAAATTTTCTCATCATTCTACATTTTTGTGTACATTAAAACGGAGATATTAGATTTGTATTTAGTATCGAAATACTAATACAAAAGAATCAGTCCAGTAAGTGTTGCTGAAAAACAGTCAATTTTTGTGATATATAGTTTCAAAACAGAGCGACAAAAACTACTCACAGGATCATTTCCCCACTGACTGTCCTGCGTAGGTTCGTAGCTTTGATAGTAAGGATCAGTTTCCGGAATGTAAAAAGGCGGTGGTTCCCCAGCATATCCCGGCGGAGGCATATCAAAGGGAGGTGGCATTCCTGCTCCAGGAGGAGGAACACTCATGTCAGGAAAACCAGGTTTCCTAGAGTATTCCCTCCTATCAGCAGTCATTACTTGAATAACATTTTCTTTAGGTGGTGATTTATCTAAGTTTCGTCTGGAGGCTAATCCAGAGCTTCCAATCACGTCTATGGTCCCTGCCATTTTGCGCCCAGGCGGTGGACCAGCTCTCTTGGGTCCCATGATTCCGGAATACTTACTATTATCATTAGTAATTGCTACTTGAGGCACCCGCATTCCTCCTCCTGGGTTATTGCCTCCTCCTCCTCCAGCATTGAGTATTAACCCAACCCCAGATTCACTACGCATTCGTTTTTGCCTTTCACAATATGCTCGCCATGTTTCTTCATTAAAACCATAATTAAAGTAATCTGTTATATCTGCTCCAGGCTGCCTCCATGGTTTATCTTCAAGCTGATCCAAGTTGAATTCATGGGCGGGCATTCCATTGATGACTCCAATTGTTTCAAATTCATCAATGCTGAATTTTCCTGGCTGCTTGTTCAGCTTATCTGGTGCACCGGTTGCAGCCGTTAGCATTCCACCGCGTTTGATATTTAGACTGCTATACGCCGGAGTGGATTTAATGTCACCAATGACAACGTGCACGTCGTCATCTGAATCAGAATCAGTTGCTGCTTCTTCGTCTTCCTGACCTGACATCTCTTTTGTTCCATTCTCGTTACTCTCTCGATCTGCATTATTTACTTCAGTCTCCGATTCTCCCATTCGATGATTTTCTTGAGGGCCGGTGTCTTCAGATACCTGTCAAAAAGTACGTTATATTTGTAAATTGCTATGCACTGATTAACCGACTAAAAAAACTGGAGATACTCTTGGATCATCTTTTCAAATATTAGCTTGCAAATTTGCTTTTTCCGTTTTTTGAATAATTTGGATATGTAGAAAATTCATCATGAAGTATAAATGATGAAATATAACATGGCGTTTCATCGGGATAAAGGGGTCATGGTCAATTTGATTTCTCATCCATAGACTTTTCGAAAATAGACCTTACTGGACCACAACTATGTAATGGTTTCTTTTTTTTCGTAAAATCCTAGGTTATACAAGAAATCCATTGATTTCCGTTTATAATGCTTTATGTCACAATGACGAATTTGACAAATTTGTCTTAGGTCTACGAGTTGGCAGTTTATTCATGTCATAACAAGCTTTAATAATTAGCATACAGATGTAATTGAAAACTTTTTTTGACTTTTATTTTCATTGTGAATGAAATTATCAATCAACTTCATGCTTCGCTTGAACATTACCCAAAGTAGAATCCTGTAAGGTTTTTTAATTTTCAAGTTATTTTGAGTACTTTCCCATAATTTTTTCGTCAATTTTAGAACTGAATATTATTTGAATCAAATGTCTTTTTCACCCATTTTCATTATTTGCGTTGAATCAGCAGTTTTCCAGAATTTTGAATTTTATAAGTGGAGAAGCATCGTAGATAGCAATTTTACGGTAAAATACATTCGATCATGTATCAAAATCTATGAACACGGCGAGGAATCAGTTCAACTAACCTATAACCGAGACTTATTCCTAACTACCTACTAAAATGGATACATCAAATAATGGGCTCAACTAAGGACATACCGAAGCCATGCCGGAAAATTTAACAGTACCGTCTAGTTGAATTCACATGAATTGGCGAATACACGGGCCAGAATAATGAACGGCAATGTAATAAGTCAAAATGTAGGTTAGGTGAGATGCTTACTCCTGGGGGTCCGTCGGAAAACGGTAATTGGGCACCCAAGTCCGGCGGCTCTTGACGTGAGCTGGGAGGATCTTCATTTCTTGAGTTTTCCAAACTTGATTGAGCCGAGGAACCTTCTTTTCCATCTACCGAATCACCGTACAGCCACTGATCCTCGCTTTCATCCGCCATTTTTCCAATCCCCGGGCCCCGGCTACACAACGGTTGGCATGATGTCAACAAGACACTACACAAGTATAATTGCGAACTGAATTTTCGTAGTAATTAATAAATGTTCATCCATTTGACGATGTAAAGCCAATTATTTGACTCTGTAATTTTTCAGATAGGTTCCAACCCGATGTTTCAACCCAACACTAAGGTTACTAGGGATCCTATGAAATCAGCTGGGGACATCTGCGCACAATTGGGGTGCGTTCAGAAACTAGCAAAGATAGAGCTGGGAGCTAATTTCGGAATGCACCCCTGGACAAACCAAAGGAAATCTACTTTGGACATAACCACGTTTCAGTAATGAACACCGGACACCGTGCTCCTCTGTAATATTCTGTAGCCATTTAAACGGCTGTACCTCTGGCGGCAGTTGTTTCAATCACCTAACTCAAAAGTTTGCTTTAACGGATAGAATTGTATACGCTAAAGCTAAACTGATCCTGCGGGAATTCTCCCCTGTGTAGCAAAATACCTGTTACTACTTGTGACTGAAAATGACTGAAATGCGGGCAAGCAAAAAGGATAAAAACCAACACATTCAAGTCTTCGTTCGTGTCAGGTACTTGTTGAAATAAAGCAAAAATAATCCAAGCATGAATTGCATGTGTCGTTCAAAAAGCAGTACAATCACAAATCATTATCCCTAGACGTTCACCCTTCATTTTTCATGAATTACGTATTTAATTTTTTGCTCAATCCTGTTCACCAAAGTATTTAATGGTTCATTCGACGTTTCATTGTGGATTCATCCTCTGTTAAATACTTCTGTCAAGCATTGATACTTCTCTGTACACAAATGAACTGGTCTTATATTTGTTTCTCAAAAAAAAAAAAAAAACATCCTGAAAGTTCTAATGTGAGTGGTACTATAAATTGTAATTGAAGAGCAAGTTTTGACGTAACGTAGTAACCAGAAAGAAAACTTTTTTCGGAGTTATTTTAATCTTGAAAAATGGTATTTTTCGCAACAATCGCATGTGTGACTGAATATAATAGTCGCGCACGTGGGTCAGCGAAGCCGGCCCGAGTGTCTCGCGATTGCAGTATACGAGGGTGTAACGATTCTATGTATGAGTTGTCAACACCATTTTCTGATGCAGAATGCGTAAAATTCATAAGGAGAATTAGCAATGGAATAAGAATAACAGAAATAATAATTAGACATAAATTATTGCAATGTATCGGGTGGCGACCAGTGGGCGAGAAAACCCCCGGGGAGGGAGAGGGGGTGGGGGGATAGACCCCCCCCCCAACCTAAGCATATTCCTTTAAAAATGACATATAATAAACCGGATTCATGGAACCGTAACTAAAATAATTTTCTTTTATTTATTCTATATTACTAACATCAATAATCCACGTAATAAATAATCAATACTCACTTTTTTTTTAGATTTATAGTTGTCTTTCAAATTCCAAAAATAAATGAATTTTCATATTAGCAACCTTAACAAATCAAATATTAAATGATCAATGTTCACTTTTTTTTACGTCAGTAGGTGTTTTTTAAATTGTAACAACAAATCATAACAAACATGAGCAACTTCAACAATTTATATAATGAATAATCACATTCACTTCTTTTTATTTATTATATGGCTCATTGATGTTTCTAATATAGAATAAACAGAAGACAATAATTTTGATCATACTTTTATACGTGAAGTTGCGTTTTATGCCTGCGAAACAAGGTGCAAAATTGAATTTCACGAACACTGAACCGAAAAATTTGTTTTATGCTAATTGTGCAGTGTTTATTACTTACAGACCAGCAAACGATGCGGAAAAGTTGGGTAAATCCTCAACAGTGGTAGAAGTACCTTCTAGCAAAGATGTTATTGTGTATGAGAAACCGCAGGACAAGCTTTCTAGGAAATTCACGTTTGACAAAGTTTTTGGACCTTTGTCTAAACAGGTAAGACTATGTTCTTACATCGGTTGTACTTATATTTGTTGTGATTGGGGTTCGTTTGCTGAATTAAGAATTTATATTTATTTGTTCGAATAGTGACGTCTATTAGCAAAAGAACTTAAAAAAGAAAAACCTTCACTAAGGTTTCTAGATGTACCCTGTAATAAGTAATTTGCGTTTAACGGTTGCAATGGTTTGACCTGGAGAGCTTCGTGGTTCCCTTTTTTATTGAGTTCAAGCAGGTCAGTGCTGGGTATGTGGAATCCTCAGTATGGTAAAATCGTTTAGAGCGGTGCCCAGTTGCGCAGCGCTCAAACATTCAGTTGTATTTCAAAACTGCAATCGGATTTACAACACATTACAATTCTATGGTATTTTCTGTGAAAGCAGTGAAAACTATTCCTATAGTTTCTACCTGATGTTTTATGACTTACTAAATATTCCAGACTCTTTTCGAAATAATGGACAAATAATTTCACATCAAGTTGAAATGAATTTGTAAACCTGTTCTGGAATATACAGTGTATCTCACCATTGTTCTTCGACTTCGTGACAGCAAAAAATTCTTGAAGCCTAATTTCTTCTTTATAAGTAAAAGTCTAAAAGTTATTAAGATATTACAGAAATAAATAAAAATGTTGATAAGTTACTTTTTATTAGAATATTTAATCAACAGCTTGAATTTTCCATCGGTTATTTTATCAATTAATTAGTCTTTTATTTTTCACAGGTCAGTATTTATCAAGCGGTGGTTAGTCCTTTAGTGGAAGAAGTTTTGGCAGGCTATAATTGTACAGTTTTTGCCTATGGACAAACTGGTACAGGTAAAACTTTTACCATGGAAGGTGTTAGTAACGACCCATCTCTGTACTGGAATAGTGTAAGCAGACAAAAATCTTCTCTAATTTGATTTTTTTTCAGCTTTCAAAATATTTGAATCTGTTTTCACAGGACACAAATGCAGGAATCATACCTCGGTCTTTGAGTCATCTATTTGATGAACTGTATACGTTGGATGTGCAGGAATATTCAGTACGTGTCAGTTTTCTTGAATTGTACAATGAGGAGTTATTTGATCTTCTCTCTCCAAACGACGACACATCTAAAATAAGGTTTGATTCATATATCCTAGAAAGTAGAATCCATCATCAATATCTAAGCATAGAATAACAAGAACTTACGAAATTCGATCAGAACAGTTTATAGTAAAGTAGATCGGAGCACTTCCAGAGAAACATTTCAGTCATATGTAAGATTTGAAAATACATTTATTTGGAAGGTTTTATTTCATCTCAACGAAAAAATGCTTATTTTTTACACTCTGCTTTATTGAGTTCTATGTTACTACTACGAAATTCATTGGTTATTCTGAAATACCTTTTCATATTGGTAGATTGTACGAGGATGCTTCTAAGAAGGGGGCAGTTATAATCCATGGATTGGAAGAAGTGACAGTTCATAATAAACGCGAAGTTTATAAAATACTCGAAAAAGGCTCAGAAAAACGACAGACAGCTGCTACTTTAATGAATGCACAATCGAGGTCAGTGAATTGAGTGTCCTAAGAATCACGCTCATTTCCTCTACTGTTGAAATAAATTCTCTTAGTATAGTGAAATTTTTTTAATCTATAGATGTGTGTTGTACTGTTAGTTTTTTGTTCAAGTCACCATTGTTGTAAATAGATTTATGGAGACAGTACTATTAAAGTTGGATTTGTGCATTACAGTCGATCTCACACTGTATTTTCAATTACGGTACACATGAAAGAAAATACAGTCGATGGGGAAGAGTTATTGAAAACGGGAAAATTGAATCTGGTTGACTTGGCGGGAAGTGAAAATGTAGGAAGATCTGGTGCTGTGGACCGAAGAGCAAGAGAAGCAGGAAATATTAATCAATCCCTACTAACCCTTGGTAGAGTTATTACTTCGCTTGTTGAACGAGCACCACATATTCCTTATCGGTACGATTGGTGCATTTTTTTCTACTTACTTGTAATTTTTAATATCATTTTGTGTAAATAATAATCTGATCACTTTTCATATAAAAAACTATAACATACCTTCTCAACTAAATAGAGAGTCAAAATTGACAAGATTACTTCAAGAGTCTCTCGGAGGTCGTACCAAAACTTCAATAATCGCTACTGTGTCACCGGCTAGTATTAATTTGGAAGAAACACTTTCCACCTTGGACTATGCACATCGGGCGAAAAACATTACTAATAGACCAGAACTCAATCAAAAATTATCCAAGAAAGCACTCCTTAAAGAATATACTGAGGAAATCGAAAGACTGAGACGCGATCTTCTGGCTACCCGAGATCGCAATGGGGTTTATTTAGCACACGAAAATTTTAATGATATGCGAGTTCAAATAGATTCTATGGAGAAAGATATCACTGATAAGATCAATCACATAAAAGCCTTGGAAGAACAGATGAATAAAAAAGATGTACGTAGAACTGTTTCTGCCATATTGTACATATAAATAATTATTGAAAAGTATCTACCAACTAATGTTAATACCGTGTTTACTAGGAAATTTTTAACGAGTTACAAACTACTTTTGAAGCTCGTACAAATGAATTGTGTAAAACACAAACAGAACTTGTGAATACTGAAGGTATTTTGAAAGTAACTGAAAATGAATTAATGAAGACTACACAGGAACGTGATGAAACTGCTTACTTAGTCAAAAAACATGCTGCAACTGAGAGACTTCTATCATCTCAAGCAAGACAGTTACTAGGAGTAGCTGATCATGCCATCAGTGATACTCATAAGCTCCATGATAAAATTAATCGCAAAACGTAAGAAAAGTTTTAATAATTCAGTTGTGTTCACTTGGTGCAGTTAGTTTCGTAAATACGCTTATTATAGTAGGAAGATCAAAGAATAAATGTATTTTCTTATTGGATTACAGTCAAGTGGAGCAAGAGAATGAAAGACTTGAACAGCAATTTCAGCAGGACATCACAAAGGGAGTGAGAGAGATCGAGAAAGACTGCATCGAATATGCCCAGAATCTGCTGCAAGTTTGTATGAACACAAAAAATGATATAGGTAAGCTTATAATCACAAGTTACACTTTACACATAATCTAAAAAAATTTCCGAACAATTCGTTTTATCGTGTCATGAGGCAGCAATTTATTGACTTGAGGTTTTTGTTCGTTAAATTTCTTCTTTATTTTTTAAATACTTGTAGGATTACAACTAAGAGAACAAAATGCCGGTATCGACACTGCAATTCAACATGTCTCTAAAGATCTTGTTAACAAGCAATCTATGGCAAAGTCAACTTTAATTGAACATGCAGATTGTTCTGTGAGTATTTTGGTTAAAATCAAATCTCAACTGTGACGTCCAAATTCAAGTTAAAACAATTTTCAGTTTAAATAAGGATCGTTTATTTTGTAAAAACCTACATGAAAAGATTAACACTTTTAATTTTTAATAATTCACTATAATAGTATTTAGTAGTAATCTTCAACGGAAACTTGTTCTTTTAGCAAGTTAAAATATCCGTGACTGGTTTATAGTTACATAGAATTTTATTGTATTCAGTTCAACACGTACCAAGCCTGGATAAATGAACACTTGCAAAACATTACCACTGTATCTGGTCACGAAAGTCAACTTCTCAATGAAATATCTCTGACATTGGCACCAAAACTTGCGGAACTAATCGAAGCTACCCTGCAAAAGAAATTGCTAACCTTATCTGCATTCGTAAAAGAAAAATTGGAAGAAATGTCTACATACGTAGAATTTGCAAACAAAGGTATCTGCCATAATTTGACAATGAGCAGCCAACGGCTTTTAGACAACATCACAAACGTCAAGGCACACCTTCAAGCAGTAAAAACAAAAGAAAACGAAATACTTCAGAATAGCAAGTCATTCAAAGGGGTTGGTTGGAAGTTTTCAAATATATTGCTACGTGTTACTGCCTGTTTTGTTATTCCCATATAATATGTTCAATTATCATGTAACATATTTTCAGGCATTCGAGAATTTATGTAATCAATTTACGACCATGTGTTCATCAAACGAAGCAAAACACACAGAGGTTACTAACATTTTAATGGACATTGGCAAAATCAATGACAATATTAATACTGATGCAATCGAATCATGTCAAAACATTGTCAAAAGTGAACGAAGCTATGAGGATAGAGTCAGAGAAGGAATTCACATTGTCAAGAATGAAGTACAAATTGGTGTTGATGAGGTAACACTTTTTTTCTTGACGATACCAAGTACTTTATGTCAAAATGAAAACATTATCCGTTACATTGTATGTTTATAGGCTGTATCAATAGCAGATACTGTTGCTGCTCATGGGTGTAAATTAGTAGATGAACTACAAATCCAACTTCGAGACAGCAGTACAGTTTGGATTAAACATTGTGAAGTAGCTGAACAGCGTTCAGCTAAATTACAAGAAGCAATTCAGCAGGAGCGGCAAAAAATACTGTCATGTGCTGAAGTAAGCAAACTCAATCTAAAGATTTATATATTTTTGGCGTTATGGCAACAAAACGTCATTTCTTATTTGTGAGTAACATTACAAAATTTATATACAATATTCATACTGTTGTTAAATTTGAATTGTAATAAACGTGTTTACCAGGTGTTGAAACAAATAGTCACAGATGCTAGTGTGAATCATGAAGAATTTATGGAGTCCCAACGAAGTAAAGCGTGGCAATTCAATCATGAATTGCAGCATAAACTTGAGGAACAGGGTGTAAGTGCGACTCAGTGGGCAGCTGATGTCTCTGCTAAATTACGCATGACACAACATCAAGTTGATAAATTCATTGCCGAAGACTTCCGCAAAGATATTTCCACAGGTATAGCAGGATGAGTGAAGTATTAGTTTCGTTATCAGTAGCCTTTTTCACATAAATCGTCCTTAAATCGAGCTAGTTTTCACAGATTGGAATGATGTTTTGAATTAGATCTCTTTATTCATTATTCTACATTCCAAAAATGGTAAACTTGTACTACGTGTAATAACATTGATAATACTAATCGTAGGAAGCACACCAGTGAAAACGGAGTATCGCTATCCAAAAGAGCTCGCTGAAACCTCACCTCATCAGCGAATAATTCAACGCTTTCGTACTTCAATGAACGACGCCGTCACTAATAACGAAGTCGTTACTAATAACGAGGTCAGTGATGCTATGTCATAATAATTTAATCGTTCTGGTAAAATACAGTTATCTTTTATTCATATTCACATTGATTTTCAGTCACCATCAATACAGTAAACTCATATTTTATCGACAAAAGTGATGGTGAATCTCACAAGATGATTTGATACATTGGTTTAATAATATTGCTTCTTTTATAGAATTGCAACAAAGAAAACAACAGAGGAGAGCATGTAAAGTCTCGAATTGTTCAACCAAAGCAGATAGTACCTACGTTTAGGTCATCTAATCTACTTGATAGGAATATTCTTGGGCCGCACAACTGAATAAATTCCACCCTTTCGGTGTTCGTGTTTATTATCCAATTTTATTTGCTTAGGCTGGCCAAAAGCACACTATCAGGTAGGATTCTACTTCTGATAGCTGTCAATTTCATAAGTCTAACAAGAAAGATTAGTAAATTAATGTCATAAATAGTACGTGTAGGGTCGAAGTGTTTGAGAAAGATGTGGCAAGTAACCGATTTATGTATATTTTACAAACCTACAATCCTAGTATAGTATAATCTTTAAACTATTTTCATTTCTTCCAGCTGATTGCCACATCTCTGTATAAATATAAGAAAGTGAACTTACATCGTAAAAATAATGTATTATCAAGCTGTAAATTTTTAACGCAATACATGGAAAGAAATATTTTATAAACATATTGTCAAAATTCCTTCAATATCACCAGCTCAATAAAACTAAACTAAACTAATATAAAGAAAAAAAATTATATTTTAATACGTCGAAAGTTAGTACTACAAATATCATATCTACATTGATTTTATGAAGACAGCTGTTGATTATTATACCTTCATAATTAATCGTTCTAATTGTAAATCTGATATAATATAAATTGCAACCTTTTTTATGCACGTAGAAAGATATTCCTGTTGAGATGAATCACATTAAGGCTCTACAAAAACAGATGCTTAAGAAAGACGTGAATTTAACTGTTTCCGCAGGATCTTACAAATAAACGATTATTGAAGTATAACACTAACGTGGATAAGCTTTTAGGATATTTTCAGTGAGTTGCAAACTAATTATCAAGTTTGCACGCACGAATTTTGTGGAACAAAACTAGTTCAACTTCATATTTTTCTTGGCTTCAATCTTGATATAAATGTAGACTTTAAAAATTATATGTATGCATTCAGACATTAAACATTCACAATGTAATAAATTGATCAAAAATATAGTATACATGCGTAATGCTTTTAAATTAATCATTCGATCGGTTTGTAAAATGGCTAGTAAAATTAAAGACTGGGTGATGAATTTGGAAAGTGTTGACTTGGTAGGCCAAAGTGCCCCCAGCATATATTTAAAATGGTTTTGTTTTATAAATGGAAATTTGCTGCCATTGAAAAGGCTCAGGTTCTGAAATGCACAGAATCGAAAAAGTTGAAAGAACTTTTCACTGGTAATTCTTTCATGTGAGTATTTAATTATAACAGAACAAATAATAAGTCCACTGATATGGGTATACAATTGACTGGATGGAAAAAAGTATCTGTTGCGGAACAGAATTGAATTCACTATAGAAGCCCATAACTGTGGCACACGAATATCTACTTACATATTCACTTACAATATTTATGATGCATTTCGAAATTTTTATTTCAATTTGTTATAGAATTATGAATTTTCGAAAGACTTTGTGTTTAAATTTTTCAAATGATTTTTGAAAGAACGAAATTTTTCGATCTTATAACTCAAGAACCAATTTGTATGAAAATTGAAAAAAAATTATAAATGCTCCTTTCGCTAAGTATAATAAAACGAAGAAAAATGAAATGTGAAAAATTCAACCATTTCAAGAATAATATCTCATGTAGAATGTTTTTAATTTTTTCAGACCACTATGCGTGCAAGAAAAGTGAATGTCTATGACCGGTAGGGTAACGATTTTCTCAAGTTTTCGTTGCGTTTCAGTCGGCGCGGTCACTCACCCGAGTCAACGAACTTAAATACCGTTATTGGCTATTGCATATTATTTGTACTGTATACGTACTGTATACTGAAACATAAACAATTGTACCACAACAAAGATATTATAGATGAAATAAAAATGAAATATTGTACCTTTGAGATTGTCATTATTCTTCCCACCTTCTCGAAAACCTGGTGTAAATGTGATGTTTTGCAGCCGTGACATTTGACCGGTTAGTCGGAATGGCTGCGAACTATGCGCTATGAATTATTTTCAGGAGATTACGACGATAAAGGGTATCCAGGAATTAATGATATCGTTACTCGAAATCAAAAAAATTTCGATGGAAATATCCAACTGGAATAACCTTCCAGTTTCTGCAATTTCAAAATCTGGAATTTCAAAATCTGGAATTTTTCGTCTTGGAATCACTTCAAATAAGCATTTCCAGACTAAAACCCCAAAAAAGGAAAAACGGCGGTAAATATCTCGTATTACCAACAGCTGTGGGGATATGAAGTCATTCGTTTTTGGGCTCCGATTTTTGACCCGCTGATCGCAGCAATTCCGTACTATGCGCAGTAGAGTCCTTTCGCATGACTATGTCGAAATACGGGATAAAACATGTGTTTGTGACATTTTTCAAAAACTTCGAAATTTTCGCCAAAAATCCAATTTGTACGGCTGTCTCGAGACTAATTGGACCCGGAGAAACTCAGAAAACGCTTAAAAAAATACGATCAACAGCAGTGGAATGACAGACTGGAGCCGAGCAGCAGCAAATCCAACAAAACGAACGTTTTGTTTTGAGGCTGTAACTCTTGACCCGTTGCTCGCAGCGTATTGGAACTGCGCTCAATCAATTTCTCTCGAAAAATTACGTCGGAATGGTGCATAGAAAAATTGTTCGCAGCACTTTTCGAAATCGTAGACATTTGACCCAAAAATCCAGAGGGGTTAGCCTTACTTTTTCGCTGATTTTGAAAGCCGAAAATTTTTCGTTTCCGAATCGATTTGTATGACCATCTCTAGAGTAATTCGACCCCCAGGAACTCAGTAAGCACGTCAAAAAGAGCGTAGGACTAGCAGGAAAAAAATGACGATGAAAATCATGAGTTTTTCGGCTGTAACTTTTCAGCCATCGCTCGCAGCGTATTGGGACTGCGCTTAATCGATTCCTCTCGCAAAATTACGTCGGAACAGTGCCTCAACAAATTGATTGCAGCACTTTCCAGAATCGTCAAAATTTTCGCCAAAAATCCAAAGGGGTTAGCCTTACTTGTTCGCTCATTTTTAGAGCCGAAAATTTTTCGTTTCCGAATCGATTTGTATGACCATCTCTAGAGTAATTCGACCCCCAGGAACTCAGTAAACACATCAAAAAGACCGTAGGACCAGCAGCAGAGAAATGACGATGAAAATCATGAGTTTTTCGGCTGTAACTTTTCAGCTATCGCTCGCAGCGTATTGGGACTGCGCTTAATCGATTCCTCTCGCAAAATTCCGTCGGAATAGTGCCTCAACAAATTGATTGCAGCACTTTCCAGAATCGTCAAAATTTTCGCCAAAAATCCAAAGGGGTTAGCCTTACTTTTTCGCTCATTTTTAGAGCCGAAAGTTTTTCGTTTCCGAATCGATTTGTATGACCATCTCTAGAGTAATTCGACCCCCAGGAACTCAGTAAGCACGTCAAAAAGAGCGTAGGACTAGCAGGAAAAAAATGACGATAAAAATCATGAGTTTTTCGGCTGTAACTTTTCAGCCATCGCTCGCAGCGTATTGGGACTGCGCTTAATCGATTCCTCTCGCAAAATTACGTCGGAATAGTGCCTCAACAAATTGATAGCAGCACTTTCCAGAATCGTTAAAATTTTCGCCAAAAATCCGAAGGGGTTAGCCTTACTTGTTCGCTCATTTTTAGAGCCGAAAATTTTTCGTTTCCGAATCGATTTGTATGACCATCTCTAGAGTAATTCGACCCCCAGGAACTCAGTAAGCACGTCAAAAAGAGCGTAGGACTAGCTGGAAAAAAATGACGATGAAAATCATGAGTTTTTCGGCTGTAACTTTTCAGCCATCGCTCGCAGCGTATTGGGACTGCGCTTAATCGATTCCTCTCGCAAAATTACGTCGGAATAGTGCCTCAACAAATTAATTGCAGCACTTTCCAGAATCGTCGAAATTTTCGCTAAAAATCCAAAGGGGTTAGCCTTACTTTTGCGCTCATTTTTGGAGCCGAAAATTTTTCGTTTCCGAATCGATTTGTATGACCATCTCTAGAGTAATTTGACCCCCAGGAACTCAGTAAACACATCAAAAAGACCGTAGGACCAGCAGCAGAGAAATGACGATGAAAATCATGAGTTTTTCGGCTGTAACTTTTCAGCTATCGCTCGCAGCGTATTGGGACTGCGCTTAATCGATTCCTCTCGCAAAATTACGTCGGAATAGTGCCTCGACAAATTGATTGCAGCACTTTCCAGAATCGTCAAAATTTTCGCCAAAAATCCAAAGGGGTTAGCCTTACTTTTTCGCTCATTTTTGGAGCCGAAAATTTTTCGTTTCCGAATCGATTTGTATGACCATCTCTAGAGTAATTCGACCCCCAGGAACTCAGTAAGCACGTCAAAACGAGCGTAGAACTAGCAGGAAAAAAATGACGATGAAAATCATGAGTTTTTTGGCTGTAACTTTTCAGCCATCGCTCGCAGCGTATTGGGACTGCGCTTAATCGATTCCTCTCGCAAAATTACATCGGAATAGTGCATCAACAAATTGATTGCAGCACTTTCCAGAATCGTCAAAATTTTCGCCAAAAATCCAAAGGGGTTAGCCTTACTTTTTCGCTCATTTTTAGAGCCGAAAATTTTTCGTTTCCGAATCGATTTGTATGACCATCTCTAGAGTGATTCGACCCCCAGGAACTCAGTAAGCACGTCAAAAAGAGCGTAGAACTAGCAGGAAAAAAATGACGATGAAAATCATGAGTTTTTCGGCTGTAACTTTTCAGCTATCGCTCGCAGCGTATTGGGACTGCGCTTAATCGATTCCTCTCGCAAAATTACGTCGGAATAGTGCCTCAACAAATTGATTGCAGCACTTTCCAGAATCGTCAAAATTTTCGCCAAAAATCCAAAGGGGTTAGCCTTACTTTTTCGCTCATTTTTAGAGCCGAAAATTTTTCGTTTCCGAATCGATTTGTATGACCATCTCTAGAGTAATTTGACCCCCAGGAACTCAGTAAACACATCAAAAAGACCGTAGGACCAGCAGCAGAGAAATGACGATGAAAATCATGAGTTTTTCGGCTGTAACTTTTCAGCTATCGCTCGCAGCGTATTGGGACTGCGCTTAATCGATTCCTCTCGCAAAATTACGTCGGAATAGTGCCTCAACAAATTAATTGCAGCACTTTCCAGAATCGTCAAAATTTTCGCTAAAAATCCAAAGGGGTTAGCCTTACTTTTGCGCTCATTTTTGGAGCCGAAAATTTTTCGTTTCCGAATCGATTTGTATGACCATCTCTAGAGTAATTCGACCCCGAGGAACTCAGTAAGCACGTCAAAAAGAGCGTAGAACTAGCAGGAAAAAAATGACAATAAAAATCATGAGTTTTTCGGCTGTAACTTTTCAGCTATCGCTCGCAGCGTATTGGGACTGCGCTTAATCGATTCCTCTCGCAAAATTACGTCGGAATAGTGCCTCAACAAATTGATTGCACCACTTTCCAGAATCGTCAAAATTTTCGCTAAAAATCCAAAGGGGTTAGCCTTACTTTTTCGCTCATTTTTGGGGCCGAAAATTTTTCGTTCCCGAATCGATTTGTATGACCATCTCTAGCGTAATTCGACCCCCAGGAACTCAGTAAACACATCAAAAAGACCGTAGGACCAGCAGCAGAGAAATGACGATGAAAATCATGAGTTTTTCGGCTGTAACTTTTCAGCTATCGCTCGCAGCGTATTGGGACTGCGCTTAATCGATTCCTCTCGCAAAATTACGTCGGAATAGTGCCTCAACAAATTGATTGCAGCACTTGCCAGAATCGTCAAAATTTTCGCCAAAAATCCAAAGGGGTTAGCCTTACTTTTTCGCTCAGTTTTGGAGCCGAAAATTTTTCGTTTCCGAATCGATTTGTATGACCATCTCTAGAGTAATTCTACCCCCAGGAACTCAGTAAGCACGTCAAAAAGAGCGTAGGACTAGCAGGGGAAAAATGACGATGAAAATCATGAGTTTTTCGGCTGTAACTTTTCAGCCATCGCTCGCAGCGTATTGGGACTGCGCTTAATCGATTCCTCTCGCAAAATTACGTCGGAATAGTGCCTCAACAAATTGATAGCAGCACTTTCCAGAATCGTTAAAATTTTCGCCAAAAATCCAAAGGGGTTAGCCTCACTTGTTCGCTCATTTTTAGAGCCGAAAATTTTTTGTTTCCGAATCGATTTGTATGACCATCTCTAGAGTAATTCGACCCCCAGGAACTCAGTAAGCACGTCAAAAAGAGCGTAGGACTAGCTGGAAAAAAATGACGATGAAAATCATGAGTTTTTCGGCTGTAACTTTTCAGCCATCGCTCGCAGCGTATTGGGACTGCGCTTAATCGATTCCTCTCGCAAAATTACGTCGGAATAGTGCCTCAACAAATTAATTGCAGCACTTTCCAGAATCGTCAAAATTTTCGCTAAAAATCCAAAGGGGTTAGCCTTACTTTTGCGCTCATTTTTGAAGCCGAAAATTTTTCGTTTCCGAATCGATTTGTATGACCATCTTTAGAGTAATTTGACCCCCAGGAACTCAGTAAACACATCAAAAAGACCGTAGGACCAGCAGCAGAGAAATGACGATGAAAATCATGAGTTTTTCGGCTGTAACTTTTCAGCTATCGCTCGCAGCGTATTGGGACTGCGCTTAATCGATTCCTCTCGCGAAATTACGTCGCAATAGTGCCTCAACAAATTGATTGCAGCACTTTCCAGAATCGTCAAAATTTTCGCCAAAAATCCAAAGGGGTTAGCCTTACTTTTTCGCTCATTTTTGGAGCCGAAAATTTTTCGTTTCCGAATCGATTTGTATGACCATCTCTAGAGTAATTCGACCCCCAGGAACTCAGTAAGCACGTCAAAACGAGCGTAGAACTAGCAGGAAAAAAATGACGATGAAAATCATGAGTTTTTTGGCTGTAACTTTTCAGCCATCGCTCGCAGCGTATTGGGACTGCGCTTAATCGATTCCTCTCGCAAAATTACATCGGAATAGTGCATCAACAAATTGATTGCAGCACTTTCCAGAATCGTCAAAATTTTCGCCAAAAATCCAAAGGGGTTAGCCTTACTTTTTCGCTCATTTTTAGAGCCGAAAATTTTTCGTTTCCGAATCGATTTGTATGACCATCTCTAGAGTAATTTGACCCCCAGGAACTCAGTAAACACATCAAAAAGACCGTAGGACCAGCAGCAGAGAAATGACGATGAAAATCATGAGTTTTTCGGCTGTAACTTTTCAGCTATCGCTCGCAGCGTATTGGGACTGCGCTTAATCGATTCCTCTCGCAAAATTACGTCAGAATAGTGCCTCAACAAATTGATTGCAGCACTTTCCAGAATCGTCAAAATTTTCGCCAAAAATCCAAAGGGGTTAGCCTTACTTTTTCGCTCATTTTTGGAGCCGAAAATTTTTTGTTTCCGAATCGATTTGTATGACCATCTCTAGAGTAATTCGACCCCCAGGAACTCAGTCAGCACGTCAAAACGAGCGTAGAACTAGCAGGAAAAAAATGACGATGAAAATCATGAGTTTTTTGGCTGTAACTTTTCAGCCATCGCTCGCAGCGTATTGGGACTGCGCTTAATCGATTCCTCTCGCAAAATTACGTCGGAATAGGGCATCAACAAATTGATTGCAGCACTTTCCAGAATCGTCAAAATTTTCGCCAAAAATCCAAAGGGGTTAGCCTTACTTTTTCGCTCATTTTTAGAGCCGAAAATTTTTCGTTTCCGAATCGATTTGTATGACCATCTCTAGAGTAATTCGACCCCCAGGAACTCAGTAAACACATCAAAAAGACCGTAGGACCAGCAGCAGAGAAATGACGATGAAAATCATGAGTTTTTCGGCTGCAACTTTTAAGCTATCGCTCGCAGCGTATTGGGACTGCGCTTAATCGATTCCTCTCGCAAAATTACGTCGGAATAGTGCCTCAACAAATTGATTGCAGCACTTTCCAGAATCGTCAAAATTTTCGCCAAAAATCCAAAGGGGTTAGCCTTACTTTTTCGCTCATTTTTAGAGCCGAAAGTTTTTCGTTTCCGAATCGCTTTGTATGACCATCTCTAGAGTAATTCGACCCCCAGGAACTCAGTAAGCACGTCAAAAAGAGCGTAGGACTAGCAGGAAAAAAATTACGATGAAAATCATGAGTTTTTCGGCTGTAACTTTTCAGCCATCGCTCGCAGCGTATTGGGACTGCGCTTAATCGATTCCTCTCGCAAAATTACGTCGGAATAGTGCCTCAACAAATTGATAGCAGCACTTTCCAGAATCGTTAAAATTTTCGCCAAAAATCCAAAGGGGTTAGCCTTACTTTTTCGCTCATTTTTGGAGCCGAAAATTTTTCGTTTCCGAATCGATTTGTATGACCATCTCTAGAGTAATTCGACCCCCAGGAACTCAGTAAGCACGTCAAAAAGAGCGTAGAACTAGCAGGAAAAAAATGACAATAAAAATCATGAGTTTTTCGGCTGTAACTTTTCAGCTATCGCTCGCAGCGTATTGGGACTGCGCTTAATCGATTCCTCTCGCAAAATTACGTCGGAATAGTGCCTCAACAAATTGATTGCACCACTTTCCAGAATCGTCAAAATTTTCGCTAAAAATCCAAAGGGGTTAGCCTTACTTTTTCGCTCATTTTTGGGGCCGAAAATTTTTCGTTCCCGAATCGATTTGTATGACCATCTCTAGCGTAATTCGACCCCCAGGAACTCAGTAAACACATCAAAAAGACCGTAGGACCAGCAGCAGAGAAATGACGATGAAAATCATGAGTTTTTCGGCTGTAACTTTTCAGCTATCGCTCGCAGCGTATTGGGACTGCGCTTAATCGATTCCTCTCGCAAAATTACGTCGGAATAGTGCCTCAACAAATTGATTGCAGCACTTGCCAGAATCGTCAAAATTTTCGCCAAAAATCCAAAGGGGTTAGCCTTACTTTTTCGCTCAGTTTTGGAGCCGAAAATTTTTCGTTTCCGAATCGATTTGTATGACCATCTCTAGAGTAATTCTACCCCCAGGAACTCAGTAAGCACGTCAAAAAGAGCGTAGGACTAGCAGGGGAAAAATGACGATGAAAATCATGAGTTTTTCGGCTGTAACTTTTCAGCCATCGCTCGCAGCGTATTGGGACTGCGCTTAATCGATTCCTCTCGCAAAATTACGTCGGAATAGTGCCTCAACAAATTGATAGCAGCACTTTCCAGAATCGTTAAAATTTTCGCCAAAAATCCAAAGGGGTTAGCCTCACTTGTTCGCTCATTTTTAGAGCCGAAAATTTTTTGTTTCCGAATCGATTTGTATGACCATCTCTAGAGTAATTCGACCCCCAGGAACTCAGTAAGCACGTCAAAAAGAGCGTAGGACTAGCTGGAAAAAAATGACGATGAAAATCATGAGTTTTTCGGCTGTAACTTTTCAGCCATCGCTCGCAGCGTATTGGGACTGCGCTTAATCGATTCCTCTCGCAAAATTACGTCGGAATAGTGCCTCAACAAATTAATTGCAGCACTTTCCAGAATCGTCAAAATTTTCGCTAAAAATCCAAAGGGGTTAGCCTTACTTTTGCGCTCATTTTTGAAGCCGAAAATTTTTCGTTTCCGAATCGATTTGTATGACCATCTTTAGAGTAATTTGACCCCCAGGAACTCAGTAAACACATCAAAAAGACCGTAGGACCAGCAGCAGAGAAATGACGATGAAAATCATGAGTTTTTCGGCTGTAACTTTTCAGCTATCGCTCGCAGCGTATTGGGACTGCGCTTAATCGATTCCTCTCGCGAAATTACGTCGCAATAGTGCCTCAACAAATTGATTGCAGCACTTTCCAGAATCGTCAAAATTTTCGCCAAAAATCCAAAGGGGTTAGCCTTACTTTTTCGCTCATTTTTGGAGCCGAAAATTTTTCGTTTCCGAATCGATTTGTATGACCATCTCTAGAGTAATTCGACCCCCAGGAACTCAGTAAGCACGTCAAAACGAGCGTAGAACTAGCAGGAAAAAAATGACGATGAAAATCATGAGTTTTTTGGCTGTAACTTTTCAGCCATCGCTCGCAGCGTATTGGGACTGCGCTTAATCGATTCCTCTCGCAAAATTACATCGGAATAGTGCATCAACAAATTGATTGCAGCACTTTCCAGAATCGTCAAAATTTTCGCCAAAAATCCAAAGGGGTTAGCCTTACTTTTTCGCTCATTTTTAGAGCCGAAAATTTTTCGTTTCCGAATCGATTTGTATGACCATCTCTAGAGTAATTTGACCCCCAGGAACTCAGTAAACACATCAAAAAGACCGTAGGACCAGCAGCAGAGAAATGACGATGAAAATCATGAGTTTTTCGGCTGTAACTTTTCAGCTATCGCTCGCAGCGTATTGGGACTGCGCTTAATCGATTCCTCTCGCAAAATTACGTCAGAATAGTGCCTCAACAAATTGATTGCAGCACTTTCCAGAATCGTCAAAATTTTCGCCAAAAATCCAAAGGGGTTAGCCTTACTTTTTCGCTCATTTTTGGAGCCGAAAATTTTTTGTTTCCGAATCGATTTGTATGACCATCTCTAGAGTAATTCGACCCCCAGGAACTCAGTCAGCACGTCAAAACGAGCGTAGAACTAGCAGGAAAAAAATGACGATGAAAATCATGAGTTTTTTGGCTGTAACTTTTCAGCCATCGCTCGCAGCGTATTGGGACTGCGCTTAATCGATTCCTCTCGCAAAATTACGTCGGAATAGGGCATCAACAAATTGATTGCAGCACTTTCCAGAATCGTCAAAATTTTCGCCAAAAATCCAAAGGGGTTAGCCTTACTTTTTCGCTCATTTTTAGAGCCGAAAATTTTTCGTTTCCGAATCGATTTGTATGACCATCTCTAGAGTAATTCGACCCCCAGGAACTCAGTAAACACATCAAAAAGACCGTAGGACCAGCAGCAGAGAAATGACGATGAAAATCATGAGTTTTTCGGCTGCAACTTTTAAGCTATCGCTCGCAGCGTATTGGGACTGCGCTTAATCGATTCCTCTCGCAAAATTACGTCGGAATAGTGCCTCAACAAATTGATTGCAGCACTTTCCAGAATCGTCAAAATTTTCGCCAAAAATCCAAAGGGGTTAGCCTTACTTTTTCGCTCATTTTTAGAGCCGAAAGTTTTTCGTTTCCGAATCGCTTTGTATGACCATCTCTAGAGTAATTCGACCCCCAGGAACTCAGTAAGCACGTCAAAAAGAGCGTAGGACTAGCAGGAAAAAAATTACGATGAAAATCATGAGTTTTTCGGCTGTAACTTTTCAGCCATCGCTCGCAGCGTATTGGGACTGCGCTTAATCGATTCCTCTCGCAAAATTACGTCGGAATAGTGCCTCAACAAATTGATAGCAGCACTTTCCAGAATCGTTAAAATTTTCGCCAAAAATCCAAAGGGGTTAGCCTTACTTTTTCGCTCATTTTTGGAGCCGAAAATTTTTCGTTTCCGAATCGATTTGTATGACCATCTCTAGAGTAATTCGACCCCCAGGAACTCAGTAAGCACGTCAAAAAGAGCGTAGAACTAGCAGGAAAAAAATGACAATGAAAATCATGAGTTTTTCGGCTGTAACTTTTCAGCCATCGCTCGCAGCGTATTGGGACTGCGCTTAATCGATTCCTCTCGCAAAATTACGTCGGAATAGGGCATCAACAAATTGATTGCAGCACTTTCCAGAATCGTCAAAATTTTCGCCAAAAATCCAAAGGGGTTAGCCTTACTTTTTCGCTCATTTTTAGAGCCGAAAATTTTTCGTTTCCGAATCGATTTGTATGACCATCTCTAGAGTAATTCGACCCCCAGGAACTCAGTAAACACATCAAAAAGACCGTAGGACCAGCAGCAGAGAAATGCCGATGAAAATCATGAGTTTTTCGGCTGCAACTTTTAAGCTATCGCTCGCAGCGTATTGGGACTGCGCTTAATCGATTCCTCTCGCAAAATTACGTCGGAATAGTGCCTCAACAAATTGATTGCAGCACTTTCCAGAATCGTCAAAATTTTCGCCAAAAATCCAAAGGGGTTAGCCTTACTTTTTCGCTCATTTTTAGAGCCGAAAGTTTTTCGTTTCCGAATCGCTTTGTATGACCATCTCTAGAGTAATTCGACCCCCAGGAACTCAGTAAGCACGTCAAAAAGAGCGTAGGACTAGCAGGAAAAAAATTACGATGAAAATCATGAGTTTTTCGGCTGTAACTTTTCAGCCATCGCTCGCAGCGTATTGGGACTGCGCTTAATCGATTCCTCTCGCAAAATTACGTCGGAATAGTGCCTCAACAAATTGATAGCAGCACTTTCCAGAATCGTTAAAATTTTCGCCAAAAATCCAAAGGGGTTAGCCTTACTTTTTCGCTCATTTTTGGAGCCGAAAATTTTTCGTTTCCGAATCGATTTGTATGACCATCTCTAGAGTAATTCGACCCCCAGGAACTCAGTAAGCACGTCAAAAAGAGCGTAGAACTAGCAGGAAAAAAATGACAATGAAAATCATGAGTTTTTCGGCTGTAACTTTTCAGCCATCGCTCGCAGCGTATTGGGACTGCGCTTAATCGATTCCTCTCGCAAAATTACGTCGGAATAGGGCATCAACAAATTGATTGCAGCACTTTCCAGAATCGTCAAAATTTTCGCCAAAAATCCAAAGGGGTTAGCCTTACTTTTTCGCTCATTTTTAGAGCCGAAAATTTTTCGTTTCCGAATCGATTTGTATGACCATCTCTAGAGTAATTCGACCCCCAGGAACTCAGTAAACACATCAAAAAGACCGTAGGACCAGCAGCAGAGAAATGACGATGAAAATCATGAGTTTTTCGGCTGCAACTTTTAAGCTATCGCTCGCAGCGTATTGGGACTGCGCTTAATCGATTCCTCTCGCAAAATTACGTCGGAATAGTGCCTCAACAAATTGATTGCAGCACTTTCCAGAATCGTCAAAATTTTCGCCAAAAATCCAAAGGGGTTAGCCTTACTTTTTCGCTCATTTTTAGAGCCGAAAGTTTTTCGTTTCCGAATCGCTTTGTATGACCATCTCTAGAGTAATTCGACCCCCAGGAACTCAGTAAGCACGTCAAAAAGAGCGTAGGACTAGCAGGAAAAAAATTACGATGAAAATCATGAGTTTTTCGGCTGTAACTTTTCAGCCATCGCTCGCAGCGTATTGGGACTGCGCTTAATCGATTCCTCTCGCAAAATTACGTCGGAATAGTGCCTCAACAAATTGATAGCAGCACTTTCCAGAATCGTTAAAATTTTCGCCAAAAATCCAAAGGGGTTAGCCTTACTTTTTCGCTCATTTTTGGAGCCGAAAATTTTTCGTTTCCGAATCGATTTGTATGACCATCTCTAGAGTAATTCGACCCCCAGGAACTCAGTAAGCACGTCAAAAAGAGCGTAGAACTAGCAGGAAAAAAATGACAATGAAAATCATGAGTTTTTCGGCTGTAACTTTTCAGCTATCGCTCGCAGCGTATGGGGACTGCGCTTAATCGATTCCTCTCGCAAAATTACGTCGGAATAGTGCCTCAACAAATTGATTGCACCACTTTCCAGAATCGTCAAAATTTTCGCTAAAAATCCAAAGGGGTTAGCCTTACTTTTTCGCTCATTTTTGGGGCCGAAAATTTTTCGTTTCCGAATCGATTTGTATGACCATCTCTAGCGTAATTCGACCCCCAGGAACTCAGTAAACACATCAAAAAGACCGTAGGACCAGCAGCAGAGAAATGACGATGAGAATCATGAGTTTTTCGGCTGTAACTTTTCAGCTATCGCTCGCAGCGTATTGGGACTGCGCTTAATCGATTCCTCTCGCAAAATTACTTCGGAATAGTGCCTCAACAAATTGATTGCAGCACTTTCCAGAATCGTCAAAATTTTCGCCAAAAATCCAAAGGGGTTAGCCTTACTTTTTCGCTCAGTTTTGGAGCCGAAAATTTTTCGTTTCCGAATCGATTTGTATGACCATCTCTAGAGTAATTCTACCCCCAGGAACTCAGTAAGCACGTCAAAAAGAGCGTAGGACTAGCTGGAAAAAAATGACGATGAAAATCATGAGTTTTTCGGCTGTAACTTTTCAGCCATCGCTCGCAGCGTATTGAGACTGCGCTTAATCGATTCCTCTCGCAAAATTACGTCGGAACAGTGCCTCAACAAATTGATTGCAGCACTTTCCAGAATCGTCAAAATTTTCGCCAAAAATCCAAAGGGGTTAGCCTTACTTTTTCGCTCAGTTATGGAGCCGAAAATTTTTCGTTTCCGAATCGATTTGTATGACCATCTCTAGAGTAATTCTACCCCCAGGAACTCAGTAAGCACGTCAAAAAGAGCGTAGGACTAGCAGGGGAAAAATGACGATGAAAATCATGAGTTTTTCGGCTGTAACTTTTCAGCCATCGCTCGCAGCGTATTGGGACCGCGCTTAATCGATTCCTCTCGCAAAATTACGTCGGAATAGTGCCTCAACAAATTGATAGCAGCACTTTCCAGAATCGTTAAAATTTTCGCCAAAAATCCAAAGGGGTTAGCCTTACTTTTTCGCTCATTTTTGGAGCCGAAAATTTTTCGTTTCCGAATCGATTTGTATGACCATCTCTAGAGTAATTCGACCCCCAGGAACTCAGTAAGCACGTCAAAAAGAGCGTAGGACTAGCAGGAAAAAAATGACGATAAAAATCATGAGTTTTTCGGCTGTAACTTTTCAGCCATCGCTCGCAGCGTATTGGGACTGCGCTCAATCGATTCCTCTCGCAAAATTACGTCGGAATAGTGCCTCAACAAATTGATAGCAGCACTTTCCAGAATCGTTAAAATTTTCGCCAAAAATCCAAAGGGGTTAGCCTCACTTGTTCGCTCATTTTTAGAGCCGAAAATTTTTCGTTTCCGAATCGATTTGTATGACCATCTCTAGAGTAATTCGACCCCCAGGAACTCAGTAAGCACGTCAAAAAGAGCGTAGGACTAGCTGGAAAAAAATGACGATGAAAATCATGAGTTTTTCGGCTGTAACTTTTCAGCCATCGCTCGCAGCGTATTGGGACTGCGCTTAATCGATTCCTCTCGCAAAATTACGTCGGAATAGTGCCTCAACAAATTGATTGCACCACTTTCCAGAATCGTCAAAATTTTCGCTAAAAATCCAAAGGGGTTAGCCTTACTTTTTCGCTCATTTTTGGGGCCGAAAATTTTTCGTTTCCGAATCGATTTGTATGACCATCTCTAGCGTAATTCGACCCCCAGGAACTCAGTAAACACATCAAAAAGACCGTAGGACCAGCAGCAGAGAAATGACGATGAGAATCATGAGTTTTTCGGCTGTAACTTTTCAGCTATCGCTCGCAGCGTATTGGGACTGCGCTTAATCGATTCCTCTCGCAAAATTACTTCGGAATAGTGCCTCAACAAATTGATTGCAGCACTTTCCAGAATCGTCAAAATTTTCGCCAAAAATCCAAAGGGGTTAGCCTTACTTTTTCGCTCAGTTTTGGAGCCGAAAATTTTTCGTTTCCGAATCGATTTGTATGACCATCTCTAGAGTAATTCTACCCCCAGGAACTCAGTAAGCACGTCAAAAAGAGCGTAGGACTAGCTGGAAAAAAATGACGATGAAAATCATGAGTTTTTCGGCTGTAACTTTTCAGCCATCGCTCGCAGCGTATTGAGACTGCGCTTAATCGATTCCTCTCGCAAAATTACGTCGGAACAGTGCCTCAACAAATTGATTGCAGCACTTTCCAGAATCGTCAAAATTTTCGCCAAAAATCCAAAGGGGTTAGCCTTACTTTTTCGCTCAGTTATGGAGCCGAAAATTTTTCGTTTCCGAATCGATTTGTATGACCATCTCTAGAGTAATTCTACCCCCAGGAACTCAGTAAGCACGTCAAAAAGAGCGTAGGACTAGCAGGGGAAAAATGACGATGAAAATCATGAGTTTTTCGGCTGTAACTTTTCAGCCATCGCTCGCAGCGTATTGGGACCGCGCTTAATCGATTCCTCTCGCAAAATTACGTCGGAATAGTGCCTCAACAAATTGATAGCAGCACTTTCCAGAATCGTTAAAATTTTCGCCAAAAATCCAAAGGGGTTAGCCTTACTTTTTCGCTCATTTTTGGAGCCGAAAATTTTTCGTTTCCGAATCGATTTGTATGACCATCTCTAGAGTAATTCGACCCCCAGGAACTCAGTAAGCACGTCAAAAAGAGCGTAGGACTAGCAGGAAAAAAATGACGATAAAAATCATGAGTTTTTCGGCTGTAACTTTTCAGCCATCGCTCGCAGCGTATTGGGACTGCGCTCAATCGATTCCTCTCGCAAAATTACGTCGGAATAGTGCCTCAACAAATTGATAGCAGCACTTTCCAGAATCGTTAAAATTTTCGCCAAAAATCCAAAGGGGTTAGCCTCACTTGTTCGCTCATTTTTAGAGCCGAAAATTTTTCGTTTCCGAATCGATTTGTATGACCATCTCTAGAGTAATTCGACCCCCAGGAACTCAGTAAGCACGTCAAAAAGAGCGTAGGACTAGCTGGAAAAAAATGACGATGAAAATCATGAGTTTTTCGGCTGTAACTTTTCAGCCATCGCTCGCAGCGTATTGGGACTGCGCTTAATCGATTCCTCTCGCAAAATTACGTCGGAATAGTGCCTCAACAAATTGATTGCACCACTTTCCAGAATCGTCAAAATTTTCGCTAAAAATCCAAAGGGGTTAGCCTTACTTTTTCGCTCATTTTTGGGGCCGAAAATTTTTCGTTTCCGAATCGATTTGTATGACCATCTCTAGCGTAATTCGACCCCCAGGAACTCAGTAAACACATCAAAAAGACCGTAGGACCAGCAGCAGAGAAATGACGATGAAAATCATGAGTTTTTCGGCTGTAACTTTTCAGCTATCGCTCGCAGCGTATTGGGACTGCGCTTAATCGATTCCTCTCGCAAAATTACGTCGGAATAGTGCCTCAACAAATTGATTGCAGCACTTTCCAGAATCGTCAAAATTTTCGCCAAAAATCCAAAGGGGTTAGCCTTACTTTTTCGCTCAGTTTTGGAGCCGAAAATTTTTCGTTTCCGAATCGATTTGTATGACCATCTCTAGAGTAATTCTACCCCCAGGAACTCAGTAAGCACGTCAAAAAGAGCGTAGGACTAGCAGGGGAAAAATGACGATGAAAATCATGAGTTTTTCGGCTGTAACTTTTCAGCCATCGCTCGCAGCGTATTGGGACTGCGCTTAATCGATTCCTCTCGCGAAATTACGTCGAAATAGTGCCTCAACAAATTGATAGCAGCACTTTCCAGAATCGTCAAAATTTTCGCCAAAAATCCAAAGGGGTTAGCCTTACTTTTTCGCTCATTTTTGGAGCCGAAAATTTTTCGTTTCCGAATCGATTTGTATGACCATCTCTAGAGTAATTCGACCCCCAGGAACTCAGTAAGCACGTCAAAAAGAGCGTAGGACTAGCAGGAAAAAAATGACGATAAAAATCATGAGTTTTTCGGCTGTAACTTTTCAGCCATCGCTCGCAGCGTATTGGGACTGCGCTTAATCGATTCCTCTCGCAAAATTACATCGGAATAGTGCATCAACAAATTGATTGCAGCACTTTCCAGAATCGTCAAAATTTTCGCCAAAAATCCAAAGGGGTTAGCCTTACTTTTTCGCTCATTTTTAGAGCCGAAAATTTTTCGTTTCCGAATCGATTTGTATGACCATCTCTAGAGTAATTCGACCCCCAGGAACTCAGTAAGCACGTCAAAAAGAGCGTAGAACTAGCAGGAAAAAAATGACGATGAAAATCATGAGTTTTTCGGCTGTAACTTTTCAGCCATCGCTCGCAGCGTATTGGGACTGCGCTTAATCGATTCCTCTCGCAAAATTACGTCGGAATAGTGCCTCAACAAATTGATTGCAGCACTTTCCAGAATCGTCAAAATTTTCGCCAAAAATCCAAAGCCTTACTTTTTCGCTCATTTTTGGAGCCGAAAATTTTTCGTTTTCGAATCGATTTGTATGACCATCTCTAGAGTAATTCGACCCCCAGGAACTCAGTAAGCACGTCAAAAAGAGCGTAGAACTAGCAGGAAAAAAATGACGATGAAAATCATGAGTTTTTCGGCTGTAACTTTTCAGCCATCGCTCGCAGCGTATTGGGACTGCGCTTAATCGATTCCTCTCGCAAAATTACGTCGGAATAATGCCTCAACGAATTGATTGCAGCACTTTCCAGAATCGTCAAAATTTTCGCTAAAAATCCAAAGGGGTTAGCCTCACTTTTTCGCTCATTTTGGAAAGCCGAAAATTTTTCGTTTCCGAATTGATTTGTATGACCATCTCTAGAGTGATTCGACCCCCAGGAACTCAGTAAACACATCAAAAAGACCGTGGGACCAGCAGCAGAGAAATGACGATGAAAATCATGAGTTTTTCGGCTGTAACTTTTCAGCTATCGCTCGCAGCGTATTGGGACTGCTCTTAATCGATTCCTCTCGCAAAATTACGTCGGAATAGTGCCTCAACAAATTGATTGCAGCACTTTACAGAATCGTCAAAATTTTCGCTAAAAATCCAAAGGGGTTAGCCTTACTTTTTCGCTCATTTTTGGAGCCGAAAATTTTTCGTTTCTGAATCGATTTGTATGACCATCTCTAGAGTAATTTGACCCCCAGGAACTCAGTAAACACATCAAAAAGACCGTAGGACCAGCAGCAGAGAAATGACGATGAAAATCATGAGTTTTTCGGCTGTAACTTTTCAGCCATCGCTCGCAGCGTATTGGGACTGCGCTTAATCGATTCCTCTCGCAAAATTACGTCGGAATAGTGCCTCAACAAATTGATTGCACCACTTTCCAGAATCGTCAAAATTTTCGCTAAAAATCCAAAGGGGTTAGCCTTACTTTTTCGCTCATTTTTGGAGCCGAAAATTTTTCGTTTCTGAATCGATTTGTATGACCATCTCTAGAGTAATTCGACCCCCAGGAACTCAGTAAACACATCAAAAAGACCGTAGGACCAGCAGCAGAGAAATGACGATGAAAATCATGAGTTTTTCGGCTGTAACTTTTCAGCCATCGCTCGCAGCGTATTGGGACTGCGCTTAATCGATTTCTCTCGCAAAATTACGTCGGAATAGTGCCTCAACAAATTGATTGCAGCACTTTCCAGAATCGTCAAAATTTTCGCTAAAAATCCAAAGGGCGCCTTACTTTTTCGCTCATTTTTGGAGCCGAAAATTTTTCGTTTCCGAATCGATTTGTATGACCATCTCTAGAGTGTTCGACCCCCAGGAACTCAGTAAGCACGTCAAAAAGAGCGTAGAACTAGCAGGAAAAAAATGACGATGAAAATCATGAGTTTTTCGGCTGTAACTTTTCAGCCATCGCTCGCAGCGTATTGGGACTGCGCTTAATCGATTCCTCTCGCAAAATTACGTCGGAATAGTGTCTCAACAAATTGATTGCAGCACTTTCCAGAATCGTCAAAATTTTCGCCAAAAATCCAAAGGGGTTAGCCTTACTTTTTCGCTCATTTTTGGAGCCGAAAATTTTTCGTTTCCGAATCGATTTGTATGACCATCTCTAGAGTAATTCGACCCCCAGGAACTCAGTAAACACATCAAAAAGACCGTAGGACCAGCAGCAGAGAAATGACGACGAAAATCATGAGTTTTTCGGCTGTAACTTTTCAGCTATCGCTCGCAGCGTATTGGGACTGCGCTTAATCGATTCCTCTCGCAAAATTACGTCGGAATAGTGCCTCAACAAATTGATTGCAGCACTCTCCAGAATCGTCAAAATTTTCGCCAGAAATCCAAAGGGGTTAGCCTTACTTTTTCGCTCATTTTTGGAGCCGAAAATTTTTCGTTTCCGAATCGATTTGTATGACCATCTCTAGAGTAATTCGACCCCCAGGAACTCAGTAAACACATCAAAAAGACCGTAGGACCAGCAGCAGAGAAATGACGATGAAAATCATGAGTTTTTCGGCTGTAACTTTTCAGCCATCGCTCGCAGCGTATTGGGACTGCGCTTAATCGATTTCTCTCGCAAAATTACGTCGGAATAGTGCCTCAACAAATTGATTGCAGCACTTTCCAGAATCGTCAAAATTTTCGCCAAAAATCCAAAGGGGTTAGCCTTACTTTTTCGCTTATTTTTAGAGCCGAAAATTTTTCGTTTCCGAATCGATTTGTATGACCATCTCTAGAGTAATTCGACCTCCGGGAACTCAGTTAGCACATCAAAAAGAGCGTAGGACCAGCAGCAGAGAAATGACGATGAAAACCATGAGTTTTTTGGCTGTAACTTTTCAGCTATCGCTCGCAGCGTATTGGGACTGCGCTTAATCGATTCCTCTCGCTAAATTACGTCGGAATAGTGCCTCAACGAATTGATCGCAGCACTTTCCAGAAACGTCAAAATTTTCGCCAAAAATCCAAAGGGGTTCGCCTTACTTTTTCGCTCATTTTTAGAGACAAAAATTTTTCGTTACCGAATCGATTTGTATGACCATTTCTAGAGTAATTCGACCCCCGGGAACTCAGTAAGCACATCAAAAAGAGCGTAGGACCAGCAGCAGAGAAATGACGAATAAAATCATGAGTTTTTCGGCTGTAACTTTTCAGCTATCGCTCGCAGCGTATTGGGACTGCGCTTAATCGATTTCTCTCGCAAAATTACGTCGGAATAGTGCCTTGACGAATTGATTGCAGCACTTTCCAGAATCGTCAAAATTTTCGCCAAAAATCCAAAGGGGTTAGCCTTACTTTTTCGCTCATTTTAGAGCTGAAAATTTTTCGTTTCCGAATCAATATGTATGACCATCCCTAGAGTAATTCGACCCCCAGGGACTCAGTCAGCACATTAAAAAGAGCGTAGGACCAGCAGCAGAGAAATGACGATAAAAATCATGAGTTTTTCGGCTGTAACTTTTCAGCTGACGCTCGCCACGTATTCGGACTGCGCCTAATCGGTCCCTCTCGCAAAATTACGTCGGAATAGTGCCTCAACGAATTGATTGCAGCACTTTCCAGAATCGTCAAATTTCTCGCGAAAAATACAAAGGGGTTAGCCTTACTTTTTCGCTCATTTTCAGAGCCGAAAATTTTTCGTTTCCGAATCGATTTGTATGACCATCCTCAGAGTAATTCGACCCCCAGGAACTCAGTCAACACATCAAAAAGACCGTAGGACCAGCAGCACAGAAATGACCATGAAAATCACGAGTTTTTCGGCTGTAACTTTTCAGCTATTGCTCGCAGCGTATCGGGACTGCGCTTAATCGATTCCTCTCGCAAAATTACGTCGGAATAGCGCCTCAACCAATTGATTGCAGCACTTTTCAGAATCGTCAAAATTTTCGCTGAAAATCCGAAGGAGCCTTACTTTTTCGCTCATTTTCGGAGCTAAAAATTTTTTGTCCCAGAGTCGAATAGTATGACCATCTCTAGAGTAATTCGACACCTAGGAACTCAGAAAACACATCAAACAGACTGTAGGACCAGCAGCAGAGAAATGACGAATAAAATCATGAGTTTTTCGGCTGTCACTTTTCAGCTGTTGCTCACATTGTACTGGGACCACGCTCGATCGATTCATCTCGCAAAATTGCGTCAGAATAGTGTTTTCAAGAAAGCAGGCATGCTTTTAGACATACAGCATCAACATTACAAGCAAACCATTAGCCACTTCCCATTTTCGAGCGACCTCCTCGGCCCAGACGTTCTCTTGGTTGCAGGAGCAACTTACGCCGAAATTTCTATGATTCGCCAAATTCTACCTTGAAGTTACGCGTAACCAGCATCATTCAAAATTGTCAAATCTTTTATCAGAAATCCGAAGGTGTTGGCCTTACTTTTTTGGGCCAAAAATATGCGGATATCACATACGGTTTAACTATTTGAGGCATTAAAATAGTGGTTAAAAGCGTATAGAATAATCAACATATTAAATTACATTGTATTCATTAGTCGCCAGGAAGCGACATATGTATATTTCACACTGGCACGAAAGTCGATATAAATTCAAATCAAATATTTGAGATAATTGTAACATCGAATATTTTCGTCTTTTATAAATAAACTAATATCATACATCTATATCCATGCCAATCAGACACAGTGAATTCACCGATTTCAACAAATAAAGTTTTTTTTCATCCCATTGAAACGTGTGAATTATTCCACCCTGACGACGATACGGATCAATTCATGGAATCGATAGACTTCCAGTTCTCGATTGTTATCACTGGCAAATTGCCAAATATCGTTACCAGAATCCATAATTTGTGCAAAATTTGATCTTAATTTACGGTATTCGGCAGGAATACTAACACCAGTATAAACTGACACTCGCATTTATCGCAAACAACGTCGATGTAGCGTTGACAAGCCAGCATGGTGGAACAGGCGCTCAACCAATCACATCGAGGACGTTTTTGTGTCACATCCCTGCCAGAACCCTCCTGTATGGGCGTCAACTCAGCCAATACGCTCATTGGCGAAGCAATTTCAGAGCCAAAATAAAGGAATCGCCAATAGTAATAGTTAAACATTAGTTCCTTCATTAGTATTTTCTTCAATTATGTTAGTGAAAATTTTGTGACGATTTTTTGTAATGAGTACGTATCAGTTCGACATGAAGTGATTCCTTTTAAATCGGTAATATGTAAGAAGTTTTGCTCGAACAGAAAAATGTGAAAGTAGCGAAGGTAACATGACACACGTTTGGTGGCAATGGAAGATCTAAATCAGGGCAACAATGTACGGTTATAGGTACATAGCTACAGATTAGAATTAAAAAATTTTTGCTACATCACAATTGTATTTATTGTTCAAATCTCTTATCAGCAAAGGAATTCAAATCTCGTGAAAATTGAATAATTGAGGAAGCAAGGATAACAAGGTACGTATTACTAATACATAATGAATAAAAATTAGACGTATCGTAACGTTCACATCCCTCGAAGATTTTTATTGAAATTGTATTTTGTACAACGGTATATTTTCTATACGATTTCACTTCTTTCAGTTAATTTGTTTTTTTTTTGTTGGCTTTTTTTATATATTCAATTCTTTAAACAATTATAATTCAATAATCTACAACCTACGCATAGTATTTGTGTATATTACATTATAAAAAACTGTATAAAATAATGTACTAGTTCAGTATATGTATAATAATATAAATATAAAGTAAAATGATGTTTAACGTGATCTTGTCTGCAATATGGGACTTATATGCAGATCGACGCAACGATACAAAATAGGTGATATAAATATTATAAATTGACAAGGTTAGCAATAACGCTGTATGTATGTATAATATATCCGTGATATATTTAATGACAAGTCTTCTTGTGTTCGGCTAGTTATAGTTGCCATAATTTAAATTATACGTATAGATCTTCAACGTCGTCAAAGTCCAACAAAAGTTAAAGACAGAGGAACGATTCACGGAAATGGGAACGAGCTACTCACGTTGCTTGATGGCTCGCATCTTCAACAATTAGTAAATATTATGTTACCCGCAATTGCGGTTAATTGATAATCTAGACTTGTCTTGTGTATGTGTATAGTTTATTCATATTGCCTTGAAGATGCATTCTTCTTTCCTATCCATTTAGATGGCTGCCTAGCCTGGTGAAAAGGTTTGCTGCAAATCTCTGTACAGATGTAACTATAAAAGAACTCTATTGAATTATTTTTTCATAAACATCTCGAGTTGGTTTCCATGAATTTTATTTTTGAAATTTTGAACCAGATTTTTATAGTCTCAGAAAAATTAAAAAAATCGCGCAGCATTTCCGAGGGTTTTTTTTTCTGAAAATTCAAATAATCAGCGCAGAGAAATATTTCACCAAGATTACACAACCTACCTAAAACATTGATATATTCATGTATGTACAATATGTAATAATAATTCTTTGAAATATTTCATACTATATACGGTAAAAACAAATGATCAGTACATTTATTTATACATTCAGAGTTCGGCAGTGTTTTACTGCAGCTTCAATGATATACGTTGTATAATATACCTATATTACGTATTATAGTAACAAACTTGATGAATTACAAACAAATATATAATGACGATATTTTATACGACTTCTAGATCGCAGCTGCCATTTGGGCTATTGTCTCGACCTCTGATCGTACTTCTAGTGGTAGAAACATAAAGTAGGTGAAGTGTACAAGTTTTTCAAGAGTTTTCCATGGTGACTATTTTCTTAATCTTACACTTACGTTTGGAAATTTAATTTACACGCTCACTATCGCACTCTTGTTATTACCCTTATATCCTTTTAAACATGAATGGTGAATTCCTGTCGTTCCTGCTCTTTTCTTTGCTGATATCTATAAAATACGAGTATATTATCACTTCACGGAATCAATTTGTCTCTTGGTCAATTGCTATAATGATCAGATCGAATGACAATAATTGTGTGTGGTACATTTTCATAGTTATAAGTTCAACTCAACTATCTGTATTCCTCTGAACATAATTTTTCTATACGCAAATGAACTTCAACACTGAGATTTCATAAAAAAAGTGATGCTTTGAAAGAAAAGTGAACATGTCTGACCACTGCAGTCAGAAATTCGCCAAAAAATCTGTGAAATTTTATTCATAGCAATGTTTAAATTATGTAATTATAAAATAACTTGACAGAAGTTAGAATCTAATAAATTTTCAATTTTGTAATTCTAAATTCTTTTGAAACTCTGCTCAAGTTCAACTTGACGTTCTTACGATGAAATTTAAAAGAATTTTCATTGATATTGGTAAGTTAAAAATAGTTGGTAGCCCTCTGCCGCGTCTGTTGCACGGTTACCATTCGTCAATTCTAGGTTTAATAATTGCGATACGCGTACCTATTTACCTACCTTGCAAGCATAGTTTCAATCGCTTCTATCGGTAGGCGACCGAGGCTGCCACCATGTCGCGTCGTTGCGATGGAAAGTGCATGGCAGTCGCGATCGCATTCTGCTTCACTCAATTCTCGGCTGTCGCTGAAACCGGTTGGTGGTAACAGCGTCATGTCGTCAACCGAACTGCAAACAGTCGGTCGAATAGGAATGAATTTAAAAAAGTGGAGATGCACAAGAACGAAGAAAGCGTCGTAAAACGGAGCGGTAAATTTTTTTCGAGGGCAACGGGGAAAAAAAGCGTCCTTACGCCCCAAAGTTAACAAAGTTTTGCGCCCGATTGTTGAGGGTATTCCATTACATGTATAAACATGTCATTGAAAATAATAATTGTTATTCACAAATTGATTAATAATAGTTTTGTCATACATTGTATTGTAGTTAATTAGATAATCATTTGGAATGAGAATTTTAAAGGATGATTCGCGCCACAAATAATAAGATGGTACTTCTTGGCTTGATCGAGAGTGCAACGAATTTAATATTTGATTAAACAACAGCTGTGATAACGAAATTACATTAATGTTGGAATCAGTTATTGCTATATCAGATCCTGTTAATTATAAAGGCTGAATATTTGACATTTATTCCTCTGGCAAACATTTTTTTTAGCAAAGCGTTGTAAGTAGAATTTTGTTCCGAAAGATTCGAAGATGTTTATATCTCCTTTAGAGAGATTTTTTGGGGAGTAAGGCGAAGCAGATTTCCACCACGTTGCAAATTTATATCTAACAATAAGTATTTCACGCCACATGAATTACCATGAATATATCGTAATAGCGTCGAGAAAAGGAAGTTTGGATTCACGGCAGATTTTCCAATTACAGATCTATCGAGCCGCCATTAGTGATCATTTCGATTGCCAAGATTGCAAATTATTGACAAGAGTTGTAATGTTTTTAATCATACTAATCAGTAGCTAATATATGGATTAAATAGAAAATTATTTCGTTACAAGTTACACTTGGAAAAACTAAAAGAGTGTATTAAAAAGTCATAGGTTATATTGGGCAACATATCGTGATGCATGGTGGACGAAGGATTGCACTGGAACTGTCCATCAAAAGATTCGCAAACTTCCAATCCTTGAAGATGAAAAAAACATTTCACCTTTGCTTGCCCTTCGCCAATTGTGTGTAATGCTTCGAATATTTGCAGAATCTTTATAATTACAAGATTAATTTACGTCACAAACATCAATTACTACATTACCTGGAGCTTCGGAAATATATATCGATATTTAGGTGCATAAAAATAGTTTTCCGAGCTGCTTTCTCATGGCGTATGCCATGTTTTGGTTACGCGAACTCATTGATGGCAAAGGGTAAGCGATTGCTAAGAAATTCTAACACTGTAAGGCTCGTATGGAGGACTCCCGTCAGTTGAACGCACTTTGGGACGGCAAACTCACTACTTATTACATAATTCTCAAACTTTATATCCCGGCAAAGTCAACTAATCCTGAAAATTTCTGTACCGTTAACTAGCTGAAGCTATCGCCTAGTAAAACCGACTGATCACACGTGTCCTTTAAAGTTTAATCGAGCGTTTTAGATCCGTTATAATGGGATGCAGATCAAATTATCATAGATGTTGAGTGTAAGGGCGATTTCAGAAGGGATGATGCTTGTCTGGATATTTTGCATCAACCGACGGTTCAGGCCTCTATTAGAAAGAAATATGAAAAGATGAGACTGACATGAGTGCTATGTGGAAACAAACAAACCTTGGCTACCTGCGAGTGGACCTGCTGGGTTGCCGGCTACGCCTCCTCGTCAACGGCGAACCCTCGTTATTGGATTCAGTGCTAGACTCGACGCCCCTCGAAAATATATCTGCGGATTGAGAAACGAGTCAAGCGATTATACAAGTGGTCCGTGCCCTTGAATCAACCTTCATACAGACTGCGGTACAAGGTAAATTCAAACTGTAAATCGATAGCTATAAATTTTCACAACATCGTTATATGCGATAGAGGTAATATGATGAGAATTAATCGAATCCATGAGGTTTCCAAAGTGGTCTCTAAGCTTCAGTCCGATTTAACGAATGATACCAACGCACCTCTACAAGGCTTCACGGGTACCCTGTAGCTGGGTCCGGCACATTCTCCGCAGGGGCTACCGGAAGTATCACTTCCGGAACCCTGCCTGTGTGACCGGAGTTTACTTTCCGCTTCCGCGATGCTGGGAAAATAGCGTTGTTTGTGCCACCTTGGTGTTTTCGATCTGAAATACGCAGTTGCATTATAATCGTCAAATTCACCGTGTTATGGTCAAAGGATCAAAGCCAGACAAGCAATGTGCAAGAAATTCTTATGCCAATGAGAACATGTTTCCAAGTAGGTAAAAACATGCTATGTCAATTGCGTAACAGAGTACAATATCTGCTGATATTGAGGAGCACTTACGTACCTCTCATAATCGATACTCGATCTTTCGTAATCGATTATGTTGATGTCCTCGTTTTCTAAGTGGCCAAAGGTCTTGAATTGCATCGTGTAGTCCAAAGTGGCGGTAGTGACTGACCGGTTTTCCCGTCCAGGTACGCTGAACGTCGCGTACGGACTGATCTCGTACATTTCTATGCAAATAAAATAAATGAGATGAATTCGATGTTAATGAAACAGAGTAACCCTAGCTTGGCAGTTTCTGAGATCAATTGGGAGTAGAGAGATACTAAGAGACTGCTCCTACCTGACCCATGATCGTTCGGTTTAAGGTTTTCCTGTTTAACCGGCGAGCTTGTATAGACCTGGTGGTTTCGACGATTGTCACGTTCAGCCGTCGATTTAAGCTGGACCGTTGACATGCAGCTGGATAAATGGTGGGGCTGGTGGCCCAGCTGCTGCATCCCGGGCTGCAACTGCTGGGCCAACCCCATACCAACCGGCTGCTGGAGTTGCTGCTGCTGTTGGCCTGCCAACATCTCCCCTAGGTAGCCGCCACTCTCTCTAGAAGACAAGAAATTGCCTGCAGAGGAGTGCTGACAAATGTTGTGACTCGTGTTGACGAAGTAACTAGCCGGATAAATAAGAGCGCTTAGTTTTTTTGCAGTAGCCATGGCCGGGTGATTGCATTTTTAGTCTTCAATAGCTCAATTTAATTCGATAGATATTCGAATGCAAAAGATTGGAAGAAATTATCGTGCGAAAAAAATTTCCAATTCTGGAACAATACCGAAGAAGAAACCGATGATCACAAATACGGAATAAATGATATCTGTGGGTATAAGCAACAGTGAAGTATAACGAATAGAAAACGATTAGTGATCGTCTATCAAATTTTACGAGAATTCGTGGAAAATTACGAGTATTAAGAATTTTTCGGAAATTTGGGCTACCACCGTTCTGTAACCTGACGTGGAGAGATAGCCAAAAAATAGTGTTGTGTCTTTGTACAAAAATTGATGTCCTTTCCAAATGTCTGCATCAATTTCGCCGTTTTCACAAAATTCAAAGTACAAAAGTTTTTGCATGCACGCAAATAAATGTAGGAAAATGGTAAAATAACGGTTGGTGAATAATGAAGTGTTTTGAAATTGCCAGATTTTTTTCTGAAGCAACGTTTTTCGCGATGACTGCAAGTACTGCGAATAGGTAGTATGATCTCTGTACGATCATGTCTGATAAGCGTGAGCTATTTCGCAATCAGTAAATGACTAAGACCTACCTGCCACGTTTGAGGACTACGTATCCAAGTAAAATGGCGCAAAGCACCAAGACGAGGGCGCATACAACGGGGATGATGATATAGAGAATTCTGTGTGTCGGAGCACCCTTTGGCGCATCGTTGTCCATTATCAGATCGTTGGGCGGACCAATGCTGACGCCTCTTATAGTTGTGGTTGCAAATTCCATCTGCGTTTCTTTCGCCCCAGCGTCATTGTGAGCCGTGAGTCTGACGCTGTACCATGTGGCTGGTTTTAAGTCTCTGATGACCAGATTCTCTGTGGCTCGGTTCGCCACCATGATCCATGACTCTGAGCTGATGCGTTTTTTGTACTCTACTGTGTAGTACAAAATGGGGCAGCCTCCAGTCGGCCAGGAAAGAAGATTCAATCGGAGGGTCGTCGAGTTTGCGGAGATGATATCTTTCTCCTTTGGTAGCAGTGGAGCTAAACAATACATAAATATGTTTTCCGTTATTTATATTTTTTACTTTCTTCACTAACAGAGTCTTGGCAGAAAATAGAAAATTTATACTTACCACTGCCTTTGGTTGTGGCACTGATTAATCCACTTGGTTCACCAGTACCAACTCTGTTGTGGGCAGTCAAATGGGCGAGATACGACGAACCGCACTTAAGGTCACTCAAAGTGTACGCCGTCTGCTCCGGTGAAACCGCGATCTCTTCCCATCCATCTCGGTCTCTTTTGTAACTCAACACGTATCCTGTAAAGAATTCAGATCAAATTCAAGCGGTTGCAGAATCTTATGTTTGCCTACTATTCTTTCTGCTTCAGAAAAAAAGCTGTTCCATAATAATATCGGTTTATGCGATTCATCTGTACCTTGGATGGTGGCACCGCCATTATCAGGATGATTCCATCGCAAGCGAATACTGTGCGGTGTTGTATATTGCAATTCGAGTTTAGGCGCTCGTGGAGGCATCACGACAATTACGGTGTATGTAACTGAATCATCTCCGAACAAGTTGTTAGCAGAGCATGTGTAGTTCCCTGCTACTGACTGCTCCAAGCCTGAAAATGTCACACAGTACGGCCATCCGCTGATAACAATAATGGGTTGCGTTACAAGCGTGTAACAGGATTACTGTGAAACAGGGTTCACCGACGCCAAATCCAGTATAATATCATAAGGCTGACAATGAGTATTTTACAACTAGTAAATTACGCGGAACATGTCGGAACGATAATAACTTCGTTATAGCGAACGGTCAGAATTACATTTGTCATTGTAAAAGCTGTGAGTCTTAATTAGTGTGAAGAAGAATGACGCTGATTGTATGTGTCGACACACGCAATTTGTCGTCACGCTCCCTACACACTAGAGTATCGGTGAGTCGATTTCTGTTATAAATTTTTCACCTATTTCCTCAAAAGTAATGTACAGATCTTTATAAATACATGCTATGAGGAGAAAGCCTGATATCATTTAATGGCTCACATACCCCTGAAGTTTTCATACTTTTAAGAATTTTTCAATAGAAAATGTTTTTGAGAAAATTTCACTCGGTTATAAAGTCTTAGCAATAAATGTGATCGGACATCGGGTTGATAATTATTTTTTCTGTAGTCTGACGAAAGGTTTTTTTTTAATTTTTTGGTTCAACAATTTTTTATAAATTATTAGTGATTTTTTTTTTTAAATTTCGTTCTGAAGTTTTGAAATACTATAATTTGTTTATTTTTGGAAAAAGACAATTCTCTTCGTCAGACTATTACGATGGGGTACGCGAACCCTTAAGAACTTTAAAGGTTCTCCGCACTTTTGAATATTACCTCAGTATTTTGAAAAATGTTTCAGCTAATAATTTTCGTAGTTATCAACACTTAATGGTAAACAAGCCATGCTCACTGTGAATGTTAAGGTGTCCTTCTGATGTTAGCTCGTAATGTCTTCCAGTCGCTATTTCGCTGTTTTTATAAGTCCACTTTGGACGGGGGGTGGGATTTCCAACTACAAGACACGGCAACGTGACCGAAGATTTGACGGCCTTTCGCATGATCTGAGAGAAGGACGCGACTCTGGCTGGAACTGAAATAATTAAATTGTGTAACATTTTATTAATAAATAGAGGTACAAAAGATTGCAGGCGAGTTATTGAAATTGAAACTTGGCGATAGTGTTGTAACTAGATTTTATTCGTACGGCTACGGTAATTTGCACAGGAATATGTGTAACGCGACTTGATAACAAATTGAAAGACCATTTCAAGATTTTGTTCGATAATCACTACAGATACGGAATAGAAAGATGGACATTATTGGGCCGATGAATGTTCAGCAAATGAATGAAGAATCCTAAAAAATTGGCGGTCAATTAAGTCACAGTGATAACTACTTTGTTACTTCTACAGAATAACATATGAGCTCGTTAAATACCGTCATGAGGTACTAATGCATACAATACAAGCTCACTGAAACAACAGAATAATCAATGATAGTTCGAATCATGCAGTCTATACTCATAATATTTACACTGCGTACAGAAATGAATGCATATTAGTGGGGAAATCCTATTCCAAGCAGCTTCATATACGTACTTCGAGTGTCCGTAGTTTGAGTGACGATTGTAGTTCGTTCACCTTCTCCAAGCCCTGTGGTCGCAGTAACCCAAAACTCGTATAGCTGTCTGTACAAAAAAATTTCAGAAGCGTTTGAGAATCTTTAGAAATTCATTCTTCTAGTCCACTTGCAACATCGGGAGAATCGGAACTAGTCCAATTATTTACTGTCGGAATTGAGCATTTAATTTGCATCGAAAGAATTTGAAAACAAAAGAACAGCCGGTGATGTATTTGAAAGGATAATGGGAGGGATGAGCAAGATAAAAAAAAATCCCGAATTCCTTCGAAGATGGGAGTCAGAAAATCTCATTTCAATCACCTCTATGTCATGCGGATAGTAATCGAAATTGCTCACCTTACTGTTAAGCCTCTTAATTCCATGGTCAAAGTATCGCTCGCGGAAGACGGTGGATCATGCATCGTATGAGTGTTATTTCGGGTGGCTCCAGCCTCTCTACTGTACACCGTGTAGAGGGAAACGTGTCCATTTGGTTGCAGCGGTGGCAACCAAGATACGAGAATGCTGTCAGCGGTCAAAGCCAATGCCTTGATTCCAGCTGGAGGCCCCGGAACTGTTGGCAAGTGATGAAGAAGACCGATCATTGTGAAAAGGTGAAAAATGTCCGAAGTAAAAATTGAACCGTATCAAGGATGGGAAGGATTCTCACCATCCTCTTCGGTTGAGCAATACGTTGGTGGACTCAGTTCTCCATCACCTGCTCCTGTGTAGGCTAAGACCCTGATCGAGTAGTTTGTGTATTTGTACAATGTGTGCAGGTACGTCTCTTCACTTGAAGTTCGCTTCACTTCTCCGACTGTCGATATTTCCACTGTGGTACCAGAAAATTACTTTATAAAATGACAAGGAAAATTTGAAATTCGGAATTGCAGGTGTTAAGAACCAAATAGCACTGACTTTTCATGATGTTTACGAGATTTGTGAAGTTTAAAATGAACTTTGTCTAATGTGTTCCAAATTTTATCCCCAAACCTTTATAAATACATAGAAAAATGTTGATGTTCTGTGAAATCAGCACTCACTGTTACTAGTGGGAACAGGTCTGTAGTAGACTTTGTATCCTTGAATGATACCACCATGCTGATGCGCTGGGGGTGCAGCCCAAGACACTTTGACGCTTTGTGACGACAGTGGGGTGCACGTTACCTGTGATGGTGGTGCTTCGGGTACTGTAAGACGTGAAACATTATTACTGAATCGTCCCCTGTAGAGCTCTCACGGAAAAAGGCAAACGTTTTTTCTTGGACTAATTACCGCCTTCCTGAGTCGTTCCCACTACTGGATTGCTTGCCGGTCCACTAGCGATGCTGTTGAATGCTCTAACCGTCACGTCGTATTTAGTGAACTTCCGAAGTCCGGTGAGTTGGATTTTCGTCGTTGCCCAACCATTCACCGTGAGGCTTTTACTTTGATTGACGCCCGAAGTCGACGTGGAGTGCTCAGACCAGGTCACTATGTAACCAAGGAGTTCACCGTTCCACATGTCTCTTGACGGAGTCTGAATGTCCATGATTCGGTCAAATGTATACTCGTTTTCTACCGGTTTACAGACTCTAGAAATTCGGAATTTTATAATGGAGTACAATTACCTGCCAGCTGACTATCAGCTCGCCGGGACCTGCACTCTGGACACTAACGCTTTGAGGGGAATCCATTGGTGCTGGAAGATCGATCGCGTGTAAGAACGGGTCATATTAATTAGTCATTCGTGGGAAAATAAAGATTTTTCGTTAACTATTCAATGACAGTACCTTCTTCTTGAGTCTTAGCCACCACCGGGTCTGTGGGCGCGCTAGCTTCAATGGCATTTACGGCAAACATCCTGAACGAGTAAGTCACTGCCGGATGAAGGCCACCGACCAACGCCATTTCCTGATCTGCACTCATCGTGTCATAGTGAGCCAGACCTGGGGAATTACATTTCATTGACCGACGTCGGAAATTTAATATTGTAAATGATATCGGTCATTCTGTCAATAATGGCGGTACGTGAGAGACAATAACAACCATTCAGCGTTGGATTTGTCGCCCCGCCTACACTCATGGTTTTGGCGTTGATCGTTATGTTGTGCGTCTGAGGAGAGTCCCACTCTTCTGTAACGCCGATACCAAGTGGACGATACTGAATTGCGTAGTTGATTATTGGACTGTTCCCGTCGAAGGACTGCTTCCAAGAAAGCCGGATCGATCGGGAACCAATTTCTATAACTTCAAGAGCCATCGGTGGATCCGGCCTTTCTGTAAGAATTTAGGCACACGCACTCTAAGTATGTGCAAACGAATGGATAAACCTACTTCAATGGTGCAAAATAAAAATATTCAAACTCTTACTAACTAGCATTATAAATAAAGAATGAAGGATAAAAACGCAGAACTTCAGCAAATACCCAACCAACAAATTTCCCGATTTTAGCAAAAGCAAATAAAAATTAAAACCAACGTACCTTGAATAGCCAGATATATGAGATGCTCGCTTATTCCAAATACGTTACTCGCAACGCATCTGTAGACGCCGGAATCTTGACGATCACTTCGTCCAATTGATAATTGTGATCTCAACCCTTCTTCCGACTTAACTTGACTGATGCTTAAACGATAGTTGTTCAAGTCCAATCGGTTGTTATTATGGGTCCATTGAACTTCAATTGGATTATCTCCAATGACGGAACAGTCAAGACTCACCGGTTCGCCGCGTCTGATAGTTACGTTTTTACTCTGGATCTCGAATCTTGCCGGTTCTGTAGTGGTAATCAAAAGTCCAATGAAGATAAGAAGTCTTGAGGATGAATAACCATCAAACTTACCGTTCACTGAGACGTAAATTAGTTTGTTAAGGCCCAGACCGATGCCGTTGTTTGCTCGGCACAGATAATGTCCTTCGTCTTGTGGACCGGCAGAAGCTGTCCACAGAGAACCATTTGGCTGGATGGTTATCCTGCCATCCAATCCGATCAGCGGTTGAAAGTCATTAGACGATCTTCCGTGACCCCGAAGCCAAGTGATTTGCGGGGGAGGAAATCCTTTGGCCTCGCAATGTATGTTCAACGGATTCCCGAGCAGGGTGGATACATCTTGAGGCTCGAAAGTCCATTGCGGAGGAACTTTTACCAGTAGTTCGGCAGTGTGATTTACTTTGGCAGCATGATTGGTCGCTATACAAGTGTATTTTCCACTATGTCGTGATGAAACTTCGTGAAAAAGTAACAGACTATAAAACGTTTGGACCTGTTCCTCGATCTGAAACAACACCCACACAAAGGTTTAACAGTCGACCAAATTCAGAAGCAACTTTAAAATTACATTCAAGCAAGTTTTGACCCCGCGTTGGAAGTTGCTAGATAAATCAGAGACAGTAGTCCCGAGAGTTGCTCACTCGAAGCGACGGTGGTATTTGTTCCCCGTCCTTCAGCCACGTGAAGTAAATTGGAAGGTCTCCGGAAGTTACGCTGCAGGTCGCCTGCGCCCATTTTCCTTCTTGTAAGTTTTGGTCAAAACTAAAGGGTGTCATGACCGGTGGACCTGGAATCGAAACGGTTATACACAATCTGCCCCTGTGTTTCAGTTGCTCACGTATCGAACGAATGCCCGTAGTGTCGCGTCAAGATTTCACACTTACTACTAACAGTGAGCACTATGTCTCTGCTGGCAGTTTCTCCTGACCTACGCACGGTGCAGGTGTACGTCCCGTTGTCGTTAGTATCCACCGAAGTTATAGTCAGCAAACCTTCATTCAGCTTCTGCCTAATGTCCAACGGCAGTTGAACTCCGCCCTTTGACCACTCCACTGAAGTTATTGGATAGCCAGAGTAAGGACAGGCGATAGTTATGTCCTTCCCGGCTATTGCTCGCACCGGTGCAATAGACCTGATGTAAGGCGAACCTGGTGAAACCATTCGGTCTAACTCAAGGTTCCTCACAATGATTTTTCATGTATGACTGACGATTTCGTTGAATGACTACCAATGAGTTTAAATGATTTTGAGTGAGTGGAGTGGCTGTTGGCATCAGTGTTTACACTCCTCAATTAAACTCAAAAACTTTTATCGTGATACTGAACATAACATCAAGTCAGTTTAAAACATTTTAATCCAAATTTTATCTTACAACATCCAACTCCAACTTACCGTAAATGTTCAGTCTTGCTTTGTGCTCGACGCTCGCAAGAGCATTCGCGGCGACACAGGTGTAGAGACCACCGTCCTCGGATCCCGCCGAAGATATATTAAGGTGGCTGATGACGTCACCAGATTGGTCAACGTACTGACCTATTGCATATCTAAAAAATCACGACAAGTAGTTGATAAATCAAATTATTCTATTAAACTGCATGGGTAAGAGCGCAATGTGAAAATTGCAGTTTGAGTCACCTGTGGCCAGCCACTATATCGCCCAACGGCTGACCGTCTAGCAACCAGGTGAACGATGGTGGCGGAGAACCGGTTGCCGAGCAACGGAGAGACACGGGACGTCCAGCGGTCAGAGCTTGCTCAATGAACGTGTACTGGAGTTCAGGCACAGTATCTGTGACGATAAGAACGATTTAGGCATAAAATAATGGCGATGATAAAAGGTTGGAAGCCGTTAATCAACGTCGCCACAACACACATAAATTCAATACAAATAATTTAAATTATATTAGATTGAGTTAAATTAAATCAAAATGTACGAAATGGATAGTTAAATTTATGATTTTTACGATTCGATTATTGCTCTGAATGTACGTTCTGTCAAACACAATCCGTAGACAAATATTCTATAGAAAAATGTTTTGTAGAATAATATTTCTGTAAAAACGAGTCTGCAGAACATATTATATGAAACATTTGCCCTGTACAACAGATTTCTGTATAATCCGTGACCGCGACTTATAGAAACGAACTTGTAGGATTGCCGCTTTTAGGAAGGAATATTTGCAAATTAATCTGAAGAAATGAACCTGTAAGACTGATCCGTGTTGGACTGATACCCTCTCAAAAATCGTTCTTGATCTTGTGCTGCAGTATTAATTTGGGGTCGAAAAATGATCAGCTATAATGCGGTCTGGGAAATCTCCAAGGGGGTGTAACTAGCACATTGATCACCTCTCTGATTAGTTGCCACTTAGGAAAATTGGGATTCGTGAATCTAGCTCGTTGCTTGTGGGTTCGATTCACCTCGCGTTTTAGTACGGGGTCGAATCTCTATAACAAATGAGATGGGTCGCAGAAAGAGGGCAGCACGTGCGTCTGAGGTAAAGAAGTGCCTGTGTAGTTAGCCGAGAAGCTATTGGAAAATTGGCCATTTTAATCCATTAGGCAACACTACCATTATATGCGATGTTTCAACGGGAAGGAGAAGCTTATCAACGAAAAGCGGTTTGGCATATGGCACGAAACCCGGCTCGCAATTTTTCCTTCATAAATTCATGCGTTCCTTTTTAAAAGTTTTAAGGATGTGAACAATTTTGTGACTACTCCGCGCAAGGGTGGTGACATGGAATCCCAACTTCCAGTTCTTAACTTCCGGTGCCTGGTACTAGTGCTACTTTGATCCTCATCCAAGCCTGGAAACAAACCCGTTGGCTTTGCCTAAGCTGGATCAAGAACGTGCAAAGCTCACTGCTAAGTACACGATTAAATTCACTCAAGAAGCACGTGATATAATAAATGTAAGCGGCTTCTTCATTCTCTTCTTCTTTTTTTTCTTCTTCTTCTTCTACTTCTTGCAAGGAGGGGGAAAGTGAGCCAATATTTTACTACCGAATTCACTCCACGCAAAACTTTGCAGTTGTATTCTCCCCTACAAGTTGGGAAAGATAGCTCTGGGGTTACCGGAGGGTAATCAATTACAACCCCTCTACGTGAGAAAAATTTTTGATGCTATTTAGTTTTAAGTGAAGCTAATCCTCCGACGGTACTTTCTCTTCGTGGGATTTTATTCTGTGCTGTCATACTCTTGCATCGTTTACAGAATCACACTCGTTTAAACCTTGTCACTGTAGCTAAGTTACTAAAAATATTCCGTGTCATACGTTTTTAGGTAGACTCCTTCCAGACAGTGACATTACACACTTCCTGTTCAAAAAATTTCACTTAGTATTTCTAAGCACTTTTTTTCTTACATAATAATGCCTGAAAATTATGGTAGCAGAAATTTGTCATATATTGGAAAACGAAAATGTTCACAAGGAATTCCGATTCTACACACTTACCACCCAACTGAACCTCCGCAGTAGCTTGAGCGTTCTCCTTGTCGCTTCTCACCAAACATTGATACATCCCTCTGTCTCTGCGCCCCACGAAGCTGACCACCAAGACCAAAGGTGTTTGCAAATTAATCCTTGAATCTTGCCCAGTCAGCACAGCTACTCCGTCGTGGAGCCATTCGACACTCTCCACCGGGTAACCCTCTACCGTGCAATTCATCATGGCGGTAGCCCCGGAATGCACCGTCTGCATGGGTAGGCGGAAATTCGATTTTACAATATACTTGGGCTGATAGTGAGATGAATCTTGTATAATGGAAAATCAACCAACTTTCGTCCAGTATTTTGGGGTGAAAATTTCGATTTGCCCACAATTTAGATATGTGAAGTGTGCACTGAATTATGTAAATTCTCCAATTTTTAGGCCTTTGGGTCTTACCGTCAACGAGAAACACGTTGCTTCGTTTTACCACATTTTCAAACTGAATCTTGTTTTCGAATTCGCTAGCACTTCCTATCACCGAAAAAAAATTTGGCATATGTTTTGTATGCAAAGAAGCCTGACCTTTCCGAGAATGAGATTCAGTTTAAGGTGGTTCTTCGCTAAACTTTTACTCTCAAAAGCTGGCGAAAAATTTCATTGTTGCTCAAATTATATCGAAGGCAATACATAGTCACTGAAAATAGTGTGAAATGTCCTAAGGCTCGGTTATTACGGTCCTGCGGAAACCGGTGGAAAGGTTCTTAACTGCAACAAAATTATAATCCTGGATTGCGGAGGCTTACCTGAATTTGAGGGTGAATCCTGGCGTTAAGCTTTGAAGTGACGGCCAAGTGGGTTTCCGCCCTTTGTTCCCCAAACTGGTTACTCGCTCGGCAAACGTATCTCCCAGCATCTTGGGCATCCACGCGACGTATCTGCATCAGATCTCCCCAGAGCTGAATTCGACTCGACGATTCAACCGGAATTAGGTGACCTGTATATCAATATCAGTTGGTTGGGATCACGCTGATTTAATCTGTTGGATTAAACTTGTCTGATGAAATCCGATCGGAAAGATTCTAACATTCGTTTTTTTAAATATCTTCATAGAAATATGGAAATTAAGATTCTGTGGAAAAAATCGCTAAGATATTAAACGGAATTTTTAGTGAATTGGTGGTCTTTTTCTTAAAAGTAGAGACAATTGGTGGTTAAGAAAATGGGGAAGACGTGTGGCGGTAGGTCGGACGTAACACATACGTGCGAAAATGTAAACCAAATTACAATATCGAATAATTCTAGAATTCTCTGGAAATTAAAAAAAAAAAAATTTAGAGATCCTGCCGAGAAACGTTTACTATGATGGCCGGGCTCGTGGACGAAGTGAATCAAAGACCTTTGTACTAACCGTCGACATCCTTGTACCACGTGAATACCGGAGGTGGACTTCCTTGAGCAGAACACGTGATGTGAGTGTTGGAGCCTTTCTCAGCAGAAATAACCATCTGCGAACGTTGGGTGAGCGTGGGACGCATGGACCCACTTTGTTCTGCGAAAACGAATAATTTATAAAAAATAAATGACAACGTCCCGGTGATGCGCAATGCCGAAGTATATCCATTGGCGCGAAAATTGGCAGACTTGACGATCGGTTTGAAATCGTTGTTCGAATTATTACGCTGTAAAGCGATGAAGGCATGCGATGATGCGACGCGAGTTGCTGTGTGAACTCTTGAGAAGCATCGCGTATATAAGCGTGAAAGATGAGCCATTTAGAAACTCTGACAGGAAGACAGCCATATTGGATTCTTCACTCACCCCTCGACGTTATATACCAATCTTTCTTCGCTTCCTCCTGCGCATTCTTGTCACTTTCACTTACTTAACCACCTATTTCTTATTACTGTAGTATATATATATACATATATATGGTATAATATATACATATAATTTCTGTTCTCTGATGCACCTTATTCCTCGCCATTTCATACCCGCGCCCAGCTTTTAATTCTTTTCAATAATTCTGCAGCATCATTAGCATTGTTTCTACATTATTACTTATCACTCGCATTTATTTTACGGTTTTAGACTGTTTTTTGAGCTTGTTATCAGATATACATCATATGGGTGTTCCATTCCTTTCCATTTGTATTGCAAGTTTCATCTAAATATTTACACGAATCTATAATTCAAAGAATTACAAACATGATATGAATTTGCGTGATCGAGTTCCAAGCGCAATAATTGAAAGTTATTTATACCCGGATAAAGTCTTCTGAATTGTAAAATGTCTTTGTTCAAGTAGACTGCCGTCAATGCAAGAAATTGTGACTGTATTCAATTGAGAATGCTTGACGTACCTGTAACCGTCAGAGTGGCAGGATCACTTCGTCGTCGTTCACCAGTCAAAGAGTGAAGTGTAAGGCATGAATAAGTTGCTCTGCCGTCTTCTGCCCTTGCAGCTCGAATATGCAGCTCGCCTTGTGACGTCACGAGGAATCTTCCGCCTTGAATGAGAAAGAATTGACGCTCAGGTAGTTGCTAAAGTTTTCGCATCGTTGCGGGAAGCCAAATTGTCTGTCAAAAGAGTCTCGATTCAATCGATGGAAGTGCAGACCGAGAGGAATTTCTAGTTGTGCTAACTATACAATTCTTGACTCTTTTCAATTTCTCACCGTAATCGAAAAATATAGTTCAGCATATTAAATGAAAATTGTCTTGTAATTACTGACCAGAAGACTTGATATATGATCACTTTTACCATATATTCTTGTAGCTATTGAGATAATTCAATATTGGTGTAACAATAAATCGATGTTAGCATCTCATTTGACAGAGAAAAAATTTTGTAAACGTTATAGACAGATGAATTTAACCGTTGGAATAATGAACGAAAAAATTTAGCATTGACAACAATAATAACAGTTTAAATAGTTACTTGTGTCATATTTTTTGGTGAGTTCAAAAATATTTAAACCGTTATTGTAACGATATCCATTTCAAAATAAAAATTTTCTTCTTGCAGAGATCATCGGTTGAAAAAAACGAAGTCCAACTCGCACGGTCGCCATCTTCGGTATTGTATTCAGTTTTCCAATCTACAATTTTCAATTTATTTCCGGCGAGCCACTGGCCGCTGCCAAAGCCGGAGGCGAGTTACGCTTCTCTTTATAAATTCTTATCACGCTTTTCTTCGCCAATGCTGCAGGGTCCAACGGCGCAAGAAGCACGTGTTCTGTAGAGTTGTTGTTGATTGAACGTGCACGGACGTTCTATTATCTCGGAGGAAAATGGCGAGTACAAGAAGGTGCAAATGCCGGAGCGAAACACGCTTAGGACGGGATGTGTGTGAGTCGGAAATTTTTGATAGAGAGTCTGTAGTCCGTTACAAAATGAAAATTTCCATCCTTCCCCTTTCGTGGAGATCGACACTCGTCATCAAGAGATATGTATCCAAGGACGGAAATTTAGCCCTCGCCAAAGCAAACGTCACAACATTTTGTTAATTGTGTTTGAGTCAAGACATAATTTAGGGATATTGTGCCAGATGTACAGTCCGGTAAAAACAATATCAAAATCAAAGAATTTCTACGTAAAGGCTAAACAATTGAAATTGATATTAATCAAGTTTAAATGGGTCAAAACAATGTTCCCTAGATACACGAAAAAATTATCGAATGGTGGACGAAGACGTAAGCTGTTTCAGATTATTAATCACTGGACTATTTCTATCGAAATTCACGATTTTTACTTATTTTTATACGGAGGGAATAGTTTTCTGATCAAATTTATAATTGAAAACGTCAATTTGATTCTTCTCTTTTGGGTTTAGACACTTTTTTGAATTGCCTGTACATCTGATATTTGCTTCTTAAATGAGAATTAAACACAGGCAAAAATATTTGGAACAAAAAAAAAAAAAAAAAAAAATGCACACAACTATTTTCAACAAAATTTATCAGCTACAGATTACTGAAAGCATTTTAATAAATATTCGAAGAAGAACTATTTGAATTGTTGAATTGTTCGGACCCTTGAATTGAAAGGATTCTAAACTTGATACAAGGATTTTAGGCTGCTACCCACCTCGGCGTCTTTCCGTAGAGAGAGAGTTGTTACATTTATTTTACCGGAAAGGGGATATTGGTAATTGCTACACCTGGGGTCTAGCGTTTGCGTTATATTTATGAAGCGCTTTGAAACGTTGGTATATACTTAAAGCGCGTAAATTTAAATTACTTGTTTTTCATTCTAGATAATACGGGCTTAAAGTGCAAGTGTAATAGTTGACGAGCATCTGTTGTGCCGTACATAAACAAAATAATTTTCATCCACACCGGAGATAATTTATATTTGTAAACTTTTCATCAAGTATCTTTGAACATCTGTATTTGAGACAAAATAAGTACAAAACCGTTGGCATAGAATCGGAAGTACCAAAGTTATCATTATGTAAAAAATTGTAATTACAAAACCTTTCCTCAAATTGTTGACATCGTGGATTCGGACTTTCTATGGTTCATAATACTATTTACGCATGGCAAAAATGTTGTTTTAATCACGTTCACCATCATTCGCGCGAGCAACACTGCTGGTGGTTTTTCGAATATTTTTCCTTACCATTCTCAGTATTTCATTCAGACTGTAGATCCCACTCATCCTTAAGGTCTTTCGTTCATATCCGACTGAGCGACGATGCGGCAAGTCCCAAGAAACACGAAGGGTATGAGACAAAGATGCGTTGTTAACGGGAAAACAACGTGCGTGTTGACGGTATATGTATAAGGGCTGTTATAAGGTATTAGGCGAAAGAAAAATACGGTGAAATAAAGCAGTCGCCTCGAGGGGACGACGAGGCATGAGAGGGAAGGAGAAAAAGAAGATGGGAATGGCGGAAGAACGAAGGGACAGACATTGAAAGGACGGAGGGTCTTCGGGCTCTCTCCATTGACTGTTACGCGTCCGAATGCCCTTGCCAAAACCCCTTAACATTCGACGATGTCTGTAGGTCCCCAATCGACTCGACCAGCTTTGTGTATTCACCCGTAATATTCGAAATCGTTGAATCGAGATCCAAACATTTTACTTTATTTCGTGTCATTCTTTTCTTTTTCTTCTTCGATTTTTCTCTGGCTTTCCTTAGGTATATTCTTAGCAAAAAGCTCGCCTTGGTATATATTACTTATATATTTAGAAGCTTCAGTCTGTTTACGGTTGGTACGTAGGGGAGGAGTGGGGCAAAGTAGGCCCCTTAAGAAAATAGTGCATAAAATCAGAATAAAATGTTTAGAGTAATTATGATTTTCGAATAATTCGTATTTAATAAAAAGTTCAGGTGGTTAATTTTATCCCTTTTTATTTAAAACATTTCAGGGGCTCACCTTGCCCCAAAATTTTTTCAGGTATCAAAAATTTTGAGGTGCCCACTTTTCCCCCAGGGCCCCAGTTTCCAGTTTTTACTTTTTTAGAATAAAGATGTGAATGTTCAAGGAATTCTTTACTACTTTTTCCTCACAATTTTTCGTAATTTTCAATTTGTGACGAATTTCTGGACTAGTTATTTTGTACAAAATTGTGATCTATGTTTAATAAAAAAAAAAAAGATTCCTCTACTCAGAGAGCTCCGCAATTTCAGGTGCGATTTTTTTCCCTTCCTTGAGAAGAAGCAAAGAAGCCTTTCACCGTTTTTAGGCAAGCCCAGTTCCTGAGTTGTTTTTGCCACTTTACCGATAAGATGTAAAAAAAACTCTTCAATTTCGTTGTCATTCGTCCTGAGCCGAAATAGATTTTTTTCTTTATTTAATTCTTCTTCATGAAGTTGATTTTTTCACATTTATATTTCCATCGATATCTAAGAACGAATAGAGGTTTTGATTGAATGGGATATCGTTTAGTAAAATTGTGAACTCAGTACTAATTCCAAATGAAATCGCCTCCGTACATTGGTCGTAGAATTTCCAATTAATCAGCTAATCAGGGTATTCAGATGTACGATGCATTCGGTGAAAAGCTCGGTATCGATGTTTGAAAGGTAACGCAATTGATCGGAAAAATATGTTCAATTATAACCGTCTGCCCCTGAAAAACAATTATTCCGAAGATCGGTTAGACTGTCGATGTTCTCAGTGTTGAAAAAGATTCGCCACGATCAACACGGCTAGCTCGATAGATATATATTTATATATAATACAGAACCAAAAATAGGTCTTTCAGTTGCGCCAGTTTCACAAGTGTCAATTATTCAGGGACCCCCGTTTGCAAACGTTATTTATAGCTTGGGCCAGAATCGATAACTCACGACTGCTGAACTTTGGCCCCGTGGGATTCCGTCTCTGCAAAACTGACTTTTCTCCATGCCATTCGCAAATGTGACGCGTGAAATTCAACGATATGGATTAACGTCATGCTTTCATACCTAGATGTGTGAATAATGGATCTGTTCCAGATTAAAACGTTATTTTCACTCTTGTGCTGGAAAGAGAATTAAGCATCGGTTTTTACCATGAAGAAAATCCTTCCACACCTTAGAGTACTTGTAACTTAAATTCAAGAGGTCTGTTGCAGCATATTCTGGCTCTTTCCCTATTTAAATAACACATGAAGCATACTTTAATCCAGGATCTTCGCGGACTTTTCCAAGATAATCGTATGGAAAATTTTTCGAAGAAACTGAGATGATTATGTTTCTATTGAATTTAATTTAAATGAGAAAGAGTCACGTGAAGTAAATCACGTAATTACATTTTAGTTTTTTATGTCATATCGAATTGAGTTTATTAACTTTATATATAAATATATTTAACCCAACTTGTAGAACAGTTGACGTAATTTTTATATCAGCGAGGAGTTTTTAAAACCCGTCGCTTATAGTGAAATGAGTTTATAAGTTGTTTATTACATTGGGGAGGCAGAGCTCAGGTTCTGAACGCGTACGTTTCATGAAAACGAAACGCTCAACTTTGCGGATCAAGCAGTATCGAGGAGGATCGTCTTTAAACTTTTTCACGAAGTATTATACATACTATACTTCAAGTACAGGCGGAGATCGTGAGAAATATACAGATATACATAGTTATATAACACTTTAATGAGGGATATTTCCAATTTATTTTTCTTCACAGATTTACCCCACAGATTTCACACCGCGCTCCACTAAATTTAATGAATCACGCGCCGCAGAGTGAGATCACAAATTAACTGCAGGAAAAAAACTTTTTTTCCTTTCTGAAGCTCGTCAAATTTATTTGCCAACACTTTGAAGTACCTTGGTGAAATAAATGTTTTACCCATTTACCACTATAAATACATGTCTTCAATTTTTGAACATCAATTTATTAAGAAAAAACAGGCATCCTAGATCAAGCCAAAATATCTGAACGTATACAATTAGAATTTGGAATCAAAACTTGACATCATATAGTTACACTTATCGATTTTTCGAGATTTCAGATTTTTTTTTACAGTGGAACGAATTTACCGGAAACCTTATAATTTAGATGAATTTTTTCTCCATTCAAGAAAGAAGAATGCAATTTGTTATTTTGCTGCAGTTTACATTGGCAAGGTTTGCTCTGTTACACCATGTGCAAACGGGTTGTGCACACGACTATTTCCGGACGTCCTTAGGCAACCGTGGCTGAGTTAATTGAATCAAGAAAAAAAAAAAAAAAAAAAAAAAAAAGAGCAATCAAACTAAAACTGAAAAAAAAGGAAACTGAAAAATAACGCGGTTGGACTGCAACGTACGCCTTGATTGAAAGCCAAAACTAGCGCGGGTCCTTCGTTAAGACCGACGTCGGCACTTTATTTAATTGCGTGACGCCGCGCGGAGCGCTCGAGGGATTGGGCGACGTCTTCTTTCCTTCCACCTGGAAAACTTGCGGTAACGTGAAATTGGAAACGTAATTAATGAAGTGACAACCATCTTCGAGTGCGGCAGCTGGCGTTGGAAAAATATAACGTGAAGTGAAGAAAAATAGGATAAGAAGATTAAAGGAAAAGAAATACAAATTAACGAGGTGAAAAATGTGTGCGTATAATTCTGAGGCGATATTTGCAATTGATTCCATATTTTTTATGGAAGTATAAGTCAATTTAGAAAATTTGAGTATTTTTTTTTTAAGTGACTCAACTTTTCTACCAAGTTCTGTGTAAGAAAAAGACGCGTATTTCGGTATCAGGCACTAATATATCAGTAATTTGAAAGCTGCGCGAAATTGGATTCATAAAAAAACACACCAAAAACCAGTTTTTAAAACTTTTATATCTTTGATTCTACTCGTGTTATAGACTTGAACTTTGACTACTTTCAAAGCGCCTGAAGCGTGTTTTCACCTAATCTGTATCATGGTTAGCAGGAATAAGACATTTCATTTGTTATAAACAGTAATATTTTTTAAATAGGATTTTTAAGGTGTACACATATTTTGAAAATTATTTCTTTTCCAAGTTTCGTCTTGTAACTTTACTGTTTTGTATAATATTTTTCAAATAAATTTCTAAGCATGGATCGCCCTGAAAATCACGTTCAAACAATGCAATTGTTTACCAGAAATGAAGATCTCGTTACAGCTAGTCGCATACACCTCAAGTACCTTAAAACTAATCGAATGTCAAATATTTACCATGATTATAAGACCCAGAGATATAAAAGTTCGAAGAAGGGCGTATTTCCGATTTTTCCATATTTTCCAACAATTAAAACTCACGTGATTTTCGGATCGCTGGTATTAAGGCCAAATACCCAACATATCGAATCTATAAGTTTTCTTTTCAATTTTTTGACTCCAACGCCTCTTTTAACGTAAAATGACTCACATAACGCGCAGAATGTTATTCCAATCAACGAGCGTATTTCAACTTCCGGTAGACAAATATCGACAGTTTGACGAATCGGTTAATCTGAGACAGCCATTGCAGCCAGGCCAATTTACTCGAGCATCACATTCGGTCGATTTGCATTTATCTGCACTTTTCGCATTAAACTTACAGAGTAAAAGCTCTCGCAGTTTCTTTCCCATTCCTCGGCGTCTATATAACAGGACGTGACGCCTACCGGTCGGATCGCCTCGCCGGAAGGAATGCCGGAGGCGTTGTTCGGCCAATGCGAAAGTAGAAATTGAAAAGTTACAAGGTGTCCCTGGGGTCCGAACAACGCTGATCTGGGAATTCTCTGGGTGTTGCATCCAGGGTCCTCCATTTTCTATACATCTCCTGGGTCGACTCAAGACTACTTTGTTTTTAACTGAATAATTAGTTTGCGGTACGACGTAAAAAAAAAAATCTATCTTGATTTCGTGTATACTTAATATTATGTCCGCTGGAAAATGACTAAAAATTTTAATATCCTTGTACTCTGTTTCGTTTTCAGATCAGTACAATCATATGTATTGATGTAATTTTCAATTGGAATCTATATTTCAACAGAGAAAAAATCGACGGCATAATTTTTTGTGTTTCTTAGCCTACTGACAGTCGAATTGCAATCTGATTTTCAATAATTCAATTTCGTTGATTCATTGTCTTTATCTCAGTACCAAAATTTCGAAGCAATCCTTGGCAAAATGTTTTTACAAGGCATTGAAGGCACTGAATTCCACTCTCGAATAACCAATTTATTCAATTCGCAAATGATCCATCATGATGTAAGCGATTATTGCCGTTATGTTCCGTTCAATTTTAAAGAGTCCACATTACTTATTCGTTCGTTATGACGAAGTACTTTCTTCCTCTTGGATTCGTTTGCAGACAAGATCCAAGCAACTCATCTGAATTTAAAATTATTTCTCTTCAATATTCTTCCTCCAATTTCTCCTCCTCATAATTCACAAGAAGAAAATTATATAAATGGAGTTTAAGTCATACTTATAACTAGTGGGGATGAGAACGCCAAGACAAAAATACGATTTCATGTATTCGATCAAACGCATCGCCCCTACAGACACTTGAATTCATTTTACCCGGAGATCTCCGGAAATAGGTTTGCTCATGATGTCCGCTGAGCTACTCTGCAGGGCGTCAGTCTTGCCTGCCTGTCTTGAATAACCACGCAGAAGCTGTGAATGCCTCTTATTGAGGGAGACTCAGGGATACCGTTTCACCTGGCACAATGGACCGTAATTCGATCATTCGTTCACACGTGTTCTATTAACTCGCAGCAAAACTGGTGAAAGAAACAGCTGACAGGCTTTATGCCGATGAAATTTCACCATTAAGCCCGGCAATCAAACCTTGACAAATACGTGTTCAAATGAATATTACGTGGATCGATATGTTTTCATTTCCTTCTACTATCATGGATGCTACGATGTTCTTGCTACTTGATTGAAAACTAGCAGCGTAAGATCTATGAGTATGAATATTTGCAGAGATTAGGCAGTACATAAATTGCACAATTGGAACTAGCATTAACATGATAAATTATCATGTAACGAACATTAATTGGGTTTTATAAATTCAGGTAGCTACAATTAGAGGCTTTGAAACTCAGTGGAAGATAGATTCTATTACGTATCTATTAGATCATTTCTTTCGCATCAATTCATCGTGTTGTACATATACAAACTCGTTTTGCCTGTGCCAAGATCCATATACCTATTATATTCAGTGCTTGGCTATTGTTGGATGATTTTCCCTGCGCCATTGTATAATACTTGAATCTCTCTCGACTGATGTTTTCTCTATAAATCCCAACTAGCTAGAGTTATGAATATAAAATAAATGACTATGTATATTATTTATTGGAATTACCCACTTAAAATTGCAATTGGTCCCGAGCTAAACGTTGCCCTGATTCCAACTGTTACGTGATCAGATGCAATATAAATCGATGAGTATAAATAGACCGATACATAATGTATAAAGAATAGCGCATGATTATAAAGCAATTCCACTATACATCTCAACATACATATATATGTATATATATATATTAGGGTGGCGCAAAAAAACCGACTATTTTTTTTTATGAGTCTCGTGTGACAAAATGTTAGTTTTTGATGTTTTAAGAACCCACTCCAAAGGACAGCTCAAAAAAAAATTTTAAGAGATCAATCTAAATTTTTGAAAATGTTAAAAAACGTCAAAAAATTAAATTAAAAAAATTATATTTTCAGTATTTTGTTTGATTTTTAATTCATGTCGTGGTGTATTGTTATCGATTCTTTCTTACTGAATTAAAGAAAAAAAATTTATGAAATTTTAATATGAATATTAAAAGGTCGCTCGAAAAAATCTAAAGAAATGCGCCAAAAATTTGAAAAAAAATTATGAGCGACCTTTCATAATTCAAATTTTGAACTGAAACTTTCGGAAACTTATTTTTTTTTGTCTATAAAATTATACCGTAACGAGGAAAAAAAAACAAAATCAATTTTTGGCGATTTCTGACGTTTTAAAAAATGTGGAGTGACCTTCAAAAACTGTCCTATGTATATATATATAATCACCTGATAACTAGAAATAAGTCAGGAACTAGATATACAATACGTGACTTGAAAGATCGTTTCCCTCATTTGTCGAATACCACCTCACCCTGGATCCCGATCTTCCCGAGGTGTGATATTGATAATGAAATTTACCACCTTGGCCGGACCTTTTCGGCAAAAAGGGTGAAATGAATTCCCCTGTCCCTGTGCGGTTAAGCCTTTTAATTTTTCCAGTATATTCATCACTCGGCATCCGAGGTTGAATGCCTTTGTTTTCACCTCACCAGGGGCGTGATTTCATTCGGATCGTGCTTTATCCAGCGGGTAGCAGCATCCATGCCGCGAAAGCCCGTCGTTCATATTCATAAGGCATCCCAGTCCCAGCATCCACTGCATGCAGCATCAGTAGCGGCATCAGCGCTGCGGTGTATCGCAATATACCGATTGCCAACCGACCAATCGACCAACGTAGGACTCGCAATAAGAGCCAACGTAATTATGTACTCGGTTAGGGAATAAACATATCATACTCAGCTCAAGTCCGTGCCGAGAGGCAATTTACTCGAGAAAGTCGTAAACTTAATGGTATTGGAAATCAGAGTGTAAATCAAAGGGACTTGTGGGACTGAAATATTCTATGCAATAACCAGGAGCTCTTGGAGTATCCGCCGAATGGCTTCAAATCGTTAAGATTCTATTCACTTCTATCTTATCACGTTCCAGATAGTACACGTGTCAAAATTTTTAGTACCATTTGACTAATTAAATCCAGCGTAATGTCGACAGATGAAAATTTTGACTTAGAGTTGGCAGGAAGATAGCGAGGCACTGATTATGTGCTCTTGAGATGTGGTGATGTAGACTGTCAATAAGCGAAAAGTCGAAGCTGTGCCAACCATATTTCAACGAATGTCTTCAAAAAAGATCAAAACAATGTCAAACAAAGATTAAATATCGTGTAGAATTCTCCATAGTAAATATACTTAGTAACCTTAAAAAATCATCTGATAATTATCCAAATTTAACATTTCTTCTTGACTATTTAATTCTGCTGCCAATAAGTCAAGTGTGTTAACCACCACGTGCGTTACTTGGTATGCTTCCTTTGATTTCCAATGAACTATCTCATCGTCAGTCAGTGACTTACATTAGTTTCCAGTGACTGAAAAATTTCTTGTGGATCCCCGTGATTCCGATCCGATCATTCATTAAAAATCAGGAATAAAAGATTGAAAATCAACGTTGCCAAAGTGCTTTCCAAAAGTGTGACGCAATTTTTCTTCCCCTTTCATTGATTATCGGAATCCGATCCTGGATCCTACGAATGACAAAGTGTGACGTGGTAACCGGAAGGCCCTGCACACTGCACGTACAACTTCTGCTGTTCTGGTAGACCAGGACCACACCCTCACGAATCCGGGGCGCGTGCAACCGAGCAGCATAAATATGTATGGGACATGAATGCTCAAGTATAGTTGGGGACAGGAGTCCGCAACAAGCCTTGGCGCCATCCTCCGGCAGGTTGTACCTGATTAATTACATCCTGCGAACGCAGATGTACTATATATAGACACAGGTAGGTGCACTCATCCACCGGCTCGCGGTGATGTGCAGGGTGCAACCCTCGCAACTGCACGCGTGACACGCCCGAACGTGTGATGGGTCACGTTCTCACCTGACGATCGCATCTCCTGCAGGTCGAGAGGAGTGCGATGCACAGTTGCATCCTGGACGCAGAGTGATTCATAAATTATACCTGCCAACGACACCGATCTTTGTTACACAGCGATGCCGTGTGTACTCTTACGATTATGATGTTTAATAACCTTTGCCAACGATGTATTATGCATACGTTAGAATTATTGTCTCCAGAACGATTAATCAGCTCCACCCGAGGGGTTAATCACACTACGCAAAATGGTGGAGGTACAGTGATTACTATTACAAAGATCACATATTGATTACAATTTTTACAAAAAAAAGTTGATTGCAAAAAATTGCAAGGATTACGAAAAGTTACAAAGATTATCTGGAATTACGTAGAAGTTGCGAAAAGATAAAAAAGAATGCAGAAGTTTAAAAAGAATACATGACGTTACAAAAAACACATGAGATTACAGAAACTTGTCTACACCAGATTACAACAGTGATTAGCCCCTCGGCTGCACCTGAATTTACGCGGTTATGCGGACTTTGAATTCCGTGTGAATATAATGTATTCGTACACGATGTCCTTGCCAAGTAACATTTCATGCGGGTCGGTTCGTTGAAGAGAGATATGGGAGAGGACAGGTATTGATTTCGCCGATCTTCAAGCGAATGTAATTCGATATCTCTTTGAATTTTATGGTGACAATAAAATTTCACTTTCTTTACCGCATAGGATTGAAAGAAATTATTTGCGAAACCCGAATTAGTGTAGAAATAAATTAGATTGGGAACCGATATCAACGTCGTTTGGACAACTGTTCATAGTAAATGGTGAACAACTGTTGACATTACAACCTTCGTGTTGATAGTAACAGTACCGATTGTGGATTGCATATTTTGAGCACGTACAGTTGTAATTTGCATCGCGATGATGATCATCAACGTGATTCTCTCGATGAACCAAATACTGTGTACAGCATTTCAATCAATTGAAGGCAGTGTTTATTGATCGCTGCAAACGACAATCAGTCTTCAATTGGAAATAGAATTTACACCCTGAAGTCTTAGGTCGTCTCTGGAGCTCAGATTATTGACCTCTTTTACTCTTAATGGTTGCTTTCGCAACGCATTTACAAATTGACCTATCCATAATTAAACGTAAAACCAAATGAAAAAATGCTGTAACGTTATTTCGATTTAACAATTCATTGCAACACTGATAATTGCATATTCATTGAATCGAATATTGAGCTGAATTAGTCATGTCTGATTGCTGGCAAAACATTTTCAAGCCACAGCATGCAACCTTGCTATAATGCATCATCAGTATTGTAATTAACAAGTAATGGTAATTAGGATGGCTACAGTACAACTTGTCTAAATAATGAGCAACTGCACACAGCAATAATAATTATTTAATTAATGTTATCTGTAAGTACCTACGTTACACAAATCGTTGGGGATTCCAATACAATATTTGTTTCCTCAGCCACAAGTTCATTGATACATATCGCGACACAATCAATCAGTCTCCCTGCCTTTACTGCTTATGACTATGACCAAAAATTGGCACATAGCCATTTATTCTGCTAGGATTATATAAAGAGGCAGCACAATCACATTCCAAAGTGTCAGGACGTAGGCGCGACCTGAGTTCACTCGAGTTGTTTTCGGTGTGCATGGGTGGTTCGAATACATATATGTAGGTATAGTTATTTATTAAAACCGATAATCGGCAATTTCCCGCAACTTTTATAGGCACAAATATCGAGGGTCATGCTTCTTTCGTTGTCCCGTGAATGCTGTTGATTCAACTTCTGGAATTATGATTCAAATATCAAGTCTTTCAAACTTTAGACCCAAAACTTTTTATTTTGGGATTCTAATCCGGCAAAGTTTGAATTAGACAACTAAAAAAAGGCGAGCTTAAATCAGCAGGTTGCCAAACTTTAAAATAAAGCTAAAATAACACTAAATACAATGTTGTTAAAAAGGACTTGAAAAATATTCGTTATCTGTAGGCTGGAGAACCGAAGATAGGAGCAACAGTTTTAATATCGAAATTGTGAAAAGAAACATGCGGCATGGAAATTTGATCCATACATTCTATCCTGCGGGATTCGGTCCGGTCGAATCTATACCCGATCCGAGAGGTCGTAACGTGCGGATATACGACTCTGCATCCTGTAGGTACGTGTTGGCGCAGGGTACTGGCTGTAAACAACGGGATAATATACTTGCTTCGTATATGTACACTGGTTCTAGTAGCCTATTTCCGACCCTAGTGCAGACATTCTCAATGCATATGGTCCGTTTCTGTGTACATCACACGTGCATGGCCTACGTGCACTGGTCAGCCAATCAACACGTACAAATTTGAACACGCACGTAATAGTCTTAGTTGGTTTATAGCTTTCCGAAAAGCATTTTCGAGTTTCATTTAGTCCACTTTATTGATTGACTCAGGATGCAATTAGTACGTGTTATGCTTCGCAGTTCCAGAAACTATTTCAAATGAAATATCTTTCTGCCGAAGGAACAGACTTTTATTAATGAAATTATTTTTATTAACCTGATTATATGTCTGTCTATACGGTTCGTCAGATAAACTGTGCGGAATTTTTTTGACGTTCAAGTGAGAGCAAAAAGTAACAAGTTCAGCGGTTTGGGTTGTATTAAAAGTTAGAAAGTGAGAAAAAAACGTTTGAAAGATTTTCAGTAACCTAATTTACGACGATGGAAGTTAACGCGAATTAGATAACATCTAGACTATGTAATGGAAACGATTTTAAGCAAATTCCAAAGACACAACTGAAAAGTTGACGTTGACATGATGTTCAAAATCATAAAACTTGTATTTTTCATCCTATCCCAACGTTTTCGGACTCATTTATTTGGCTAACTAGATTTTAATCCACTCTGGTACCAACTATTCATGACATTTTGTTCCTCAGACAATCTTCAAAAATATAAGCCCAAAAACATCCGAATCGGTTTAAAAATAGAAGAGTTTAATCATTTCGTAGGTATATTAGTAATAAAACCTTTTCTTTAATTGTTGCCATCTTAGCTTTGAAACGCTTCTCTCGCTTTTCCTGGCTTATAATTAATACCGAAACACTACGTTCACCCAAAGGGTTCAGAATTCTCAACATTCACCGCACGTTGAAATTTCCGCGTGTTTTTCCCCCGTGGAATAGTGGCGCCGCATTTGAAGCTGGTAGTAAGTGTAATTACTTTGTCAGTTGAGCACGTAATAGAGAAGTTTAATGTACTGCAGGGTGTCAGTTTCGCATCAAATTTGAAATCTCATAGCCTCACACGTAACTGTCAGCGGTTGTGAACAATCCGGTGTCTAGGCGTTCGCGTTCCGAGGGTTCTTGCATTATCATATGTACACATGTCTCGAATCCCCGCCCTCGACTACACGCGGGTCTACCTAGGTGTTACGTCGAGTGTACACATGTATACATAATTAATGCGGGTTATAAAACATTCAATTAGGGTCAGGCCCTGATGACTCCGTTGTTCGCGTCTGTCGAAACTGCGATTATTTTAATAATAAAGATTTATAATGCCCATGACCATGGCAATGATGGAGAAGAATCAGAAGCACAATCCAAAGCAGCAACAGGAAGTAAAAAGAACCAGAAAATTTAGTTTAAACACTGTTTGTACTTCGATGGGTTATGATCCTTGCATGAATCCGTTGTATCACCGTGTAAGTTTTAGCTTTCTACCACGAGTTTCTGGTCAAAGTCATCTTCAGGGAAACAAATCTTTGAGAAGAAAAGTTTTGTTTCTTGCGTCCGAGAAATATTTTCGAATAATTTATTCTAGTGAAAATATCTATGTATGGGTTATTGCACAAGGGATTCATGGGGCTATCAGTCAGCTGAGAGCATGAAAGCAGAACGATATGTTTCGACCTATCGCAGAAGAAAGATTTTCTTTATCAGTTACATCCAGCCATGCGTAAACCAGGGATCACAAAAGGGTCGCCCTTTCAAATGATAAGCATTTTTTATTTGTAAATTCTTACCAGTTCAGGTGAATATTATGCGCTTGTTTGTTTCAAGATAACCCGAAAATTGAGCCGCCGCAAGTTTATGAGGTTACTGAATCTAAGTACAACTTTAGAATTGAAAAATACAAAATAATGGAGATTTGAAGGCTGTTTATATTCTGAAAGTATTGAAAAACCAAAAATGAAAAAAGTCGCTACTAAAATTGAACATTTGATGCAAGTTCTGATATTAAATTTCATTACAAAACAATGTTGAAGCCCATTTATTAAGAAATTTGTTTCTGTAGAACTTGAACATATTTTCTATCAAAATCGCAAAACATTACACGAATTTCCGCATCACATACTGCATAAGCCCTGCATAATTAATCCACACGCCATATTACATGAACTTGCTGAATACCGCGATAAATTTTGTTTATAGATGCTTGAAATTCAAGGGGCTAATACTTCACTGTATCTGGAAGTTAATACAGTAATTTGGCGAACCATTGCTGCAGAGAATCCGGGGCAATGTTCAGACTTACACTCCGAAAGTGCATACTCCGCGCTAAATACGCCCAACAACGGATCAGCGTTACAGAGAATGAGATATAGACGCCCGAATAGGAGGCTAATAGAAGGAGCAACTATAACTCGGATTTAATGTCCCATTAATTCCGACGTCGATCATCCCCGTTCATCAGTTCCCTGGCTAATAAGCCCTCCCTCGAGTCAATACTTCTTCGGTGCCTCACTTTTTCGAGACGTCTGCTGCTCGGTGCACAGTTGCTCCGATCAGGCAGCGAAGAAATTGTCGCCTTCCTACCTCGTCTATATACAGACTTGTTCGTTTTTTGTCGATTTGGGGAGATTGGTAGGTACTCGGCAGTTTATTTAATCGAATCTTGCTGAGTCGCTCCGAATCCATCTGGATTTCGGATTTCCCATTTCGTGTGTCCGCCGCGTTATTCCACCTCTTTACTGTATTACTCCGCGTTCGTAAAACTGTTACTATTACATTTCGGTGCGCATAGTTAACTTTAACAAATTAAGAGGGTATTCTGGTCTAGAGGCTTGAATTTGAGGCATTTTTTAAAGTGAGATAAAAAAAAAAAAAAAAAGAAAAAACTGTTTCATATTTTAAAAACGGAAAAAAAAAAATCAGAAATTCGTAGAGTTGTAGGCTGGTGAAGTGGGGGCTACAAAAAAAGATTGCATCCTGTTCGACGTGTTTTAAACCTTTACAGTAGTCTGAAACAAAAAAACTTGAAAAACTCGTAATTAATAAAGATGTCGCTATGGTTTTACCCTTGGAGGAAAAAAAAAATTCACAAAATGGTGACGATATGGAAAAAAATTTGTTTTACTTGATTTCTTTTTACCTTTCCGAATTTTTCAAAAATACTTTAAAAAAATTTTTCCAAATCCAAGGGTCAAACTATAGAGGGATACAAAAAGAAGATTTTCACCAAATTTCAATAGAATTGTTGAAGTAGAAGTTGACATCTCATGTCGACCAGTTCGAAAAAGTAGTTTCGGGAAAAACGCGTTTAAAGATTCGTTCCGGCCGGACCGGTTTAGTTGGTATGTGACAAAATTAACCGTAACTCCGAAAATAATTTTAATTTCTAAAAATTCTCTTAGAGGCTTATTCTTGAAGGTCTAAACTTTGAAAATGAGGAGATAAAAATAATCGATTTTTTCAAATTTCTAGACCAGAATACCCCCTTAAGGGTTACACATGGATAGCGATAAATTACCGACGTTAACGAAGAATCAGGCTTCTCGAAATTCACTTTAGAATTATCCAAATTTTGAAGTTAGTGACCGTTGAGAATTCATGTTAGGCGATTTTCGTCGAGTTCGGTCAAGGAAGAGACATGTTCTTTAAAGCAATGATTTATTGCAACGTTTCGATCGAGCTGCAGTCGATCATCTTCAGGCTACTGTGTAGCAATGAGCAAAAACAAAAAAATAAGAAACTGCAGGATATTGTTTCGTTTCGTTATTCCCACCTATACTTAATACTAACATTTGTTTTAACTAACTTTAGGATAATCGACATTCGTAATTGCAGAAAACAATGAATACTTGTTCAGAAAATCCGATTGAATATTCTATTGCTTATGGTGTTCTAACTTTAGTCGAAAAAGTGAGGAAGTGAAACAGTGGCTGAGTATTATCTAAATAACATTTCATTTAAATGTTATTGAGAGATTTTTTGTATATCCACTGATCGTACGATTTCTGAGGTTTTCATTTTAATTGAGTTGGAAAACCCAATCCACCGAAAATAAATCGGAAAAATAATAAAATCGTACGCTTCGTTAGAAAATACAGCAATGTTAAAAACATTTCACGTCTGTGAATTTTTAGTTGATTTATTTACCGAAAAGATAAGCGTTTTTTCTTTTTTATTGAAATTGAATAAACAACAACACCGCCTCTCCAAAATAGTTTCACCGTTCTTGTAAACCTTTAGGAGTTCAAATAAAAAATGTTCTACCAATTGAATTTAACTCGTCCAAATTCATGCGTTGTTGCAAACTGTGGTTAAACCGTTATTCGACGATTTTTATTGATTTGACACGTTCTGATTAAACGTGGAATAAAAATATGTAAATACTGATGAAGAACAATTTGTCAGAGAACCAATAACAAACTCGAATCGCTCAAACAGATGGATAAAACTACTTATAATTCATTCAAAGCCTGCACAACGAGGTTATTACAAATCTCCGAAACAGGTGAGACGGGAAAGTTTTTCCGGCGTTGATAAATTGCTTAAAATTATTCGATTTAGAAAATATTCGTAACAAATACAGCCTATGCACTGATCAAACAAAGGACATGATGGATTCGAACGGGGAAAAAACAAACAACCTGATATATCAAGGGACAGGAAAGTGTCTCGTGCTAAGTGTGGTCGAAAGAAAAAATCACGTGCGAGACGCAGTTTTCGCGTCTTCTTTACCGCGAAGAGCAGCTTTTGGTCGTTCGGAATTTTGACCCCCAACCAAATAACGTTCAGGAACGTTAATAAGATAGTTTTGAAGTAACATCCAATTTCGACAAAAAACATTAGTTTGATAATGAATTTTTACTATAAAAGTTTGTTTCTTCAAGTTTTAATCAGAATCCTACCTCAAAATTAATTTTTTTTTGTTATAATTTGTCGTTAAACAAGCAAAAAAACAATCTGTTTGGTTCGAATCAGCTCAGAAATTTCCGAAATAACATGCAAATGGCGATAATGTCCACGTACGACTCGCATGATGGTAGTCAATAAATTGTCAACTTTTAGCCGTAGAAAAATGGCGTCAGATTATAAAATGTGCCTTCACATTCGCGAATATCGATGACAAGTATTCGCATCCGCATTTGCATTTGAGAATACTTTAAATTTTAAGTTCGTTACATCACGAGCTTACAGGTAACACTCATTTCCTCATTTCCTGAAAGTCTTCTAAAACACGCTTGAAATAATAAATTTATGATATATTCATTAAAATTTAAGCATCCATCTTGAAGAAAAAGGTTGTTAGGTAGCTCTACGATGTTTCAAAAACAGTTTGACCGATTGCTTTGAAATTTTAATGGTAGATCCGGCACGTGTATAGTCGTAGGATGGAGTAGAATCATTTGAAAATTCCATGATTTTTTTCGGTAATTGTGCTTTTTGAAAAAAAAAAATGAATTGTAACATTTCATGATTTTATGTTCACAAGTGCCGCAAGTGCACAGAAAAGCAAAAGATGGATTACCACACTGCAGTTCAATGGTACTTGGAAAATAAACGGGATGAGTGGGAAGTTCTGATCGCGAAACTTACTCAAGATGCCCAAAATATGAAACACTGAGAAATCATATTTACTTAATGAAGGAAATGGACGTGGATGCTGAAGAAATATCGATCCGCGATAGATGTTAGCTGAGTGAAAACTTGGTATTCTGATATCAAGTAAATCAAGTAAAGAATACGAATTTGACTGACTGCTTGCACCGTTTATTGCCAGTTGCCAAGCTCCAACCGTCACAATCAAGTTAGACAGTTCTAATTGGCTAGCAAAACATCAAGGGTCAAAGTGGAACGTCGTGTTAAAATGCTTGCGATTAGAAGCTCGTTAGTTTCGAGTATCGTTTGAGGATTGCACCGAGTTCACTTTTTGTACCTTGACTTTGATGTTTGGATGACTTTAGTAACGACCATGTACGTACCTACAATTCATGTATCAGACATCCTCCATCTCATCTAAGAACTTACTTTATGCACCTACTTGTTTGCAGTACTTATGAAACTGTGACTAGAGTACCAGGGAATTCTTTTTTGACTTATATGACGCGCTGTTCGGATAGCCAACGATTTATTTTCGCTCGAATCACCGAGAGTTGATTTCGACAAGTGAGGAACATTTATTACAACTAGTCTGCCTGCCTGCGTTATATAAAAGTAATTTCCGGCCGAAAGTAATTTTCTTTCCAAAAAGTAAAAATCATATCTGCTTCAGAGTGATAATTGCAGAACCGAATTTCTATTCGAGTTAAATTTCGAGAGGGTCAATCCGTCCGTCCTTTGGAAGATATCTGGACAAATATCGTTCCCGGGTAGAGACATTTGTCAAAGAGAGCTGCTGCAGAGGCTACGAAGGTCATGGCCCTCGTCACTCGAGATGAACAGATTATCCGCAACGTTCACGGTTCCGCCATCAGGACACGCCTGCACGCGTGTATTCGCCCGCTCCTGCGGGTGTCCGAGACGCTCGGGGGTCATGCGTGGCACGTCACGGACACGAAACTCTAAACCCGGGTGTGGTTTCGTTCCAAAGTGAGCTTGCTCGGATGAAAATTATTGCCAGCTGCCGGGATTTCCGCCCCCTCAATCCCGCCAACTTCTCTCCATCACCGCGTGTCAACAACAGCCTTTAATTACTATTGCAGCAAGTGCTTATGGTTAGTCACCTTCGTGAGACTGTTTCAAGTGAGGGAAATACTTTCCCTCTGTCGAAACAAGCCTTCATTTTTTACCGATGATCAAAACCCCTCGAAGTATTTGGGTTTTTATCTCAACTCTAACAGCTGATGACTATTGAAATTCAAGTAACTTGTGATAAACCATTATTTCAGTGTGTGGCAGTTTTTTTTTTTTGCACAATTTTAAAAAATAATGGTGTCGTATAGTTCGGTAGTTGAACCGGTTTCTTTTTTTCCCATGAGGCATCTCTCACAAGGAACGTACCTGAGGTATACCTCAAGCGTTTTCTCCATTTCGTGATGTGTAGTATATATCAAAAAACAATAAACACGTCTTTTTTACGTGATAATTAAGCCATTAAGCCATTAGTTAGGCCAACGTATAAAACCCACCCTGAAGCATATCACCAGAAACCGATATTCTAGGCTTTTTCGATAATTGACGCTTATTTAATTTGGTGAAATCAAATGGACATTATTCACTATGAACAGACGATAATATGCACCGCAATTTTCGGGGGTAAACCTGAGGCGTTTTTTTTTCCCATTGAATGGCCAAATTGCTAGTAAAAAATACGCGTCTGGTGTCTTTTGATCTCCTGCAACATGTCATACAATAAAGAAAATCGATTGTCAAACTTGAGTTAGTTCAAGTTACTTCCCTTACTTCGAGAACGTTTCTAGTCTTGCAGAAAAGGAAAATAAAGAAAAGAAAATAGTGTCCCAATCTGAAAGGCCGTTATCAACTCTTAAATTAGCAAACTCACCGGTGTCGGTACTCCCTGGCAGTAAGATGGCGTCATCCCGGAACCAAGATGTGACCGTCAAGTGCTCCTTGACGTCTTCGCGTGCGGTGCAGGACAAAACGGCGTTGCATCCTGTCACCACGGGAGCTCTGTTCACCCTTACGTCGTATCCGGAAACGGTTAGTACTGAAAGAGGAAATATCTCAGAGTAAATCAGCTGATGTGTACGTACAACACAATGTTCTTGGAAAAATTGTAGTTACATATAGAAAGAATAGTATCAGGGAGAATTTACGTTCTAATTAGTTTAAAAAATTGATGGAAACTCTGGGTGAAAAGTCGCGAAACTTTGATGTTGGTCGGCGGAACGAGAACTGATGAGAGATTATGAGCTTTGACTCAGGGGTACAATCTTCAGCCGAAATTAAAGCCAAACTCCGAAAGTCTGAGGCTTTGGATCATTCGGGGATAGGCCGCGTGAAAAACACGCGTGCAATGATTTACGGACCTACGTAACAGACTTTTACCTTGACTTGTACTAGTCTCAAAGGTTTTTGCGCGTCATATTTCTACCGATGTTGATAATTAAATCTCAGCAGATGGTACTCCGACAATCGCAAGCTTTTTACAGAATATTCTCCCGGCTTTAAGTCAATTTCGATTCGCAATTTAAGAAATAGAAAACCATTGAATATAGCTGACTGATTTTTGAAATTTCCTTAATGGCTTAAATCTGAAAATCATTCACATCTGGTGCTTTTTTATAGTATAGTTGATTTGATGGTAAAAATTTTTGTGCTGTTCACACTTTCTGTATGTTACAGATAAAAAAATATTAGTTTTCGTTAACTACTATTTTGATAAACATCTTCTTTTTATGAATTGACGCTTGACTTGTAAAAGAAATGGGATTCAATAACGGCATGAAACTTTAAGATAATTTCAAGTTTTTTCATTATCACTGTTAATTTCCGTCATTATACCACAATTCCAGAATTTTCGCGATGACTAAATTCTCTGACCGATTTTCTCGACATAAACAGAGTCACAGAAAATGAGAAAACGAGAGAAGAACCTTCGGCCGAGAATCAGAAGAGAAAAATAAAACTCCGGCGCGGAAATTCCCCGTAGTGTTCACACGTGCGTTTGGTTTGTTATATATCGTTTAGGGGTGGAAATGCCTGGCGCCCAGAGGGATTACAAGCCCATTTCGCTCCTGAATAAGGATCATGCTAGGACAGAGAGATCAAGATTAATGATGACCCTAATCCGTAATCCGATTTAATTAGCCATAGCAAGTTCGTTGGAGGTATCTTACAAGTATATATACAATCTGTTCGATACGTTCGTGTGGCAGGACACTTCCCTCTCCAAGGTAGTGGCAAAATTCAAAAATCTGCTACCTTCAATTTTCCGACGATCGCGTTTCTCCCAGTGGATTTTTCATTGAAGGACCACTTCGTCCTGCTGAAGTCGATGATTCAGACTGTCCTTGGAATCAGCATTCGACAAGTCAACCGAGTTCCAAGCTGCTCCACATGGTGGCCTTGGAACTCGCCCAAATTGGCGAGTCAGAAGGTCAAACGGTGAACAAACGGAAATGAGATTTCCGTCATCCGTCGTTTTTCTCCAATCTTATCTCACTCCGGCAGTTTAAGGTCACCGATTCGCGACCTCCCACCTCTTGGTCACACGTGGACTTCAGCTTGATTTGAACGGAACGTGAGCGCGTCGATGAAAAGAAAGCTTAGCAAAACCTAATCCGGCCAGCTAACGTCGGGCATTAAGCTGGTGGTAATCAGAAAGATGAAGAAGAAGAAGAAGAAGAAGAAGCTCGGGGGAAACAAGACGAAGGATGAGAAAAATCCGGCGCCCCGAGGCGTCGACAGAGGCTACGTGACCTCGATTGGTGGAACCCACTACAAGCACCGTCGCAAAGAATTCTATAGAATGCGAGACGTCCTGGAGATCAAAGAAGTCCACGTCTGTCGGTGCCATGCTCGACCCACCTTGAAATGGTCCACCTCATTCCCCCGCGACTAGAAACCTTACTTTTCCCATGCATCGTTCGAGCAAGTGACTTGCTTGTCAGGTGTAAGGTGTTGATTGACATCTCTCAAGTCTTAGATTCGAGACTCAAGTGACCCGAGCATCGCGGTCCCTCAAGTATTGTGAGGAAGAAGCTGTCGAACTGTGAATGTGTGTGAGGCTTGTATTTAATATTCAGTATCGGACCTTCTTTGTCTAGGACGTGACCAGATTTAGAGTTTTGTGGATTCTTCACCCCGTGACGCATGTCTAGAGTTTCTTCATCCTGACAGTCTTCTCTTTTTCCTCTCCTACCTGGAAGAACTACAATTTCACGTCCCACTGCGTGCTGGGCAGTTTCTACTCTGAAGAGATCTAGAATCTGTGGAATTCGGAAAGCTACGTTCAATTATTTACGCGTGTGCGTATTTCCACTTTCGCTCGTCTTTTTCGCAAGATGGATAAGTAGTTCAGTCAGACACATTAAAGAAGGATTCCACCTAACTATATATAACGTCAGCGTAAGACATGTTGGTGTTAAAATTGACCGTTGTCAAGAAATAAAAAACAATTTTCGTTGTCAATTGGAAAATTTAACCTGAAACAGCTTTAACTTGTCACAAAACTGCCGTCAAGTATTACATAGTCTATAGAAATGCAGACTGAGTGTTCTTTCAAAGGTCAGAAACACAAATCCCATGGTACTTGGGGTTCTTACGTTTCTCATAAAAGTTACTTCCGATGAAGACTTCCAGAAGTGACGTACTCTCGTATTTATCCACGAGGAAAAGGAAAAAAAAAAAAAAATCAGCCATACATCGGAGGCTGAAAGACTGACAATGAGTAAAACCAAACCGTGTCCAATGCCACGACTAACCCGAGAAACCGCAGAGACGGTGGGAATGGAAATCGAAGATATCCAATCCTGGCTGCCGCACAATATCCCGCTGGTCCACATCTCCTATAGAACCGTCTATTCTCTATTTCCGGGTATGGATCGCGGGGTGGTCGGGATGGGAAATGAGCTTCGCGTAAGGGAGAAGAAGAATCCTCGATCTCAGCGATCGGTGGGTTCCCTCAATTTCCGCTCGAAATCGTAGCTAGTTCATTTACTCCGAAACCTTGCTCTGAGGTACCTGCTGAGTTACAAATGGCTGTCCACCACAGTCCTGCTCCGGATCAACTAACTGATTCCCATTCGATTGATTCTCGCATCACGGTAGAATATTTATATGTGCCTTGAAAACAGATTGCTCTTTTATGCAAGTCTGTGATATATGGAAACCGTGAAACTTACGAAACAATATTGAACAACTGCACACTGACATTCTGAAAGAAAGATTCTTTTTTTGTGACGGGGGTTCCATTTCATCAGACGTACAAATGGAGAGGAATAAGAAAAAGAATTAGAGAAGACGCGGAGAAGAATGGATAAAAAAAAAGGTGCTGCTAAAAACCAGTTGGTGGTAGTTGAAATAGCCATTTTCGCTTCATCGGTTCCTACTTTTTATAGAACATTTCTCACGAAACAAGACGTGATCCTCAAGTTTTACGTCCTCTTAGTTTCCAAAAATGAATTAGTGGATACCCACTGATGAACAGTGAATAATACACTCACCCGCACTTTAACCAATGAAATGTTACTATTCGTTCAGATGTTTTTCAAAATTACCACTGTATTAAGCCACTGAGATTGAAACTGCGTCAAAACAGAAACTGATCAAATAAAAAACTATTGTTCAACATTTATTATTTTATGACTGTGCAGGTGCATTTTTATCCTGGAACAAATTGGCGTCTCAGTAAACTGAATAAATGTTGAATATAGTGCTGATTCATCAATGCCGATCAACAGTCAATCTGGTTAAACAGTGCAGGCTTATGATGTCGAAACAGCCGTCTCGACAAAAAAGTTTTACTGTCAGAGTGTTGATATACTGATTGTGAGTGAAATATTGATTGTTTAAAGCTTCATCTAGTCGTACGGTGACAACAATGAACCTGATATCTAATTTGGAAGCGGCGTAAGTGAACTTTCATTCCGAGACAAATTGCTGTCGATATTGTATACGTATAAAAATAATAATCTGTGATACTCGTCGAAAATAAGGCTGTGAACAACTATTCGAGGATTCCTGAAAGATACGTCTGTAGAAGGGGTCGAAGCGAGTCGTGAAAGGAAACGGCGTCTACACAGAGACGTATAAAATTTGAAAGGAATCACGGATCGATCGCAGTATTCAATTTCCTTTCGGACCGGGTTCCCCGTTTCGAATATCTTTTTTCTCAATAAGATCGTCGATCCTTGACTTCTCGTCCGCGTGAGTGACTGAGAAGCAACTAACTGGGACAACGGAAGCTCGTTTTTCTCGTCAACGACACGGGACCGCGCATCCCTCTGTTCCCGAAGGCGAGGGAGCTTTCGATGGGGTAAAAAGAGGGATGAAACGGGGAAAAGCAAGGGGCAAGAGTACTCGCCGATGTATTCTCGCATTATTGGATATTCGAGTAAGCCGGAGCTCGAATTTGTTATTGCAGGTCGGGGGCGACGGCGACGGTGTCCGGTGACGTTGACGGTCTCCTTGGCTCTTTGCTGCAGGCTGCGCCGACGGGATGAATACGAATGGACGGCGAGGCGCGGTTCTACATCGGAGGGATGGAAGGGGGGAGAAATAAAGTAAAGAGTGACGGCGCAGGGTGGTGGATTAAAAGCAAGGATCCATCATCCCTTCGATGTGCGAGAGTCGGGGTTGCGCCTCGGCTTTATGCTCAACCACATACCTACCTTCATGGATTTCCTCGCCATGGATAGTCGAGGCGCATACATGACTCGGCGAATAAATTTATGCATACGTTTCCCGTTTGACGAAGTGGTCTTTTGCAAATATCCGCCTTGATGTATCGCACGTAATATACCGACGGGGCGAAATATACTTCCGATACTCTTTGTACGTAGAACTGTCACGGAGATGTTTTAATATCTCCGATACGTACTCCGTGAAATCGTATTCGTGGAATGTTGTTGTTTTTCGCTGTGCGAAACGACGCGACGCAGCGCGGATTATTCGCACGGTGAGAGTAAGGATCGAACACATTCCGCATATTTTCTCCGTCTATGGGGATGTTTCGATTTCAGCTTATGCAGACAATAGGAAGGGAGGCAAGTACAGTAAAAGCATTGGCGCGCGATTGATGGATCGTAGGTTTTTTGGAATCCTTTTTCTTTCAGATGCATATCATATCGTCGATATATGTGATTTTACTAAAAACCTTCTCGAGACTAGGTTCATCTTTATCGAAATCTAGCGAACAATTTGGAGTTCAAAAACTACGAGAAAATAATAGACGGTGTAAACTGTTTCATCAATTTTCCAAACTCTAATTTTTCGTTAAACAGAAGGATTTATGTAAATCTCCTTCACCGTTTAAAAAAATGAACATGATTTACTGAACTTTTAGTTTCAGGTAAAAAATCTACACGTTGAAATACTTCAGTCACACTTCGACAGTAAATTCAACAAAATCTTTGACCGGCATGTCGTGTTTTTTATTTGTTTCTCCATATTCTCAGGTGAAGAGTTGAATTAAGAACTGAAGCTGGTGTGCCTCGAGTACGAAAGTAAGCCTGAGCTTAGAAATTTGAGGTCTAGGACTTCGACATCCTTGCGCTATCTCAAAACGAATTAAGCAAATTCAAATTCATAACTAGATATCATATTTAATACCAGAGGTTTCTCGAAGAATATAACCGTTTTGCTAAAAGTGGTTGGCTTCGCAAGATCTTTGAGACAGGTTAGGTTAGGTTCACAGTGTAAATACAGTCAAGAAGCTCCCCAAAGCATACAACTATACTTTGCGAAATTGCAGTAAAGTTCTCCGGGGATGTTGACGATAAATGAACCGGAATTCGAGAGAAGGAGAAGCTCCCTGCACGGTTGTTAAATTACGGTGTTTACAACCGATGGAGTAGAAACGCGAAATCTAATCAAACCTAATCAAACTTGAGTCCAGTTCCAATGCACTTTTTTGCCAAGTTTCAACGCCGTGTCAGCTCGGATTACTTCTCAGTTCTATTTTTAGTAAATATATAATATATATATAAAGAGAGAGAGAGAGAGAGAGAAATTAACTCGGATTGGCAATTTTCTACAGACTAGTTCGATGCTGAAAATAGAAAAAGCGCGGCTGCACGTATTAGTCTCGCTTTATTCAAAAGTCAATAATCCTTTCGCGATTATCAACGTTTCATAGAGAAATCGTATATTTGAGCTGTAATCCATAATCTGGAAATAATAATTTCTGCAGAATTGACAACTTTGTAAGATCTCAAAGTTTTTAGTGAAGCAAAATTTTTAAGCCACTCGGTTATAGGCTTACTTAACAACTTTCGGGATTGATTACCATATTGGTTATCACATATGAACAATCGTGGGTATTTATTACAGCTAAGTTTAGAAACTCTATTCACTAGATTGATTACTCCTTTAGCTGTAATACAACAAAATATTCATAACCATCTAAAAAAATTCTCTAAAGCACCGAAGAAAATATGAACAGTAAAACATGCTTTTACCACGTTCAGAAAACACGTGTATTAGTTATATCCTGCAAGGATTATGGAGGTAATTAACGGACACGTGAAGTTGGAGTGCGTAGCGCGAACGGTGATTGCAATTCTTTTTATTTTTTATTTTAGATTTGACGTGAGCTTTGAAAATCCGCTGGACTTGTTACGCTAGGACTGTATATGAACACTTTTTATAGACACGTTCATTTTTTTTTTTAATTATATACCAACACACGTGTGTGGATTACCGGATTTTACGCCATCCAGTTTACCGGGGTGAAATCGAGAACCGCTGGTGAATGAAACGGACCGAATGAAATGAAATGTGCAAATGAAGCCAATATTCGCATCACCCAGCCAACGACATTTTCCCCATTTCACGGAGCTCCTGCTTTTGCCTCTCATCCCTCGACGCAGAATTCCTAGGAATCGGTGAAATTGACTTTATACCTATACACACGTTGCCATCTCTATTTTCCTATTTTCCTAGACGCTAGCGGGGCGTCGCTTCACGTTTCTGAGAAGCAATATGAAAACATTCGTCCTTGCTTGTACAGCATTGAGGGATTTCCCTGCAATCATACCTGATCGACGGTTTTCAAAATGCAAATATTTAAACGGCTCGCTGTCTCTTTAGATGAGTTTTTTTTTCTTTCCTAGACGCTGCTCTTTGCGGTCAGGCAGAAAAATGTAGGAGGTGGAAAATAACGTCACTGTTAAGAAAATTACATTTTAATCACACGCCAATCATTCCTGGATTAACACTAACGAATGCAGAATTGTGTCGACGCAGACTCAACAATGATTAAGATCGAAATATTTGTTGCTGACTGATTGCGAGACTTCAAATCGTTTACAAAACTTCCAGCGATTTTATTTGCAGCAGGAATAGGATTTATTTTTAATCCTTCAGTGATATATAGTGATTGTACATTGTGTCGGTAGAAATTCCATGTCTTTTTCTCGTTGGTCAGAGTGCCATAGTAGAAATTTACTCACTTACACGTCTATCAAGCGAATTTACGTGGACGATGGATTCCATGTTCATTTGCATCGATAGTTCGTAGGAATCGAAAATTCTTTCAAAAAGTAGAACTAGGATAACACCTTCCAACAGGATAAATTCTTTCAAGAGGATTGAAATATGTTCAATCCGTGATATACAGAGAGACGGGGAGATATAAACGAAGAAAGATCCAAGTAGAAAGCAAAAGCAGCTGGATCCAAAGCCAGATACGGAAGCGAGGTAGGATTCAAGCGGAACTAGGAGGCAGGAAACTTTCCTCGGCGATGTACCTGCAGGATACTTGAAGGAATTGCAAAAAATCCGGCAATTCGTTTGATGTGCTGTTCGAGAACCTCGCGAAAACTGCATCGCGCAAATCGTCGCTCGCAGCAGCTGGATGGCGAGTGGCAAAGGACAGATCGAGGAGGCGTGAAACGATCAATATACCGGGAAATCGCACTTACGGAGATTATGCAAATCCTTCCACACGGAGGACCAACTTTCGTAAATTAACGCTGAATTAAAATCAGATTTCGTGGGCCTCACTGCTGTTTTATGTTTCTTATCTCTGCTCGTTGTCATTGTGATTGAAAGTGTTTTGATTGATTGATTTTAGACGCTTTTATTCAAGCGCTCAGGAATAGATTTTAATAAACACCAATTTAAATTTATTATACAGGTAGACAGTAAGGTCGACCATGTTCTAACATGGTCAACTATACATTTCCTTGGAACTCCACATATCGTGAGTTGACGAGACAGATTTATGGACTGCAGCCACTAGCAAACTCAGAGCTGCTCAGAGTGGACTTGTACCCCGATTTGCCTACAATGAGGAGTCCTTATGCGGCGCATCCTCGTAATGCAAATTTCACGGTATACAATGAAAAATGTGTTCCTGTGGCTAGTTTGTTTGAGAAAGCTATTCCTTAATGGCATAAAAATAACCAGTTTACATAACAATCTGGTTCTACTACACCAGTTCATTTTTCCATCGCTAGTCTGATATAGTTAGACAGTAATACCGTGTAGTTAGACAGTAAGGCCAATCACATTGTGACCTTTCTAGCTACTTATTGTTCACATTAGATTTCCTTCTTCCTAATTCACACGCAATATTCGAAATATTAATAATATTAAGAATTATTAAAAGAAACTTTATTTTTAGGTGGAATAAAAATAACCAGTTTGAATAATAAAAAGGCTTTCGTATTTCCTTTTATCGACTCATCTATTTATTGTATTCTCGAATTGGAACGCCACGAGAAAAGTTAAGCGAAGAAAGAAAGAAAACGTCTTCTTAACGAAGTCTAGCCAATCCCTCGCAAATAAAAATACTTCGGGAAAATATCTCTCAAGTGAAAGTCGACCTCTCTTCCGGACTTTGGATTAATTTACCCATCATATAACCACTGAGTTTTCCGACTATTGACGATGAGTGATCCTCTCGATCCGCGATATTCAGGGACAGTTAGGCCAATTAGTGCCTCCCAGAATCCGAGCGATCAACGTGACTAAATCACTGAAATCACCGGCACAAATTAGACGGATTATGGGAAGATGTACCCGGGAACTGGCATGGCTTACGCAGGATTCGTAATTCTGTAACTGACGTCTAAACATGATTTAGATTTTCAGAATTAGCCGTTATCTATTATTTCCAGGAGGATCGCGTGATCGCAGCCTCTTATCTTGTGTATATCATAGTTCTGATTGGACTCGGGAAAGCTGTTTCACGAGTGGATACGATATCACTCTATATTCACCGTGATATAATCGATTATATCAAGAGCTCAGCCCGCTTTCATTTTTTGTTTTTTTGACGCGTCAGACCCTCCGTGAAGTACCTGATCTTCAGATTTTGTGACAAGGATCTCTGTAAGCTGACGAAAAATTCAACGTAGTATAAGGTATGGATTCTCTCCTATCGTGTTAAACAGATTTGGAACTCGATACTTCGTTTACATAATCTACGTTACATATTTCGGTAGGATGTATTTATGCGAAATCATGAAAGTATTCTACATTAGAAACAAAATGATTTACTTATTTATTTTCGAATTAGCGGAAAAATTATGCGCAGAGTATTTAAACACTTGTAACACCGTATCTCTTACTCAAATTGATAGAAGCATAAATAATCCTGTCTTATTTTTTCATTATTTTAATATCCATAGCAGATGACAGACTGAAATCTGTAAAATAAGAAGTAATAAAAATTCTTTCTATCCCGTGTATAGACGTTTGTACATTGGCTTAAAAATTATGAAAAAACATGAAAGGGTGAGTCAATTTGCGGTCTGTTCAACGTAAAAATTCCGCCAAAGATATGTACGTACTTTACATGAGTTGCAAATCCGTTTGAACGTTACAACGAAACGTTTACATTTCGTCTGTACGTATGTTGTAACGGGCGTGTAGCGAAGCGAGCTGATAAACGGCTAAGCACAAGTTTTCAAACGTGGAATGCATGCCGAGCGAGCCTTTGAAATCCTTCTAAACTCTCTGCTCTACACACATCCTTTGATCTGCGGTCTGCTTTATCGCAGCCTGGCACGTTGGCACATCGGAGAACGCTCGCCTGGCGAGGGTTAAAATTTGAATGTTATCAGTGTCTCCGTAAACTGTTTCGCTTCATCATCCCCCCTCGCCTCATACCCTTGCACCAACCAACTTCCATCGACCGTGTCCATATTTTGGAAATTCAAAGCGAAGCGAATACTGACGAAGATTAAACGGCGGGCTTCGCCAACGCATATCGCTTCGCACTGGTATCTCACTGTCAAGATGATTCTGGTGTGACGCTGAATTATCTTCAAGAATTTTTAACGGTCATACAATGTGTTTGTTAATATTGAATTAATAATTAATTAATGAAAAATAGTTCGTACATCCCGTTATATCTATGAAAGATAAGAGTGTCCTGAAGTTACGTTTAGATAACCAAGAAGATAACGATGAAAACGAAAGATTCTTACGATACTTTAAGGAAAGAGTATTACTGATTCAGCAGAATAGTTCTTTATGGGTCGCGGAAAAAATGTGTTGCCGTTACGAATATTTCGTTGTTGATGTGATAAGAGATTTGATGAGAAAAAGTAAACAGGGTAGATTTTTTGAAACAGCGAAATATTTAGAACGACTAAGTGAAATATAGTTCACGGTATAAAATATTTTTCTTACCACACGAAATAGAATAATTGTTCAGCTCATTCGTTTCTTTTTTTTTTAAGTTTAGTAGATTGTGAGGAGTTTTGTTTTCAGAAAGATGGTTTTTGTCAATTATTCTCTGTCGCAAAATGACAGAGAGCGTTGACTCCAAATCGGATTAGTAAAATTTCGAGTGTTTTGATACGACTCTGTGACTGGAATTAATAACTTTTTTAATAATATCATGTAACTTTGCGTTCCTGTTTAAATTGCAGACGGTTTCAAATTTCAATCCGTAGAAGATTTTGTATGATTTATAAAAAACATTTGTTGGGGTACATAACATTGAATCTGTCTACCCCGAATACGAATCTCTGCAAATAATCCAATCATTTTTATCGTTGATCTCAATTCTTTTTCAGAGCTTTTCGCACTCGTATCAGTCAAGGCCATAAAAAATCGGAATTTAGAAGGATATCTGGCAGAGGTGTGGCACTAAAAATCTGAACTCATTCCCACAGATCGAGTTGCGATTCATTTAATCGGTTTTTGTTGTTTTCGGTTTTTTATTCACCGGCTACTTCCGGCAAATCTGGCAAACCTGATATCGTTACGTGACATAGATAATTCTCATTTTTCATCACGGGTTTGTACTTTCCAAATTCACTTCCAAATATTCGTGCTTTACAGCACTCGTGAAGTCACAGTGATAAAAACGGATATTTTAAAATGTTGATTTTCAAAAGTGTCACTGATTAGAATGACTAGTAATCAGTGACACTTTCAAAAATCAAGATTCCTTTCTCTTTATTTCATTTTCCCTTGTTTGAAATTTCGATATATCGGCCATTCGAAATATTGACTCTTCCAAGTTTTGATCTCCACCCATAAAAAATGTTTTAGCGAACTTTCACGCTTTGTTTATACGCAAATAATGGCCACTCGAACGCGAACATAGAAGAATTACAATTATTTCCTGCGATGTATTTTCCAAATTTGATTTTATCCAAGGGTTGGAATACAATTGAAGGAGAGATTCCTTGACAGATGAAGATGGTTAATCACGCGAAAACAATGAGGGTCTGGTGGTATATCTTAGCATTGTCGAGCGAACACCGTTATCGTTTACACCCCTTCGGAATGATAAATTTTTCAAAAGTCCCAACCCTCGTTTGGGGGTGGCAGCCTTTTAAATTCCCAGCGCTGCACGAGGTAATATTTTCGCAAAAGGGATTCCGACAATAGTTTTCCCGGAAGATAAGCTCTTTGGCCGCGCGCTCGGGTTCCACTGATGTCATTTCAGATAACCTTCAACGCTGCTTCCTGTGGTCATTCAGGCTAACTTATAAAGGATCACATACTACCCCCATACTCGTAAATAAGTCAACAGAATTTTTTAAATCCCGCCCCCAAAAGCAACGGGCGAAAGAGTTTCGACCCTGCTTCCACAGTCCAAGCATCGTTACACTAAAACGGAGCCTCCACGTGTGTGTGTGATGAAAATTTGCGATAACTAATACAGATCTTGACTCACCATCCGAGAAAGAAATTCGAGCTACAAAAATATCTCGACACCGGAACAAAGAATGTGTAAATAAGCATGTGGAGAGATTCCAAACAACTCATGCGAACCAGTATGTCGCCGAAATTGATTATTTTAGACAAATTCTAACAGTTTAAAAAAATTTGTAGTCAATTTTTGCCGCTGAAACAGTAAGAACTACATTCTATATAATCGATCTATGAGCAAAACGTAATATGTCAGTAGACAAGTCCCATTTAACTTAACAAAGTACTGAGAGAATCTACAAAAAAAAGAACTTTAATCTAGTAAACATCTTCTGTTGAGTAGATGTCGAGGTAATTTGACAATTATTTTAAAATTACAAAGCAAGAAGATAGCCGCACTTAAATGAAAGGGGCATGTCTTGAGGGTAGAACAGTGTCTGAGGTAGTCAAATTGAATCACTGATGTTCCTTCAATCTTACGATAACCTACTTATCTTGTTGAAAAATGAATGAAATGTGGTTTTTGATTATCAAACACTTCACATTAAGTACGAACCTTTAAAAACAATCCAGAACTTGTAGCACCTATACTCGAAAAAAAATCGATATTGCTTTCACATTATATTCTCGTGCAGAAATGTATTACATTTTATTCCCGTTCGCGATACGAATCATCCGCAAATGGACTCTGATCATTAATTAGTTGCGTGTTTAAACGAGTGAAAGAGAACCATAAAATGGTTCTGATTCGTCGATGCAATTTGGCATGCGTCCCGACGAGAAGTAGCAAAAGAGTTGATGAATGCCTCAGAATTTGTTTAAATAATTAAAAGCGTAATTACTACTAGGCCGGGGATATTTTAATGAACTCCGTACTCTTTTTTTCTCAATCTCTCTCTCTATAACGGCGTCCCCACTGAAAAGCTCACCCGAGTAACGGGCGTGACTCCAGACTTTAGAAATGAGCAGAGAGGGTGGTGGAAAACGTTAGGGGAAGGGGGGAGGGGGGGGGGGGGGCTTTCGAGCACGTCTTTGCTCGTCGATGCTGAAAATGCGAAAAGTACCGAACGTGACCGGCATTTCTTTGCGATATACTTACTTCCCGCAAGTGTTACATGTCCATGTGTACTCGTACATTACGTCTTACAGACACACATATGTATGCCCTGAAAACTAGGGGCTGCACTCATTTGCTGCGTGTCATGCTTCGTATTAATTGAGGTCTTTTAGCATCTCGAGTACCGAAGCTTCCAATTAAAAATATCCGGGACTTCACAGCTGTTGACTCGGCTTTTTTTTTTTAAAAGGTAACGAATCCATTCATTTCAATACGCGTTACTCCATAATTGGTATTGGCAAATCGGAACAGTGTTTCAATGATTTAACTTCCTTTCAAAATTGACAGATGCGGCATTTCGAAAGGAGTAAAACGCGGATACGAAGATCCAAGTTTATTGCAGGTGATGAGACGTATCTTCTACATTGAGTTTAACGTCTATCTTTCCTCCTCATTCTTCTCTAGGTGCACGGGCACGGAGATAGAAAAAATAGGAGAAACCAGGCACGGGAATTTTTAGTTCTTCCTCACATTTTAATACCAAATGAATATAAATTTATTATAAAAAAATGTACAAAAAATACTTTTTGTCTCAGCACCCAAAAATACGTAAAATTTAGGTAAATTGGTTTAAGAACTTTTGAGAAACATTTTTTTCGTTGACCCTTGATCTCAGTGAAGGATACTATTACTATTAATCAAATATTATTTTTATTATCAGTTAAAATATTCCATAACCTTTAACCCTACTCATCCGAAGTTGAATTTACCGCCGTACGACTACAACTGCGCCACCTGTTGAGAAGCTCCTGCGAAGGAAGACGAAATAATCACAGAACGGGCCAGGGCCTATTTTTTTTTCTCCTATTTTTTCTATCTCCGTGTGCACGGGTAACTGAATTTTTTAGGGTCTGAATACGACCGTTGGGAAAACCATGATCTGCGCAATTCTCACACTGTATTATTGGTTCACCTCTTCTAACTATACTTTCGGCAATCCTCTTTTATACTATCGCGCAATGCTACGTACGATCTTATGTGAAAAGTACGAAGCGTTATAATACGTGTTTCATTCAAGAAGCACTCCGATTCCATTCGTAAATTTCTTCACTTGTGTATTATTATTAAATTCTACATATAAATTTCTTCTTTCTTTCACCTTGACGAATATCCGTCTCCGTAAACAGTCCCTTCGTCGTTTCTTCTGTTATTGTTGTTGTGGTTCGTATCTGGACTGGCAATGTCGAGGCTCGTTATATCAGTTTCGAGTCAACCGCGAAACGCGTCGCGTCGGTCGATGTAAATAACGCTTCGAATGTTACAGGCTTCAACTGTTCTCGAGTTCGACGTTCGTTCACTTTTCATCAAACAGTTTTCTGAAGTTTAAATACCTCTGCTGATTTAACAGATATGAATAAAGTCGTCACGAGTGTTGCTTTATACTATAATACACGGTAGTTCGATGAAAGAAACGTTCTGCAATCTAACAATTGAATAAACTTATCTCACGGAGTTTATTCCAAATTTACTTACTGAATCGGTAATGCAGATATCAGTGAACATGTATCAAAGGAGATACTCTATTCTGTTCCGGCAAGTGTTTACGAGTGAGTGATGCTTACTGTGTCAGGAATTCAAAGGCTCGTCAAAACTCGTGTTTGTGTCATAACGATTTCAAGATAGCAAGGACCGTAACACAGAAACATTACAAAGACGTCACTGAAGCCATCGAGTCCAGCACTGATCACGGCACAACCAAAGGTGAGTTACACTGTCGTCGTAATTTCGATTCCAATACGAACAGAGAACAGTGACTTAAAATAAGACACGACGTGTCACAATTCACAGCGGGAAGATAAATTGCCAAAAATAAATTCCGCTGATGGGACAATTTATAAAAATTTATATTTTTCGTTACCTGGCGAAATTCAGCTGCGGCCAATCCGAAATCGTCGTTCAAAATCGCCTTTTACTCATCTTCCCGTCTTCTTTCCCCGGGAAAGTTTTAGCCTACAGTGTACATCCGAACAGCCATTGCGATGCTTGTGGTGGGAAAATCCGGAAATTGGCTTCATCTAGCCGGAGAGGGGGGCGAGGGGCAGGGGGGGGGGGTGTAATACGTAAACCTCCATTACCCGGCGGGGCTCCGCGCAGTAATGTTCGTTCTCGGGGGCGAAGTGCGGCCGGGTATTCGAATGTGTCGAGATACATTCTCAAACTGCTAAATTGAATTCCAGAGAGCATGAATATCCTCCGGGTGGAATTTGCATTTTGTTGTAGCTCAGCGCCGTCGTTGCCCGACTCACGCGCCTCTCTGTTACGCACACTTTGCGGTAGATTATAATTGTCACTCGACCTAATCGCTCTTCCCGACTTTTTTCACCTTCGAGTTTAGACCAGCTTGTCCCTTGGGATGTAGGTACAGTCATTCACTTGGCAGTCAAATTAATGATTTCCATACGTTAACGTTTATTTTCCCCGATTTTTATGCATGTATGTACTCCTTATTGCCGAGTGATTTCTACTGATTTTTAAAGTGGATGGAATCGCAGGAAATCATAAGTTATCGTTGGTAATCAATCCCTGGAACTGGGAATCAGGAAAAATTCTTGCTGGTAGAAACCGTTAGAATTGAATATTTTGTATGGCAAAAACTTGCGAGAGAAAAATTTTAAACAGGCTTAAACGAAATCTACTTGCTTTAAAGGGATGTGATGAAAAATTGGCAAAGAGCTCGGAAGGGGTGAGGCTTGGACTGTGCTGCAAGTCCTTCCTCATTTGCATCTTTAGCTGCATATTCAACACGGATAGCCTCAAGGTATAAAAAAAACAAGTTACAAAAGTGTTCATCATTTGATGCAAAGTTTAGAGTTTTTGGTTTACGGAATATTCAATGAACCTGCGTATCTCCTCGGCCTGCAGTGTAGTTGAGACTTGCCTAACAATAAATTGTAGTCCGTGGTTGTTACGCCGTAATCATTCACCAAAGAAAAGTTTAATTTCTCACTGAAGCTTCACTTATCTCCAGAAATCTTCTGTCTTTTATCACCAGTAAAGGACGTTGAAATTTATTGTTTCCTTCGTGAGAAAATAACAAGACATTTTTTAATTCGATGGAACCTGTTTCATTCAAATAGTACGTCGATCGAGCTTTGTTTGCATATTCTCGCAATCAGAATAAATTAATAGCAAGCATTGTTATCGACAATAACCTTAACTGTTTCATTCGATCACAATATCTCGAACATGGATCAACCGATTTACTGAGAAATTTGGATGGTTTATTCTTTTTGTCAGGATCAAAAAATTTTTTTTTTGCCACAAATGGGTGACTGTTCAAGGTGGAAATTCAATATTCCGATCAAAATTTACGCCCTTTTGTATTATATCTATTAGCATATAAGAATATAACGGTTGAAAAAATTGAATATCTATAGGTAAATGAAAGTACGTGCTTGAAGTCAAGAAACAGATATCAATAAATTGAATTTGCGGGAGATTTTCAGGTCTCACACCCATTACGAGTAAGTTGGCACCCCTGCTTAGCAACGGAATAAATTTCCGCGCTACGATCTCGCCTAAAAATAAAGTTGAATTGCTTTGCGCATGCGCATTCCATTTTCCGCTTGCTAACTGAATTCCCCATCTTATCAAAAATGACAAAACGACTTTATAGCTTAGTGAAGGTCGCAATTCTCCCTTAACAGTTTCGTCGCTTGCCTCGCAAAAAAAAAAAGAAGCCGAAAAAAATTAAGTCGCTGAAGTTTTGTTCGTAGAAATATACTCGCTAGGTTTTTCCAATACTATCTACTCTCTGTTCCCATCTTCCGGTAAGTGATAGCTGGGCGAAAAAGGTTGCGGTCTCGTTTTCTCTCCAACTGTCAAACTTTCTTCGTTGGTTCCGGTTCGCAACAATGTTACGGACACAAGAAACAAGCTGTCGATCTTTTGTCGCTACGCAAAGAAAATAATAATAAATCAATTGTTGGCCGATTGTTGTTTCAATTCAACACCCTATTCGTGGATTCGAATTGATAACAGAGAAAAAAAATCGCAAATAAACTGTTCTCAGTTGGGCATGATGGTTTGACTTTTGAAACGTATCATTATCTCACTTAGCTGGGGGAGCTTTGCCAACCTGGTCGTAAAGTCTGCTTATTTCACATTTCGCTGGTTGGTGCGAGCCTCCTATACTTAGGGTTCGGGACTGTTTTTCTTCCGCGTTTTCTCCCCCCCCCCCTCCCCCCGTGTTATCCCTGCTTTTCATTTTTCATCAAGGCTCGCAGGCTCTAAGTTTCGTCGGGTCTCTTACCGTGTTCATATTTTTCTCGCTTCTCTCTTTTCATTTTCATTCTTATTCCCCTTATTTTATTTTTCTTTATTTCATCTGCAAGCTACCGCCTTCTCCGTACGTCGTCTCAGCTCCGTATAACGTGTTCCAGACGAGAAGGGATCCTTAGCCATATATATATATATATATATATCTACGAGATGCAATGACGCTACGGGCGAGCGTTTTTATATCTTACATTTCGAGTATATTCTCGCGGAAAGGCACGAGAATGTAGGGGTGGGGGGGTAACGGGCTACTGAAACGTACCACACCCCGTAGTAGAGATAACGGAAAAACGTTGTAGGTATTATATCTTAAAAAAAAAATGATAAATCTAGATACGCCGGTTTTTGAAAAAATGAAAATCCTTCGTAACCTTACAACACTTTCATCTGTACGCCAATATATTAATTGCTATTTTGCAAATTATCACTCTTGAGCTGACTATGTGATTGTAAGATCTTTCTAAAATTCTATTGACAATATATTTCACATTTTTCTATTTCGCAATTCTTTCGGAAATTGGTACGCTGGTCGAAAAGCATAATTTTAAAACGATTTCTAGGGTTTCCGCGAATTTTCATAGGGTTCTCAAAATGGTTGTAAGGAATGTCTATTTTTATGGATTTCCATGGGGTTTCAACAATTTTCTGTCTTTAATGGTATTCTTTCTTATTATTAGTATAGTTATATATAGTTATTTGAGGTCAAGCATCAACAAAGGACCTCAAATAACTTTTGAAGGAGTAGATTTATCGTAAAATGACAAGAGACCTTTTTCGTAGAACGTTCAATTTCTTACAAAAACATGTTTATGAATTTTCTGTACGACGCGTCGTTATCTAGTTATAAAAATCGCAGGGAGCAAGAACCATTTTTGCCATGTTATTCTTATGGAAAGTAGAAAATCGCGATGAGGCACCTCTAAATATCAATATTAAAATCTGAAATTTTTATGCTATTTCTTTTTCGTCATCTTGAACAATATTTTCAGTATACCATTGAAAAAAAAAAATAGTCAATTTTTTTGATACAGTCTAATATATATATATATATTTATATTTATATATGTATATAATACATATTTTACGAATCAACGCCCTGGTGAAGGGGTTCAGCTGCTTTGCCCGGGTGCAGGCTGATTAAAAACACGTCAAACGCGGAACTCGAACGAAAATATTTTCAAAGCCGGAAAGTTTTTCTCAGAAAATAAGAGGAAATGAAATGAAAATAAAAACACGATCCCCGTGTAAAGTCCCTCGGGGCTGTTGGCTATGGCTTGTAGAGAGACATGTCAATGCGAAATATGAATGACATAAGGGACAAAAAGTTGGGTAAAAGAGATGTCAGCTGTCGACTGTGCGGACGTACACTACGTAATAAAACCCGACCGGATAACAGTCAGATTCATATATTGTTTAAGCATTTTTATTTTCAATGTTGAAAACTCCACAAAGTACAATGACGTACAAAGAAATACTGAGTTTGTTTTTTTTTTTTTTCTATCAATCACGATGTTCTCCTGTAGATCTTTGATTCGGGTATCCTTTTGAATATTTCAGAATTCTCTAAAAAATTGAAAAAAGACAAACAATTTCTTAATTAGAATATTTTATTTTCTAACAAACACGGAGTGAGAAACGAATAAAAAAATGGTTTGCCGTGCTATTTTACACGAGTTTTGTCGTACTATTTTCCATATCTTGTAGTCATGTATGTTTGAAATTTATCCCACACCAGATTTATCACATACACAACTAAATTATATTTTTTAAGTATTATAAAACAGTGCGAAATTTTGAAAAAAGTTACAGGGAACGCTTCTTTCATCTTTATAGAGTAATACGATCAGATGCTTATATATGATTTTTTTTTTTTTTTTTGCGTTCCATGCTGCTGAAAAAAATGAATTTTCGTTTTTGTTTGAGTTTAAACTTTGTCTCAATAACCTACGGAACTTTGCAAGCATTCGAGAAAATAAGTAAAGAAGAATTTCGTGCCTGTATTACAGGTAGAAAAATTCAGTATTTTCAAAAAATAATATCGTTAGAAACATTATTGATCTGTTTTAATAGATCTATTTCACGAATCTAAAGAAATCATTTATAAAATTTCACAGTGTCAACATTTTATCAAAATTCGGACATTTCTGCCGCCACTATTTGAGTGCAGGCTACAGCAAATTATAAGGCTTCAAAACGCGTGTTAAAATTCTTCCGAATGTTTCGACTGGTTGCGTATTCAAAAGATTATAGGGAACCATCGAGTTGATTACGATGGGGGTTGAAATCAACCCATCACTTTAAAAAGCGTATTATAATAATCCTCGAGGTATTAGGTGAGAAAATCTCATTATTTGGCGATGAACTTCAGGTGTACTAATTAGAGGAGATAATTTCGGAAGCCCTCCGCTCCTTACTAAGGTTAAGCACATAAGGCGATAAGCAGAGCGAACGTTTGAGTCCACCGAATTTCCTCCTTTTTTCACGCGAGTAAACATTCTGATAAGAAATTGAAATATTATTAATAATACCTGCTCAAGTTTTACTCAAGAGAGTTATTTAACGTAAAAGCTTTCACGTAGAAGTAAATCATGGGATTAAGTGCACCGTATAGCTTTCACTCCGAGCTTAAAATCAGCCATTTAAATGGTGGCTCACGTACGGGACGCGGTGCTACCCGGTAAAGTTCTGTCCTATGAATAAGGAAAGCTTAAAATATACACGCGCAGTATCGCCGGGTCTAGGCTTCGGTAGTTTGTCTTGTATTCTACACATTTTATAGACTGAGCTTGATGAGAACCGGTATGAAATTCTCACGAAAATTAACGCAGATGTTTAACATATGGACTAATTAACGGAGTAAGGTTTTATGAGAATCTGTTTTACAGAAATTGATTAGATGAAAATTGATAATTTTTATTAATTTCATTAGGAGTTAGTCGTACGTTGAGTATTAGTCAATTTGTTATAGTCGTAATCTGCGAAGATCTCTCGTGAATTACGATTTTGAATTCATTACCGAAATAACGAAAAATGTATTGACAAAAAAATTGGAGAAATCTAGTTAATTAGAATTCATAAGGTCTCAGATTTTCTAGCAATTGAAAATAGGAATAAAATAGATAACAGAAATTTACAAAATTTCGTATAAAACGAATTGTTCAAATGTGTTTTTTATATTCTCATCTGGAGTTCATGCTTGTAAATTTTTGAAAAAGTAAAATTATTAGATCGATATCAAAGAATAATAGTATTTACTATCTAAAATTTCTACTTTCCACAAAGAATTTAAATAAAATAAAAATATGAAAATTATTTTTTCTTTCTAGGCACAAGAATTTCCGTAAATATATATTCTAAAAATTGATCGTGTTTCAGTTACGATGATAGTTTTAAACGTCGAATTAGACGCTTCTCAAAATTGACATTAACCACCAGAAAATGGACGATGAAGTTTAATTAGACGTAAAAGAAATTTGTTTTTCAACTGATTGTGAGAATGGGATGGATTTCTATCACAAGGTAGGCCGGGCATCCTGCCATTCCGTCCACGCAACGTTATTAATTACTCAGAAGCACTTAGCCAATGTTTGGAAAGTTTTGTCCTTCGGAAATGCGCCCGTCTTGGGCAAATATACGACTGTTCCTACCTAAAATATATGTATATATATATATATATATATATATATCCATGTTTTGTCCCTTGTTAAATAGTTTACTGTACAGACTTTGGGGCATGCAAACCAAAGTTTTAATTCACTCTACAGTCGACGAGCTAATAACGAGCTCGTCTTATGCTTTACTGAGATAAGAATTTGATCGTCTTTGTAATTGTTTTCCTCTTCACTCGTCTCTTCTGTTTTTATTCGTGTTGTTCTAGTCTAATGTGTGATTAGAATGATTAGAGAACATCAAAATCTCCTTATATTCAGGTTCAAGTGAATTTGAAAACTAATAGAGGAAATAAAAAGAAATGGGAAACGTAAACTTTGTTTAAAGAGGTTGGATAATGAAAAGTAAAGTATCCAGTTTGTGTGAAATTATTCACCGAAGAGTTTTAGGTTTGCATAATTTCTGCGAGAATCCAAAGAGCGAGGTGAAATAAAAAGTCGCTTATAATACTGTTGAAACGGAGCTTTCTGCACAATGGAATAAGCAATGGGTGTATCCATCCAGCTATGCACGATATATATATTTGTCTTGAAATTCTTTTGTAATGAATTTCGTCCGCGATATTGAATCAACTTTTGCTGAATAACAGCGCTGTAATGAAGCAATGAATAATTGAACGAGTAATTGTCTTTCCCTTTGCCAAAATCGGCCAGCGTTCCTTCTCTTTGTCTCTTTATTTCACTCGTTCGCGTTCAATTTCCCACGACAGATGAATTCTGGAAAATATTATCGTGATCTTCGTTAAAACTGATAAGAGTAAATTGCTGTTTCACTTTTTAAATCCGAATGTTCAGTGAGAATAAAATGTATATGTAAATACAAATATTGAAAAACTTCAGAAGAAAATGTATTCCTACGAATTCAACGATTTCGTTTTTATATTTCTATAACATACATCACAGTAAAAATTGAATTTTTTTTTTTTTTTTTTGCAGTAATATCAATTGATCAATGACATTACGAGTAACCAAAAGCTTCGAAGCTGATTTTCACATGTTACCCAGAGTAAAATTTCATCTACAGTATGAGAAAAAAAAAATGACCACAACTAAAATTTCTATTCGATGCAAAAAAAGACAAACACACACAGCTGGTATAAAAATATTGTCTAGCGCATATCCACAGCTGTATTTAATGGATATTCTTGTTTTTTTTCACCGAAAGCAAAAAATTTCACCGAAGGTAGATCGAGAGGAAACGAAGGACGCGTAATTGTGGCCATTGTGCTATTGGCTAATTGATCAAAAATGAGAAATCACCGTATCAAATTAACGCGTCATTAGTCAAGGCTCGTCAGCGGGACGCTATGTCGAGTTTTTCGCAAAACAGGTCTCGAGCAAAAACGTAATGCTTGCTCCAACAAGAGGCGACAGGGATGCCTGAGGTTCGTGCTAGACAATAGCTTTCCAGTTGCCCGAGTGCGGTGGTGCAGGAGAGGGTAAGAAGTAACGCTTTGGGTATACAACGAGGACTGCCTCTAGTTTAGAGGTAATTGCTCTTAAGTACGTACACCGCGTGACGATCACGCCTCGGAAAACAAACCTGCAAGATTACCCCGTAATTCCCAGGTTTTCACCTCCCTAAACAAACCGTTAATTTCATTTTCTCTGTCGATATTACGAAAATAAACTGCTTGGAGCAAACAAATTTTTTTTTTGTATATTACGAACATAAATTTTGTCTTGAATTAATGGAGTTTTTTTATTTTTACGTTTTTTTTTGTCTTCTTTTTTTACATTCTCTTTGACAAAGTTCAGTTTTCATGGTGTGAATTAAAGTTTCTTTGAAGAAAATTTGACCTATTTACTGTTACTGAATTTTTAATAGGTTAACATTGGGTATATCGAATTTTTAAAGATATCATTCGAATATGTTAAACAAGTTGAATTTGTATTAAACGCATATTGAGAAATTATTCAAAAATGAAATTCGAGATACTGATGTGACAATTGATTTATATTTACTTTCGAAAACACGTTGTTTTGTAATTGTTTCAAAATGATTATTTATTTCTTGAAGAGGAAAAACGTTTTTCGTTAATTCTGAACCACACTTAAATAAACTTTTCTTTTGAAGTCCAAAATTTCTCCTGGTGGTAATTAAAAATTCTTAATAATTTGGAGGTTTTTTTTTGCTACAATTTTTAGAGAAAGTTAATTTAAAATGTAACTTGAGATTATCGATCATGAAAGCAACAAAAGCAGAAGGCTGATCGTCAAAGTCTGAAAAATTGTTTATTTTAAAAAATAAATAAACATGGAAACTCTCGATCTCAAAAACCGGCGCTATATGTATAATCAACCTAAAGTGTAAAGTGACGAAATTTATTATAACCTTTAATTTAAGGGGAAAAATTTCGAGTAATTTTCAAACCGCGTCGTTTAAATACAAAAGAAAACTTATACAAAAAAGAACAAAAAAATTATATGCTTTAATCTCTAGCGTTTAGATAACAGATTGAGCTGCAGATTAATATGATTGGTATACATTAATGACAGGCGAACATTGATAGGAAAATATCAGCACAAACCCATCGATAATGTGTCGCGGTTGACCCTGCTTAACGGATTGGCTCATTGGCCGTCATCAATTCCAACAGTCTCTGAAACGTGCCCGAGATTCAAATTAGCAGACAAATGCACGGTGCAACGTGCTGCATGTGTGCTAAAAGTAAAGAAACTTCTTTTTACGGTGACTGTACAGTTTTTAGCTATTTTCTTTTATTATCGTAACCGAAAATATGGTTCTCGATACAAAATGACGAGTTTTGCGGCTGTAATCAAAAAATTTAGCGCATGTTACTGTTACTTCTCATTAAGGTCACTCATTCTGTAGTTTCTTATTACTGTTGCGATAATTTGATGATTTTTATAATTTTAAATCTTTTTAACACCCATTGAGCTCAAGAATAAACTGGCTCAAACAATTTCTAATGAATTTATTTACGAACAAAATAAGCTAGTGTCAATTTTTTCGACACATTCTTGAAGCGACTGTACGTCCCATACATTCTTAAACCATTACCTTAATTGGTTTGTTTTTTATTATCACTACAGCAAATCGGATTTTGTCAACGTGCTAGAGGTGTGAAATGAATTGGGGTGAAATTGATAATTTGCTTCAACAACAATGCGTCCCAGAATCTTAAAAAAAAAATATCTAGATATTGTTTAAGGATCGTTGGAAAAAGCTCTCTCAGTTTTCATAACCAAAATTGATTGTTTAAATATTGTAAAACGTCGGAAAAGTTGAAGAAAGTAAAGCAAAAAAATATTTCTGGGGAAATTCATCCAGAGTGACCAATTAAGGGACCAAAAAAAAAAAAACGAATTCTGGAATTAAAAAATTAAAAATCATTAGCCGCATCGACGCTTGCAGCCAAATTGAACTTGGAACACGGTAGAGAGACGGTAACTCTTTACTCACCAGCTCGCAGGGTGACTTCTCTCGAGAGAACCGCCCCTACGGAGTTTGACGCCCTGCATCTGTACCGGGCACTGTGGACTTCAGCCCGGAAATCTTGGGCCAAGAACGGCGGGAAGTAGAGTGTTCCGTTACCCAACAGTTGCCTGAAATTAGATTTAATTAGAGAACGACACAGAATTACCAGCACCTCGTACAAACGTTCGAGGAAATTTGCAGTGTTCATCGTTTAAAGTGAACCTTGAAACTCGGTTACCCACTTTTATACTACTCTAAGCATTTTTGGCCATTACGTTTGCCCATTGGCGTCAAGTGTGTTCGTGGAATCAGTTTTGCTGTTTTATTAGATATTACTTATTTTTAGATAAATAATAGTATTTTTTATGGATTTAGAATCGTAGCAAAATTTTTTTACGCATCATCAATTTTGGTTGTAAAATGATAGTGCCTTCAGCTCTTGAAGTCCTTTATATTGATCTTCGTATTTGGATTCGACGATGATTTCATGGCAGATTTTTTAAGGCCAGAACTTAAAATTACAGAGAAAAATTTAAACGAATTTGGCTGAGGTAAATTAATATCGAACAATAGTGATTTTCCGTTTTGGTTGATTCAGTTGTCTCGTGACAATATCGCGGTTTAACCGTGACCAAAGTGAGTCTAGAAATTTTTTCGATAGAAAAAACCGTTTCCTTTCGTTCTGCTTTTATTTATTTGTCTTTATTCATTTTCTATTGGCAAAGGGAACCGGTATTTCATTCAAATTCGAGTTCAAGCCGTTTGAGAGAAACCGCAACGAGTTTACCTGTACGTTTAATTTTCTTCCACGGAATTGAACGTTTTCGGTAATTGATCCTATATCTCCGCACTGCAACGTTTCAAAGCAACTACGCGTGGAATGTACGTCGATCAGCTCGTGCTTTTTGAGTAAAAAGCAGAGGGCATGCGGCGTTTAATTCGATGTGGGCATCAACGTGCAAACACGGTTGAATATCAAGCTCGTTCAAGCTTCAGGATGTATGGAAAGTACAGTCGGTTTAAGAATGTGTCGAAGCCAAAACCCCACTAGACATAGGTTTGAAGAGTGTAAATGAAATTCTAATGAACAAAGCCTTTTTTAGTTCATAAATGTATCCGCTACCAATCGTCTAAGAAGAATTTTTCATTTACTTTATCGATTGGTGACAAAAATCCGTTGTACAAAATCGTTATAATTTATCAAGAAATTCATTATTGTTATCCAAAATCAAAGTAAGACTATTAATAGGGAATTTATTCGCAAATCAAATGAGCTATTGTTGATCAGAATCAGACAAGCAATAACGTAGACTTGTCGTTGATAAATGATATTAAATAATCTTATTCCTCCAAAATAATTATTACCATAATGAAGTTCTTACATTTAAAATTCACTGTTTAAAATTTCTTTTCTATGACACGGTAACTTTTTCAGTTAAACGTAACCAGATTAGCTTAAGCCTGAGACTTTCTGAATCATTTGTTTAATCACGTTTTCGTTTCAACCACTTTTTCATCCTGACTGTACGTCCATGCATCCTCAAGTCCGTGGTGGTTGATTGGTTCAAAGATGAAAGCACACGTTACTGGGAAAAGCTAAATTAAAATTAGCAGCAGGTGCAGTTGCAGGCGGGTCAGGAGCTTATTCGCAAGCTAGATCTCGGGAACATTTCAATTTTATTTGCCTATACGTGAATGATTCTCGGTTGACACGCGTGTGTGCATGGGCTCGTAGCGAATACACACACGCACGCATGCGTTATACCGATCATTGGTAATTCAACCGGAAATTCGACTGCTCCAAGCTCTGAAAACTGACGTTGAAATGCTCAAAGTTCTCGGATTTCCCAGCATCATACAAAACTCAAATGCCTAAATCGTTCGCTACCCGTTCGTCAAAGAGAATTTGAAATTCGTATTTTCGATCCCAGTTATGCATGTATATAGGTATGGCACTTTTATTTTACGAGAAGAATAATTTATTAAATACGGCTTGTTTGTACGATCTAATCATTTCGTTGTGTTAAACCCACTATTGTGTGATTGTCTATTGTTTGTTCTCTGTTTTAATCATCGTGCTGAATATTTGTGAATATTTCTATCCAGACCATTAAATTTTCGATACATAAAATTTAACTTATTAATTGTTTTCTCTTTTTATTAGAAGTTTTAAGAGGAACCCATTTTTTATCAAATTCAATTCTGTTGATATTAGTTTAATTTTGTATGAACTAAGATTTTCTGATTTATACAATTTGTTAGAAAAATACTGGAATTATAAACAGAACTTAAAAATCTAATAGAATCGTTTGATTTCAATATACAATAGCACATTTTATTCTGAAGATTATATGCTATAAATTTAGTGAGAACATTTTCTTTTTAATTATGTTTGCACTGTTAAATATTAAATTTAATTCACTGATATTGAACTGGCATTGATTATGGTCAATAAATGGCAAAATTGAATTGAATACTCAAAAAGGACAATCTGTTTCAGTCAACTTACAAAAAATAGCTTGGCGAATGAAATGAGGTGTCGCAGAGCAAATCGGACGATTTTAATAAATTTTTGAATATTTTAAAGTGATTTGAAACAAGATATCGGTATATTCTAAACTTTTTTTTATAATTCGGGTATTTTATGTTTCCAAAGAGATTTTCGCAGCTTCCAAATATAATAATTTAATGCATATTTGATTTGCGACTATCTTGAAGTAAAATTGATAAAAAAAAGTACCGTTTTCCCACATATCAACTAGTTTTTGAGTTATTAATTACCTTCACGATTTATGTGAAATTCTGTGTTTATTTCATCTAATTTAAAAATAGACGTGAGTTCACCTTCCCTATCAACCAGATATAGACCGCATGCACCCCGATGATCGTAAATTAGGAATGGAACGTTACGAAGTGGTAGAAATTTCGCCCGATCAATGTTGCGGTCTGCAGGGGATATTTTGAACGGGCCCCCAAATCGGTGCAAAAGCGACCAAAAAGTAAAATATAAAAATTCACAACTAAAACAAAACTGGAAAAGCTCACTGTATCGATACTCCGCATCATTCACCGCACATGAAACGGAACCTGATTTGTGACGCATATCCGGAACGGCATGGCAGAGTAGATGCACCATTAATTGCGGTCACAGCTTTACGGCATTTCTAGCCCCCTTAAAATAGATTTCTGCGTTCATTAATTGGCTTTTTAATCTTTTTAATTATCTGATTTACGAGTGAGAATATTGATCTTTTCATCTTTTTCAAATTCGCGAAGCCTAGGTCGACTGATTTGTACAAATTGATTTTTAGATACAGAATATATAGTTGAAGGACCACGTCATTTTTCAAGGATCAAAAAGTATAGCTATCAAATTTAATTTTTTTCTTTCTCTCACCATAATTCTGGAAGAAAGAATTATTTGGTACCAGGCAACTACAAGTTTTCTATCTGTGATAATAGCTATTGCATAATCAACTGTAGGTATCATACTTCTTTCCATAAGTTTTGATCTCTATGTGTGACTAATTTCATTTTAAAACGTTACAGATTCCGTTACCGACACTTAGCCAAGACATAAACCTTTTTCTAGAATTTTCGAGTTGGAGAGGTATTTTCTACCCTGTATTTCCTTAATCTCGTTGCTATTCCACTAACATTACAAACTGTCAATCGCCTTTTGCAATAAGAAAAAAAAAACGCGGTTATACTGTTTTGTTAATGCAAAATCCATGTTCGACGACCGCGGTGCTACAATGAAACGTATCGCCGTCAAATAACCATATGAAACAGGCGAGGACAGAATCGCAAACACGAAATCACACATAATATGCAAATTCTGTGTTAGTCACTAGTAATATTTTCGCATGGTTAGAATTCATTGTCCATGCGACAATATAATATATAATATCCGTGTCGATTTCTCATTTGATTAATGGGAATTATCCGTCGCTTCGTTTTGCGCGTTATATATAGGTATGCACATACATTCATATTTTCACACATCACCGTTACCTCTCACCTGTTTCACAGAATGGTCGGTAACTGTAATGCGTGTAGCATTTTTCAATTGATTTATTAGTTTCGCCGTGATTGATGTGCCTGCGAATTTTTATCTGGATATAAACTATACGACGCGAGATATGACGAGTACTTTTCAAATCTTCACATTACACCGAGCAAAAAGTAATGCGTTCCCGTGTATACATATACATATGAGTATCTAGCCAAATTATAATCGTTATGCTTAATCAGCTGAAAGACTTTGAAAACTGAGTATATATACATATACCTACTTTAAATTGTATTAAATTTGCAAAACTGTCTAAGACTTCTTGGTTAGAAATCTGCATGATAAAGTACGAAGCGTCGGCGCATGCATTTTCTGCTACATCGTTGAGATTAGAAAAAAGGCTGCCAAAATTCATGCTGACGCAGATTTTCTGATTTGCATTTTTGCAATCTCGCCCTGCTGGGAGCCCTTAACTTTATTCGGGATTACGGGGTTGTGTAGTTTAAGGCGAGATAATGCCGAGGCAGGTTGACGATGAGTATCGTATAAATTTAACATTTAAGCATTTAAAGCTCTTTCGTTTTAGTACCGCGTCACGGTTAAAATGCCAAGTCGTAATCCTGCAAACCCTCGTGTTTTAAGGCTCCCGTTGCATTGCTATTGCTAATTGTGACTCCCCGTTCGCAGTTTCCGGCGTTCGGTTTAACATTCCTTTATACGAGTGAACAAGATTTTCATCGATTGCAACAAACTTTCATTTCGCGAGGCTCTAGCAAACTGCTGTACTTTTGTAATCGAAGGATCAGCTTCTTCCCTTAAACAATTCGTTGTAAGAAACAGCAAACTCACATCTCGTTTACGTTGTTTGTTTTAATTCTACTTCTCAAGTTCTTAATTACTAATTATTCGGAAAACTCGATTATACCCTTGACATTTCTTTGTTTGAGTAATTGTTGTGTTCTTTGTTTTATTTTTATTTTTTTTTTATCTTTTTCACCGACGAACTTTTGCGGAGGTGGAGAAAATAACGGAGAAATTGAAATAATTTTGGAGACATTCTCGAGTCGACTTATCAGTGTTGTAGCGGTAATTCTTATCCGAAGAATCAAATACGATTACTGAGTATTAAAAAAGGAGAAAATAACTCTCAAAATTATGAATGTTGCTGTATTATATCATATAAATTGTATAATACGTGGAGTTATATGATCAAATTATTGAAGGATGAGGAAGATTCGTTCAACTGATTAGCGTTCTATAATGAATCAAGAATGTATTCATATGCATGATCAATATTTCTAACCATAAAAATTTTGACGTTTAATAGCTTATTTATAAAACTTAGATTTGGAAGTATAGAGGTCATATAATTTCGTTCTTTCAATGAAATAATTTCTTTTTACTTAAAATTGTAAATAAATAGCATCTAAACTGGGATTCAATTTCTGAACATTTAACCATCGGTAAAAAAGTTTGGTATAAATAGTTATTTAATTTTATAATTTAATTTTAAATATTGAACAATCTCTCTTTAACTTCGGAAAGTCTTGCTGCTCGATTGGAAAAATCTAAAAACCAAATCTCAATTTGAAAAAAAGGTTTGTTCGTTACAGCGTACTTTGATTTACATGAAAAACTTTGTGCATTCATGCGGCCAGAGTGTAAATTCTTGACATGCATGATTGCGAGCGTCGTGGCGGAGTAGGAGAACGTAGAGGATGTACATGCGCTGTGCAAATGGCAATTAACCCCAATACCGGGATACGATTCGATCGAATATTAATTAGCCTTAATTACACGATATACTCGTCAGTTTGATGACGGCTACTGTATATGCAAATTTCATTGGAATCACAATCAGCCAATAAACGTATGCTATAACAATGTATATATTATACGGTGAAGTGAACTCGGTTTTTCTTTTTCTTTTTTCATTGCTCCAAGTTGAATTAGAATTTACCTCTCGAACGGTGGCCTTTGATGTTCCAAGATTCGAGAGTTTTCAACAAAAACCAAAGTTTATTAATTAAATTGAATCCAATATTGTACTCAAACGAGAGATATTGCAGTTATTGAAAAAAATGTTTTCGTTTCGAATATTTACAATTTACAACAAAGCCAGTTTTTTGCCCATGCATATCCAAATTTATACTCAAATTCAATGTACCGAAAAGGTTTTGTAAAATTGAAGTAGGAACGTTTGGTTCTAAGCGAGCAAAAGAATCGTTTATAAAATTTAATGAAAATCATTTCTACAATACAGTTTGAACTTTTACAGGCCGAAACAAGACTGCTGGTGATTTTTGAACGTTTTTTCTTCTTCTTTTTCACACTTTTTAAAACCATTTTCAAATCGGCGCTAGTCCTCAGCGACAAAATCAACAATAAGGATACAACGTCGAGGGATTCTGGGGCGGTTGGACCAGGTAAATCCAAGCTTAATCCAAGCTCTGAATACACCTCGGCGATTGTGTGTTTAACGTTATAACAAACATGGCGGGGATCATAGCTCGGAAGATTTTCCTTTACCGCTTCAGTTTCATTAAGGAAAAACGAAAAATGCAACTCGTTAGTTTTTCACCGCGTTCTCATCGCTCTCATTGCTCTTTTGGCAGCCCAGCCGACTCTATAACTCGCCGGTCATACCTGCCGGGAAATTAAACGTAAAATGTTGAAAAGTTGGAAACTATCCTAGTCGCGGCTGCCGCCCCAGCATTCCCGTGGGAAACCGTTTCTCTCCATTCCATTCACCTGACACACACGCGGTAGTTGAAGGGGAGCGAGGTCGGTGCTCAAAAAATGTAAAATATCCATAAAATTGACACGAGATACGCGAATAAATGACGGTGAGTCAAAATTGCGACGCTAAGTTCTGGGACGGAAGGAATTTGAAAGATTGATGATTAACCAGCAGCAGGGACAAGAAAGCTTAGTTTTCTTGTTGTAGGCGGAATAATAATTTTTTTTTAAGGTTCAAAGGCTATCAGCATCTTGTAACTGCAAGTCACGAGACTTTCAACGAAAGTTATATCGTATCTCCATTGAATGCGTAGTTAATTTTCATCCAAAATAACTTCCGAACCGCTTGGCCGTTTCTTTGGAATTCGTTCAATCCAGGCTAGACGTAACCGGATATGGTAGAAGTTTCAAAAGTTACGCAACACCTTTGTACCGAATTGTTTATGTATCTTGCAATTTATAAGGATATACGAAAAAGTGATTAACAAGTTAATGAATTCGTCATTCGGTAACCAAAAGCAGTCGAAGCTTGGAAATTTTCACGGATAGATTCAGAGAACATTTATTTTTGAAGAGAATGGCTTTGCAAGGGTTGCAATTTTTGGCATAGAACAGAAAAGTCAATGGACGAAATGCGAAACTGGCTGAACAAAATATCGATTTATTGTTCATTTTAAACGGGATTAATTCGTTTCAATTATTACAATCATGCGGACGCAGTGTTTTGCGTGAATCCAAGTTTTCCTGCCTCGGTTCACTCTTGCTTTGACCAAGCTCGGAGTAAAATTAATCATTGTACACTTTTGATCTGTAATCCTTGTATCAGGCAGGCGATTAACACAATATTAATTATTACGGCTGGTTATTGGCGAAAGCGGTCGTTTCCACTCTGCAGAGTATAAAAATTATTATTATAGGCTAATATTCTGTTTCCGTGAAAAAGATTTGTGAAAAAACAGGAACAACAACAACTTGGAAACGTAAAACCGGAATGAGAAGCTTGCAAAGGGGGCGCGTAACGAACGGCCGATTTATAATTTGTGGAAATACCTGGAGCCAGCCTTTGGGGGATTCGTGTTAAAAAATTCACGAACAAGCTCGGAAGCGAAAGCTTGTATGCGTGTTTTGTTCGTAAATGATTGTACTCAACTTCGAAGAACTGGTGAAAAATCAACGATTATGAAAACTTTGAATAAATATACGATTCTACGACTTTCAGTCAGATATGAGTAAGAAATTAAAGTGAATTGTCTTCGAAAGATTGAAACTCTCGTAAACTAATTATTATTTCCAACAATCTTGTACGAATGGGTCTAAATTTAGATCAAAAAATTTTTTATACATGTGTAAAAGCATGAAAATATTGCATTATATTAACGAAAAATAACATTTTGCCTGAATAACTTTATACATAATTATTATATATAATATTATTGTATATAATACTACCGAAAGAAATCTACGATACAAAGAAATATACAGTAGATTGCAGAATAGAATTTGAAAAATGAACAAATGTAAAAGGAAAAAATTAATTTGACTGTGCAGCGCGGCACGTCATGGTGAGAGTTATGTGTTTTTGGTACCGGAACCATCGCGCAGTCTTCTGCACCCGCATTTTCCCACCTCCAGGCAACCCATTTCCGTCCAGATAAGAAGGCGTACACCAACCGCGATAGTGCAAGAAGGAAAGATCGCACCTCGTAAACGGTGCACTTAGCGCCAACGTGCAATTTTACATCTATCATACTTGTTCCTGCTCCATTTTCAAGGAAGTTGGTGAGCCAAGAATCAATAATTTTCGGGGTGGTGTTGAAGTTTTGAATTTGGAAAGTCCCGAAAGCGCCCAATTCCTAATTATTTGGTGGCGAAACTTTAAATAAAGAAATCAAACTTTGAAGAAATGACAAAGTTTCGAATGATGGGATGTTCCCAAAATTCAAGTTACGATAAAGGAAAGTTCCGATAGAACGAAATTCCAAAAAATAAAACTTTCGATTGCGAATAATTATTACGAATATTAAAATATACTCACACAGCGTAGTTTACTCAACGAGTGTATTTAAATAATCAGAAAAACCGAAAATCAGAATTACCAGGATTACGAACGTAAAAATATGGATCATTCAAAACATAAAAAGATCAGAGCGGTGAAATTTCTCCAAGCTATGTTTCTCCAATTGAAAAGCTACCTTGAAACTTGAGATCGACTGATTTCGTCACAAACAGAATAACTTATCATTTGGCAAAATGTAGTATGATGACTAAAAAGTTGTGTCAATAAGTCATGTATTTTCGTTGGCTGTACTTGTCTCTCTACATATATAGGAGAACCATCATTTTAACCTATTTCAAACCGATTGACCTCAGTTTCACGCCTACAATTTTTCCAAATTTTCATCATTAATTGTGAACTGCTGCTACCGTCTTCACTTCGGCAACAGAAGAGGCCACGAAGACGTAAGCATTACTCGCCAAATCGTAATCGTGTCTAACCCAAAGTACCAAGGAAATTTTATATGCGCATAAACGTTTAAAAGCTGCTATCAAACGCGATCTTCACACCTAATTCGGATACTCGTAAGAAGTGCTTTTGCATCTGTCGTAATCGTGCCATAATACTAGAGAATAGCTTGAAGGATTTAGCTTCGCAGGGAATGGTTCTTCTAAATGGGTTAGAATCTGTTCCACACGAGACCGTGAACCTTGCTTTGATGTATTGAGACTCAAATTGGGAACAACCGGATATTACGTCACTACGAAACTGACTTGCGGTTAGACAGGATTTCAACCGAGGTTAGAGAGTCTGTTGCGGATCCGTGCAAGGTTGGAAAATGTAAGACTGACGGAAACAGTGTGACTCTCTCGTTACATCGTGTCAAATATGCATGAACGTTATTCAAAACGGGTTGAAGTTGATTCATATTTAAAATGTTACGAGGAAGTAATTAAAGCATTTTCAACGAGGCTTCACTTCACTGGATCAAATTTCTAAAGGACCTTGTAACTCGTATCTATATCTCCCAGGGGAGGATCAAGCAATCGGTAGTTGAGTTATGAGGCCAATTGGAATATTGAAACGAAGGTCGCCATCATTTGCAGAAGAACCACATTACTTAGACCAGCAACGAGAATATTCAGTGACATGAAGTATTTCCAGGAGTCTAAGTATTTCTATTTCTATGCGAATGTTATAGTATTTTTAGTGTTTTTCTTTATTCAAGACGTGCTACTAAACTTGCACAGTCGCGTACTATTCACTCGTAGTTTAGCTGCAAACTGAGCTTTGGAATTTCCTAATGCGATTACAAATTCTGACAGTGACGTCACTGGTTCACGTCCTCTATATCAGGAGGCGAGAAAGCTGTGGGATTCGTGCCGCGGAAGGCTGGCGTGCAGGCGATGGTGAAGTTTCAATTAAAAGTGGAAATGGATTTCTCAGACTGACTGTTTCAGTCTCCGATTCTAGTCACTCGATAGAAATACACTCTGCAGTTGAGTCAATATCTGCACCTCGGTAACTCGAACTTTCTGTGGCTCCCGCAAGAACAAATCCTGTTCAAAAGTTTAAAGTTCTTTCCAATTTCGCGTTGGCACGGCGCAGAGCGGCGAGGCGAATGTGAACCATGAAGAACCGTAAGAGCTGCCGGAAAGTGAGACACGGAGACGATATTGAAAGCACAGCATGTGTGTGTGTGTGTGTGTGTATGTGTTTGTTTCTGTTTGTGTTTTATACTTTTCTCCGCAGCTGTGCGCCGCGAATAATTTCTCGCGAGAATTTCACCCTGGGTGCGTAGAGTCGGTGACCGGACCACCCCATGGAATATACGGGGACGATCGAGGAGACACTCGAAACTATGCAAATACTCAGCCGTGAAGCTTAGGCTTGCTGACTTCATTGCTTGAAAACCTGAGTAGCTTTTGAATATGAATGCGTGATATTCCTGAAGTCTGAATTCGCCGGCTATATAAACCCGAAAAGGAAAATAATACTTATAAGTATTAATGGCAAAAGATGAAGAATGAATAACAATTAGCTGCCATTCATCTGTGTTCCTTGTGGAAAGATATTACTGCCTCTACGACTATCGTTATGTTCAAATATTTGGGGTCTGTGATAGTAATCGTGTACGAAAGATCAGACATTTTATGGAATATATCGATCGGAAATACATGTGGGTTTAAGATTATGTATGGTGTTACATGTTATTTTGGAATTTTTTATGGGATCACAGATAACTTCGAACAACACAAAATATAACAATTCTATGAATTTGTCTGAAATTTTTTGAAACTTCATGAAATTTTGAATCTCTGATGAATCTCTCTTTGATATCGTATATATAAGACGATGGCTGGTACGCAATATCATATCAAGACAATTGACAGATTGTTTGTTTAACAAGAAGAAAATGTATAAGGGAGACTAAAGCTACAGGTTTTAGATTACATGAAAACAAATTAAAGTTTTGCTGAAGAATGCAGTTATTATTGTCCACCCGAAAATCTCCAAAATCCATTTTTCGTGATGAAGATGCAACTTTTATATATTGGATTCGGTATTTTTAAATCCGATACTTTGACGTTGTATTTCCTATTCAAGATTTCAAGAACTTCGTAATAGTGGGTCTCCTTCAAAGTAAAACTTCGATTTTCGGCAGAGAAAGTCAATAATACCCTAATAATTAAGTCACGGTTATATTATAAAAATTTTCTGATACCGTGACAATCTAAGGAAAACGTACTTCCGCTTACAAACAAACGTTGACACCTTGAAACCAAGCCACGCACATGATTCAACACCATCAGGCTGATACAGTGCACTACGGTACGTACAGCTGCTTTCGACTATTATCGCTGGATGCGAGTGTTTATATATATACGAAACTCAGCCGCGATATTTCACTCAGTTACTCAACGTTATCCGTAGAGCAATCTCTTTCAGCAGCAAGTCATAAATCACGAGCCGCGCGTTGAAAAGAGGTACGTAAGTCGCAGGGTGTGTGCCGCATGGTGCCGCGGTGTAGCACACGAGCTTTATATTTTCATCCCCATACATACATGTGTTTCGGGTGGGACAAAGCCGAGGTAAGAGAACACGTGCATTTTGTGGAAGGTGAAAATAGGTGACTACGGTTTAATTTGGTCCGGAACTTACCGTAGACCTGGCACTGCCGTGACTGGTCTCTGGTCGGGACTTGTCGTCCACGTGACATGTGGAGTTGGACTTCCATGAGCCGAACAACTCAGCTGAGACCCAGTTGTGTTGGAGAACACCAGAGTGCTGGGTGGTTCTTGGATAAAAACTGGGCCCTGCTGACCGACCGCGAGCTCGAAGCTACATGCTGAAACAGAAAATTACACTTTATGTAGATTTCGTAGATTTGGTAAACGAAGCTAACCATTCGCCGATCCATCGGACCATGATAAGTGAAATCTGGGAACCATCATGTGAAACCAGGAGCTGTGTTGATACTGATGACTCGCGTCGTCAACGGAAGCGAAAGACGGCGACGGTATCTCGGCTCGTTAAATACTTACGACTTCATCTAAGGTTTCGTGTCCTGACCCTTAGGGTCGCGCCTCTGGAAGCGAAGGAAACCATCATCCCCTCGAATCACTGCGCCCTCTCGGGAAGCCCGCAGTTGACAATGAGACGTCACGCTAATCGACGGGAACGAAGGGAGGACAGAGGCACTCTGGTCCTCTAAAAGTTCAATTTCTGCCTCCATATATTTCCCGGGGCAGTGGAGAACCGCCCACCTGGAGATAAAAGAATCGGGAAAATTTCATCTTCCCTTCCCCGCGCTGCGAGGCCGCCGGGAAATGATCTTAAGCTTGGACGGCAGGGACTTGCATAAAGTATTGGACGAGAGGTTTATTCTCCGGTTTAGCTGCCCCGTTTTAGCCACATCGGAGTACCGGTAGTTGGCCTGTGAGTTCACGACGAGGCGTGGAACCCCATGGTATAATATTGCCCAACGAAGCGGGCTTTCACTTTCCATTTGCGGAACGGTTATTCTTATGGTCTTTGTGATATTTCTCTCTCGAGCCCCTTTGTGTATTCGTGCAAAAGAAACGGTATCTATACAAGTCGAACGAAACAGTCTCTTTGCTCGACCTTAGATTATCAAACGCATCATTGGCAATGGCATCCAATTGGTCTGGAATAGACTAAATCGGGGATAGTTGACACAGTAATAGATCATTTAAAACCGTGTAGTCTACCACAAATTGAAAGCTTTCAGAAGTATAGGAAATTCTTTTTCAAATTTTAAAACCAAACATTTTCCCAAGTACTGTCAGTATCCCAACTTTCTCCAAACTGCACATTTTTTTATGTCACACGACCTGATCCTCCTCTTTATCAGGATTCACTTTTAATTGAATGAATTTCAATATTTTTAATGAATAGACTATTTCTAACGTGCGCCACTTTCTCATGGTGTTAACTTACCCTAACGACACTTTTAGTATTTGAGTTTCAGTTTTGCTGGTATATCTATTCCGGAAAAAGCAGTTCAGGAACAATTATATGTATAAGAACAAATCCGGAAGAAGTTGGAACAATTTTGAGAAACTTTTCATTCCTCATTTGCGGAGGTTAACTTTACGTAAGTCTGTACTTATCGTCAATCATACTTCACACTTATATTATATCTATATTGTTGCAGCACAGACAGAGTATAAAAAGAAAATAATGTAGCCAATTTCGGGGAAAAAATAGAAATCTATTAGATCCCGTTTTCTGCTCAGCTCCGCAATTATCGCGACCTTAACGACCCGACTGGTATTTATTGGCCAGAACGTTGGTGTTGCTGCAATCGGTGTTGGCTTCATTGCGAAACATATGCTATCCATAAATCTACTTTTGGAAATTGGCAATCGATGTTAAATAATTCTTGGCGAACTCGTAAAAACGTAAATAACGTTAAACTATCTCTATCTCTCCTTCTCTTATTATGTGGATTGCATCGCAAGGAATTCATCAGACTGATCGACCATGCTCATCTGGCTAGACCTAGAGCTAAAATAATTCAGTGCTCGAATTATTTATCGAACCTTCCTTCGAAATTAATTCAATAATACAGTCGAGGCGTGCTGCCTCGAAATGCGAAGTCGTATACCAGCGATCGATAGTAAACCGTAGACTCGTAGTATTTCAGGCTATTCAAAGTTTATGGCTGGTTTCAGACATGCCTCACTTATCCCTGTAGATACTAAAAAGGGAAACGACACAAAGAAATACCTGGTCTCTAGTAATACGAGGATGTAGACAAATTGGAAGCATAAGATTAATCTTGTAGAATCGAAGTCTCGTAAGTCAAAGGAAATCAAAGAAATTTGGTTAATGTGCCGAAATTGTATTTTTAAACGATGCGATTCTTAGCTAAGGCAAGATTTCTCCCAATTGAATGCCATAAAGTGTCTTGATCGAGATTCTCACGTCCATAAACGTAAATAAACTGAGTAATTTCGCTATATTTTTGTAACTATCATCGATTGCTGACAATTAATAAACTCCAAAATGGATTTCAAAAAGCTTATACCTCATGAAAATATTGTTCTGTGATTAAATCGTGATCTAAATTCATCATTTTATTTGCCAGAATAACACGACCGGTTTATGTTACATGTGAAAAATGGTTGTAAGAGGCTTCATAGAGTTTGTAAATCGAGATACTCGCCTCAATTTATTCTGTGTATACTTTTGCGATTCGAATACAACGCCATGTAGCGCAGTAAACAATTCATTAATGTTTAAACAATTCTGGGATGCATGTGATTTCGGAAAGTGGTGAGTTGGTATGGCTTATCGGTGCTTTACTTGCCGATTAGCTGCGTTATATCGCATGACGTACATAAAATTCAGGGCTGACGATGAGTAAATATTCTCGATCGAATGATGTTATATAAAGAAATAAATTGGAACAACTGTGCAGTTTAATTGACCGTATCGAGGGGTGACGCGTCATTTAATAGTCGTCAATCATTTAGTAAACGACGTGCTGTTAACGTGCAGTTGACAAAAGTTCAAACGAAGTTTGTATAAAATCCGACAAGCATTTCAATTCACATCCGTGTCAGTACCAGAAGACATCTTGATTCGATTATGGGATTTTATACAGCAACACCGCGACTGCTTATGTAGGTACCAACAACGGAGGGAACGATCAGAATTTAATTTCCCTCGAAATTCGAAAGCAATAAGAAGCCCGAGAAGAGACGGAATAAGATGAGAAAAGAAGACGCCGGGTGATTGGACGACTGAAATGGGCTTGGAGGTCGAGATGAGGAAATGGAAACGAATTCGGATAAAGTGGAGCTGAACGTATAAAACGAACGAGATGCGAATCGAACACCGTAAAAATGAGGCCTGGTTTGTCCAGCACGTTTTCGCTACCGCTATACCGTGATGCTTCAAGTCAGCCGGTGATGATGAACCCGAATCCCAATTTACTCAGGGGAATCGTCGCTGAATCAAGGACCAGCCAATAGAAATATATCCAAAATCCTTCCACCTCAATTGAGACATTACATCCCATCACTTTCTCATTTCTGACAATTAACCGACACTAATTTCGGGACAGACTGAGAGTGTCACGCTTAGATCTCGATCCACAAGAAAATGTTTTTCAAATTCTCCTAATTCGAAACAGTCTTATGCCTGATAGTAGAATGGCAGAAATCCGTGAGGATTTCGCCGCTGGGTAGGAAATTGAATCTGACTCGGACTCCGGAACCTGCAGCAGCGGCAGCCTATTTTTCGACCCTTTCATTTTCCGCGTTCCATTCGATTCATCGCCGTCCGAGGGAAAAATATAGCGACCACGCGGCTATCGCTCGCTAACAAGCACCTCCGACTTTCGACCTGATTGGACACTTTCAGGAAAAGACGAGCCCGCTTATTAGTCTTTTTCTATCAAATTCGATGTACGGATTGGTCACCCCCCCCCCCCCCCCCCTCACGGAAACACGCGTTGGTCTCACACAACTTGCACTTCGAAAATTGCTTCTCGTTATCGCCAACCGAATCCCTTGGGGCCTTATTCTAGAATCGTATCACTTGTGTTATGGCGAAACGGCCACACAAGTTATGGGGGTAAATTTTTTGGCTTGGATAGTATCTTCAAATGCTTACGGTATCTTTTCAATCGAGTTAAAAAAATAAACTTGGCATTAACTCTTAGATATTTCAAAGATAGGTCTCGATGATTATTATCATTGTAGGATACCGAAATATATAAGTTTTCGGAAATGTGGACAAACTTTTTTTGCTCATTTGTATAAAATTTTTTATAATAATTGCGAACTGGAACTTTTCGCTGCATGATTTTTTTTACTACGTTTGATTTCAGCAATCTTTTTATTCTATGGGAAAATTTCTCGCAGGTTATGTACTGGTAGACCAATTTTTCACACGTTTCTTTCTTTTTTCGATAATTGACGTTATGTGATGCAGGAAATGGGAGTAAAAATATTAGCCACACCAAAAACATCGAACTTTGTCATTAGCACCAACATTTTACCGTGACAAACGATAAAATATCGGAATAAGGCCCCTGAGCGAACATGTCTGCCTTCCAGCATGTTCGAAAAGGGAAAGACAAACTTCGAGATTTCTTGTATTAATTTCTTAATTCCCACGATACGGGGCGGAAAAATACAGCTACCATTATTTCTGACCAGTATTGACTCGCAGATAATTCGAAAACTTTTTAACCAGAGGAGACTCAAGTGTGATTAGTTTCTTCTCTCCTGGGAACTAAATGCGCGAAGCCGAGAATATCCCGATATTTTTAAATAAAGCAAGCCGAGGTGCTAGACTGTCTTAATCAAACATCGTGAGATGATTTTATTGCACAATGTTGGAAATAGTAAGAAAAATACAAACAGTGTTTTAGAGAAATATTATGATTGTATTATCAGGGAAAACTGATTGATCAAAATTTCTGTTTTACTTTTTTATACCAGTTTTATTCAATTTTAAACAACATCGGAAAAATGCAGCCAAGGAACCGAAAGTTCTTATTGGTTGTTGAATCAGAATTTCATGAGTCAGAATTTGACGATCAAAACTACGGATTGAGAATGTATCGGAATAAAAGTGGATAAAATTGGCGAAATTTTTTGAAAATAAAAATGATGTAATGTCTTCGGGTTTACTGGCTTCAAACATCGTGCTTTTTGAGTGAGTTTCAAAATAATTGAGAATGGATCAAAATGTCATCGCGAAAAAAAACTTGTTTTTTTTTTAAACTTGAATACTTTGAAGTTTACGATTAATTGCCGAATTCCAAGCTTATATCAAAGCGTGAAGCCAATACGATGTAAAAAAATTTCAAAATAGTTTGATTTGATAGAAATTTTGAGATCTTTGAATCTAAACGAAAAATTGTGCGGATTTATTTCTGCTCAATTAAACTCGAGGTGTCTAATTGCGCCTACAGTATTAACTAAATCATGCAAAAATAATTCGAGAAATTTTTTCGCGGCTTTTAAGTTTCGTTTTAAGGTTTAATTGCGTTTAATTTAATAAAAAATTTCACTCACGCATTCTTGGGTTGGCGATTCATCGACCCTTTCGCATTTTTCTACTTTGCGGTGAAATTGCACAGTAGGTTTGCTGAAAAACTGAACAAGTATACAATTGACTGAAAACAAAGTTAATAAAAAAATTTAACCTTTGAGATAATTTTTGCAGTTTGTCTTGTTGGATTTTTCGAAATTGGACGATTATCCAGTAAAGATATTTCGACTGTTTAAATTTTGCCAATTATTATCACTCTGGAGGATTTGAAATGAAAATTTGACTGAAATCTTTGAGACTTCGATTTCCCAGTGAATGACTGTCGACTTTCAAACTAAACAGAGAAATTCGAGGCTCAGTTTTCGGCACGTTCGCCAACTCTGCATTTATTTCAGAATAAATTGAAACAAAATAGCTTCGTCGCGACTGCCGCACAATAACTCCAAATCATTTAGTACGTCTAACACGAATTCGGTGCAGAGTTGCAGCAACATATACCTATACTATACATATATGACATGTATTCGAGACGATAATTCATTTTTATTTGCGCCACTGATTGGCTGCGTGGAAATCCTGTGGCTCAGCTTCTGCTGTCCACGTCCCTTCGTTTGCGACGAATTATTCTCCGATTTTATTTTCTGTCACAGCAGCGCACCTCGATCAGAGAACTCCTCCACTAATTTCGAACGGATTTGCTCACGGAGATACACGCGATTCACTTGCGTAATGTCACCCTTCGTTGTCACCAATAACCTGAGTAATTCGAAGTAACTATGAACGGGGTGGGAATTCGTCAGATGGAAAATGTGCCGAAACAAAAACATGGATAAAAAAGGTCTAAAAAGTGTAATTAAACTTTGTCAGGTTGAATATAGTTTCAAATAAAGTCTCTGTGATTCAGAAAAAAAAATGCTCAAACACTGAACTCGACTGCAAAAACTTTGTTATTAAATTAACAACGTCCGAGATATCAGATTGTTGAACTGTTTTTTCCACCGCAAAAATTTATAGTGTTTATCCGACTTTGATGGACAATGCCTTTTTTTATTTCCAAATGAATATACTATTAATTGTCTCAGATCTATTTGTTCTTGAAAAAAAGTTCAATAATTAATATTGATATGATTTACAGATTATAAATAGATTATTTTTATGTCCAAAATCAAAGTCAGATAATTCAATGAGGTCTTTAGTCGTAAAGTTCAACGTTTTCAAATTTTTTATAGCTTCATGGAGACTTTTTAATTAATTAGGTACGTAAGTAGATCAGCTTAGCAAAGACTCTCTAAGCCTCTAGTGTCGTCACATAATCTTTTGTTCGATTACTTTGACCCCAAACGAGAATGACAAAATTTCTATCAAGGAAGAAGATTTGATTTCGATTTCGAAAATTTTTAGGTACGCGATTATGCGCTATTCGCACAAAAAGTATGGTTAAAATTTGTTTCTTGATTATCTGAAAGCTTTCAATCAAAACTTTGCACTCTGCTTTGGTCGAATTGAATCGAACATTCGGTTTGACGGTGCAGATGCGGAAAACCGCGGGAAATATATATAAACCAATACGTAGCGAGAGAGAGAAAGAGAGGGAGAGCGGAGCTGCAGCAGTCGCGGAAGTTGAAAAACTAATCAGAGGTTCGTTATTTGCTATTTGGGAAGCTTGTTTATACTGGAAAAGTATTGGCCTTTCCGTGTTTGTTAATCCCTGAGGCAAACACCCGAGTTCCCGGCCACATGCTCGCAATAATATCGCCTCCACTGCTGTAGAGTGCAATCTTCATTTTACCTCTACGAAAGGTTCAAGCTACACTTGCGTAAAGCGCGTTAACTCTTACCGGAAATATAATAACAGCATAATTCTACCTTAAAAATCGTTTTCACTGCTTTTTCTTTGTGTTTAGAAAATTATTTACTAAATATTATCCACGCTTACATAAAAATTTATCACAATTCATGGAAGAACGTGCCTTCGAAAGTTCGTTCTGTAAATGAAACTGATTTGTATTATTATTTTAAACGAGTTTGTTGCATTGCAAAATCATTTCAATTACAAATAGTAAGAGTTTGGTTTTTTTTCCTTTTTATCGGAATAAATTACTTACGATTAAGAAATTTCTTTTTATAGATGAACAATCGCTTGAGTAAATATAATTTCGCTTCAAGTACTGGATAATTGTATGAATATTCTTTTAACAGGTGGAGAATTAAATCCCTTCTTTTTAGTACGTTAACGTACCATCAATTGGACTGAATTGCAGAAAGGAAAAAGGGTTTTGAATTACCGTGAAAAACGTACCGCGCCTCAAGCTACCTGGATGTTCCATGAACTCGACGCTCGTCATGTGCATATGGCATATTCCGTTTCCAGTTTAAAAATAAAATCATAAGAATATCGTTAAACGAGCTGTATTTTCTTGTCAAGTGGAAACACGCTGCGGGGAATTAAACAGCTGTGAGAGCTAATTGGAAATAGAGTAATTAAGAATTAGTGGTTCGTGTTTTTATTTTTTTCATCTTTCTATTTCCGTTGTAAACGATAATTGCAACGTGTTGTTGTACACATCAAATTGAGTTTCATTGTTTTTACTTTTCATCAAAGTTTTGTTCGAAAATCAATATTTCTAATTTCGTTTTCACGATGATTAAAAGTATCGCGAAAAAACTATTTTTTTTTTTTTTTTCTTCTTTCATATACGTATTATAGATTTGATTTAGCATCGGTGACGTCACGCTGAGTACTTTTTTCAATTCCTGCTGACCACTATTTAACGAAATACCAAATTTTTCTTCCACAAAATACCTACTAGCGTTGAATAAAGAAAAAAAGAAATGGAATAAAGTAAGAAATCTATCTAAACTTTTCTATAAACGTGTTTCATACGTGATTTTACTCGGTGCACTGATATTGAGTTTTAACGAATAAACCTCTTCAATCTCGGGCGGGAAGAATTTCCAACCTGGACTGTCCCCGCAGCTTATACGCCACAATAGCGTTACTGCACTCCAATTCTGCCAATCAATTATTGGTCGGGAACCCAGGGAGGATCGTCCCTGCATCCGCTTCAACTCTACCGACGTTGTACTGTAACATGGACCATTTCGTCTGTCTGGCTATCCAGGGAGATTCTGCCGGAAATTAGGAACTGCGTAATTTATCGGTTCGCAAATATATATAGATCCTATCCATCCAGCCATGCACTCACGGCGAACACAGGATGAGGCTACAGATGGAGTTGAAATCGTTTCGAACTGAAAGTATCGTCGAGAGAAATTTCTCTTCGTGGTTACTATACGCAGTCATCGACTATTTTCATTTCTTTTCGTAAGCAAAAAATGTTATCGGGGAAAACGAAAATTATAGTCTAGTAAATTGTAATGGTAATTTTTAATATTCGTTTTCATTACCATGACTCGTAAGATATTTTCTTGCAACTATTGCGTTAATTTAATATCTGTGCAACAATTCATTGATTTTAGGACCTTGTATAGGTGAAAATAATGTTGCTAACCCAACAGATTTATTATTGCACTATTGATGAATCTATTATCACACTGAACAATTACTTCCAACACATTTTTGTTAGATATAAATCATTTTCAAACTTCTGTGGCTTTGATACACAGTTGATTAGAATTTTAAAGGAACTATAAGAACAAGAAATGAAACGTTTCTCAGGGTGTGAAGGAAATAAAGAAAATTTTATTGAATATACGACAGGTGAGGGAAATTTTTTTGTTCATCTTTACGACTCGATCTATCGTCCTGAGATATTTTCAAGAAACGCTAACGACTTTCGGGTGACAGTACAAGCTAGGCACCGCGAGTTACCGCACCTGGTTTACACTGAGGTTTTTATATGAATATATTTCTTAACTCAGACGTTTCTATTTGTGAATTTAATTTCTTAGAGCGACGGCGCTCTGAATGGGGCTTAATTTTTCTCAGTCGGGGTCTCGCTCCAAGAAAGACGTGTAGGAGACCTTTTCACTAATGCTCCGTGCGCCCCACGTTAGCAGGAAAATTAACAGTGATTCTCAACCTTGTTATAGCCTTGAGAATGCCGTAAGGTTCGCAAGAATATTTATTATCAGTTGAAGCATCTAGTTTTTTCAATATATTTATTAACGTGTTTCGTTCGGAAGCAACATATATGTGCAAAAATAAAAAAAAAACTTGTACGCAGTATAAAAAAAATCTCTAAAATTCGAAGTTTTTCCATTAAACTAGTCAATAAATCTTGAAACAGCAAATTTTACACTGAATTAACTTTCGAAGCTTATAACTTCAAAACTACTTGGGTTACCGATTCTGCTTAAAATACACTTTTGTAGAGTATTTGATTCTGTAAAATATATTCCTTCGAAGATCAAGTCCGTATTAAAAAAAGCGACTGAGTGGTGGCTGTTTAAAAAATTTGACATCTTAGTTCTAGTTCGTTTAGTTTGTGTATAAAGTAATTCCCTCGTCATCACCCAACGATAATACGAATTTTTCTTCACATTCTCTGTTACTCACAAAAACGCCGGATAATAAAATTATCAGCGGTTGAATTTAGCCTGATTAAAAACCATAAATCTTATAAAAAACTGCTGATTTCAGGCGATTTTTAGAAAATTCATTCACAGCCAAAACGAGTCAATGAAAATTGAAACATCCTCAAGATTGGTCTCAGAAAAGGAAGAATAAAAAAAACACATGCGATTTTTCAAAGTGCTGTTCTTTGTAAAAAAAATTTCTCCTTTCTCCATCTTGACCCTTGTATTTTTGCTCAATGGTTCTACTTGATAATCCGAGCTCTAACTAGATGTATTCATAAAAGTTAATTTTCTTTTACGAGAGTGAAATGTCCGCTTTTATAATTCCTTTTCTCAGTACTTTGAGAAAATTAATCTCAACAGGTGGACGTAGGTAATTCATATCGCATGGCTGGGAGCATGATTCATGCAGCGGTATTCCTGGGAGTAAAATTCAGTAATTCGCCAATTAATCAATTGACCAGACGCGAGCATTCCTAGTTTTCCACATCGCATTGCAGCGTGGTCGCGAAATCAAATTTAACCTATTTCATAGTAAAATAATTACCCAATTTTTTCGTTTCTTGTTTCAGATTTTCACTTGATATTATTCAGGAATTAAATCGAGTCGATGATCAAACGGGCTTTTTCGACAGTCAAAATCTCCAGTAAGTGTACTCCACAAATTCACATGTTAACAATAATAATAATAATAATAATAATAATCATAATAATACCGATATCGAAATATTTAGTTTACAGGATAATCTATTTGCACCGCGTTTCGTTCATTGCTGTTTAATTTATTTAACGCTTACCACTCGTCTGCTAAGGATTACTATATACTTGCCGGTACTGGTTATAGTTACTGTTTCGACGAAAGCTTTCATTCAATATGCGCAAGGAACATATAAAGCAATCGATCCGTGTGGATTTCGTGGGATTTTGATTTGTCAGTGATTCTATAAATTCTTTCGAATTGTAAAGATGCAACAACTACGGTAGACACTGTGATTCCTTACAGCTGACAATGAGCTGTATATTGAAAAAATCGAAGGACTCTCAGAGACTATCGCTTAGAATAATATCGTATAAGAATCCGAAGAAAATATCAACAAAAAGCGAGGGAGGAAAGAAGAAGAAGAAGAAGAAGAAGAAGAAGACGAAAGATTAGGATACAGGATAATGGAAAGACCTGCAACGCTATCCTGCAATGGCATGCTCCAGGCTCTCTGTTCTCCGTATCTCATCGTCAGTCGTGCACTTTGTCGTCCGTTTGATACGCTTTGAAATACTACAAGAACAGTGAATGTAAAAACAACAGTACCTACGAGGGGCCCTTCAAACGCTTTGTAAATAGCAGCTTGATCTATACGCACGCATTGCATACGTATCACATGGCTCTACATATACACATTCCTAGGTGTATACCTATAATATGCGTAGGGAATGCATGCCTCGAGTGTCGGTGCATGTGCGTGCATGAACATTTGAACGTATTGTTCATGCGAAATATATGCATCCATACTTCCTATGTAAATCCCTTTTCATACGAGATGTCCCCTCATCCGTGACGTGAAGATATCTGCACAGACTCGTTTCGTCGGAATAGTTATAACGAAATAGCTGCAGGTGCAGATCGAGGCTGGATGTAGTTTTTTTTTTCTTTTTTTTTTTTTTTTTCTTTTTATTATCCGGTAAAGAGTAGTGTTTAGTCGGACTGATAGTGGATCATACGATTGAAGTCGTCTCGGAAGCATTTTGTGGGATTTTTTGAGTCTCGAATTCTCATTCAAAAATCTAACAATGCACGCACTTGACTCGAAGTCCGGGTGAAAATTTGATAAGCAATTGAATCAGGCCTTCAAGAGGAATACTGAATCTGGAGGGATATAAAAAAGAATTTAAACATCACGATTCCGAGCGAGAAATGTCTGTTTTATGATTTGAAAATACGTTTGAATACGTTTTTTTTTTCATTTTCAATATTGAAACATTGTTCAATCTATAAGCTGCAAAGAAAGTAGCAAGATTTTAACTTGCGGTGTTTTTCTCACGATAATAATTTATAAATAGTGTGAATAATCATTGATCAAATCTGGATAGAAAATACATATTACTGCTGCAAAATCTGTTTGAGCAACGGTCGACTTCAACGTTCGCTTTACACGTTGGATCGTATAATAATCGTTCGCTGTTTAAATATAAATGCGCACAGAATACACATCCGATGTCTATATTTACTCTGGTTACAGGTCTATCGAGAATTATGTAATTAACCGGGTCATTTGTCGGCGATAGTCAGCAAAATTCGTGAATTATGAAGTGTTACAAATGTTAGAGTTTCTTTTTTGTTTTTTTTCCGGTATGATAAATTAAGCATAAATAATGATAAAAACCAGGATTTTTGAGCCTGTTTTTTGTAGTCAGAAAGTTTCACAATGTGGGTTTAAATGTAAACATTGATTTTTTGCAGACAAGAAATCTTCAAAATATTGAACTAATTAGGTGAAAAAAATTTCTCCATTAAGGAAGCGATTTTAAAACGATCGAGACAAAAAATTAAGTTATGATATTTTTTTCCGTCAATCTCCAAAAACACGGAGGTATAAAGACGTTTCTATGTTCATTACAAGTGCCTGGGGAGTAAAGTCATTTTTTTTAAACTGTGATTTTAAGAGTAGAAAGATGTTAATCAAGCTGGAAATAGTGAAGTCGAAACCCGGTTGCGAATTCGTACGGAATGCCTCATGTATAATATACTTGTGCCGCTTGTGCGAATCCAGATTTGCAAGGGTATAGAGAATGCAGTCCACCTTGGAAATTGCTTTTTAATATTGTTAGTCAATGTTCTACTCTATATGCAGACTATTGAGAGATTATTACACAAAAGGTGGTCATTTTTGTTTTTTTCTTTGCGTTCAATAAACTAATTTCACGGTTTTCGACTTATTTTATAACTTGCAACGTTAATCAAATACAAGTTAATCGAATAATATGACTTTTCTTCGGAAAATAATTTTTAACTGGTTCAATTGGTAAAATTTGGAAAATATTTGTGATAAAAGGCGCGTTACGTTTCAGTCAACCGCGTTAAACTAAGGTGTGAACTCGGGGTGCATGTGGGGAGCTTTAAAGCTCTTGAAAAAGGCTGCGGAGGAGGCCTTAAAGCAGAAATTACATCCAGCATCATAGCTCCAAGTTTACTGCGAATTTAAACGTTGAGGGTCAAATTTTGATTTGGAATTACGAGCTCGTATGGTACGAAGCTCCTACTTTCCGCCGTTTGTCGGGTGATTTTATTCACTGATATCTGATTTTCTTCCAAGACTCGCAATGAAGAGTCATGTCATGACTGATTTATGAATGAAAAAAATTCAGCCATATTTTTAGGCAAAAATAAAAACAATCGTGTTTTCATGTTTCATCAAATGCGCATTTTCTGTCCCAAACAAATGAATAAATTAAAAACCTACCCCTTGAAATAAGAATTATAGGTTGTCACGGCCGGCTGGTGCTTATTTAGGGTTCGGACAAATTTTTTATCTTTCGCCTCCCGAATCAGCTGTGCATAATTCAAAAACAATTCTGTATTTTTATCATATCTTTATCTCGACTGTAACCTCTTTCTCCAAGAGGGTGGATTTCCCCATTTAAAATTTACTAGTTTTGACTATATTCTCAGCATGTACATTATTGCAACAGTAATAATATTTAAAAAAATCTTTAACTGCAAGATTTTAGTGGACATTTGTGCTACTAGAATCTGATGAAAAATTCACATCATCGTGCAAACAGTCAGGTTTAGAGGGTGTGCAATTCGTTGAGCTTGTCTTGTACGATGATGTGAATTTTGGATCAGATAATCGCAACAATGCCTACTAAAATTTCGCAATTACGATTTTGTTATTTGTTTTTTGTTTTTAATATTATTACTTTTACAATAAAATATATACTGAGAGTATAGCCGAAAAACGTGTATTTCAAATGAGAAAATCCACCCTCCTACAAGCAGTGATTAGTGTTGAGATAAAAATTGAAATAAATAGAGAATTGTTTTTGAATTATTTAAGGTCAATTTTGGGAGCGAACGATAAAACATTCGTCAGAGCCATAAATCAGAGATTGGGTGTAGAATTTTTGTATGAGGCAGTTGAGAAAAAATAAACAGCCTGTCTTGAGATCATTCTTATAAAAATGAACCGTTTTTTCGAAGATTCTTGTTTTCGGTATTTATTTTCTTGCCAGAAATTTTATCGCAAATGTATGTCAACAAAAATTTGTCGAAGTCGGCTAATCCCCGTTCGCGACTTCTGATCCTTCTCGAAGGATAAGACGGCGCTAATTCTGCAGGCCTGCAAGGCGCGAGTTGCGCGATTCGCTTTGACAATGAGCACCACTGGCACGCGACTCGACGTATTCAGTGCGGAAATAAATATGAGGTGAAAAAGGCTCGACGACTCTTTTGACGGGGAAATATAATTGCCAGGAAAATAAACAATTACGAAACTCCTTCCACCCGTCTCTCTCTCTCTCTCTCTCTCTCTACATTATAATTATTCTTTGCTTTTCTAACTGTAAGAAGTAGAAAATTCACTTCCGCATGCCATCAGATATTTCGCTCCATATCCTTCGAGGGGACCGGAATCCATGAAACAGTTTTATTATTAGATCTTTTAATTACGTTCCATTCGTTTTTCGAGGAGACAATGTTTTTTTTTTTTTACAGTGACAACAATTTTTATTTAATCGGTTGGAGCAATTTTTACAATAGTAATTTTTATTTTATAACTTGGAGATATAAACAAGTTGCAGTCCTCGAAAAACGCAAACAGAAACGAACAAGTTTTACATTTATTTTATAACAGTTCTGGTTTTCGAATCACTGATATAATTTTTTTTTTTTTTTTTTTTTTTCTCTTTGACGTCACAAAATGTTTGTACTGATCATTATCAAAATACTGATTCAAATTTTACAGTCATGAAATTTTTTTATACTTTGTCACTTCAAACTTCAAATGAACGAAGATCGGAATTAAGAACGCCAGTTTTTATGACAATTACTTAGAAAAATAGTTTCCCGTGAGTAAAGACTTTCACAGAATTGTTTTCACTTCATTTTCTTATTTAAAAAAGAAAGCTGCAGTTTTATATTCAGATATGCAGATATTCATTGCATAGATGACGGAAATCTTTGCAAAATGAAGAATCAATCGATATCTTTTCAAGTTTGAAAAAATTCACTCGAAATAAAAACAATCTTGTAGTAAAATTTTCATTGCGCGGCTTGACTCGTAATACGATCAAATTTTGAAATTCGGCCAGAAACTATTTCATCTTACGAGCATTAAAAAAGTAATAAAAAAGCAAACAAATCAAACATTGATATGAATGAGATAAACTAAGGCAAATTGGAACAACCTATTTTTTTGTAGCAGAAGATGTCACCGGGGATTTTGGTAAGACCCGAGACGAGGGAAAGAGGCTTCGTAGTATATACCGTTATGTATCTCAAATGCGATGAAAGAATCACGTTTCGGAAAAAATCGAATGGAATCAGGAAAGCGTGTAAGAATAAAATAAGACAACCCATCGTGCGTTATCCCACAATTTCGGTAGCCCATATGCTTTTAAGATTATAAGCCGATTCTAGATTGAAAAAAAAAAAAATCCAAGAATTCGTCACTCGATCTGCTATGTCGTTTTTTCAAACAACTCGCCAAGAATTTCCATCAAGTTTTAATTCAAGCCGTTGTGCCGTTTCGGAATCTTTATCAATTTTTCCCTTCTTTTCATTTCTAGAAATTATTTTCTGCCATTCTAATAATACTTGAAAAAAAATCGACAGCTCTGTATGGTAAATTTAAGAGTAATATCGATCTTGGATAACTTTTTATTTTTTGACACTGAAATAAAAAAGTCCAAAGTATTTTATAGATTGGAAAAATGAGATTGTCATTTTAGTTTTGTAAAGATGAAATTTTTTGATACGTGCAAAGTTTCCATAATCAATTTCGAATATTATAAAGTAAAGTATGTAATTTCTATATGCATAAATTTTTACAGCAAGTTTTGTAAAATATGTAAAATAAACGATATGATGTTCGAACATTGGACAAAATTCAGGATAAATTTCAATACGTGGAAAAAGCAAGAAAGACGAATAATTGTTAAAAAAAAAAACACGTCCGATTCCAGATGCTCTAAAATATTTTCAAAACCTCAAAAATGCGCGAAATTCATATTCTGAAAATGTGATCCGAAGAATGAGATTTACGAAGGATCGTGTCAAGTCGGAGCGACGAATCTTCGTAGGTATTTGGCAAGAAAACCGAGAGACAGTCTTTCTGCTCTTCGCCTCAAGAAGGCTGCCAAAAACGAGAAGAAATTCCACGCGAATGACGGCAGTGCTAATTTCGAACTTTTCTCCTAACCGTGCGACGCGTTTACCTGCTGCTACTGGTTGAAAATAATTCTTAATTACTTTTTCGGGTTCAATTATCAGCCCGAAGTAAAGTTTACGACTTAAGTTTTCACGACACGAACTGCTCTTAAACACGCAACTGTGTTTACTGGAGCTGGAGCGACGCGGTTGGGAAAACCATAAAGAGTAGTCGGGAAACTCGCTGAAAATTCACTACGAGATGGACAGGGGATGCTTCTTAAAATACCCTTACATCCTTCTTGCCTTTCGTTTCATTACGCCCGCCGTGTTTTTCACTCGCCTAAATATTTTCTCAACTTTGCGGAGACGTGATCCTTTGAATCTTTCAAATTGGAGCAATTTTTTCCGTTTTTTTTTTCTCTCTGTTATGTTGGAACAAGCTTTAAGCATTAGGTGTTAGACCAAAAATTCCTCGAAAGTTAAAATTTTAGCTCAAGAATGATAAGGGAATCGCATCAGATGTTTGACTCCATTTTTGATGAAACTTTTGAAAGGATTATAGAATGAATTAGACATTTGATCCGTATATATAAATATATTTTTTCTGTAAAACCCAGTTTTAAAAATTGCAAATTTTTTCGTTTTTCGATTATAGCTCATGAACGTTGTGAGTTAAAAAAAAGGTTTCAATGGCAAAATAATTGTATAATTTTGAAAATTTCGCGTTATTTATTAAAGAAATGAGTGTATTTAATCACAACTATTTGCTATAATGTTATTGTACGTTATTTAGTGTAAAGTCACTTAATTTGAATTAGAAGTTCTGTACTTCGGGAGGATTTAAAGTACGGCAAAAAGTGTAATGTAAAATAATAAACCGATGTTTAAGAAATTTTACTGATTCACAAGGAATCCTAAGTAGGTCGACCCCTTCGATTTTGATCTCGTTCATACATGTTGTAGCGGATCGAAAACTAAGAGACACGTATATTTTTTTTATCTTATAATAAACGTTTACAGGGGTGAAAACGACCCTCAAAGATGGGCACCCAACCCGGGGTGATTTCTTGATGCGATTGATATATTTGAATGAAACCAACGCTGAAACGTTTCTATCCATTATAATAAAACATTTCAGTGTTGATTTCATGACAAAACTCCGTACGAAATTGATAACTTGACGGTGGCGCAGCAATAAATTAATGGTAACAAAATGTAGTTAATCAGATACCCGAAAAAAAAAAATAATAATATACTCTTGATAATTCATAGCAAATCCAAAAATACAGAAATAGTTGTTTCAACGATACGAATTTCACAAATGTTTAACTGTCAGCGTAAAAAAATGACATTTCTCTCTGAATACGACCCGATTCGATTTCATCCCCAAAAAATCGAGAAAGCACGGCTTTCAGTCCTCGGTGTGACCTACCTTGCGCCAGGCTCCATTTTTCAAGGAACAAAGCACGACGCGGGGAATAATTTAGTACATAAAGAGCGGAGGGTGCCGTTGTGCGAAGGGAGGCGGATACGCGCGTGACCCTGCACCCTGCGCGTACATAATACACGGGAATCTCGAGTGTGTATTACACAGATAAGAGATATATAAGGTAGATATTCCCGGAACGGTGAGACGTCGATGGCACTATACATATTGACAAGACACTCGAGACCGTCACCCCGACCTCCCCTTGTCTTCGGCATCGCCTGGACGACCAGCCTTTGAAGTGTGTGACGCTAGAGGCTGCTGCAAGGGTCGCCTTGTCCAACCGCGGCGCGAGGGCCCTTCGCGAAAAATACGTTTCATTTCCGGTAGGCGAAGGAAGATGTGTAGAGAAAAATTTTTAGGGTGGTTTCGAGTTACGGGTGACCTCAGATTTCCAGGAGAAATACGTTAGGGGTTGCCTGAGAAAAGCGTCTAGGCTCTATTGTTCGTCTGACGTCATTTTTTTCTTTTATTTTTACTTCCCTTTGTTTGAAGCACCTCGACGTTTTTTCTTTTTTCTCTTCTTTTCCAATTTTCGATTCGGACGGTACGCCGAAGTAATGCTTGAGAGGACCAGTACAGTGACTTTTAAACAATTAAGACGAAATCGATTTGTGTTTTAAACGAAGTTTATTTCATGGACAGAAATTTTTGGGAGTAAATTTTAATGTCGTTAGGATTTTTTTCATTACTAATTTTTTTTTTCAGAAAAAGAATGATACGAATCAGGGAAATTGGAAAAAAATGTTGGTAAACAAATTTAGTTTCTTTTCGAACTGTTCGTTGATCATGATTCACATGGTTTTTGTTTTCAAATTTCTATATCTATAAGGTGAGGAATTACTTAAGGATTCTTTTCCAAAAAACTCGTCGACATTCCTGTGCAACATTGATAGCAAAATAAATCTACGCGGACGAAATTAATTATAAGTGTGAAATACTATGAACAAAACCATACAATTCCGTCTCCCGAAACTGATCGTGAAATATTTTTCTCAGTTCACACGTATCGTTGAACAAATAGAATAGCAACTGCAATCTGAAGCGGAGGAAACTTTTCATCAAAAAATAAGGAGGAACCAGCTGCGTTTTATATGACTTATAGGCAACGAGAATCCACCGTTCCTGTACAACCGGAAGTCGGTGATCAATTACGTGTGTATCCTGACCTCTGACCGGCTTGCAGTTTTACTCCAGAGCTCACGTTTCTCGGGGGAAACTGCTTGATGAATAGGCTTTTAAAATGAGAAAGAGAACAAAAATTAAAGAAAAAAAACCGAGGGGTGGAACCGGGATAAGGAACGCAGGTTCGACAGGAGCGGCGAGACGAGGGTCCTCTGAACGAACTGGCTGCTAGTCGAGCCTCGACAATACGAACGCATTTAATAAACAATGGCACTCTAAACAATGCCGGGGGAGGCGGGGCTCGATGAATGAGACAATACATCGGGACACAATACTAATAACCTATTTGCAATTCAGATTCGAATCGGCGATAAAATCGCAATCATTTCGCACTCGAATGAACCGCTTCGTCTCGCGTCCCCAACGATACGGAGATTTTTTATTTTGATTTTTTTTTTTCTTTACGACTCTCAGAAATATTGGGTGTGACGAAGCAGTGCTGAAAGGACGCCTACACTTGGAAAAAAATATTGTATTTTGTAACAAGTGTTACTTATTTCAAATCCCTTTGTTTAATCGCAGCGAATATATAAAGTTGCACCGAAATATCAAATTATCGTAATAGTTAGAAAAAAAAATATATAGTTCAAGTGGACATAATCAAAAGAATAATTAAAGCTATGAAACTCATTTTTATTTTGTATCAAGAACGATACTTTTTGGTTGTGTATAAAATAGTTCAATAATCGAAAATTCATCTCGACGCGAGGAAGTATTTTTTCGGTCCAGAATCAGAATCCTGGAGAAAAGCACGTCTCTGCTTCTTTCCTGATATAAGGCTGCAAACCCGCCGCCGGGTCGGCCGGAATCCGAAGCTCTGCACATGACTCGAAGGTCTTCATTAGCCAGACCGGTCAACCACGATTTGCAAATTCCTCGCCTTCCCAACCCACGCAGCCTCCGCGTTTCCGGCGAACCGCGACGTGGAACTTGCAGTACCTTCGGTACGCGGTGTGAGCAGAAAAGCAGCATTCGCCATTTTGGATCGGGGTAAAAATACAGAAAGATGAGAAAATTGGCGGGCCACGATATCGAATTTTTTAAAAAGGTAAAACTTGACACGTGGAATTTCGATATTTTAAAAATCGAGGTATGCAGATGTGAACGATCAGAAAGGTCAGAACATAGAATGGCAAACTGTAGAATCGTGACAATTCTTCTCGATAATATAGAGTCATACAGATTTATGATTTTGCTGTTACATTTTTTGACCTTTCTAAACTTTTTTCTTTCTGTATTTTGACTTACTCTGTTTTCAATTCTCTGTACTTGGATTTTCCAAGTTTTTAAATTCTACGAATGAAATTTTCGCATGTATGTAAATCCGTATTTTGGTCCTTCTATGAATCAGCAATTCTAGTTTCTTACCTCAACTCACGATTTCGGAGATGAATTATCGTGCGTAAAATTGGAAGACGATAAACGGAGAAAATGGAAATGGATTCTTCATCTCGTTTCACATTTAAACGGCTTCGACCATCACGAGGGGTGGGTACTGAAAATTATACGATGGTTGTTTTTCAAAGACGCGACGTATCGTTGCTGCGAAAAATCGTCGAAATAAAACGGCTTCAACAGGCATTCAAGTACTGAAATGGAAATGCTTGACGGACGAGAAGACAATGTAATACGTGTTTGTAGCTCGATTTCAATGTTTACTGCTTATACCCCTGGCTATTCCCTTCTATTTTTCACACACTCTCTCTCTCTCTACATTTAAATAAACGCTTTTCTCTCTCTCTCTCTCTCTCTCTTTCTTCGCGAAACCATAATATTCCATTTCAGATGCTGCTGATCGAAGCTTCGTTGAAAATTTCTCTGTCGAGAGCGAAGAAAAAATCCAAAACTAGATTTTCTTCCAAAAGCTTTGAAGCGTTCTGAAATTCTGTTGGGATTTTTTTTCTTCCGCACATAATACTTCTCGATATGTTTATGGTGTGTTTTCAGAGTGAAACAGTTTTCATGTTGCGGATAAGAAGATGTTAAGTTAATGAAATTAAGAGAAAAAGTTTTTCCGCTATTAATCTTGATGATAATTTCATCTTTCTCAGGTTATTTAAAACTGTCTACATTATATTTTGGCTTTTTGGTTTTTCTTTTGTACCAAAGACCTCAATTTTATAGTTTAAAGCTCCTCAGAGTTCTGAAATTGCGAAAAATGTGTCAGGTTTCAAAAACTGGTGTGGAATTTGAAAAAAAAATCGATCTATTATCTTGATTGTCGATTGGAACTAACTTTTTTCTGCAGCGTTTATTATACTACTTTTTCGAAATTGAAAATCATGACAATACTTCAAATGCAGGTCTCCTAATTTTATCCAGACGTGACCTTGTTTTTCGGTTTATGACAAACAACCATTATTTTTATGAAAAATATTCAGCTTCTTTCGGATGATTTTGAAAATGAATGATGTAGTTCATGTGGGAAATTGGTCGTCGCGATTTTAACCAGAAAAAGCTATCTTTCGTCATAAGTATATAGACCCTCAATATTATTTACAATTGACTAAACTTGAGTATTTGAGAATTGTTGAGAATTATATGTAATAAGTGAATTGTAATTTACTACGAACAACACATTTTTGATGAGACAAAAAGCTCAAAAATATGGTAGATTTTTCATTCGTGGCTGGAATGAAATAAAAAAGCTTAAATCGGACAGAAGTGTGTATTTTTCATTCGTACCGAAAATATGTTTCATCATGAAAACTAAAATTTATCTCTGTTCAATAAATTGTTTAATGAGTTCATATTGAAATAAACCCTTTTACTCAGTATTTACATGTGACGTGGACTTCTCTTCTAACTCGAATTAAAGACTCTGGAAGTTGAAATGAGATCAAAGAGCAACTCGGAAACTTAACCAATTTGTTAACGTTCACGTATAAACTGCCGCCAATTGATTTACTGATGAATCAATAAACTCGAGTGAGCTTGAACAGCGCTTAACTTCAATTTTCTTGTTAATATAAAAATGAAATAAAAATTTATACGTAAAAAAATTATTCATTCGACGTTTGTAATCAAACTAATCATTTGAATAGTCGAAGATAGCTGAGATGACAATTCATAGAATTGATACAAGTATGGTTTGCTTCCACGGCTTTAATACGTATCACGTGTCACGTGTGTAAAAATTGATTGACCGAGAAAACTTTGTATCGAGCAAAATTTTTGCGAGTAAAATACCAAATCTGTATTTTCTGATATTTGCCTGAATTTTTTGTCTGTGAATAAAAGTTTACAGTTCATATTTACAGTTCAAATCACTCAACGAATATTAAAGATTAAGTTATATTTAGCGTTTGGTCCACGATGTCTTTGAAACTCTGAATTAAGAATCAAAGCGTGGATTCGGAAATTACGGAAGCGTAAAGAGATCGGAGAGATTCTGTTGCTCCGCGTGAATCGTTACATTCAAATTGGGGGAGAAGACGTACAAGTTGAATTGAAGGTAGCAGGAATAAGTCGCCTTCCGAATTCCAGGATCAAGGGGGATCAAGATTTTTTAGCAACGGTAAAAAAAAAAAAAAAAAAAAAAGTTCCGACGCCACCTTGCTGATCGTATAATCTTCCCTCGTATTGACGAAATAAGATCAAGATGGACAAAGGAAATTGAGGAATTCGCGATGCGGAGAACTCGAAATTGAAGTGGGTCAAAGATCAGAGAGGTGAAAAAGACGAAGAGGGAAATAACGAAAGCACCGAATGCTGTTGAGTTGAAGATACAAAGGGAGAAAGGGAGAAAGGGAGAAAGGGAGAAACCATTGACGAGCTTTTGCGGCGATCGTCACGCCACGCATAAGCTACTCTAACCAATTAATATGAACACGCCGGTTTCGTATCGTCTCTGCTTACGCATCGATCTTTCTTTTGAAAGCTGAAGGTTTGCTTCCGGAGAGAATGAAATATTAAATCAATGAATACGGAGTCAATCTGTGATATTAAATCGCGAAATAAAGCTGCGAGAATTAACGCAATAAAATGAACTTTCTCGCATAAGAAAGTTGAGATTTACCCGGAAGGATACTTTCACGGTTTCCTTCGACTTCGCGTACTTTCATTTTGCCAGCTGCTCGCATAAGCACATATTTACTTCCTTACAATTGGCAGCACCGCTTTCAATGGCACTTTCGCTTCTTGAGTTTTCTCATTAATTTTCGATGTCTGTATAATTTTCATAGATCGAATATTTTCGAAGCTAATGATATTGCCTATTCGGAAAATTTAATTACGGAGGAAATAAACCAAAATTTATTGAATTTGGATGAACGGTATACTTTTTGACGTTGAAAAATGCCACAAAAATGTCATTTAGGTGAAAATTTGTCACTTTTGAAGTTTTGTAAACCTGAATAAATGTCGCTCACAGATTTGGAACTTGTATTTTTCTGTCTTCCTTGTTTCGAAAATCTTTTCTTTTACAAATAAAATTACGTTCAGGACAAGCTGTTATTTATACAGTAATTGTGTGTATTATCACAACACATAAATTGTTTTGAATAAATTCAAGTTTATTCTAATTATTCCATGTATAATGAATCTGTTATGGAAAACGAATCATTAATATCTAATATTGAACCAGATGAAATTTGTATAAACCAACTTAATATTTCGAGTTTTTTAAATTTTCGGACATCAGAGAGAACTTGAGTGGACAATTATCAGTTGCAATTTTCTGAACATCATATTGATTATCAGCAGACGAAGGGAACAGGCTGGTACCCATAAAAAATATTCATTGCAAACGCGTCATACACCTGCACTAACTCCGATGAAAGTTGGGGTATAAAATGGAGTCTTTCCGTGTGGAACACAAAGCCGTTTCCGCAGGCTATGCGAGTCAAGAGCCTTTGCTCCTGGTATAACTCGCTAATTAAATAAAATCCCCCTTTGTTGCAGGATGCTTGCGGGTGTCGGCCGGAGGGCCTATCGCGTCAGAAGTACTGCAGTCTGTCCGTCTTTCCGTCACCAACTTTTGTTGAGTTCATCTGAAGACCCTGCGAGAGATGTTGGAAAAGTTGAAAAGTCAACGAAGCTCGGGTGAGATGTGAGTATTGAAAACCGAATCTTTTTGCCTCTTTCCGAAAATATCATGATTTGAAAAAGAGGCAGTGAATATTTGAGGTGGAACAAAGTGAAACACGTTCATTAACTTCGTGAAGAATTTTTAATTTTCTGGAGTCCTGAAACTAAGTTTTCAACTCATACGTGATGCCGTTCAATGTTCGTCGTCGAACCTGCGTCTCACTGTCGAAATTTTTCATCCCTCTAATGTTACTTTTAAAATGGAATTTCAATTAACCATGACCCATAGTACCGCCGACAGGCTTTTATATTAATTTTGATTTAGCACTCTTCATTTTCATAGCCCTCGGCTATTGATCGTACCTGAAGCCCATTCATCTCTGGCACTGCCCGTCCCGTTGCTGTAGATACATGTACGTTATCCTTGCCGACTTGTCACTGTAACCATAAACGCGTATTCCGATCGGTTGTTATGAATCCAAACTTGGCCCGTCGAAGCACCATGGAAATTCATATTTCGCTGCAAATCATCGATTCATGAACACGGATGAACAATCGGGGGTGCGAATTTAATCGGAGTATCGTAACTACGCTGGTGAAACTTCCAAGGGTTGTAACTATGACGTGATGTTGCTAAAAAACCCTAATACTCGATTCGGAAACACTATGAACGAAAAAAATTTTGCTTCAACATTTTCCCCGATGACTATGAATATTTAGCTGTAGAAAAAATCGTGAGAAAACAATATATTTCTCTTACTAAGTCAATTCTATTCCGTTATGGATGGATTCTGCTTCGCTTTTCCAGCTATATAACGCTTTAAATTGTTATTAGACCAATAAATTTAACGATTCGGGAATTAAATCGTCGCAATCTGATGTCTACCCGGATTGTTTTCGCATATATATACCGAGCACTGAAGCCATAAGAACGGGAATGGTGTACAACCGTAGAGCGTTAATAATTGCTCATGGAATGTGCCAAAACAGTGAAATTACAAGCATTCTGGAATGCGGTGAGACGCTTCTGAAACTTCTGAAACTTGTTAGAAATCTTCGTTCAAACTTACCGTTGAGGTATGCGAAACACTTTGTCCGCCACGTCAGCAGAGTGAGGAGAAAAAATTGCATGATAAGTTTCTGCAGCGACGTGCTTTCAGCCCTTCCGATGCGATAAACTTTAATTCGTTCGTGGTTCGAGGTATTTGTTGATTGATCTCGAGCGTAATTGGCAATTCAGTATTGTCGTTAATTCCATGTTATTTCGGTTTATCCGTTTCCAATTTCGACACCATATCGATTTGCTTTGCATGTCATACAGAGATTGGAACATAAAATGCTGAATCGTTGAATTTGTCTACCACAGTATGTTGAATTATTGAAATATCATAAAACTTCTCCCAGACTTTCGATTGCAATCTCTTCGCTTTGTGAATAATACCTTCCATTGTATTCGATGTCAATCGCAATTTGACGTGACTATTAGGATTGGAAGATGAAATTCTGACGAGGTGCGTTAGTATGGATCGGGGTTAATCTCGGCTGGCAATGTTACACCGTAATATCTACAATTATTAGCGTAGAATTGGCGAATCGCATAGATCATCCGACGGTTTCAGTTTGCCGGTGCTCTCGGAGTTTGGAGGCTGGGTCGAAGCTGCGGATTTGGTTAGGTTGGGTCGGGTTGGTCTGGGTTCCGGGGATTAGGTCCGCTCGCAGATCCGTCAGACTGCGACGCGGTAAGCGGATTATATCGGTATACGATGCGACCGATCCATCGTTCGATAGAGAAGCAGCATCCCGGCCCGTCGAGCATGGACGATGGCGAGTTCCGCAGACTGAGCTTCCGGAAAATTGAAGGGAAACAGGCCACGCCGTCCCGGCACTCGGGCTTTTAACCATTCCAAGTCCATCTGCAACATTGCGCCCAACCGTCAGCCAGGCACAGAGGAGAAACGGACTTCAATGAGTCTGCAGAATGCACGGAATGAGACGGAGATGAGAAGGAGCGAACCAGAGAGACGACATTATGCTTGACGTTAATGAGATGGTGAGAAGGGAAGAACCTCTGAGGATGAATAACAGTCTGCTGGTGTGATGCACCGTACCTACGATGCATCGGAATCTGCAGTCTGACTGCAGCAGCTCGATGAACCGACGTTCGAGCTGAAACCTACGCAAATATGTATTTTCGTACTTACGTTATTGGTAACAGACAACAGTGACAATCGATACCTATACCTACGTCGTCGGGACGTGAAATATTGATGGAGTGAATTGTGCATTCGGAATACGTCAAAGCTTCTGCAATATGCAAGAGAGTTACAATCAGTGATATGAATGTCCGCTCTCTGCTGATGGTTCGTGTCTCTCATGTAGGTACATATATGGCGTTTCATATGGCTTCGGAAACAAGCTGTCGCGATTGGAGCGAATTCCACGGTAAAAAAATCATTCAACCCACTTCATATGCCTGTCAGAATTAACAACAATTTTAGCGTTTGATGTCCACTGAGTCACCAAGTATGAAAGCTGAACCCTAAATTCAGTGGTTACATCTGATCATTGGAACTTATTATCACCATTTTCAATACCTTGAAAAATATAACTAAACCACGGAAGAGGATTTTATCTTATAATACTCGAAGAGTGTTTTGAAATGAAATATTTTCCACATTTCCTCCGGCTGAATAAAACATAGCTAATCGATGAAAGAATTGCATGTTACGTGTTAAAGTGCACTTCTGATGTGGAAAGATCGGTTACTCTTATGTTCACCTTTGCTTACGCTAAGAATTGTCTTACGTGAAATTTTTCCCAGTAGTGAATTGGCGTTATCTACAATCGAGATTCCGAGAATAAATATTCTTTTCTCTTCTTTCCGTTTCTTCGTTTATGGATTATTTTACAGGGAAGGTGAAACTCTGTTATGGACCGTTGCAATGATACATCAGCTTGAAATATCTATCGCTCGAGGCTTCTGGCTGTCGAAATAAAATAAGGGTACAAACGAACACGGCACAATATGATTTGTCCCCTTTTGCCCAATCCTGATGGAATAAAGATTTGTCTTCGAGGCTTAGGGATCTAACATGATACACTTTTGGATGCAAACGTACAAAGTACAATATTAAAATGAGCTCTAAAATCTCAAAATAACGTAGAATCGATTGAAAAAATTTTATCTATGAAGATAGGCAGTTAGTAGGTTGTTCTTCTACGTTGAAACACACAAATGCATTTCTTCTGAGTTAACATTATACTGTTCATTCATGTGCAAGTGAAAAACCTTTATAAAATCTATTGCATATTCGGTACTAAATACCCAAAATGATTAAAGTCAAGATTCCATGGACCATTTCACATCTAGCTGAAAATGTATGGGTATTACTAAAAAATATTCTTTAGCAATTTGGTCCCGTTTACCTATGATTATAATCGAAATAATCTTTGTCTGTGACATTCGGGTTCGTCAGTCTTGATATCTCCATTGGATACTCTGAGGAAACCAAAATGTCCAAAAGCAGAAAACCACAATCGAAATTAAGCCACCATTTTAGAACCGTCTTAAAATTTTCCGGCATGGTTTCAAACTTGCGTACAAAATTAAATTTCATTTGAAAAAGTGATATCGTAGAGAAAAGCAGACGGCACAACTCTTTGGGTTTTGAATATGCTCCTGACGCACGTGCTAAGCTGACCTGAACTCGCGGCACGCGAAGCAGCACAGAGCACGTACAAACCGGTGGCATAAACCCAGGACGACGTTGGTTCGTCTGTGCGTAGAGATGATGGATTAGATTGGAGCTGGCGTATGATGGATGCGGGAGGATGAAAATATGAATCAAAATACGGAGGCAAACATGCCCGGAACGATAAGTAAACTCATGACTACCAAGCAACTCCCGCGTGCTGGGAATCGATTGCTGCCGCTCGTGAATATGTGAAAAATTCATTCGGCGCGATGTATGCATAACCTGGAATGGACTAGACTATACGGATGCTTTCGAATTGCTGCATGTGTGTGAAAAGCGTGGCTGATCTATTTTCCATACCCGCATCACCCACCCCCGCCAAACACGTGTCATCGCTTCATGTATCGCGATGCCAATGACGATTTGAAAGAGTTTGACCTCACCTCCATCATACCTGACGTAGCATTCCCAGCCGGCGTTACCCGAATCGCAAAAATACCCCTTTCAGAGCGAGTGAGATAGCGACGAACGGACATTGATCACGTTGAAACGGATATCCGGTTTTCCCTGACCGCTTCGCACACCCCGATATATTGTCGACGCATAAATTTCCCATTGTTCCCTGTGTACCATTTCGTATTGGTTTTTGTTTTCCATTTCTTTTTTTTCTTTTTCTTGTTTTTTTGTCCCAAACTTTCTACCCCGCTAAAAATTTATTGTTTACTCTTCGGAATGCTGACTCTTACTCTTCAAATACTTCTCAGATTAACGACGATCCTTTTTAATAGTTTAGAAGGTAAACAATCACGTTATGATATCTGATGTGAATGAAATGTATCGGAGACGTTCTACGTTGGCGGTGAAGATTTGAAGTTCTATCAAACAGCCTTAAACCATATGATGGTACACCATGGTTCACCTTATATACAACATTACAGCAGTGCTAACCGATGAAGACTCACGTTCATCTTTCTCAAACACTCTGGCTTTGCACTTGGCCAATCGTCAATTCTCTGTCTCAACACGGGTAATTACTTATAGTGCTTATTTGCAGGTGAATTTTAGATGTATCTTTTACAATTGTGAGACACTTAGGGTCTGTCTCACAGCGTGGAGAGCACAGCTGAAACGTTCAGACGACTGGCTAGACGGGAAACCGGGTAAGTGCGACGTAATTAAGAGATGAACTTGGATGTGTGCATGGATCTGGGGGGAGAAACTCGATTCTTCGTGTATATACTACACCGTGTAATACGGTATACGTTTATGAATAACACAGTGAGCCCGCAGCAGAGTTGCACCGTTTTCGCACTATGCGAGTGTATTTCGACAGCCACGCTGAGCACTTCACTGTGCCGAGTGTCGGCAAAGTGCTTCTGATCGATTACATGTCATCCATAGCTCACTCTGGGTTCGACGTTTCCCTTGCCAAACCGTACCTTCCTGCCCATCCACCCTGCGCTGTGGTGTTCGTACAGCACTTCCCCAGTTCCCCATACGGCCATCTATGTGCCAGGCACTCTCTTCATCTCTTTTGGATGTCATCAGCAGAACCTAGATTTCATACCTGTTCCTCGGTGCGATAGGTACACTTAAGAAATTTTCAAAATCGTTCTGGGCAGCGTGATATTAGGTATTACATGGTCATGGTGGTGAACATCTTGGTATTCTGTCTTCGAGGGGTTGGATTCTTTATTTTTTTACGAAATCACTGGCGGACTCTTCATCTTTATGATTCTCGAGCGAATTTTTCAAAGAATTTTTTTAGACAAGACGATTGGTTACTAATCATTGCCTGTCGTATCCTACACTCATTGTCAGACTTGATACTCAACCAACTTTGAAAATGGAACATGTAAAAGCGTTTGCCAATTTTTTAGCTTTCAGAATACATCATTACAGATTAATTGCTGCTCGGAAGTAACGTAATCAATACAAAAGTCTCTACAGAATTGTAAAAAAATATGTACACGATTAATCAAACAGACTTTCAAAGACTGTTCAATTATCAATAATAATTACTAGAATATTTATCGCTGATACTGATACTGCCCCGATTACATTCGATCCCATGGCAGCAAGCCACATTATCAGAGAAAATTATCTTGTCTAATCATTAGCAAAGTTATGCTAGATTTAAGCGATGTATCGTTTATTCTCCGTTCGTATCTTTCTCTCTCACTCTTTCGTTGTCTCGTATTTTGTAATCCCTGAAACCGATTGGAGCGACGGCCAAGAGCTGAAGGGGGAAGAGAGGTGGGGGTGGAGGCTGATAGGATTGGGAAAATCAGGAACAATTCCTTGGTACGTTGCCAGCAGTAGCAATCGCGAAAATTTCCTCGATTGGCGTAATCATTGGAGAAGGGACTTGAGGAATTTTTTTTACTCCCAAATCTCTCGAATAACTGGATGCTGCCTCGATCCAAACTGTTTCCGTTGCACGTTTATACTGCATGCGATACACAATTACTGTGGAATTCTGACAGTCGAATTTTTCATACTGAGGAAAGCTAGTGTGAAATTTTTCTACAATTTTCCAAACTCAAAGATAAACGAGTTCTTCAAATTGTATTGATAATTTAGAGTGTCTGCGTCAAAAACGTTAGTAACTTGCGTAAGAATACACTAATTTTTGTTAATTCTATAACGAGATAGTCGCACGTTGCGTATGCATCAAATTAATAATAGCTAGTTTCAAGATCGAAATAATTACCGCGAAGTACTTTAAGATGAACGTCTGGGTGTATAGATGCATAATTAATGTTTCCCCAACGATATCGCAGGAACGAATAACCGGAATTTAATTATCTTTATCTGAACTGACACAGTTTTTTTTTTATTTGTTAGATCTGTATAAAGTCTGAGTAAAATCGGCGGAGCTATTTCTGAGTTGTTGTAAAAAATAAATTCTTTGACGAAAATGAATGAATCAATTTTGTTTTTATTCAACTCAGAACTGTAAAGATGTTCAGTAAAATTAGCTGCGAGGGAGTTATTCTCGTCTTATTTGCGAAAATGATAATCGTTTAGTCCAAGACTTCGGTTTTCGTAAATAACAGGAACAGAAGAAAGATTTTCTTTGCTTCTTACGCTTCTCTTTCACACTGAATTTCATCCTTGAAACAATCGAAGTATGTCATTTTACAATTAGTTGCTGTAACGGCATCAATATCATCGACACGCAAGGGTATTTCGTTTCCATCTAAAGCCGCAGATATTCGACCGAATGCTATTAGTCTTATTAACCCTCCCTCTTAACCGCCCCTTCGCCGCGCAATGCACCTCCCGCTACCCCATCGTTGCCAATTTTGCTGGTGTATCCAAAATCGAACTTGGCAACCGTCCATTTCCGGCTTATACACGGCGACTGTATGTTCACCACATATATCGGTCGGCTACCGTTCAAAATGGCTGTTTATTTCTGCTCTTCGATACGATGAACCTTTTCAATTAGTCCATTTCTTTGACTTGCTGTTTATGTATTATAGGCACAACAGATGGTGTTGATTTGTCGTCAGGTCATACTAGATTGAAATGATATTCTATTCTACTGACATCACATGGTTGCAAGTTGTCATCGAATAGTGTTAAATTGACACGAAATTGCTGTCCCAAAGAAGTTCACACCGAGGTTTTTTCTTACTGTGTAATTTAGCCGATGTTACGGATGAATTTGATGAGCATAAACTTAGGCATCACAAGACAGACCTTGGAGGTAAAACACTGGACTCGATCACGTGACGACGATTTTCTTGTTGATGGTAGAAAAGCAATTATCTTAAATTAATGTTTGTCCTCGGGTGTTTCGGAGCGTGTCTGCAACCTGCAATACTGGCATCAATAGGTTGGTCGGTTCGAGAGGGGTCGGTAAATAGAAGCGTCTGTCCCTTACCTCCTAACCCTCGAGGGTGGCTAGAGGAGTCGGGGTGTTCAGTTCAAGGCGATCCAGTTCGATGGCTGTAATCCGGCCCCATGAATCCACCGCTGTTTGCATTCTAATTGTAAGTATGTGCGTCGAGCCGATATAGTGCGGATCGAGGGCTGCGCTTACACCAGCCGGCAATGGCCGATAGCTGTGGGACATGATCGTCGCCGTCTATAAATCGATGGATTCACATTTGATGTGGCGAAGCTGCCCCAGGGTCGATACTCCTCTGGGCTATCGCTGCATTCGGTATTCTGCGCAAATAAATCCGAAAGCCCGGCATTTCCATGACTCGGTGTCTTTACACCGAATAACGGAACGCGGTAATTGATTGAATATTTTCAATTACTTACACGGTAAAAATACGACTCGCACAAAGGATTTTTGTTAATTAAAAACCGGCCAGGCAGTTACCCCGAGGGAAAGCTCGTCGAGGTTTAAATTCAACGCATCGGATCTTCGTCACGTCCGCCCCCCCCCCCCCGAATATTTACTTATATGAAAATTAATGAAAACTTTTGTCGGTTTTTGGGGATTCGTTTAAATTTTTGGAATTATTGTCACGTTATTGTTTATATTTAAAAATTGTGAACGCTCGGTTAAATTACACTTAAATATTTTGTGACCTTGAAAAATCCTCTCGATACGGGTGGGATTTTCTAAAATTATTCAAGAACTTAGAGAAATATTTTTACAACTCTCACGCAAGTTTTTGAACCTTGCCAAAATCTTACGACTTCTTTTGCACTGCGAAGAAATCTCCTGAAATCTTTCGAAATTTGAACTTTTGAATTTCATATTTATCATCATATTTGTTAAAATCTTGTTCATATCATGGTGCCTGAAATTAGGAAAAAAAATTCCGCAAGAATATTGCGGTTCAGTTAATTACTGCTATCACAACACGACATCAAAGTAAATTGCTACTTTCGTGTATTCCCGAAGTTCGTATCATGCTAATTGCAGGATTACTGTATCAAACTCTTGGTAAAGTCGGAATGGGTCGACTTATGCGTCACTTCATTCAAATTGCTATATTCCTATCCAGAAGTGCTTGTGAATCACGAATCGCCCTCGTGATCTGACTTTGATTTGTGTCCTTACCTGACAGTAGAAGGAGAAAAGGCAGCAGAACAAACTCCATCCCAGTAGTCCAGACTCGATGTTCAACACATGCCTAGAAGTCTCCTGTAACAAGAAAACAAAAAGGTACATTTAATGCAATTCCCTCAAAATTCAAGTTCCCAGTTTCTAATCAAATTTTATTTCGGATACACATATTTATTCCACTATACTTTTGCGCGTCACTTTACGACGTTTGTTCGTTGCAATAAATTGCAAACTGCTCAATGAATTCTATTCGGTTCCACGGTTCTATTTTCCTCATCACTGTAGCCATTCCGGCCAAAGTCGGAGTGATCAAGGCGTGAAATTTAGTCTCTAACAAGCGTGTAAGGCCACGTTTATTTTAAACAGTGGGTACATGTGGCTATGGGCACTGCAAGAGAACTAGCTCGGCAATAATGGACAGTAAGAACGATGTAGGGTAGATTCTGCTAATAACCGTTCCTGGCTGAACTGCTAGAAATTTTATTTCGAATTATGGAGCATAAAATAAACGGATATGAGTATGATCCTTTCCGTCCAGCGTCTCGTTAAATTCAATATCATAGAAAACCTTTTTTGCATACATGAAGCAATTCCCACGAATTCAACATCAGAAATACAAAAATTCATATTAAGAACAAAAAGTGGATGAATTAAAAAAATATTCAAACATCGGTGAAGATTGATTGTTTTGATTTTACTCAGTTGCTGTGATTTCTTTGGATTGAAATACTTGCTAACGTATAGTATACCAAACACAGTTCTATTCAGCGTAAAAGTACTTTCTCAATATGTACAAAGGATGGTTTCCAGTTTCTTTTAACTTCAGTCATCGTGCTCGAGAAATTTCCTTGTCTAAGACGGTAGCCGGTAGCTTTTAATGAGAGTCAGAGGCGCTTGGTGAGCCTATCGAGTCTTGTAGCAAAAGGTTATATTCCTGCAGTGTCGTCGCTGAGTGAGTCTGTCCCTAGTTTTTCCTCCTGCGTCAGAGCCGTTTTGGGAAAAAGAATAGACGTGTCGCCGAATGAGCGTAAACGTACATCCGACGTTCCGCGAAATTGTTGAAAGGGTTTGCAGACCTGGCAACAGTTCGCTTTGTTCAGAGATGGAACAAATTTGAAACGCTTTGTCGCGACGGAAGCAGCAGCTCGTGTCTGTAGTGAAGAGCACCTGTTTGGCCAAGCCTCATTATCGCTGCATTTTAAATCTCGTGTCGTACCGTTTCTCGTTTTTAACACTAAAACTTCTCTTCCGACGTTTGGAGCACCCCTCAGCCAGTTTCAACGCCTCGTCGGTATTAAAATTCTCTAATCAGCTCGTCGGATGACGAAAACGCTACGAAATCACATTCTCACAAATTTCCGGATGCATACAACCTGCACTACTATTATATACAAAGATTAAACTTATGTACGATGTCTAAAGTGTCATTACAGGAGTAGTAAGCCAAAGTTATTTTATCACAGAACCGAGAAACAAGAGATGAGACTGATTTTCAGTGGTGTAGGCATTTTCGAAACGACCCTTAAGATTTTTGCATCTGCACTTTTAAACGTTTGGTCAGCGGTATAACGTGTAAACTATAATTCTGAGACACTGATGTACAAGAACATTGTTCCACGTTCTTGGATTCACTAGATGTGCATTAAAAAACGAAGAAAAAAGAACTTCCGATTAAACTTGAGGGATTTTATTACAATTTAATACTTTGGATCACAGTACACCTTGAACTATAACTTTAGGAGAAATCTTTCAATTATCATTTTTTTTCTCTTCCAATTCTCTAAATGCGCATGAATTTTTTTTTTTTTTTTCTTGTTACAAGTTCTAGATCTAGAAAAAATAATTATTTTTTCATCATAAGAAAGTGGAATTGAGCCTGTGATATATTTTTTTTCGATTTGTGCTTTTTCTTCGACCCCAAATTCTGAAGAAGCTGAAGAAGTTAAATGGACATACAATTTGGTCTTTATGATGGTCATATGCAGTTTGGAATTTAACATACGAATATAGCGGTCGAAACCGCGAGTGAAGATACTAGTATAGAATAGTTAAGGCGGGCATCACGAACGTGTAATGACGAGAGTGAGACTCGAAAACATTTTCCAGCCGTCGAAAGCACCTCGAGACCGCATGCGTTTTCGTTATCGCCAACGTTTGCCGCGTACGAGTCTCGCATGTATTGGTGCACGGTATATTGTACTTGACGCCGGAAGCGCGCCAGGGGCCATTTTTCACAGTACGGACATCCGTTTCCGGTTGACAATCGCCGCAAAATACAAACAAAAATTGAGAGGAAAAAACTTGATGTGCTTTACGCTATACACACATATACTACCGCAGGAAAAGATATCATTGCCCGCGGTGACACGGGAATGCACTTTATTTTACTGCATAAGCACCCACTGTGGGCGTTCACCTTTTTTACTCTTATACCTACACACAATACAACTTGCAAGTCATGCATGCCACCCGCGAATCTTTTTTTAATACGCCAGGCTATGTTCCTACGCAGTTTTCATAAAGCAAACTTTTTCGATTGATTTTTCTATAAAAAAAAAAAAAAATTATGATCACCATTTTTTTTTTTTTTTTTTTGTCCAGATTTTTGGTCCGAAGTAAACGCAATTCTACTCAACTCCATATTTTACGGTTGCATAGGTTTTTCGCTCTGGATATATACTTGGATCAACGGAAATTTACCGATTTCAGTGAATAGCTTCGGATTTTTCGTAAGTGTTGACTGAAACTGAAATAAAAAATAGAACCTACGTGGTGAAGGTGTCATTTGTCACAAATTTTTACATTCAATAAAATGGATATGATACTAGAAGCGTTTTGTATAAGAGAATTAATCTCCGTACAAAACAGTCTCGCGAATGTTTGTTTTAAAATTGATTGAATGTTTGAAGATGACTCTTGACACAAAATTTATAACTTTTCAACGGCTTCGGCTGCAAATTAAGTTCACTGGACACTTCATTCCTAAACGGTTTCTTTTTTGCTATGCACAACAACTATTTCCAGGTAAGATCAAAGAAAAATAACGTTGCTGCCCAAAAAAAAAAAAAAAATCGCAATTCAAAGTCTGATACAATTTGCTAGTCCTTTCTTGTGCACGATTTTTTCTTACCCTATGAATTATTTCAAAACACCCTTAATCGATTCGATCGGTAAATTGGAATTTTCACTTTACGGTGCGGCGTCTGAAATCCAAAAAATTACGATTTCTTTCCATGAAAATTAAAAACTTAGGTTTATTTAGGCTGGTAACCGGGCCATAAGGACAAACGTCATAAGGACATTTCCGAACAATCGCAGTATCGAATGGAGACCGTCGTTTTCTCGTACAGCATAGCTGAAAAGCTATTAAGGAAAAGCAGGCGACAGAATGAGGCGGAACGGTACAGTAAGAGTTCCACAAGGTTTGGGGGTGACTTTTGGTCTACGCCCCTGATAATTCCTTTCACCATCACGTTTTCTCATCTCCCGGCACCCTGTAACAAGCTCTGTCCCGTTCCCATCCTCCGCACCGTATTCTCTTTTTCTCTCTTTCAGTCCTTCCGCGCCTCGCCTCGCAGATTGCACCCTTATAGCTACCAAGCCTCTTTCTCTCTCTCTCTCTCTCTCTCTCTATTTCTCTCCCTCTCGCTTTTTCTGCCACTTGAATCTCTCCGAGGAATAAGAATCCCCTAACTTGAGTTTAATTCACCCGATTATCATACCGACTGAGCGAGTAAGCTTGGTTAAGGACAGATAAGCTGCCTGGAATGAAAGAATGAGAGAGAAGGAATTACGCCGCGAGCGAGCAAGGAGGTATAATAAATAAATGATGATCGCACTCTGGAAAATCTCCGACACAAAGACTTTAATTAAACTCATTTACTTTTCCATACTCTATGTATGTATATGTATATGCCTGTGTCTACACGTCCTTTCAACGATTTATTCACGGTTCAATATTTTGCGAAATTTTTTCCGTATCTTTCATTCTAAAAGTGAACAAATAGTATTTTTATTAGGAATTAGTTTCACTAATATTCGACTATTTTGTATCTGAAATTCGTTGCCTCTTGAAGCTTCGCGAAAAATTTAGATACCAAAAAATCTTGACTAAAACACTAAATCGAAGAACAAAAATTGACATTCTAAGTGGTATCTGAATTAAACATCGTTTTCTGACTTGAAAAATACATTAGATGACCAACTGTTTTCATCCAACTCCGTATAATTGCGAAGAAAAATCGGGAAGAAATATGAAAATGGTGATGTACAATGCTGAATGCATTTTACGCTTTTTACACATAATTATTAAACTTTTTATTTTCATCTTACGACAGACAGTGAAAAATTAATTTCTTTCGTGCCTGGTCTTTTTCAAACGGTTCAATTTCAGTCCAGAAAAAAGTTAGGATGCCGCCTAATTCCAAATAATAATCGGAGTAATTTTAATGCAAATAAATTGCATTAATTACGTAACGTAATGAGAGTTATTAAATATAATGTGTGGATATAAATTTGTGCCAATGTGATAAATTCGTCTGATCACGGCTAGTTGATGAGGAATATTGATGCGATTGATGAAATCAACGGAAAGCTGCGATAGTCACAGGTCTATGGTTGCATCCAAAGCTCCTTGGCTTGAGTTCAAGCCCAGATGTTGGCCTTTCGTTAAAGCGTTATGACTGTTTCATAAAACGCGAAGCGTCGAATCAATACGCTTCGATATCAGAGCTTTTCATTCCCATACGGTGAAGTACTCACTGCATTACGTACACACATGCGTACATCTACCGCCACGCTTTTCCCAACCCAGAGGCGAAAGGGAGAAAATGAGAAGACAAAAAATACTCTGTATGTTCATGAAATGTACGAATTCTATTAGCGCATGTAGAGCTGTACAGATTGAACAGGAATCGAGCGATGCAAAATATAGATATTATATCGAGAGATGTATCGACTTCCATGCGATACGAAAAATTCAAAAGCAGTTGCTTTTTACATTCAAATATATCGCTTTATTCGTTTTTCATATTTTTCAACCTACACGTTTATACATATGTATCAATCGACAGGTTAATTGGTCTCTTCCGAAATTCACGAAGAGGTACAATAATCACAATTTTTTTTCTCACAAACCATAAATCACAGAGTTCTTCTCATTGTCAGTTGCCTTTGCCTTACCGTATTTTCTAATGCTATAATTTTCTTATTCAAATGACTGTATTCGGTCGAACTCGCTAAAATATTTTTTTTCAACACCATGCTGGTATCATTGAATAACCAGCCTCACAATATTCCATCGTTATTGATTATGATCAATAATTAGCAGTATTAAACTAACTACTTGAAAAAATCTGTTTTAGCTGTTAGGTAGAAAATAGTCTTCCAAGTAAAATGAGTCTACTGGAAGTTAAAATCTAACGAATCTACTAGACTTTCAGTAATTCTGAAGCAATTCGAATTCAAGTATTTGCTTATAATTCCCGTGTTTTCTGTTCTTGTATTTAGTTCAAAGAGATCTTCGTACCTTACGAATATACTGATTTGATAAATACTCAACGTACCACTGTCTCGTAATTAAATTCATAAAAAGTGTGGATCGTGGTCAACCAACCTCCTTAAAAAGAAGTTTGAGAGTGATCGATCAAAACGTTTCTAAAATCAATTTGACTGACCACATTTCTTGCACAAATTTTCGACCAATCCAAAACATTTTATCCACAAGTGCATCTCTAAACAAGGGTGTGTGGGTGTAAGGGTGTGAGAAAAGGAGAGGGGTTAGCGAATAACCGCGACAAGTAGGACGGCGTCGCTGGGTGGCGGGGCGTTGCCTGGATAAAGTTATGCATTATGATTCGCCCCGGCTCACCCCATCTAATGACGCACTTGTTGCACAGACTTCCGGCGAAAGTATTGCCCGTCTTAGAGCATGAGCCTTAAATAAGAACGCACGGTGAGAAGGTGTTTCATTGATTCACACTTTGAATAGCAATGCTATCCTAGTCGAAGATCTTCGAATATCACACCCACACAGAAAACAAAAAAAAATAAATAAAATGATAAAAGATATAAAATAAACTAATTCACAGGCGAAAGAAAAAATCGCACTCAGTTTTGCAATTGGATTAATGTATTCTAGCTCACTCGAATTTTCTAGTATATTTTATTAGCCCCGATCATATTGTGAATCGCTCGTGGATTTTATTTGAATTACAATATCTCCACTATTTACCTAATGTAAATGAATCCAAGTAAATCCGAATAACAAAAGCAAATAATGATGATAATAAACGTTAAAAGAATTAGAATCCGATCAAAAACGCGAAAGTTTAATCATTTTGAACCTTCTGATTAAAAGACTTTTTCACAAATGAAATTTATATCTTACATTTTGTTATTCGATTTCATTCACATTCATTTCCACTACATAGCAAAAATGTTGTTTCAATTGTTTTCACCATCGCTGGCAGAAATAATTCTTCTTTCTTTAAACTTCAGATTCGGATTCAGAGGATCTAGCCAATTCATTCTTAACCGTCTTCATTCTCACGATTCATCCAGCTCGATACTTGACGCTTCATCAAGTCATAATTCGTTGTAAGAGGATAACTTGTGGTGGAATCTCGATGGCTCTCCGAGAGCTAATTGACCGATTCCCAAAGGTTTCGCGTCAACGGTGTGAGGGGCTAATCTATTCTGATTTTGAGACTAATTTGACTTCCCCTCTAACTTCGTTGGTCTCGCCATCAGTCCGTCACTTGCCATATTAATTCAATTGACGGTTTCATGTCCAGACTGAATTGCACCTAACATGTAGATACATATATTCGCTCAAATCATCATGCAGCCACACACTTCGGTCAAAGGATCCTGACTGTTTATAACACTCAGATCTCCATTTTGAGAAAATTTCTTACACAAATACAAAGTTTTAAGAAAAATGACTTGCTCAATTTCGAAAAATGCTTGTGTCATGTCTCAACTCGATCCTCGTAACAACTACAACAATCGAATAAATTGTAACAATTTTTCCTGTTTCCTCGTTGTCAGTGAAAGTAACGCAAATATTTTTACTTGTCGATCATTGAAACCTTGTACACCAATAGAGGCATCAGACATCAGTTATCCACTAAGACAAACTGCAAAGAAGTGTGTCTAATTTTTTTTTTCTCCTTCTTTTTTTCTTATCACCAAAAGGTGCAGTGCCTGGTAGATCCCGAGTTTTTCTGCTAATATAGAAATATGAGTTTGGGCCAAGGGGAAAGCGGCAGCAGTATCAGTGGCTCGGAACATTAGAGATACAGAATGATGTATTGCGGCAGTTTCCACCAACGCCATAACGCCCCGCGGCATGGCACCCGGAGCTGGCAGAGAAATTACAAATATCCAACTGTATACTGATTAAAATTGATCGCTCTGCCAGGTAACGCTCAAGACGTCCTTTTATAGACGTAACTGATCCGTCCACATGGTTAGAAAGAAAATGTCCCAGTAGAATCACTAAAATTTTTGGGTCGATTTAACCATTTTTTAATGTATTACTGAGTCTAAAAAAATCTGAAGATTACAAATTAAATGTTCACACGACAATTTAAATGTTAAAATGACAAAAAATTTGTGTCATATTCACTAGGAGAAATGTAACAAATGGCACAAATATAAAGTGGACCTGCTGGGATATTATTTTTGGTTAAATTTTCCTAAATGAGCATGTTCCCGTCTAAGAAATGCACGATAAAAAACTCGACTGCTGTATATCGAATGTTGAGTAGCACGATTAATTCTTTGAATCCAGGATATTCTATCTACTTTTGACTCTAATTATGATTTTCAATTTTTTCACCGATTTTTAATCTTATTTTTTGTTAAAAGTCATATTCGTGATCAGTCTAAAATTTGATCTAGTATCTATCTAGAATTCTGTACCTAATGATTTTCGAGATGAAAAAAAACTGTTTTCCAAATTTCAGTTTAAACAATACAAGGAACAGCGTTGGTGAATTAAATCAAGTGGAAAATTTGTATGAATTTGAATTTGAGCAATTGTCAGCCAAGGAATTTGACATTTTTTTTCGTCTTAGAAAAATACATTCGAAGATATACGAAATTTGATGATAAAAAATGATAAATTATTGAAAAAATACTGATCATCATAATCATAAATATCGAATAGTTTAAATCGATGTATAATTTTCGAATTAAAAAGCTGAAAAACGTTCTCGGTACAATGTATTCCACTTTGAATAAAAAAACGAGAATATCAGGGAAAAAATCGACTGCAGTGACCGTGAATTCAATGCAGCTCCTCACATGATTAATGTCTGCACAGGGTGACTTATGCTATCTAACGAGTTTAACTCAGCAGCACCTTTATGTCCGAGTCTCTGTAAGAGACAGCTCTTACTCCGAAACGACGTCTCGTTTAATTCTAGCTCTGCAGTTGTTACTAACGCCGACGGTGGGATTTACGAGTTGATCGTGAGACTTACGCGCGGTTTGATTCCTGCAGTACGCAACTTGCGGGTAAGTGTAACCGCACTATGAAAAGGTGCGTACTTACACCAAGAGATGCGCCAGCAGACCACCAGATCGCCATAGAACGCGGATGACGTCGTTGACGAGGGTGACGGTGATGCCATCCGGAACGTCGCGCGTCGATCAATCGGAATTTTAAATCAACGGTCGCGAATATTTGCCTGAAAAGCTTTCAGCCTTTAAATTATTCATGGGTTTTACGGAAGGTTCCAAACGGCCTGGACTCCTCGGTACAGAATCGAGGACGTACCGAAAAAACGGGTTATGGCTATGAAATCATATGACTTCTTTGCTCAAAATGGAGATGTGCCACTTATCTATTTCGCTATTTCCCGCACGTTTGAGTAATGGATCTGCGAATTTTGCGAGAGTGGTGGGGGGTGTGGAATTTGCCGATAGATTTTCATTGATTGTATCTTGTATGTTACAGTGTAAAGGGTTTTCCAGGTATTAAATTAACCGCAGTATTGATCCCAAGAGAGTGTATCTATTTGAATTGTTCCGTTAATAATGATTTCATGATGATGCCACTTTTAGTCCAAGATTTTTTAACGCCAATTGGTGAAGGAAACAAGTTTTTCATGCATAGAAATGCAGTTAATTACAAAGAACATTGTAATACTTTTTGTATTTTTTGTGTTAATTAAAGCACTGCAATATGGATCAGCGTTAAATTCAAGTTTTCTGAAATTAAGTGCACAGTATTCCGTAAAATCGTAAATCTTTCATCTAATACCTATACAGTGAAAAGTTTCAACTTCAAACAAAGTCTTTCGAATCCTTGGGAACCTTTTATTAAAGCTCTGAAGTCCCATGAAACGAGCTATAATTTTTGGCGGTCATATAGAAAATCCTTAAAATCGTGTGAAGTTGAAACAAATTATCCCGTTCATAAAAATCGTTGGATGTCTTTGATCTGCAAGTTTTTGTTTTCATTTCTCGGTTGTAGGACAAAACTATCGTATCAAACAATACGTATCAACAAGGAAAAGTCAGCCTAAAACCTAGGATACTATTAAAACTAAAAAAAAAACTCGATTCCATTATGAGAAGAAAAAAAAGGTACTTTCGAGTATGGATATAATTAGGAAGATACAACTTTCGTAGCTTCTGGACTGTGGTAAACAAATAGCATGACTTGTGGGCTTTTCTCTTCCGAGTGATAACGCGCGCATGAATACGCATGACGTGCAGAGGCACAGGTACGCGTAATACATATATGTTTATACATGCATAAACATATGTATATATACACCATAACCGTGTGAATGAGGCATGCGAGGAATGAAACGGGGCTGGTTTGCTCGTCCTATACGTATATTTGCTTTTCACGTAAAAGCAGAGCGTCCAGAGGATGAAGATAAAATTTTCAATGGTGGCGCAACGTTGTCAGATGAAATTTGATTTTATACATTGTATATTCATTATTTCCTCGGTTTGTTTTATTATCTGCAGTGTCTTTGTGTATAATATACGTTTCGGGTAACCGCAGAGAATTTGAAATTCTCATTCCAATTCTCAATTCTCATATCAAAATATACTTCTAGAAACATTTTTACGTTCCGAAAGCTTGTTGTAATAACAATCTTTTTATTCACTCTTCAGATCATCCCTTGAAATAGTTCATTATGACCACCATGAAACGGTATAATTAATTACAACTTCGTACACGAATTTTGTGAAAATATACGTTACCGAATGGCTTTTTTAGCTGCATTCTCTTATGCCAAATATGAATTTACGAAAGTGAAACATTTTTTCCATCTCACATTTTTAAATCACAAAAATTGGATCCGAAGAGGATGGCAAAAATGTTTTTTCACGTATTTCACATACGAAAAAAGCTTATCAAAATAACTTTCTCGGGTAAACAAAATATTGACCCTTCCAAGTTTGACCCCCATCCCTTTGGAGTCCATTGAATTATCGTCGTTAATTAGAACGTGCAAATTTTCATACACTCGCCTATAGATAAGTGAGCGGCGTGCGGAAGTTTTTAGAAATGGTAGATCACGACAGAGACTTCTCATGAATACTGCTCGGTAATAAAAAGGGATTCGGTTCGAAGCGTTTCAATGCAGCTCGATCCACGGAGGCAGTTTCAAATATTACCGGGAGCAGCCCTCTCGTTACTTCATACGAAGGGATATCCACCAGTTGGTTGAGAAAAATTAGCTGCGTCCGAGATCATAACCGAGGAAAATGAGCCGATGAAAAGGCGTTACGGATTATTCGACGATCCATCCCCGTCATTCATTACACGTTCCAATAAAATTCTCATCCCTATTTAATATCATACCCATACTCAGAGACACTCGCTTATATATTCCTACAAACAGTTTTTGCGCATCGTCGCAAAGCTGCGATATTAGATAGATTTATGATCCTCTCTTCATCTTTGACAATGAGAGCTAAAGCAATACTTGTTGACACTTTTAAAAGTGAGATGTGTGTATGCATTAAAAAAGTACGAACTACGAAATGTATTTTCTGCCTGTGAAACATTTTATTACTCTTGAATTCCGAAAAAGATTAGTCATCCTATGCAAACGAAATATAAAGTATTAATTACGCGATTAATCAAGCCATGATGCTGTGATAATATGTTCGAAATTCCGTTGCTACCAACTGCCAAGTGGAGGTTATATTACGATATTGAAAAACATTTATGATCGCTCTACAGTTGTTCAGTGAGCTCCATGTTAAGCGACTCGGTGATGAATTTAAAAGAAGAGAAACCATTCCAAGTGAATTTAGAAAGAAAATGATTTCAAATCATTTTAGTTGACTTTAGATGACTTCGGTTCACTGAGTGTAAACTCAAATAACCATTCACCAAAAGTAACCATTCGACTTTGATTGTAGTCAACCCCGTCCTTGATATCCACGAAATTTAAATAATTAAGCTTCATTTCAAGTGACATTGAAAATTCAATAGAAGAAAAACCACTACAAGTGAATTGAAATGACCTCTGATGAATCGGCATGGCATGAGCTGACTTCAAATGACATCGTTTAATTTATATTCAACTCGAATGACCATTTAACAAATATCTAGTTGACTTTGATTACGGATTATGGTAATTCTTATCCACAGAATTTTAAACCGTGCTGTTTTACTTGTCACTGTACATCTGCAGAAATCCAGTATAACTTCCGGCCAAATCTTCGTGACTACGTAAGGTCAGTTAGGTTACGACGCCATTTATAGACTTTCGGCGAAAGTAGTGAAATCGCATTTCAATGTTTATGATGCCAGTGATACCCGGATTAGACTTCATCAGTCTGTAAGGGATGTTTCCTGAATGAAAGTAAGACCTCTTCATCAGTTTTCACGTATCTGACTAGTCGCTTACTGCCTCGTGCCTTACACGTATGATACCTACATATAATGTACATACATTGACAAAAGAGGCGGATAAGGGCTCAATACTGAAGCAGAATTCTTCCGCAGTAAAACGAAAGAGGGATGTATCGCTTAATTCCAGCGGAAAATTTCCGTCGATATAGAATCCCTCTCGGATTATACAGCAGTTATAACGGATACATTGCGTGGACAATTATTCCGCCGTATTCGACGTTGCGAAAAAGGGTGCACCACAATGGACTAGACGTATCGAGGGATCCGGTATCGAGATATTGGAGAATACTCGTGTATTTACGTGCGTGTATAAACGTGAAATTTTCTGGCGTGTGGGTGTATGGCGTAGTCTGTGGAAGATTGCTCGGCGATGCGGAACAACTTTTGTCAAATCGCTTCACTTCGTCTGGCAGTGTTGTATCTTTGATAGTCAGTTCTGAAACAGAGACGAAACAAGGGGCCTTAAGGCATAGACGAATTCAATATTATCATCTCTGAGAATATGTATTTTATCTGGTGCCTTGTGTCTGCCATATTTGGTTCCTTTTGGCTATACGCATTCTCAGGGAAAGATACGGCTTGTTTCTGTGGATGATAACACAGCTTAAGGAAAAACTTCTACTCCGTATTTCGCGGAAGTGGCTTTTATACTTTGACTGAGTAAACAAATCCAGATGATGATGTTTCAGTGGAATTGTTCAGCCATTTGACGTTTACAGAAGAATATGATTCACGTCTTTAGTGGTGGGTTGTGTGTATCCTCATTTCGAAATGGTTACGTTACTACCTAAATTCTGAATCCTGAAGTGTGTGCTCGATCTCAAATCACAGAAGAATAAGAAATGAATGTAGATGAACAACGAAACAATATCTCATTCAACAGAACTCAAGTAAGATGAGCTTTAGTACGTTTTTCATCAGAGATGATTGAAGTCGAATCTTTGAGCTTGGTTTACTTTTAGTATTGGATTCTGTCGACGTTGCGAAAAGGTGGATTCAAGAATGTACCTACTCCAAGCTGTTTATTACTATTTTATAGAACTTATAACATGTTAAAATTAATCCACGAAATCACACAAGATTTAGTCCAGATTTTATTGTTAGTCATAAGATTTCTGTTATAGAAGAAAAAGCTCCCTTTTCCGACTTCAAGCCGCTGCACTTTTCTTTTGCAATTATGGTTTATTGAAGAAGAGTGTATCGCTGTATTTCAACACTTACCTTTCACACAGCAAACGTGGCAGAGAATTTAATTCAAATCCACGAGCACGTGTTCTGGCAACATAGAGAGACCAGTTAAACACGTGGTGGATTTTCGAATTTGTGGCATAACTACGGAAGGTGTGTGTCACGGTGTAATGAATAGCGCATAAATCTTCCGTTGGCCTCTATCTATGCCAAGCCAGCGGTTCTCATTGAGGTTGGACTCGCAAATCGGTGAGATTTATCGATACCCTACAATTTAATGTGCCGTGTAGCCTATCGGGGATCTGGAATTCATGCTCGTATACTCGCTGGCTTCCCAGTGTTTAATCGATGGACGTACGTCGCGTCGAAAATGCCGCTCCATAAGTAACGGTATCCGTACCATTACTTAAGTCACTTTGAATGTTCCTAGAACCAAAGCTGTATCTACATTTTGCAAAAGGTAAAGATTAGTCTCGATCGATCGGTAAACATCAAAACCCAATTATAGGTTGAATTGCAAGACGAATAGCATAAAAGACTGAAATCCGAGTTTAGATGATGAAAAGTATTTTTAACCAAATGAAAGAATTCAATTGTTGGATAAAGCAGGTGAAAATTGCGAGCCACAACCAACCAATACTATCACGATTACAGGCAGAGTAACCTAATTTTAGTGATAATTCACAATTCCGATAATGTTATAAAATTCCTTCGAAAGTCGTGATGGATCTTTCAATTCATTTTCATTGTAAAACTTGCAAAGTGTAGCGACTTGTAGATTACATAGTCAGTTGTTTACTGTCAGTAATTTTTGTGAATTCTGACTTTACTTTTACTTCCGAATTCACGAACGTCCGTTAAACGTTTAACGAACGTAATATATAACGGCCCGTTATAATCTGCAGTTTTTACTGTTGGTATCTCATGAAACGTATAACTAGTGTAAATTTGACAGTTGACAAAAATAAAAACAGAAGATTACAACATGCTATTGTATATTACGCTTGTTAAACGTCTAAATTTGACAGTTAACACGAATAAAAACAGAAGATTACAACGGGCTGTTGTATATTACACCTGTTAAACTTTTAACGAACGTTCGGGAATTCGGGAGTAAAAGTAAAGTCATAAAATTCACAAAAATTACTGATAGTAAACAACTGACTATGTAATCTACAAGTCGCTAAACCTTGCAAGCTTTACAATGAAGGTAAAGTAAAAGATCCATCACGACTTTCGAAGGAATTTTAAATGTGAAATGTACCGTCACATCAACACCCCAATCACTGAATGAATATTTCTATACCTACACTTACTGAAGCTCCTGGTGTTCATGAGTGTTCAGTTTGACAATTCTTAGGCTTCAAGTGTTCACGCTCTGGTCACCTTTACCCTACGGCGGAATGCGACTGAATTTAAATCCGATGTTACGTGCAATTTTATAAGCCAAGAGTGTGATGAATATGCTGACAAATAGTCAGAGTATGGTCGTTTCTACGTAATTGTTATACCACACATTAGAAGTCTGCATTCATTGGTGGGTTTATCCTAATGGGTACAATATGAAATTAATTTACTGATTTTTTTGCCTCGAAAGCAGGTATTTGCACATTGCATAGACTAGAACAACAGAGTAAGCTCTGTTTCTGATACCCATTTCATAATTTGAAAGTAGACGATTTTTGATTAACCTCGGAGTGGTTTCGGCTTGGTACATCATCCCCGATTTAAATTCACATTGTTACTGGTTTACTTCCGCAAAAACGGATCGGATCGCAAAACACGGTTGTAAATTCCTGTACTGATACGGCGATGGCGTGAACTTCATATGCAGGTGCTGTCAGGTGTCACCTGCTCGGTTGTATGCACAGTACGCGGCTTGCCGCGGAATAAAGACCCTAATCAGACACCCTGCGGCGAACCGAATTACCCAAACTGCGGTTGGAGCTCCAGCTCTGACGCCATCATAAGCTGATTAATTATTCGCGTTTTAATCAACGCAGGCTTGTCAGCTACGCGGAACTAGACACTCTCCTGTCACTCCAGGCTCACCCAGCTCGACTTTTCCCGCCATATCGCTAGGCCAACAAACCCGCTTTACGAGTATTATATCGCCTCACGCGTCGACCACTTGCTTCTAGGAAATTGTCCATTTTCCTGTGTTTTTTCTTTTAGCAAAACTTCTGGTGTAAATCTACGATGCGTTTTAGCAAAAACAATAAAATGTTGAAGTGCGAAAATTTCAAACAGTTTTGAACGAACAATGTTCATCACTACATATATTGTAACCTGATCAGCGTTGGTAGAGTCAATTTAAAAACTTTGAAAAGGCAGTAATCATTTCTGCTTGGGTTATAAAATTTGCTCAGATTGTGACTTTTGCTCGGTCGTCATTTTTTTTATGGGACGTAACTTTTGGTCACTTTTGCTTGAGTCGTCATTTTTGTTCGGATCGTTATTTTTGCTCGCAATGGGTTGGGATTTTTTTTTTTTTGCTTTATACTTCACTTTTGCATCAGTCGTAAATTTTGTTCGGGTCGTAACATTCGCTACGGTTGTCTCGAAAAGTTTGCTTGGATCATAACTTTTCGCTAGGATATATAGCCGTCATTTTTACTCGAGTCGTCATTTTTGCTCGTGTCGTCATTTTTTCATGGGACGTAAATTTTGCTCACTAGTTTTTGCTATGGTCATCATTTTTGCTTACGTCGTCATTTCCCCTTGAGTCGTAACTTTTTCTCAGGAATAGTAAAATTTTCTTGGATCGTAAACTTTGCCACGCTCTTCATTTTTGCTTCAAAATTAGGACAACGATTTGATGCTAAAAATGACAATCAATGCAATTATCATCTTCGTCAATAAATTGAATGACGGATTGATTAATTTTCTCGAAGGGATGGGGGTCCGATCATTTGTTCCTGGTTCAATCGATTTCTGGGGTGAGTTTGAGATGGGTAAGTGAATCAGTAAGATTGCGCTCATCGTTGCGGGTTTGAGACGCGTCTAATAATTGCCATTCGGTGGTTGGTTCGGCAAAATCGTTTCCAACGCGGAGTCGGTAACTAGACGGCATATCTCAAAATCGAAATGGAGGCGTCGGCACGTCCCAAAGGTAAACTTTAATTTCCGGCCGGATAGATTCGAACCACTTAAGCCAGCTGTAGTGCCCTGGAGTTGGAATGAAGTCTTTCGAGGGTGTTGAAGCGGCGGCGGTGCCAAGTTGAAAATCGAACTTCGCTTATATTATATATTTTTGTGTACCAGCGAGAAGAATGCATCAGGAGGAAATTGATCGAAAACCGCAGTGAAGGATCTGGACCAATCGGTATGATTTGCACAGAGTCTCCCTACCTTTCTCGTTATACCTATATTACGTTTTATGTACTCAAGTCCTGGTTCCCTGACCCGAATCGCGACTTACGAGTTCAATATCTTACCTCGTCACCTCGCTCATCGTCGCCATGTTTAACCTTTGGATCTCTGATAATGGAGCACGGGATCGAGGGTTTGAAGCAAGAGCCGCATGTGCCTTTACTTCGTAGTTCGCCTGCGATATCAGGATGTGGGATTTGGAATTCTGTGTGTCTATTATTTCAATCAAATTAATTTTTCTACTTAACTGACGGTAAATATCGAAATGAGAAGAATGATTTGCAGAACGTCTTCAGTTATTCTTGCGCGGTTGAAATTCGTTCTATCTCGGTTTTTTAGGCCTGTTGATAAGATAACTTTAATTTATATCTCTAATAACACTTTAGAGACGGTATAGATGCTGACGAAAAACAATAGACAGGTCACAAATTAATATTGCAGTTCGTCAAATTTATTCTAAAATTAACGGGATACGAATTGAACATTGCTGCAGCAATCGGTCCACTCGATTTTAGTCTTAAATTCTTTCAGGAATCTTGTCGTTCATTTGTAAAGACAGTATTTTACCTAATCAACCTGCAGAAATCAATTCCTCCACAATGCAGCTTAGCTGCAGTTTGTTCGCAGGAAACACGAACAAGAGTCTCTCTTCAACGCGGTTAATTAAGTAGCGCGACACCATTTGGCTATTTGGTATAACAAGCGATTCGAAACGTTTCTATTCAGATCGTAATTAGCTGCGCAATCTCATTGTCACTCTGTAAATCACAATTTAATTTGCAAATAACAAGGGTCTAATTATTTTCCGACTTTCGTTGCAGCTATTACGGTAGGTATAAGGTATGCATATACTATTGCTTTATTATGCCATCATTTTTCACCGAAAAGTTTGCGTTACCGGCTTGATTCTGATAAACATGAATTATTTTATTCGCAAATGAGTCATCCCGAGTTAGATTTTGGAAATTTTTTATTTGTATTTGGTTTGTCGATAGTTAATTACATTCTTGAACCGACTGTACGTCCCATACATCCGCAAAGGCGTAACCAAGGGTTTTAAAGGTAGTACGTATCCTTTTTCAGCAAACACTAATGAAAAATTCCCACAGATCCGGTCTGCAGGACGGAACGAAGCGAGTCTGAGTTAGACAATATCCTTTCTTCCCGTCGCGGGAAATCAAAAAAGTTAGAAAGGAATGAAAAGAAGTAGAAACTAGGAAGTGCGAGGGGCGGAAAAGCGCGGAGTAAAAGGGGTGGGGGTCCTCATTCAACCGTAGCTTAACAATCCGTTGGTACGACTGTCTGTTCGTCCGTCTGTCTGTCTGTCTGTCTGTCTGCTATCGTGTCCTTTCAGTGTCCCTTACCCTGCTGCTTCTGCTGCTGCAAGGGCGACCTCGCCTCGAGAAAGCGCGGGACAAGCGGACGCCCTCTTTTTACTCTCTCCCACCCTTCTCAGACATCCTTTTCGTATTTACTCAGAACGGTATTGAAAAAGGCATCTTCGCCCTTATTCGCCGGCCGGGCTTTCCTCTCTCTCCAGAAAGCTTTTACCACGGCTTTGGTTCCGCACCTCCGGTCCGCTACCTGACCGGGTTTCCCGCTTCGTCCTTGCCGGTCGAGACTAAGAAAAGACCCGAAAATACCCACGCCCTTATGCCTCAAACATTTTCACATTGAACGCGGCTTACCAGCGCGGAAATTGAGCTGTCATTTATTCAATGGGGCCTTTTTTTACCTCATAAAATTCTCTTTCGAACCTCAACTTTGATCCGTTGTGTGCTTTGATTCGCTATTTTTATGCAAGTTTTTTTTTTTCTCACAGGGTTTTTTAATACGGGAAAAAAAATTTGTAAAAATATTTTCAATTCTTTTGTAAGTTTTAAAAATTTTGGGATCGGTGCTTTAAATTTGATCATTAGACCTAAATATTAAAAGAAAAATATATATAATTTTCATTCATTTCTTTCCATGAAATTCAAAATGTTTAGGCTGATTGACGAGTTTTTTTTTCTGTTTTTTACTTCAGATGAATCAAAAACGAACCAATGTCACTCATTTAATAGACATTGTGCTTTTATAATCCCTGAACGACGGAATCAGTGAAGCGAGTATAACCTGCTTCAATTCCTGTGGGATGAGCAAAACTGTTGTACCTATTCTACTGCGGATATTACGAAGGTAGTGTGTGGACATTGACTGTGAGGCTTACGTTCTTGGATACACAAGAATTCTTGGCAATGATTAGCGGGTGGATTTTCGCATGACAGGAGCTACACCCGAGCTTGTTTGCAGGTTCGAAGGGTTTCCGGTATTTCCTTTAGACTTTGTCGACACGATTGACGCTTTGAGACGTTTTCTAATCGGATTCCGAAAAGCGGGACTCGCTATTTTCTATGGACGAGTTTCATTTGTCTCGTTTTACGGTTCTCAGAGGATCTTTTTTTCCCTGAATATGACTTGAAAGCTTCGCCGTTTATTGCGATTCGAGCACTTCGTAGTACTTCTCAAATGGATTCTCGATGTCTTGATTGTTATTGGCTTCTTATTGGTATCGATTAACCAAGTTTGTCGTTGCTGCTTACACCAGAAACCGGCTTAGCTACGATTCGATTGGATCACTGTTTTTGGTTCCGATTTATGGAATCTCAACCTGATCTACCATCAATTAATCGCAAAACTTATACGTTATAATCAATAATCGATAATCAAATATGAATTACAATAATCGAATATAACTCAAGTCCTGGAGTCTTATTAATTATCCCCTCATGTTTTTACTGATCGCAGCTGATTTCTACTCATTCAAAGAAAGAGTTGATACCTCCTTTCGTCGAGACGTGAAACTCTTGAAGCTTATGCAGGTAATTCGATCCGTTGCACCAAAGAAACCGTATGGAAGCCCCACGATTCGAGGTGAAAGAGTGCAAACGAGGCATTTAGCTCCTTTCTAGCGATAAGGAAACCCTTAAGAAAGAGTAAACAGAATTCGCCTTTTCCGCTCAAGTTCTTCCCCTAAGCCGACCTAAGACGACTCTATCTCTGTCTACTTTTCCGCATCAAATAATTCGCGTTGTTGTGCCAGTGAGGTGTTGGCAAAGATTCCGTCGTCAAACTTTCAAGAAGATTATTATTATTATACCCTGTGTATAATATGTTTATTGACACTTGGAAACCATAAATCGATCACGAAATTGAAATTGGCATTCAGCACAGTTTGCTAATTTTATTCACATGTATGAGTTTGTTAGTTCATCGTGCCACAAAATGTCAGCCTCCGGTATACAGTATAACATATATGTTATCTCATCCCTATAATGTTTCCTGCAGGAATTGTGCATTTTTCCGATGTCTCTAAAACGGAGTAAAAAGCTTCGGATAGCTAATCAAACGCAGTGCATAGCCGGAGGGTTCACAAAGAATGCTCTGATGTATTGTGTTCCACGGTTTTTGCTTATATAAAGTGAAGCGTTCCCATGTATAATGTGAAAAATGATGCAGTAGCGAGAGAGGCAGAAATGAGGAATGTGCGTCGTGTACAATGTGACAAATTTCTACGTTTTTCCATTTCCACGGGGTGCGCCGGGCTCGAGCGGAAAAATAAATAGAGAAGATCAAAGAATGAGAGGACGAGATGCCCGAGGCACTCAACGACTCTTCGAAATGATGTGCGCCGGATGTGTACATATGAGTTTGCTTGAGGAGGTTGGTTGGTATCAAAAATCGATGCTTCTCATTCGTAAAGAGATTTTTATCAGGATTCTTATACATGTTTTGTACTCGTCAGCTACGAAGATCCTTTTAAGCAAAGTAAATATATAAGGGGGGTTCTGGGCCAATCTGTTTTACCTTGCGAGCAGGGGCTATAGGACTTGTCCCATAAGCGGCCGATGTATTGCCGACCTAACCTAATCTAACTAAACCTAACCTAACACGTGTAAACAACAAGATGGTGGACAAGATGGTTGAAAATATAATAAGATAAGATGGTGGAGCAGGATGGCGGGGGTAAGATGGCGGACAAAATGGTAGAGCAAGTTGGTTAGGTTGGGTTGAATTAGGTTAGGTTATGATAGGTTAGGTTATGTTAGATCAGGTCGGTAACACACCGGCTGCTGGTAGGACACGCTGTATAGCCCTCGCTCGTAAGGTAAAACAGATTGGCCCAGAACTCTCCTTATATATTTACTAAGAAATACAAGAATAGACAATACTCGAATTGCAAAAAAAAAAAGCTTAAATGCATAAAGCACTTGGGAATTGTTAAAAATCTATCAGACTCGTTTGATTTTGCTCTACGATGGCTTGTTTCGTTCGGAGGACTGCTTTCTATAAATTCACTGAAAAATATTTCGGTTGCTATTCGTTGATGATAATTAATATTGGTAGAATTTTGTAAAATTAAATATTTAATGATTTGAACATGACAAAAAATAAATGATGTAATGAATTTGTAGAAAAATATGGTGTCTTTTGAATAATATAAACCATCTGGGAGTAAAATCGAACGAATCTACTTCATTCTCAACAACTTTAAAGCGATTTTAAGAGAAGCATCGATATTCAACTTTTTATTTACAATTCCAGTAGTTTCTACTTATATCGCTTTTGAAGAGGTTTTGGCAACCTATACAGTCTGCACCTAATGAAAGACCATCTCGTCATCAGATTAGTAAAAAATGTCGATTTCGGTCAGCTAATCCCTTAAGATCAGCACCTTTTGAAACCTGGTTCAATCCTCGTTTTGTGACAAGCTTTTACCATATACTTGCTGAATGTGATTAATTGATTCACTTCCTGCCGCGTGTAATTCGTTCTATTTGGAGGGTTAGATTCTCTGCTTGTGTATATTACGGGTCTCAGCGAATGAGAGAAAAGCTGTGGGCGAAATTAATCAAGTTTCTCATCCATCGTCTCTTTGGAGTTGAGTTGTTACGTCATGGTGTATACCTTGCGAAAAGGGTGATTTAGGATTTTGCCTGTATATTATTCGTCTCTTGCGATCTGGCTCAAACCGACTGTGAGAATTACTGAAATAGCAATATCACCGAGAATCGTTACCTTTCAAATTTAATGCGGTGTTGTACAGTATCTGCGCCCAACCTACACATAAATGTCGAGAAATTTCGCCTGCAGTCAGGATTCCCTTAAATTAACATATACTGAACTAGAAATTTGATAATAAACGTCAAGCTAATGTTTCATTGAAATTATGTAATTCAAATTTTCATCGTAACGATTAGGGCTGTGTTAATCAAAATCATGAATCAATTTTATTGAATTTTTTTTTTTTTATCCATGTGTCGCCTTGGTCAAGGTTTTTTTTCTATTAAAGACACTTGTCCTTTGTAGCAAAAGATCATGAATTAGTTCCTGCAGTGTTTCAAGTAACTAGAACAGTTTTTTTCACGCTGAATTTTTTACTTTCTTCCATGGCCGTTGACTGATGATGACCGCAAAACTCCAAGATTAAAAAAAATTCATATTTCTTTATAAAAGTGGTTGAAAATTTCCGGAAACTTCGGAAAATATCTATCGAATTTTTTTTGATCCTTTATAGTGTGTTGTAAATTTTTTTAGACCGCACCACAAACGTCGTTAATGAAAGAAATTTACCTATTAGTTTCTTTGATGGTCAAACTTGCACATTAATTGAAAAAAAAACAAAAAAAAAAAAAAAAAAACATTCGAATTAGATAAAAAACGCCGATTTTTAATCATCTTAAACATTTATTTCTATCAGACTTATTTGAAAATTCATATTATAATTCATATTTTTGCATTATACCTGTTGACACCTTGCAGGTACATATGTGCGTACGTATAAATACATACCGTGGGTATAAGATAATAAACAGAGGTTCACGAGTGTCTATAAAACGGATTGATTGTATGGGTGTGCGTAGGTGGGCAGGGATACTGGCACGGGAGAAGCTCTTCTGAAAATGACAAGATCCCCAAGTGTGGGGTAAGCCCCATGAGAAATTTCACACGTGGCTACTTAGTCGCGTTTGTATAGTGTAGTGCAGGTATCCGCAGAATCCGACTGATATATGTATACAGTGCAGAGGGAAACAGCCCGTAGAAGCTTTTCCTCTGATGTAGTATGTCGTCTATAGGTAGACCACGGCGCAAATCGCAGATTCCATACATACATCGTCCGGGAAAATACCTGGACTCGAGGAAATCGGTTTCTTCAGCTTCATGAAAAAACACGTACGAATGAATTAGGAGTAAAAAAATATTCACGACAAGGATTGAGAGAAATTTTAGTTTATTCGTTTGCATGGTCATTATAGTATATGAATTAAAAATTTCTTTAATTATAACATTTTTTTTCAAAAGTGCAGATACCAGCGTCCTTTGCAACGATTCTTAGTTCATCAACTGATTCCTTTACACAAGTTCTCCCGTCATACAGCCGGTGAAAATGAACCTAGAACCATGAATATTAAACAAACTCCAGCCCGGGCTTTAAAGGGTTGAAGAAATCATTGGGAATGATTTCAGAGTCCGATTGAACGGCAGCTCCTCAATGTCGAAGTCCCGGACTGATCCGATTAACAAAAGAGAGCACGGCTATCAATTTCAGGGGTTGCCTTCAAGGGATCGTTTGTAACCCAGCGGGTCGAACCTTGGCACATCGTATAGGCATGGTGCGGGATATCGACTCACTAGTTATCAGAGGAGGTTCCGATTTGCGGAGGTCTTCGAGAAGGCCTTTGATCTTCAACCGAAGACCAAAGCGTATGAGCGTTCGTACAGCGGTATCGACACCGAATCACCGCGTCTCTTTCCGACTCTTCGCGATCTTCGTCCTTCAAGTGGTCAACTGCCTGCTTCTTCCGGTAAGACCGATACTTGTATGCCAGTGGATCTACTTCTAGTCATGGATCCATGGATTTCCAAGAGCTTTTTTTTATTCATGAAATTGTAAAAAATTTCAAAATAATGTCCGTTATTGAATTAACTTTGTTTCACATTTCAACCAGTGAGTGATATAAAACAACTTTTTAACGATGTAAATAACAATCATAGTTAACGATGTCCGTTTTCGTTGAATTATTATTAACGATTGATTTGAAAAATCATGGTGCACAGGAGTGCATGTATCCCTATAATCGCAGAGTGAGTTGACCATTCTGTTAAAAAATAGCAAAAGCTCAACTTGCAGGGAAGCGGACATAACAAATGAACAAATATCTTCATACGTGAATCAAAATATATCATCGGTGATCCGATATCACTTGAAACTTCGTCATGCATTAGTCCAAATTGATCAGACCTGGCCGATGATATTATTATTCTCACATTAATCCGGCCGTAATGGAATTGATCGGTTCGAATTGTGGTGGCATTGTGTAACGGGTGTGTTATATCCGTATCATGTCTCCAGGTGTGCGTGAACGCGTGTTATGCGTGCAGGTACTGTTCGGGGTTTTACGTAAATAGTCGAAGCTTGTACCAGATCCGCATTCCCATAGGCAATTATTTCGCATCGCTGTCCTACTAGACGCGATTGAGTGAATTGGGGTTTCATCACCTGAAAACGGAATATCAAAACCCCGATGAACCGTGGCAATTACTCGCCTGCACGATCTATGCATAACTTCATGGATCAACGTCGTTTCAAATTACTTTCACAACGGATGGCTCATGGCTTTTTTCGCCATAATTCAGTCACCCACATTTTTGACAAGATCATAAAGTGAGTTCATCACTTAGGCCACCGTTTTTCAGCATTTTTCAACACGTTTTTGTGTGTTTGGTAGTATTGTAATATTTGATGCACGTGATCAATGAAACTTTCCAAGCTTCCGACACTTTGGGTTAGCGAATGGTGAATTTTTTAATTTTTCTATAATTAATCTAGACTATTCGATGGAGACACGACATAATTTTTTTGAACACCTCTCGACTTCCGGTCATAAGATGGTGATGGCCTAAATTAAAAAAAAAAAATCGTTGTTGTCAGAATTTTTGGCTAATTCACTTGGGATTTGGTACACGAGCTTTTATTTTAAATTTATTACTATTGACAAGGTTACATATTTAAATAGAATTCGGTCGAAGACTTTTCACTCCATTATTAGAATTGTTTTTTTGTGTATATCGTCACGTAACAAATTGAACTGAGCGTTTGTGAACTAGGAATGTGCAAGTCATCCGATCGTGCCTATTGTAAAAAAGGTAATCTTTTTTGTTCATCCGGCTGTTTATACTTCGAACTGAAATTCCGCAAAGGACTCAGCCTGGCGTGTGCTTTCCACACCTAAAAGTTATTTGTCATTTCTAACTCGATGCTGTGGACAAAAAGAGCTCTCCGCGGATGTGGACACAGCAACTAAAAACCACTTCTACTCAACCGTGTCACCGAGGTAAAATAAAACCCGCTTTTTGCCTTTCAGCACGAACGCCCTGATTGGCAGACTGACGGCTACGTATCCCGATTCCGCCCCCGCGCTTAAACTCGCTCTCCTGAAACTCTTCTGTGAAAGAGCCTTCCGAATTGGAATGCCGCTGTCGTCCCCGAGTCTTTGATACCCTAGAATGCTTGTACGGATTAGAAGTGAACGATTTCGCGAGTCGTCAGACGGCTGCAGCTATCGAAAAACGCCCAGGGATCCTTGCTGAAATTGCATAACCTGTATTGCTATATTTTCTCATGAAACGCGATGCCTTAAATTAAGAAGTTTAATTTAATTTCCAAAAACAGTCATGGAATTTCCTGAATTAAATGGACGGCAATAAATATAATAATGTATGCGAATCGCCTTCGCGAATTGTTCAAATCTATCGGGTTACAAAAAATCTTTCAGAGACTTTTGGAGAAGAGCGAGCAAAGCAGATGCTAAACGATGTTGAAAATCGTACAGATATTGATCAAATTTTTCGGCATAAATTCAAACAATCTGATGTATCCAGAGGAACTCGTTCCAATTTAGGTGAAATTTGCCTACGGATATCTCGGCAATTTTTTGCTACTAAAGTTCAATAATTCGGAGACTTGAATGAGAGTATAATTTCCCATTTTATAAACTAATGCTATGGAATTTGGAGCGAATAATTTAACCAGAGCATATAATTGCCGTAAATTTAAAAAAAAAAAAAAAAAAAAAACCTTTTTTCTCCAACAAGTGTTACCTGCGTTCTCAACCCACGTAGTTCACCATAATCGCGTGAGTAATTCCTGAACTTTAACAATAGTGAAAATAAATGACACCCGCAAATTTAAGCTGCGCAAGAGGCACAGTTTTCTTTTTTATTATCAATTTCTTCACCTGACGCGAACCTGTTCTTCACAAAGACCTATGAGATCGTCGATTCCAAGTATTTCAAAAAAATCGAAAAAAGTCTTTCTCGGTCGGTAAAGACTGATTATAGTACCATCTCACTGGAAATTGGAGTACCGACTGCGAAAGCAAATCGTATTTTTCACTTTCTATCTCTCACGAGTCATGAAATAGTTTCAAATTTTGGGAACTGACAAAATATGCAATTGTGCTTGTGCGGTTGTTGAGATAAATTCGAGAAATCAACAAAAACACTGCAATAAATGTACTTGCAACTGATTTTCACTCGCTTTGAGGTTATGGCCATGTTTATACTCTACAACCAAAGACCCTTTCTTATATTTTTCAACAAAGTTTCCGAACTCCCCTCAGTCACCACATGACCATGACTATGAATACTATCATTTCCCAAATTTAAAAGTGATTTTATAAATCACAAGAAGAATAAAAAAGCTTTGAATGCGATTTCATAAATTTGTCGCTAAAACTGTAATCATAAGCCTATCGAACCACAACATAATCGTTATTCCTCTTTACGATTCGAGTTATTCCTTCTATCGCTGTAGCCAGAAGCCACAAGCTCGATGTGATTCATTGCACGTGTTACACATCCTGGCCGCAGCGCAGCGCTGCGTTACGCGCCGTGTAACAATGCTCGATCGTATTTCTGGCTTGCGCGTAACCATGCCGAACGTAGCCTCCTCCACCCCCATGATGCTCATCCCCCGAAGCGCGAAGTTCGCACTCGTGCCGTCCTCGACACGTGTACACACGAATACACACATCCAAACTTGTACCCGCAGGTCCGAATACACGTGGTTCTATGCACACTAGGCGAAGCATGAAGACGGCGGTGCGGCCCCTTGCGCCATTGGACTTCACTGTACCAGGTGGAAACGGTGAAACTTAGCAGGATGAGCGGCTGAGTGCGCATGCGCAAAATAGTCGAGCACTATTGGTCGATCATATCGTGCCACGACAATATTTTCATCTCTGACGCAGGGCAGCCAACTTACGTGAAACGGGTGAAGGATTGAAATTATATCGTTACGATTATTCGTGGCTTAAATAAAAGTTTGCGAAGCCTTCACGGTTCACCACTTCGACTATTTGAGACCTGTTTGACCTAAAAAAAAAATTGCATCATTTATATAACCTCCATAAGCCGCGTTTCGCAGCTAAGGCTTGGAGTAACCGGCCTACGTGAGATCCGATAGAGTTCGCGCATGCGCAGTCGGACGTTTAATCTGCTAAGTTTCACTGTTTCCACTCGGTAGCTGCGGCAGTTCTACGGAGATTTCTGTCGACTTCACTACTCAGCGCTGGCAAATAGGAACTTACACAAAGCATATAATACTAACGAATCTAACGCAGGACTTGGCACCTGTGTGTCCGTGTTCTAGCTTTATTCTATTCTTTCTCAAAAGAAATTTGAGTGAGAACGTCCAGTAAGTTTATGGAACTTATAATAATTTGTATTCTTTTTTTTTTGCAACCAGTACCAACTGTGAATAATTATAAAAAAATAATTATATTCAAATACAAATATACAGAAATAATTATATTCAAATAATTATTGTGACAAAATGATTTTGTTTTGAACGTAATACAAATGTTAGGAGAAGTGACGGATACGGTTAAAAATTGGAAAAAGGAGACTGAAAGTAAGATGAGTAACTTGCTGTCAAGTACGAAATGCAAAAAGAAATTTCAAATCTTACAAATCAATTTATTTTCCACAGTTTTTCTAATATTTAACTCTGTATAATTTTCTAAAATGAATTAGTTAGCAAAATTTCTTGGATTTGATCAAGAATTAAAGTCATGTTGAAATTGAGTCCAATTCAATTTATTTTGTAATCGTTATTTACAATGTTTCTTAATTATAAATTTTTCGTACGAATGAAATCATGTCTGAGAGTTTTTAGTTAGTATATACTAGTTTTTAACCGCGGTTTTGCTCCCGTGGTTCCTAGGAAAAATAACGGAGTTTTCCACAAACCAAATTTTATTCAGATCGGTTTACCAATTACAGAGTTTGTTATAACCACCATCCCACAGGAACCGTGCATTCGTTTGGGATAAAAACATAAACTATCTCTGTGTAATAAAAACACTTGCTGATCCGTTGCGTGAAAAAAGAACAAACCAACAAACACACCCTCGCATTTATAATATTAGTCATTTTTATTTTTCTCATAAGTCTTGTGAAGTGTAACGAGTCCTTTCACAGAGATGCCGAGTAGAAGTCGAAGATGAGAGGTTTCACAAAAATTGACGGTAGGATATGATGAACGCTTCGAAGACTTGATGTTTTCCGAAAATTAAAACGATAAAACAGGTGAATAAAAATCGTCGATATGAAACGTCCCGAGTATTTACATACGTCACACACGCTCATATGTACATACATGAAGTATATTGGTGCACGGATGCTTTCAAATTATCCACCCCCATTCTGCCACGAGCACGCGGTTCGTATCGCCGAATTCTTTAATGGATATCGAACCCGTTTCGAGATCGAAAACTGAGCTGACTGGGCACGTAAAACCCAAGGTTCAATGCGGTAGAAAAAGAGATATGAAATGAGAAACAGCTATCCGATCAGCGTATCTAGGCTGCTGCGCAGAACCTTGCGATTATCCTATTTTTATTCCTGATTCTCATTTTCTCAGGTTGGGTCTGATTGTGAGGCTCCACATCTCGGCGACTCCATACTAACGTATAAAAACCAGCATGGTGTAATTTTTTAGGATGCAGAATATTCTGGACTATTGCAATATGATTGCCATTTGTCAAGTTAAAGATGAATCGACGCCATCGTTTCAATTGAGAATTAGAAGAAAAGGAAGAACGATTCGTAACATAGAGTCAACACTGCGAAGTGCTTCGGAGTGTTAAGGAAGCGTTGATCGTGGATTTCCGCAAGTCGTATAAATGTATGAGGATTTTTCACCCTTAGCTTTGCAAACGGTTACTGTTACTCGATTCTCCAATGCACACATATAACCGAACCCACCACGATATTAAGTTTCACCTAGAAGCTTTGGGTATTTTATTTCAACGTTTACCAGCGAACAACGAGATTACATCAAAAAGCTCGAATTTCTAAACTATATAGAACGACTGATGTTCATTTTCAATTCTCATTGGTGTATGAATGGGATTGCTCAACGTTGCGGAAAACTAAAATAATGTCGATGGACGATGCGTGGTTCAATTTGTTCCAAAAAATTGGCAGCATTCTTACGTTGCATTTGTCCAAAACGTTTAAAATATTGTTACTCATCGTTAACATCTCGGGTCAAAAAATTAATGTGACAAGTGTATAAAAAAAATACTTGAACTTTGAGCCTTGCAGAAATTTCTGAAGATTCCAGCAATTAGGTATCAAATAAATTTAGAAGAATAGTGAATTCAGTGTGTGTCAATATAATATTAACGTTGATCTGAATTCCTTCTAGAATTTGACGAACATATATATTATGTGTTAAGTTTCTCACAAAAATCCATTCCCGAGGGTTTTCCGAAAGTAAATATATTCACAGAATTTTTATTTTTTTCCCACATTCAAGATACATTTGATCATTTACTATAACGCAATGATTTATTCTCCGATCTTTTCCGATAATTATTCTGATTTTCACTAAAAATTGTCCAATTAATATGCTAAAGTGTCGCAATTTGATTGGAGATTAAAGAAAGAGGGTTGATGTGTCTTAAAATTCTCAGATAAATACTTCTACCACGTTACTCACTTAATTTTTAACCTGTATAAATTTTTGTCTCTTGAAATGTAAAATTATCCAAAAAAATTTACTATTTCTTCATCATTTAAAAAAAAGTATTGAGAATACTCAGATTTTATCTGGAATCATTAATATTGGCACAGCCAATAAATAACAGTATAGGGTGCAAGTACGCTGTAAACATCGAATGTGATTTTGACTACGTGAATTTCTGTTGAAAATATTACAAAACGACTGTTTATTTCTATACAATGAACTGGGCGAGCTTTTCATTTGTATTCCGAGGTGAAGTATAAAGGATTGTCAAGAGCATGGAGCGAAGTTGAGATGATTTTAACATTTCCAGCGGGACGTTAAGTCCTTAAGCGGCTTACACTCGCGGTTCTACCCTCGGCCCGAGAGCCACCGACGGTCCTCTCGAATCAAATTATAGAAATATTATCATATTACGCCCACGCTACGCTTATTCCATAATTAACTTAGCGATCGTGAAATCCAGGTAATGAGAAACCGTGATTCGTGGTTTTCGGCGTCAAGGTATTACTACATCCCCAAGCAGCCCCCAACCACACCCCAATAAAATAATTCTGACCAGAAATAAAATTCCCTTTGACCGAAGCTTTGACAAACTCTCGGTCCGAATCTTTCTGCATCGTTTGGAAGCATGTTGAAAAAAAAAATAACCGATAAATTAACGCTTGAAGTTCCATCTCTTTGTTCATTTTTTAAACGAGAATCTCGACAGGCCATTATTTTATTTTCTGTAATTTATTCGTAATTCTATTTATGTAATCAAATTTTTTTATTCTCAAGTACTATAATATGGATGAAGGATAAAAAAAATTCATTTTCTACAATTCGCACAATTTTCTATAGAAAATGCCATTCATTACGGAATCTTTTCCCAATATTGCGGTAAAACAAAAGAAAAACTAGAGCGACTCCAAACTGTCTTGTACGATCGTCGTTATTTGTTTCGTGGCGTTTTGATTATACCGCACTATTATTTTCGGACAATATTGTCGATCCAATCGATGAAGTCTTCCTGACAGAGGACGTTATTTCGAGAAGATCACAGCAGCGTCGAGTGATTCGCGACGGGTCACGTGGGATTTCGAGTCCGTTATTCAATGGGATAAAATGTTGAAGTCTGGAGGTAGATAACAGGGCGAACTTTTTTAATAATAACAAAAGTTTCCCCTGGAACGAAACCCATTTCCTATTCGAGTCTCGATGCTCGTATATATACCGAGTTCGCCTCAGTCTGCAGATCCGAGCTTTCCACCGTCTCTCCAATTCGTATTTCCTCTCCATCTCCCAGCGCTTATTTGCAATCAAGTGCTATATATGCGATTTCGGACCGTCATTTTATCATTTTATTAAAAAAAAAAAACTATTACCCGCAAACTCACTGCGACACGATTACAATAATTTGATGAATACTCAACGCGCGACTATTTTGAAATAAAGTAAATAAAAATTATGGATTCCTGGCTTATTCCTACTTCCTTAAACAATCTCGACCATGTTTCAAATTTAGAAACTAAAAGTAAAGTTAAATCTATAAACGTTTCAATCGGATATAATAATCGTCGAATATTTGCGAACCTTACCTTACCATGTCGATCACTGCTACAACCCAAGGTTAGCTTAAAAATCAAGCGCGAAGGGTGGTCCACCCCCTTAAGGATCCCGCAATCCTCGACGAAGTTGTTATCTCGAGTAGAGATGTCTACGATGTAATAAATACATTGCATCTCAACGAGTCGTTAATATTCTCAGTTCTGTGGTCGAGGAGGTTTGACTTAACGAGTGGATAGATGAATTCTCAATGCAATTTCGAATAAATACGACCAAGGAATTCTCACTCCGACCTGCATTCGCGATCGATCGAGCCAAGTGATAATTGAGTTCTAACGATGCTGACTGATTCCGTGGGCTGCCATCATCCGCCGTAATTTATCCATTAATTAGTCGATTCACTACCGGATGTATTCTTACAAAATTGAATAATCTCACAAGATTTGTGGCATTCCAATCTCGCGATTACTACCGTAATTGTTATGATTAATATTAGTGGTTTTCCTGTTAAATGTAATGTCGACTCGTGAAGCAACTAAATAATACAGAAGTAAAAATTTAATTTTATGTGGTGTATAAAATAAATTAGAAAAAATCTTGTCCATTTTCAAGTTTTTCAATTTTTGTAAAATTTTGGGAACTTCGAGTCAATTGAATTCCCTCGAATTGATTTTGAACAATTTTTATGTCCGGATATTTCACCGTTCAGATTAATCCTATGAAATGTTCGGCGTTTTTTATCGCCAAACAAGAGAGATTTATAAATCAGAAATTGTTCCAAATATTCTTTCAAACTCGTCGAAAAAAATCCGCACAATTGCGCACAATTTCAATAGTAAGTAATTTTCTATAAGTTGAAATTATAATAATAAATATTGATTACTTACGAATAATTAATCATAAATTACGATTATTTTGCTGAAAAAAGTCTCTTCCCTAATGATTTTCATAAGGTATGTTTCACAGCATCAGAAATCTTGTCATACTTGTTGTTTACATAAAAAAAAAATTCCTCGAAATTTCAACATTTTTCGCTATCCCATCCAGACTAAAAATTCTTAGGTATTCTTTTTTTCCTTCAGCATTCACAACTCTGTCTGTCAATATCGAATCTGTAGCTTTTATTGATACTATTTTCGAAATAGTGATTTAATATTCTACAGCTCGCTTCGACAGCCCTCGTTATAAACTTATTGGAAGTTTAATTGTGACTGACGAAGGGCTTGGGCTAAACTTGCGTCATTCTCTGAGCAACCCCTATTACCTCTGATATTAGCAGTGACGCAGGACCGACGTCGGCTCTAAATAATAAATCGACATCTGAAGTTTCAGAACCAAAGGCTCTCTCTCTCTCTCTCTCTCTTCTCTTCCCTTCTCTTTCTCTTCAGTTACTATGTCTATAACTAGACTCAAAATGCGCCCCGTTTTGTTCCCTCGTCTTGTTTTGGTCTCGTCTTTTCTCCGAGTAAAATTTAGATTCGAAATTTCAGACTTTCACATAATTTCACGAGGGTAACGGCATAGGTGATTTCATACAACAAAGGGTGTAGTTACACGTGTAGATTTAATGACAATTGATTGGAAAAGGCGAATATTCATTTATTTATAATCATCTCACGAAGCTTTTACAAAATTCATCCCTGACAGTCATATGAATTTGTATCATTGAGTCGGGTTTTATCATCTCTATATATGACATTTCAAATTGATGTACCTAATTCGTTCACATTATTTACAGACTATGCATATAATCGGTATAAATAATTTAATTCAGTCCAAATTCAATTTATTACAAACTGCAATTCAGTCGGCTTTTGATCCTTGGCGAGAAAATGAACCTGACATAATATTTAAACCGATAAAACTGCAGCTTGTGCTGAAGTTGTTATTCTTTAACTTGTCACTTGCATTTATGTACAAATTCTGAATTTTATTCTCTTCCAAATGAGCTGTCTAAGCAAGTGCCGCGAGATTTCAAGTCATTACTAATCGTTATAAAATTTCTGGGCAGAAAGTCCTTACGATCGCTTAATCCTCATTCTCCAAAGGGGTTGAAGCTCCTTAAATTGGGTACGTCTACTCAGCAGAATTTATGACGCTTCGAGTGTCTGATCGTCGACAGTGAAGCGCAATTCGCCGTCACGATTCTCACGCCTTCTGTTTGTTATCGGCTTTCCCGACTCTCGGTAATTAGCACATTCTAGTTTCGCCTAACGTACAAAGTTCTGAACTCGTGATCTACGTGTATTTACGACCTCACACCTCATCCGATAGTTCGAGACTAATAGATGTCATATTCTATCTTCAATAGGTGAGACGATTGTCCAATAAACTATGTGGTTAATCTTTTATGATCTTTTCATTGCGAAGTTCTCTTTGTATAAGTTGTAGCAATAGAGAATAATAATGAAAGTAAAGTTATGAAGGATCATTAAATGTTTTTAACAGAATTACAACGTAAATTTTTTTCTATTCAAAATTTAATCATACTTTGTGAATGTAAATTGTTCGGAAATCATTTCAGGTTTCAAATTCTATTTGAAGTTTCGATTAACGATTCGGATTTCGTAGAGGAAAAACAATTCCGTCGGATTTTAAGAACGATAAAAACAAGACCGTTGAGTTTTTCAATCGTTGCGTAAAATCGCATTAACTATACAATGCATCACTCGTTGAAAGAAAGAAAGAATTCAAAAGAAGAATTAAAGAGCCTAATTAGGGTAAATGAAGAGAAATAACAGCGTAAGCCTGAAAAAAGGAGACAAAAATCTTTCACCGAGTAATGACAATTAGCGGGAATGCATTGTTTATATAAATTGGAATTAGATATATATATATATTCAAGGCAGTGCGAAATTCTATCTTAATTGTGTGGCTTTTACTCGTCGACGGTCGTCGTCAGCCTCGCTTAGAATAAAGCTCAGCTCCTACACCGTTCGCGTATCTCCGTAAACAGCAATCAATTAAAATCACTGGAACCGTTAATTATTGATCGTCAAATGCAATTGCCTTTTTGCAGCAATTACAGAGCGTACCCTCGATTCGATTCGACTGGTGTTTAATTATTATGGTCAACAAAAAACGGTTGAATGTATACAAATCTCTTGGCAATTATGACTACTTTGATTAATTCTACCTTAAACGAAGAATTAAAAAAAAAAAATAGAAACTTGAATTTTTGGCAGACTTTGTATGCAAAAAAAGTACAATTTCCGGTAAAATCTACACCATGAATTTGCTTATAAAATGAGGTGTGATCCAAAAAAAAAAGTTCTTCCTTCAGTCACTAGTCAATTCTATTTAAAAGAAGATCAGTGCATTTGCTGAGAAATCATGTCCACCAGAAAACCAGTTCTCAACGGTTGAGGTTTCAAAACTTTTTAATGAATATTTTATAGAATATCCTTCAAATACTATACAATAGAAATACTTTCATACGTTTAACGTTTGCATAAAATAATTCTTGTATTGTATTGAAAGAAAAATTGAAAGAAAACACGCTTTTTTCTAACCTTGGAAACCCACGTAATCCCTTATTATAAATGCAAATCGCCTCTCTCTATAAAGATGAAAAACAATATCCGTGTACTTGAAAAGGGATGGAAAGACTCCCTCCTTTTTCCCTGGCCAAGGGAAAATGGGGAAAATAGGAAGGGTGAGCAATCGACAAGGTCTGGACTGTGCTGCGGGGTATTGGATCACGTTTTTCCACTATTGCCCGCTGCTCTCAGGGCTGCAACAACCACATCCGAATGGTCGCAAACACGTCTACAGGGTGTCTCATAACTCGCGGAGGTTATAATGTAAATTTGGAGCGGTGTTATGCATAAGAAATAAAGACAGTAAATTATAAATGAAATTTCTCTATCACCAATGTCGATGAAATTATACTACATGATGCAACACAGGAACAAGCTACTTGCCTATTTGAGTCTGCAAGTATTATTCCCCCTCTCGATTCGATTTGAAATTTGAAAATCAAAAGCTTTTGAGGACGGTGATTAAGGATTTCATTTTCAAATTTTCAGATTCCAAATAATCGGTATCATGTGAGTTACGAAGAAGGAAGGATTTATTTTATCTGAATGAAACTTGAAATCCGGGCGTTTTCAGGTCACTGATTTTAAATCTGAAGTCAAAGTTTAGAAATTTAAAATGCTCGGCTCTTTCGATCTGCTTCTTTTGAATTTCCCAATATTTGAATCAGATTCGCAATCAGCAACTCCGAGGTCCTCCGAGTATCAACTTTCATCCAAATCAAATAACTTCTTGCATTTTTATTAGCCACGTTGGATCCACTATTTGAATTCCAAAATTTGAGATTACATTCGGATTCAGCGACCCAAAAGCTCCCAGATATCAAGTTTCGTCCAATTCAAATAATCGCGCAGAGGTGAAGAAAAATAGATGACCCAACAGGCAAACACACGCATTTCTTTCATCATGTAGCCTCGACAGCACACGTGACGGAGAAATTTCACGCTCACTTCACAATCCACATTTTTCATGCGCAACACCGCGAGTCATGAGACACCCTGTATATCCGTGTAGGCGGAAACACGAGGAGGTGCCGGAAGCAAGGAAAATCGCACCACAGCAACACTTGGTACTGCAGTGAGACGGATCTACATCCTGCAGAGAAGAGCTGGTCGCTTCGCGGGCAGAATAACCACGACGAAAATTAGATCCGTGCAGGAACTACGTTCCAGACCGGAAACTCCCCTCGCCTCCCTTTTTCGAAACGACCTCACCAGACACAACCTGCGTTTTTATCGTCCTGTAACACACACACACACACACACACACATTCGCACAAGATTTTCACCTAAGTGTGCAATGCGCTTTTTCGTCGAGTGCAGTGCCGGCTTCAATAAAGTGCCCAGTAGGTACTCCTGAGATGGCAAAGATGCGGTTCGTTTTTTCCAGACCCTTTGTTCACGTGGGAGAGGCGTCATCGGCTCAACTCCTGGGATTATGGACCAACGAAAATGTAATCCACTTATGGTCGGCAAGGTTTTGGTTGCTCACGTGAAACTCATGGAACGATTGATGACCAATAATTCTCTATCTTTTGTAGAATAGATTCTAGACAAAATTACGCTTTCCACAATTTCAAATCATTCATCATTTCATCGATTCCAATAGTTTCTAAACTTTTCATATTGTTCATGATTACAGAAATGTCAAATGCTTATGTGATTTGTGGGGTCCTACAAAAATACTCTCTTTTCCACACGTTATTGGGTTGTTAAAGCTGACAAGCTATGACCATAACGTATATGAAATTCTCAGATTACTACGTACGAAGTATAGATGAATTTCTGCTCAACTCTATACTGATCCTTACAGCTGATTAGCCATAAAACGAAGGTGAGAATTTGAGCGGAATTCATTCGCCGACCAAAGAATATCTAGGCACTCATCTCCGGTGAATCTAGGTGGAAGAATGGAGGGAGCGTGGAAAGGCAGAGGGTCGAAGGGTTGGCCGTAAGGGGATGGAGAAGACAATGAAGAAGGTGCGAGACCGTTCGTATCTTTGTTTCCTCGGGTCGTTTCACTTTTTCCCATTCTCCTCCTTCGGCTGCAGGTTATTCCTGGGAGAAATTAAAGCTCACAATCAGTAAGAGTTGCAGGAATGCTTCAAGGCTATGATATTGTCGTCGTTATTTTCACTCGAATTTTCCAATTGAAATTAAAGCTCCTGCGGCACGAGAGACGGCATGAAACCGTGTTTGGCTCGCTGACAGTTGATTCAAATTTAATTAAAGTAACTCGAACCAAGGCAATCGTAGAATATGCCAGACTGTATTTTTCTCACGACGCCATCAATTTCCCAACGGCATGAAATCGGCCTGCAGACGTCACGTCGTCGGAGGCGCTGAAATAAGGGAATCATAAGAAAAAACACCTTCCGTGGAAACAACGAGGATTAGAATTCTGTCCCTTCTTTCGATTTATCCCCTACTTTCTAACACCCCGCCTTATTTCCCCAAAGAGTTTGAATTTCTCTTTCTACAACTCCCGTCCGTTTCGCTGTGCTTATTTCGTCGAATAAACGGACATTTTTGTTTATCGTAACGATTTGAGTAGGGTTTCAAATCCCAGACCCTTTCAGTTGACCATTCTTGTTTTTAAATCTAAATTTCGTTCGTTCTTTTAAACACGATTTTGTATTTCTAAAGTTGGAATTGTACAAAGCTTATAGTCAATTTTTGACGGTGCAAGCTAACCTCCAATAGCGGTCCTCGCGATAACTGCGCATGCGTCACATGCTTGCCAACCTGCCAGAAATAAGGTGTAACTTCGGTTGCCTATATGCCGGCGCGTCGTCTTTGACATTTTTTCTTTTCTAGGAATTTTATCGTAATCCGTATACTCAAATCTGTTTGACATGCTTTTAAAGTGTAAATGTACATCGTTTGCGCCAGTTTTCGTACACTATTCATAGTCAACCGTGCGATATAGCGAAATCTTATCGATGCAAGGGTGTGTATACAGCTATTCGCTACGTTTCGCGCCCCAAAACGACGCGGGAATTAAACCGCTTATTCCAGAAGCATAGCATACGGTTTAACGCTAACACTCGAAACTCTCGAACTTTCTAACGGCTCCTCGCCAAGACTTGGTCTGCCTTTTGCGAATTTCTTAAGCTCCTTGGCGAGCACGCCGCAAGCCTGGAATAATAAGCACGAAATCTCTAGACCTTGGAATTTAAGCCGATCGTTTCGGCTGCTCATACAGAGCTACGGAAATACTTCAAAAGGCGTGTAGGCTGGGCGATCCGATGCTTCGAACGTTTATAAGAGGCAATCATTTTTTCTCCAATTTTGATTCCGTCGCCTTTCAGTTTACGGAATCTTCCTCAATCATCTTGAGGATGAATCGAACCTTGTGGAAAGAACGAAAACCCTTCAATTCTGTTCATCGCTGTTATTTGCTCCAATTATCTTGGTTAATACAAATCAAAGAAAATCTCTGCATGTAATAGAAATGATACTGAGCAAATTCGAATAAGAAAAACTAGAATCTGACTATAGAATATTCAAAATGTTTGAGCTTTGAGGTTTTTAAACCGATTCTAATGTTTTTCGGCCCGTATATTTTGGTCACTATAGAGATTGCTTGAACAAAAGTGTACAAACAGTTATTACCAAAAATCCTTCAACTAACTTCCCAATGAAAACCGGAAAATCTTCGAGGAAAACATTCTACGTAAAAATCATTATTGATTGAATCATTAGCATAGTTTTCAGATTCGTATCTACTGAACTCTATTTAACCATCAAATCGTCTTTCAAACGTCAAACCACCTAGAAGTGACATCGAATTGGTCTCTTCACAGACCTAGAATGTATTAATTTACAACGTTTTCGAAGACTGTTAGTCTTGGTCCAAAACGAATAAACTGAAGGAAAACAAACATTAACAAACTTTCTACGACATTACGACGCTGCCTATGGAACTCGTGAAAATGGATTTATTTCAAGTTCAAGTATAATTTGAAGATCGTTTCGCTCTTTACATGGGTTATTAAAATTGTATTCGTGTTGTGGGTGTTACAACGTTTGGGGTAAGATATCGGAGAATTACACTGTCAAACACTTTTCGCCGGACGAGGAAGAGAAGTAATCCACCTGCTACGTTGATTCTGAATCTAACTAGTGACCCGTGAAAGTGTTCCGGAGTTTTGATTCTATTACATGTTAGTTGTGAGTGTCAAGTATTCCAATTATTCAGCTCTCCTCCTAGTTCTCAACTTTCGTGATAAATTTTTACTCGAGAGAGTTCTCAATTTCGTTTCTCCATTATTTCAAGGCCGAATTATTTTCAAAATCGTGAACCGTGTAACAATTTTACGTCGATTATAAGAAACTATTACTTTAATAGAACCGTGGTTACAGCTTCTGATATCTGGATCATTATAAACTATGAGCTGATTATTGCCTGTTCGAGGAATATTTATTTGCGAGGAATAACATTTCATACCCAAATCACGGTTTGAATTGTAGATAAAGGTGAACAGTTTTAAAATACATTCGGAAATTCGTCTGATTGAAAAATCAATGAAATCAGGATCGAGCAATGGCTGATTATGAATCGACGAGACAGTGACGAGGTAATAAAATTTAATGTGATGTGGTAATACGTAAGACCAAAAGAGATAGTCCGGTACTGCGACAGTTTTCCTCATCGATTTCCAATCGTCTTCAAACCCTCATGTTTTAGTTTCCAGAATATACATATTACACATACAGCCATTTTACCAAATTCCGATCAGTTCTTGAGGGTTAATAATTTCTCTCTGGCTAGCATTAGGATTGTCATAGTTTACACTAAGATACAAATATTCTCCAATTTTTAGGCATGTCAGCGTGACCATTTACCAGAAACTCGTTAATTTTATCACGTTTTTGAATCTGACTTTTGTTTTCGGGTTTTAAGCATATCCTGTTGTTGGAAAGAACCCTAATATGTTCTTCGTGTAAAATAATTTTTATGCAAATCCATTTTGAGGTTGATCTTTGCGAACTACCCAACAAACACTGTATGTGCTTAGGGGATTGAAATAAATTGTTTTCATATTTTCATCTGATAAATTAGACATGTTGAAGTATATCCCGTGGTTTTAACGAAAAGTTGTTGTATCGGTCCACATACAAAGTCTGCCACCGGAGTTTATAGATAAGTCGTAATCAGCGTTTTCCAGTTGGAGTTGTGTGGACGTAGAATAAGGGTGGAGAAGGACCGGACAAAGAGCAAGAGAAACGGCGATGCGTAAGAGCATTGTTTCACCCTTGGGCCAGAAGGGTCAGCGGTCCTTGCATCCGGCCAATATCCGGCCGCATTTGCGATTACGCACGACGGTTCGTTTCTGCCGACGATAATCCTGCGGAGCATTTTTCCCCTCTCTCTCTTTCTCTCTTTTTATTTCCCTGAATGTTGGCTCAGGGGATTATTACGGCACTGAGAACCGAGTATAAAGCGCTGCTCCTTTTAACCACAGTGGGACAAAAAAGCTCTCCAAACTTTTCGAGGATTAGATTGTTCGGCACGTATCGTAGCCGTTCATCGTCGATTATACCTATTCGTGACTTTCGAAACGACGCTGATAAATGTCCCGCGAATTCGATCCTTTGTACATGACGTTTCAATATCAGCTGATTCGACACACCCAGAACAAAAATTCGATCGTCTAACGACATCGATAAAGAAATATAGCTGCTTTTTTGTAAACGTTTAAATGTTCGCCAGTTTTTGGTTCTTTCGTTGTCACGGAAATATTGATTCATTTATTTGTATCGATTCGTGGATTTTTCACTTTATTTTACAGTCAAAGATTTCTTGCGAATTTTGATACAGCCTCAATTTTTTTTTTCTTTTTTTTTTTGGACAAGTGAATGTCGGCACAGAAATGAATCATGAGATAGAGATACAAATGCTGTGAGTGATGTCAATCCAATTCAAGAATTCAATTGAAACGATATTTTTTAATAGAAACGAATTAAAAATTCGTAATACATTGTATCTTTCAAAGTTTATTATTGTTACCTCGACTATTTTGCCTATATTTAATATAAATTTCACATTTTTATTACTTTGCGTCGACAACTGTTGATTAATCGTCGTTTGATTAATCTTTTGAAACAAGACAGGCAGAATGTTTTCTCCGTGAATAAATGTCTTGATTATTAAGTGAATAGGAAAAGTGAAAATGATTCAATTTTCAGAATCACGGCTTGGCTCGCTGCAGAGAAATAGGAAGTGACTGGGGGCAGTTATGGCTGGATGGAACTGCGTGTAACATTGCTAAGGTGGAAAAACAAGGGTGAGCAATCGAGTTAGGAATGCAGACGGACCTGCGGAGCGCAGGCTAAGAGGAAGGTGGATTTGCCGGCAGAAACTTAACAGCGAAGCATCAGGTAAGTAGTAACCCAATTACCGCACAAACTTAAACACGATTTCGCGGTAACGGATTTACCCCACAGCGAAATGCGAAACTGGTCGATCGATCGACTAATCATTAATCAATTCCCCCCCTCCTAATTTGATTGGTCGTTTTCGCTTCTCGTCCTTGCCGATGGCGCCGATTCTTCGATCGATCTTCTTTTCCCGTAATTCCATTGCCGGCCGCAACTTTTCTCCGAGTGGAAAAAGCATAACCTGTACAACTCAAATTATCGCGGCTGGCGAAGTAAGATTCGACTGCTAAAAATTAGCTCCACCCTTCTGGTTGAAGATTTTTGGCGCGAATATGAGACATTGTTCGAGTCATTTAATTAACGATTCGTCTTTTCGTCGACGATCTTTGCTTCATGCATCCTTGATTTTCAGTTCATTTTAAACAGCTGCTATTGATGTGAGAAGTTCGTTTGTAAATAGTCAACGATCGGAAGACTGAAAGATAATTACTTTCATCCTTATTTTGAGATTTTAACTTTGAAAAGCGTTCTATATAATTTAAAAAAATTCCGCATCATTGCGTAAAAATTTTTGCACGTTAACTATAATCTAGATAAATATTTTTTATTGGTGACAATTTCCATGATCCAAAAGTTATTTGAAACTTTTTATAGTGCGAGTGAAATCATAATACGTGAAGTTATAATATCATTTTCAAAAATACATTCCACATTCTTGCCCGATTTATGAGTGTAGCCAGTGTGGTATTCCAGCCTCTGTTTTATTCATTTTATTCTTCGTGAGCGTTCGTTTCTTTCCTTCTCTTTTTTTTTTCGTTTTCACCCCACTACCTTTTGACTGCTGACCATAACTCTGCAGGCACCGCAAGAGCTGCACTGAAAAATTGAACACCTCTCAAGCATCATCCTGCTAAAAGTGATGCTGGCCCGCTGCCGTTGCCTCGAGCGCTTTGAGCTAGCCCGAAAATTTTTGCCTAATGGAGGCTTCGCGGTGGGGAATTTTCAGATACCCCCTTGTGGCAGTAATCCAGGTTTTTAATTATGTAACGACTTGCCCCAATTTCCGCGTTATCGTCTGTTACTCGTATTCCATACCTCACATTATGATGTACGAAATTAATCGTACAGATGTTCAGTGAGTATCGTGAAAAGAGCAAAAAGAGAAGACTGCGAATGATAATTTTCCAAATTCGTCTGTTTTTAAGCTGAAAAAAGTAAGTGTAAAACCTTGTGGATGAATAAAGAATACAAGTTTAAGTTGAAAAATTTCCAAAAAGACTCGGTGGAGTTTGGGTTTGTAGAAAGACTGTTTCCTTGACATTGAAAAAAAAAATTCACACACCTAAATTATGGAGGACTATTGAAAAGTAAAATCCCGATGAAGTAAGATTCCGAAAAATAAAATTCCGATACAGTAAAATTCCGAAATTTAAAATTATCTCACATTCAGAAAACCGAAGATCGGAATGACCAGGATTCCTGAAAACTGGTGAAACTTCACCAAACCATAAATTGACAGGACTGAAAATTTTCTCGATCATTCAGGATTTCGATGCTTCAGATTTTTTAATTTTCTCATCTTCGCGCTTTTGGAAATTCGACTTGTCGTAGTTACCCCTTTTCAGAACTTTGCACTTTCGGAACTTTGAGCGTCGGCTTTCGAACCATTCAAAACTTTGTTGTTTCGTGAAAGTCCAGCTTCTTTACATTAACTTTCGCCAAAAAAAAATTCAGAATCTGGGCATTCCGGAACTTTTCAAATTCGGAATTTCAACCCCGCCCCCATTCTCAATTCCTTATACACATACAGTATGAACAGATTACACAGACTCTCCCATTATTGTGACAAAAATATAAGCCCGATGCAGTTTTGCGCTGCGCCTACAGGCCAACAGGTGGAAGAACCGTGCATTAATTCGCGAGCAACGATCAGTCGAACAGTGTCGTTTCACTCTTCACATCGGAATCACGGATGAATAAGCAAAGGAACTTGATCCCCGAGGTACAGCGCAAGGCAAGTGCATTGCGTAAGTGCATTGCATAACTCTACGCAGAATCAACGGACGATTGCAGAATCGTCCTCCAAGGGAATGGGGAAGGGGTTTACCCTCCTCCCCCCTCCCCCTCCCCATCCCTCGCCATTCATGTCCGCCGGATGTATGTATAAGACTCGACTTGTAAAAAGCTGAATAATCCCAGGGCACGCGGATATGTGACTGCATAATGCAGAATTCCCGCCTGCTAGGCCGCGAGGAGTTTAGATTTTTCAGGAAACGATGGAAGCGCACGTGCGTTCCTGTGCCACATTCGCTCAAAACACGCCCTTCCACCTTTCCTCCTTTCCTCCTTTCCACCCTTGTGTGTTATATTATGCAACGGAGCTCGAGTGGTTCTCCAGCCCCCGACGCGCGGCGCCGAGAGTCGAGGATGTGCAGCCGTGATGAGGGGAAAGAGGGAAGGGGAAAGGGGTGAGAGACGAATGTATTTGAACAGACACGCGACACTTATGTTTGTACTTGCCTTTGTATTATTTTACAATGGACGCGAGCTCCTCTGCAACCCAGTATCTAGCGGAGAGATTTCACAAATATTTCATACACGCTGGATACGGACACGAAGGTGAGGCGTTGAAATTCCAAATTTGGCAAGTTACGAAAATGCCAAATTCCGAATTTTTTGGTGGTGGAACTTGAATTGAAAAAATCACGTTTTCGACAAGTCAAAGTTCCAAAAGTGCCAAAATGAGGCAATTTTTAAATCTTAAAGATAGGAAATTTTACCGCTTTGATTTTTCTTTGTAAAGGTTTTTCGATATTTTTACGTTCGGAATCCTGGTCATTCTGAATTTTCCTAATCTTGATTCACAATCAGACGGTAGAGATCGTTCAACCTTGAAGGTGAAATTATACTTCAGTTACTCTAGCTGTTATATTATTCAGCATAAATCAACATTCGTTATCCAACACGTGACGGAAATCAGTGTAGAGCCAAAATGTAATTAGAAGTGTGTTCTAGCGGGGGCGATGTTAATTCTTCGCCAAAGCAAGAATTGAACCCTCCTAAAAAATATCATCAAAGATAATTATTCCATCGACATTGCGAACCTCAAATTTTTCAAGCCCTCATTTCACGTCATCAAATTCTTATCAGAAAAATCATTTTTACACAAATTATTCGTCGAATAAATTTTCGTTCTTCAGAATTTAGTGAGCAAATGTCATTTCTAATCAATATATTTTGATTACATTTTTTTCAGATTTTCTACGTCAACTTGATATTCCAAGTTGATTCACGAGGTGTGAAACCAATGATTTCCAAAATAGACAATTACTGGCTTATAAAAAAGAGTCCAACGTTGGACAAAAATTAGTATTCGAAGATTTCACATTCTGCCTCGTACAAAATGAATAACCACATTTTTCATTAAAAATTCGCGAGCTTTATACAAGGTGTATAAATTAATTAACACATTAGAATTAAATCCCTCTACCTAGCGTTCTGTAAACCCTGGCATGAAATCCTTAAGACCTAAGAGAATTTCCGCCCACAGAGATATAAGGCGATGACGTTGCAATTTTTCCACCCTCTTACCTGATATGATACGAGAGGCGGCAGCAGCTCGGCAACGACATCAAAATATATAGCAGATCAGTTGGGAAAAATGCAACCGTTGCCCGATCCAAGAAACACTTGGGTTAAAGTAACTATTGCATGTATAATAATTTTGAGATTTTCAAACTATCCGTAAAAAATTAGGGAAAATTTCCAGTCGATATATATTGATAGAATTTTTGAAATATACGAATCAAAAGCAAATAATTATCATTTCATTTCAATGTATTGATTTTCGTAATTAATCATTCATCTGCCTACAATCATTGATCAGTTTTATTGAGTAATTTTTCATTCGTTCACATTGACTCAATCAAAATTCTACCCATAATTTTTTTAATACATCTATAGATAGGCACGTAATTAATGGCTAGTTGTTAAAAAGTAAGAGGAATATTTTTCAACTGTAGCTCTTCAGCTAATTGTTATTACTCGATCATCGCTTAACTCAATCATTCTCATAAATCAATCGATATTTGATCCTAACGAGAGTAAATATGTCGGACCACTCTTCTTATTTCGTTTAACTCTGTCACGGTGTGCGTAAACGTCAAATAAATAAGAATCATTGACTGATGCTAAATTATATATAGCCACAATTGTGCAACGCATTCATTTGTTTTAAACTTCATTTTAATTTGCTGCAAAAAAAATTTCGTCATTTCTACGATTTTGACACATATTTTTTAATTTCATTTTGCCTTCCAAGTCGGCTTCGTCCCATAGTAGATTTGCTGCTTAAATATTTACACCGTCAAACCGACCACCCACCTGCCTGCTGCTCTTCGCTCACCCATCCAACCCCTCAAAGTACTTGACAGGGAAATTAGATTTTCCAAGGGAAACGTCGCTGGCTTGCCTAGCCGGTAATAGGGAAAAAAATAAGATAAAACAAGTCTGGAGGAAAAGATGCGAGAGGAATTCAGAATCTTAACATCTAATTTTACCATCCTATTAAATAATATACGTTAATTTATCTGTACGATATGTGAGAATTCTAAGAATCATAAAACTACCGTGTTTTCTGGATGTGAATTCATAACTTGCTTATCACTGAAACTGATCTTCTGAAGTCAATAAAACTTACCGCATGTCAAGATTGCCTCCGGTGAAAGAAGATGCACTTGCTGTTCGTCTCGATGAAACTAAACGCGATATCGCGACGTCTATAACTCCGAAAATAATCCACGGTGAAAAACCTGTGAACATTGTTAAACATCTGATTGTTATTACAAAGATAACACTGCTAAAGTTAGAGGCTCAAAAATCACGTCTGTGCTATCAAGTAACTGTTTACATATTGCAAGCACAGCTTCAGGTTATGAATATGTCCAATCTTTATATTTTTTATACGACGATTCTTTGATTTAAAACAATTCTGTGGGATTTATTTGTTTGGAATAACTAATTTCCTCGACCTCAAAAGGTCAGTAATTACATCTGTACTGTGAACGGCGAATAATATCTCCAAATTAAAGCAAATTTTATTGCCTTTGTGAGCTAATATATTTGAATGAATTTTGACAAATGATTTGGTGTTTGTTGGAATCAATTAATTCATTACTTTTAATAAAATAAAATTTCTTTGAGGCAAATACCAATAAACAATCTCATCAAACCAAATAATTACGTTCGAAAAAATGTTTTTCTCTGCGTAGGTATTCCTTGCTTGACTTGTTTATAACATTTACGGTAATTCTTTGATTTCGCCATACTTATGCGATTCATTTTTATTAATTACTTGCACAAAATTATACTCAATTCAAGTTTTTTTTCTGTCCAAGATGGCCGTAGAATCCTCAAGTGTTTTGTCTGAAGCTTTAATTTTTTTAGAATACGTCTCTATTTTATTTATTCCCGCTGTTTTGAGAAACAAGAAACTTGAGGGTTACTCTTATAATACGTGGCGTATTTTGACACTTTGAAAATTTCAATGAAACTCTACGAGAATTCATTTCACTCAGTAAAGAAAATGCGATTTTCAAACATAATTAAGAAATTCCGATGAAAAAATTGAAAACTTTTATTGGATCTTTCTGATTTCTATCGCATAAGCTTATCGACATAATTAATACGAATTTTATCCTTCACCTTTGACTGAATCGCTTCTATTCGGAGTAAAATTTTTAATAGAATATAATTAATGGCAAAATGACGCGGAGGCGTGACAAAATTTTAGCTTCAAAAGTCGATTGGAATTAATTTCCCGCGTTTGGATAGCTTCTCGAAACCTGAACAAGCTTGTCATTAAAATAATGTTACCGATCACGATGAACATAATATATATTATAATGAACTGCGGCGACGAAAACACGGTGATTTTAAAAAGATTTAAAAATTCCCCTCGACACTTTGCACCTCGACCCTTCTGCCCGCAAAAAAATTAACCTAATAAATTACTGCCACATCGTTATAACACCATTATTCTCACGGGCGATTCTTAGAAACGATCCTTAATTTATCATCAGTATTGAAAATCCGACATAAAAAAAATTGGCAATAAACAAACCCGTGACTTTCGATTATGAATTTTGAGTGTGAAAATTTTGACCTTAAGACCGCAAACCTCGACCCCGAATTATCGAAGAGAGTCAAATTGTTTAATTATTTAAGAAACTTTTAAAGAGGTTTGGTTTCATTCAGAGGCTTACAAAACGTAGTTCTCTTTCCCTGATCTGAATATTGCCTAAAAACAGTCTTCCGACGGCTTATTTTGTTCCTCAATATTTCGAGACCGATGAAAAGTATTTCTTGCCGGACATTATTGTCCCAAAAATGCTAGAATGGCCAAAATACTTACTGGCAGCAGGGAGTTACACATTTTTCCGACCATTTTCGGGATATTGATAAACTTTTCCCGAGCTTAGCGATGTAGAAGCAATGCTCTGTCGGAATTTAAACAAATTGCATAAATTAATTGATTAATGGTAGCACAAAAAAAGCAGCTAAAAAAGACCATTTACATTTCTTGTCTATCCCAAACTTACGATTAAAGAGCCGTGAATGTCGAAATACGTTGTTTGAGTAGGGGATTGAAATCATGCAAGCTCGCGGCTCGCGAATCAAGGTTCCGGGTCTTTATAACGAAATGGCGGAGAAGTAAGGGGGTGGAAAGCGCGGGGCGCCTCTAAATCTTTCATTCGACCAAAAAGATCAGTCACATTGATTAACGCGTGGCTGACGCTAGCCGGTATTAGTTCACAGGACGTTGAGCTTATGGGCGATGCCCAGCAAGGCTGACCGACGACCATCGGATGCCGGGTTTTGCACACCCTCACACACACGGGTGCGATTTTCTACGCCCCTGAATAAAAGGGCGGGATGTCTATATATAGACACGTGGGTTGCCCCGTTGGGTCGAAATCCACAATTTAGGGGGAACCGCTTCGCCCTCCCTTCATCCCCTCCTACCGCCCCTGTATTTATTGCCCAACGGTTCGCTTTTACGCCCTAATACTTTGAATTAGTAAATCAGGGAACGAAGGCTCTGACGTCGCAGCGCCGAATTCTCCCTCGTCGATTCCTGTACCGTTGATCGATCTGGGAATCCCGATAGCCCCGATTTTTTCGTCATTATACCGCTTTGTTGGGAATATTATCACGGCCTTAAACGACTTGGATTTAATTAATTGGCCGACAAATTTTTAGGGGAGACCTCGGTGGAAGTTTCGTTAAATGTGACGTAAAAATATATTCCATTAGCTGAGATAAACTTACTTAGATAAAGTTACTTAGAAAACTCCAATAAAAATAATCAACTTGCAATAATTTTTAGTCTATCGTGGTAAGTTTGTTAACAAAAGATTTTAGCCTGCGACAATTAAAACTAACGTGCAATAGGAATGTTTCGAAGAAGTATTGGAAAAATATTCATCATTTTCAAATTGTTTGACTTATTAAGAGCAAATTTTCAAAAAAACCTGATTACAGAGCTCTAGATAGATAATAGAAATTTTCTTTTGAAGATCGAACACTTTTGAATTACTCCGAAGTCTCCTCTTAAGTAAAAGTGACTTGTTGTTAACCAGGATTCGATGACAGCTGAACTTTTTTCATAGTCTTTCACAGAAGAAATTGCAACCGTGTACGAAAAAATATTATCCATGAGTGTCTATTCAGATTAACAATTTTTTGATCACACAAATTTTTGGTTGAAAATTCTAAGTTGCGGTCTGATAAAATAACTATTAAAAATCTTAGATCGTAAAATTTGTGAAGTAAAATGGTATAAGACAAATATAATCTCAAGCTTGAAAAATTCATTGAAAATGAGTTTACAATTTGTAGTAAAGACATTACATTATAGAAATGATGTTACATACGGAGTGAGCCAAACAAAATTGGACGACATGTATGAGCGTCTAGTTAATTTAGTAGTTCTGTTTAAAGTTGCAAAATGTTAATGTGCCATACAATATGAGAACATTAAAATACCAAGAAATAAGAAAATTGTAGTCTTTGGTTATCGATCGAAAACTTTTTGAGTAACAAAATTTTGAACAAGTTTTTAGAATTATCGAGAATTTAGTCGATACTTTAAATTATTCATCACGAGCTAGGAAGAATATTCATTCCAAATCATTCATTTTCGGTTGAATTCGATCTCTTAAACGCACTTTTTCACTAAAAAATTATGCACTCGCAATTTAGTTGAACTATCGAAAAGTCGATTATTATCGTTATAGCGTATTAAATAACGAATACGGACAAAATGGGCGGATAGATATAAAAAAAAGTGAGCAATAATTCCCATATTGATTCTCTGTCGACAATCCAAAGCTCTGCACGGCTCTCTATCAATTGACCCAGTTGCTTCTGATTTAATTCAGCTGGTTTTTTTTTTTTTTTTTTTATCACTTCCTATAGTTTTTTCTATCGGGTAGTGTCCCCGCCCCAGAAGCCAAACTAAAAAACAGTTCATTTAGTTGAATTTCATAGTCAGTAAAAATTCAATTTAACCAGCTGCGCAAAGCTCTAAAATCACTCTGGAAATGTTAGATCCCTTCTTTATTGCGGTGGGCCGCATAGTGAGTTGCAAATAAAGCTTAATTTCCGGATACGTAAGACGTACAGTTCGAATAACAAGTGGTTTATTTGGCTAACCTTAATAAGCCAGCCTGAGCTTGTTTCGGGCCTGTAATCAATGAATATATAATTCAAATTCAAAATTTAGTCAGTCTTAAGTTAAGAAAACTCCCGTCCATTGAGACCGAAAATTATGAAAATCCGTCGATCCATTTTTGAGATATCACAGGCTGAAATTTTTCGATTTTGTTATGCGAATAACTTGGGAACTGCTGAAGTGATCAGATCCAAAATTCAATAAGTTCTAAGTTAAGAAGAGCCGCGTCCATTAGGACCAAAATCATAAAAATCCTTTCATTCATTTTCGAAAAAGCGTTCAAAGCTGATTCTCTGGACCTCAAAATATGAACACATAATGAAAACTCAAAATTTTATTTTCGGGATGATGATTATTACTTCCTTCAATATTTTTTTTTCTATGAAAACAGAAGAACAGGGAGCTAAAAAAAGAGGGAATAAAAAAATCCTAAACGCGTTATCTGTTCGCTAGAGAATTGGAAGAAACTGACGATTGCATTCGAAGAATAGATAAATGTAAAAAAAAATGTAATCGGAAATATCTCGAAAAACTCGATCACACATCCACCTGCAGGTGATGGGCGATCCGAGCCAGAAACATGACGACAAGCTCTCAATCGGGCTTGATTACAGAGCCCACATGTGCTACCGACTAGGTCCTCTCCCACGGGGATTCCCCGGAGGCACAGCAGCCACGCACCCCAAGCCAACAATCGAGAGCGCTCCAATTTCAATCGAATGGAGAAAAAGAACAAAATTTTAACCATCAAACCCGCAGAACGCTGATGTAATGAGAAGAAATTAAAAAAAAGGACACCGACAAATGTCGGACATGTAATTACAGTCATATACGACTGAATATCGGCGGTAAGGTTTTTCATTTCGACCTGCAGGAAGTTACTTCCGATTTTTTTTCATATTTGGCTTTTGTTTAACCCTGCATTTCTTGAAAAAATATTTCTCAAATGTGGTGATAATTCAAATATTATCTATTTTACGATGAGACATATATGTATTCATGTATGTATACACATCTACCGCTATACGAAACAAATTTTTTTTTCCTTTCACAATGATGTCTTTTGTTTGTTAAAAAAAAATTTTTTTTTTTTTTTTTCAGTTTATTCTGTTTATAGTTACATAATTTTAGAATAGTTAAAAGGAAGGTAATATGATAAAATACCATCTATCTAAAATCGAATTCCTTGAGAGAATATAGTAAAATATTTAACCATATTTGTTGACTCTGACAATTTTACTTTCGGGAAATAAATATTATTTTACGTCACGGGATAAGTAATAATTTAGTGAGGCGGTATAATGAATTTTTTTTCTCATTTAAATACATGAGGGAACTTGACGCCATGCGTTAGAAAGCCGGGAAGAAGTTAAGTTTTCCGGGAAGGGGATGACGGGGCGAGACGGGAGGGGCAGGGCTGGAAAGGGAGACGAGGCATTTATTTTCGCTGCGATGAGCAGCCACCGAATAAGCTGGTGAACTTTTATTGCGTTATAAATTATAAGAAATTTATTGGCGCTTACGAGACTCGCTATGCAGCAAGGTATAAGATATTATGTATATATATATATATTTAAAATTTCAAACTCGGGTAAAGAATGACAATGAGGTCAATGCAGCAGCAGTAAAGATGAATTTTCGCGCGATGTGATTGGCTTCGAACATAGTTTCGGTAGCTACACAATTTGCATTCACATTATGTTACAAGGCTTTACAATTACTGGAAAAAAAAATTGTATCTTTCAAATGCCTACGAAGTCGTCACGCAATTTCGATACGGCATAACGGATGTTATTATTTTTTTTTTTTATTGATCAATTTTTACACTGGATAAAACGATGCTTTTCAACTTCAACGAATCTTCACCTCCTCGAGCATTTGGGTACAAGAAAAATAGATTTTAGAAACAGCTGATTGAAAAAATACAAAATTTACAGGAAGCATTGAAATGGTGGCCATGAGGAATCGAAATTTTATCTAACGTTCGCTTCTACCGGAAATTAATCGATCCATAATTGTTTATTGACACTGTATACTCTGCATTTCTCAATTCTATTGAAAAATTATATTTTTTGTTCAAGGTTCATCATAAATGCAGAAGTCTGCAGTAGAAGATGATTACGGGAATAATCTGCGTGTGAAATTAACCCCCTCTGAGTTTAATCGACGAGGATCAAAGTTTAACTATGGAATGGAGGGAGAGGCGGCTGGTACAGACATTAGTCGCCAACCAACCGACGCGACGCCAAAGTGAACGTTCTGGAGCCTCAGCCTCCCAGAGATTATCCACGCTTCACACCCGATGGACCAAAACAGCTGCATCCTCCGAATTCACCGCGGAAACTCTGACGAAACGCGGTTTCAATTCTACGGCATTTCCTTCCATTTACTGTATTATACTGCTTCAGGTTGGGAAAAGATTTTTTTTTTTAGCTTATTTTATGCCACGAAACTTCTTCTTGTTTAAGGTGTTTTGAGCACCGGGTCGCGTGACCGCTTTATAAGAGTATTTACGGGAGTCCAATATCTCTTCATTTTTTTGTGTGGTTGTTCGGGTGTTGGGAAGTGCGCTTTGGTCAGATAGGATCGATGAATCATCGTATGAATTAATGTTTGAACAATTTGAAAAGTATACCTAACCTCAAAACCCACCTCGCAGCGAAATAATTTGCTGAAAAATCTATTCGGCACTTATTCAACCTTAGCAGACCAGAGCACATTTACTGTCAATGGCACGGTCGGTTTACGAAAAACTTGAAACTGATGTGGAGTTTTATTGTTGAGAAAAAACTATCCCAATTCTCGAAAATGTTTCTTAATTGAGCAGGTGACACCATAGTCAAAACACCCTGAATGAACATGTTCAAAATGAATCTTATTTCAGTTTCTTGATCGATTTTCCGAAATAATCGTGTAGTATTGTTTGAAATGGGCATGAGTATGTTTTTTACAAATGGTTAAATGAGAAAACCGACCACTTAAACTTGATAAAAAATCCTTTACTGTTCGAGAGGATTTTATCTACGGTGTAGAAATTAATGTTTAGATATTTTTCCGGTTGGAGAAAAATATATTTTTTTAATTTGAAACAGGATACTATACGTATACCATGTAAACATAAAACTTTAACTGTCTTGTACGTGACGTTTGAGTTATGGCAGCTTCTCGTCGCATACCGTCAGATATCATCGTACGCAGGTTGGGTTAGGTCAGGAAAGGTGGCTTTCGGCCTGTAGATGTCGGCCTGCTTCTATATGTGTATCTAAGTATGGTGCATTCCGTGTCAAGTAGAAATGGGCAATTTGAAATCGGTATTCTCTGTTCAAGAACCAGAAGTAATTAATTATCATCGTTTGAGATCGTTCAAATCAACACTTGATCGAACAATTTATTGGAATCGTTTTAACCCATATTAGAAACTAGTAAAAATTCGTTTTGAAAACAATACATACATCACTATGAATATTTCAAAAACACGAAAATTAACAATTGGCTAATTTGAAACTTTGAACTTGGACTTTGGATTTTGGAAAATCTATCAAAAAATAATATTATAATAGCAGGATTAACGTGAATTTTTTTTTTTCTTTGTATAAATATTTCTTAATAAGTTGAAAATCTTGAACATGTAAGTCTGATTATTAGATCGTTCGCAATATAATTAAAAACTCACTTAATTGAGCGGAGTGGCTGAATTATTTTATTCAGACTCATCTGATTTGTCGATGTTAGCAAAATAACAAATCAACTCTTTTTTTTTACCCTTTTTATGGAAGATCAATTTTTTTACAGAATTCGTAGGTTTTGTTTCGTAAGATCGACAAAATTGGAGCAGCAAATACAAAAACTATGAACAAGTCGTCGAGAAATGTCTGCGAAAAAAAAAGTTAATCGAGTTGGCGATGGAATGCCTCATATATACGGATTTACGAGGATCTCGAAAATTTTGGTTACATATACGTTTTCATATATATACGTGTACATCCGACTAGGGGACAGGCATACCCGGTTTGTTGAACACCGAGGCTATAACCACGAGACGGTTTATTTCCCGGCTAACGGTGCAGCCATTTTCCATCCGCCATGCAGAGTGCTCGACGCAGTGAGAAAAAATTCATTCGTTACAGTTACTGGAAAACTACTAAAATGGGTATCGTTACAACAAAACGTTCTAAATGTTGTTGGGATTACCAGAAAAATATTATATTAGCAGCAATATATTTAGTGTGGATTTTAGTTATCAATTATACCACATTTTATAATTATCGCCATGATAATTCTGTTTGTTTAGTTTACTACTTTTTTTCAATTGAATAAGGCCTCGACATCGAATTATCGCAACAATTGCCAAAAAATATATTTTACAGGTGACCCTAATACTATAAAAAAAAAAAGATTTTTTCGCACGTACAGCTTATGCAAAGCTATTTTTCGTTATGTATCCAGAATTCTATTTTTCAGTTAAGAAAACAAATATAAATACTTGAGGACTGCGTCGTAACCACAAATAGAAATTTTGCCTCATTGTCAGTGAAATTCTGGTCGAAATCACGAGTGTCATTATATCGAATAATATCATATTACATGGTGTAACCATCCAAAAATTGAATTCTTAACGACTACCCGTTCCCTCGTTTATTCAATTAGTTGAATGCGCATGCGCTACAGTCTGACATCAGCTGTTTGTCAGGGTGACCAACCGTCATAAATGTAACCTAAAAAATTTTCATTCTTGTCACTGGCAGTCGAAGTCAACACCGAGAACTGTCAAAATTTTTGAGGTTACATTTATGACGGTTGGTCACCCTGACAAACAGCTGATGTCGGATTGTAGCGCGCGTGCGCATTGAATTTCAACAGACGATGGAACGTACTCTCGTTAGGAATTCACTTGAACCATGTACCAATTGAAATAAAACGAAAATTTTTATATATCCTGACGGATAGCATAACGGTACTATCACCTCATCTTAACTGTCAGTTTCGTCGCAATTACTCCTTATACGCTCCTTAGATTAGAGTTAGCTATTTGCGTCTAGTCCGACAGTCGTGCAGGCATCAGCAGCTATTTCATGTTAAACTCAGACGCTGTGCTAGGAGTTCTGGGACAAATGGAGACAGTTACAGTTCGCCTATTCGCCTTGCGATTAGCAGTTGACTGCACCTCAAAACTGTCGTAACGCGACTAGAAGTCGAACTAAAGTTTAGTAAAACCAAATTAATCACGGCAGATTTTCATCATTCTATCGCGATGCAGCATATAATCACATTGAATGTATCAACTTCATTACACATGACTTGGAATAACTTTGAGCAACTTTACAGATCTCACGAGACAAATCACATCAATACTCTCGAGAATTAAAATGACTGTGTAACTAAAAAAACAAACAGAGAAAAAAAAATATTGCTAAGTATATACATGTCATATTTTCAAATCACAAAGTTAGTATAATACAACCTAAAAATAAAAGTTCGAGGAGAATTTACTGAAATTTAGAATAACTCAATATTGCTGAAATGACTTAGGATGGCGTTATAATAAAGTTCTACACCTAAATTTCGACGTGTCGTTACAGTTAATTATTTCGATGACTATCCACAGCGCGTATAGCACGTGCTTTCTATAACGTCGCGACGGATCCCATAAATGAAACATCAATTTAAGGACCCGCTACGTTGGAGTAGACATCAGTACTGACCGTAACGAGCGGACATAACAATTTGCGTTTACCTCTTTATCAAGACTCATTGTCAGAGGCTGGGGACCAGATAACGCCCCAAGCTTTCATGGATTCGTGGCTCCTTCGGGGGTGTATTATATTCCTAAACATGATGTACGTGGAGTCACGTATAATATCATTCCTCCTGCCAATCACGTATCCCTGAACAGTAATACCCCCACTTTCACGATATTTACGACTATTTTTACGAGGAGATAACGATAATAACGTATAACATGCGTGCATGCATGCCGTACGTTCAAGTATACAGTTTTATACACGTAAGCGCGGATTTGACGAGGAAAAATAATTTGAAAAAACGACGAATCACGATTGCAGGCAAAATCTGATCGCAATTTTGAATGTACGAAAACAGTAGAGGTCATTTTTAAATTCCAGTATGCCATAAGTTAGGGAGATTCGTTCGCCAAAAACGGATATTTTTTATCAATTTCATTTATCATCAGACGGTTCTGCATTATTGTGTACTTATCAAATAATTATGCACGTAAGTAACGAATGTCTCGTCAAAATTTATCCAAAATGTTTGTGAATTTGTAAAATAAAAAAAGTCTCCTGAATGAAATCTAGTAGATTTTCAACAATATTAAAGCAATTTGAAGTGATGCATCGATATCTAAGGTTTCGTTTATAATTTCAGTATTTGCAGTTTTGCATTTATAAAGACATCCTGGTAGCTTACCAATATAATAACTTCATGAATAATTAACGTACGACTGTGTCAAAACAAATTTGATAATAAGTTGTTAACCAAACAATGTGACCTGAGAATCAATGCCGCTCGTTATAAAATAATTATGAAGCTTCGTAATTTTGCTGGTCAGAAAAATAATTACCCATCAATTAGTGTAATACAATAAATTGGTTCGAAGTATTTACATAGCTCGCAACTTTGCGAGTGGGTATATAATTATTTTTCAAACAATATTTCGTGGTCAATGGGTTCGTCAAAAATGAAAAACGAACAGTAATGACTGATTTTGCGTAATAATATAGACCGTGTATAGAATCTGGTAATTATGGTAATGAAAATACACGACTCGATCCCAAAGACGCCAAGGGGAGAAAAAGATTCGTCGAGGAAAAGGAAAAAAGGAAAAAACAGGGGCTTTTTAATGAATTGCGTGGGCAGTTGAGGATGCTTAGGCGGAAAGCGCATTAAATTAATTTATGTACTGAAGAGAAAAAAAATCATATTGAAGTTAAAGCGCCGCTGCTGTGTTTGGTTCGCCTCTGTTCAGGCAGACGTAAAAATTAAGCAATAATGATGAGATAAAAAATTATACGAACCCGGAAGTGACTCGGAAGAGAACGACGGCCTTTAACCACGTTAATTGTAATGGCATTAATCAAGGTAATGGAGCCGAAAACTCTTCCGCGCTTTAATTAGCCAAAGTTCAAACGAAAAACAATAAGGTTGGCAGTAGCTATATTTTGCAATTCGACGCTTGTACCTTTACTTCCGATTCTCATAAGGACCCGACGATATGGGATCAGAGTACAAATAATAAACAAACTAGAATTATACTGCAGATGTACGATTAAATTATAAATAGAAATGCTGCGGTTGATTTATTCAAATAAACGCTTAATGTGGTAAGCAACATTTCACTAGATTCATAATAAACAAGGATTTTAGCTTTCGAAAAGAATTTAATGCACCATCGGTTTGTTGGCTATTGCGTTACAGCTTTTAAACGACAGTGGTTATAAATGCTTGTTATCCAATTACCCACGAGGTAATCTAATTGTTAACCAACCGCCCTAGTTATAAATTTCACAACAAGGAAAGACCCGTAAATACTGCAATTGCGTAATAAAACACACTGCTGTATTATATGCATGTGCGAGGATTCATGGCATTCAGTTGTAAATCAAATTCATAATTACAATTCATTAGCATTGATTTCGCGGCGAGAAAAAATCATATCAAGCGTTGTTGCAATAATGAGTCAAATATTGTTGAAATTACAAGTAAATTTGGTACAAATGAGAGACTGTCCAGTGTGATTATTGTTATCAATACTAAGCTTTTGGAATATTGCAAATCAGGTTTTTCTATTTTAATTATTTTATTCTTTCGATTAAATCAGGCCTTAATAGAAATCAATAGAAATCACTTGACATTAATACCAACAATTTGAAGCTACGAAGCATCGACGTGAAACAGTTTCATGATTTCCGATGCTCGCCGTACAATTTTTTCAACATTATTATGTGATTTCAGTAATTCGAGATGATTTCCGACGATCTCAAGTATTCAATATCGACATACCTACATCGATAAGATAATCATCTGACATTCAGATGAATTGATTCCATCCTTTTTTTTCGTACATGCTAGAATTTTATAAAGTTTTTTCATTGCTCAGATGAAAAAGAAGATAATCTTATCGCTTTTGTAGAGATGCTTACGAACTTTCACTCTCTTCCGGCTCTCAACTTTAAACGCTCGACCATCTCCACCAGCAACTCCGGTATCGAATCAGAATTCTAATAATCCCGGGTTCATTCAAAAGCTCGCCAGACACGCCGCTCGTGGCTCTACTTACTATCGACGCGTACGACCGAACCGCCGCCTTTACTACTGACTATAAGGCTTAGATATATACTCATGCTGCTACTCTGCATCACGAGGTGCGCCGCTTTCGACCGTGAAAACTCTGAAAAGGAGGCGAGTTCGTGGCTTATCTTTATCGGATCTCCGTTCTTGCGACACTTTTTTTCTTCACGAGAAAAACAGATTTTAAATTGTGTAAAATGTTTACAGAATACACTCAATATCAAATTCATGATGCGTTCGAGAGAAACTATCTAATTTTAATAAGACGAAAAACTTTTTTTTATTTTATACAGTGATCAGGCTCAATTTATAAATCAATCAATCAATCGGATCATCTCAGTGGAAACTTATAGGAATTAAGAGAGCCGGAGTTTATTAACTTTGAACGATACAATTCTAAAAAATTTTTCAAATTGTTGGCGTATCCTTGATTATATTGTTAGAATTTACTCGGAATCACTTCTATTACATGGTAGGAAATACTATTTTATTTGACACTGCTGAATATTTTTCAAACGGTTTTTGTCCCTTACTCATTTCCGGTTTTCTTAAAACACAACACTTTTATGCGCCTTGGTATCCTGTTGATACGATATCTCATTCAAGTTTTATTCTTGTAAGGTCGCTTGGCTAATTTTATCCCGGTTTGAAGAACTTATAAGCTGGAAAGTTAACGCCTCCTAAAAGGTGTGCGCTACGGCAAAATGAGTACTAATATACCTCCCTGCGTACCCATTACACTTTGCCAGTTTATAATGCTTGTGTAGTATGCAGGTACATGCAACGTCGGAAAGTTTAAACGTGCTTTATTGTATATTACTTTGATAGTCGTAGCAAAGATAATTTCTCAGTTTCTGAATATCCTTATGTCTTATTTACTCGTGATCTGATATTTCGAAGTCAATCTCGTTTGAACTATGGCTATTTATTCTTGTAGTCAATATGACTGACAGTCATTTTTCATATGCAGATTCAAAATTTATAGTGTAATATGTTAGAGTCATGGAGAAATTTGCGCCGAACTCAAAGTCGAAATAATCAGGAATAAGAAAATTTTACGAAATGCAACCATTAGCGAGGTTCATCAATTGTAAATGATACTGAAGTCATGTGTATGTACAGATGCTGTAAATCTCGGCCAACAAACAATTTACAGTGACAATTAATGCGTCCGTATGTCAAATGTAACAGCTAACCGTATCGTGGTGAACAAATTAACATCATATTATGTGGAATCTAACGAATTATTCTCTAACCAGATAATAAAGTTTGAAAATTGAAAACAAGGTTCCGAAATAGTCTTTCGAATTGGAATTATGAATTGTGACGAAAATCTTCTGATACTATATAATCAAACATTTTCCAAAATTAATTTTCGATTTAATGAGAAGTTTATTGGAACAGTTTTTACAATTGAAAAATAAGTCTGTCCTAAACGAACAAATTTCATTAAATTTTTCTGAAATTTAGTGACCATCGAAATCACTTCCATTCGGTCTAATGGATTCTCAAACAGGTTTCCATCACCATAAATGTTTTATCTGGATGCAAAACTTGATGTTCAGGAACTTGCACCAAATTTTTTATCATCGTTAACACTGTAAAAATATTCGGCGTGTAGCATAACACTGTTCAATGATGAATTCAATATCATTTGATGTTATTTTACAAATACGAACACTTTCTCAAATGCAAACCTTGTGTGTAATTTTAACCCTCACGCTGCACACCTGTGTCTAACAATGGTATCACACGGGGGTCGCTAGAGACCCCACCTAAAAATCTTTGCGTTGAAAAGGAGATATTGATTTGAATAACTTGAAAAAATTCTAGGATACTCCTTAACTGTCATATTTCAAGTCAAATCAGTTACCTTTAACAAATTGAAATTTTTAATATGAAAAAAAAATTCAGAAAACAACAAAATAGCGAAAAATAAATCATACCACTCAAAAAATCATAACTCACTTCAATATTTTATAACTTTCATGATACAACTGTGTAAGAAAAAAAATATGGAATACTGCGCGATGAAAAAAGATATATATTCGAATGAGTGAAATTAAATTTTTGGCAATAGAATGAATAAACGATTTTAAAGATATTTCATTATTTATCTTGGAGCAAATCAGATTACTTTGAACGATTTTCAAATGGAATTTCCGGTAAAGACGTCGTGGGATCATTTTGACGCCGGTGTGCAGTATGAGGGTTAAAAAGAGGACACCTTTGTTGATGTTTACCCCTATCAGCCATTCTAGAAAAGTGAGAATTCAACCCTAAACAAATTTTGCAAGAGTTGAATTGAAGCGGACTTAAATTTGACACAGTATTTTTTCTAACTACTGATAAACGAGGTCCAATGATTCTCGATTTCCAAACAAGGACCAAGGAATATTCGCTGAGCGTTGTTAGAGTGCACAGCCGTAGAATGAGAATGTGGGACGTACAATCATAAAAGCTTTGAAGCAAAAACATCATAAAACAAAGATTCACAAAGTGTCAATCATTGACAGATGCAAAATTTGAAACCCTGAATTTCTAATGTAAACACTGATGTATGTTAACAATCGTCAGAGAAATGATATTATTTTATTATTTCTTACTGATTCTGATCAATATTAACTCATTTTATTTGTAGATGAATTTTCCGTAGATCGTCCAAGTTGGATTCTGCATAACAATAATGGACCCGTTGCTAAATCACAAGTTTATTATCAGTAAGCTAAGTGGATTTTTATTTTAACCAATTGACGAGCTCAATAAATGGTAATTTGCAGCGTATTAATTCACGAATAAAATAATACATTGTTCAGAAAAGTAGTAAAATAATTAGAAAAATAAAAAAATAATAGAATAATATGCAATACTCTATAATTGTAAATAACAGGATGTTTACAGTTGAAATTGGTAGTTTAAACATTTTTTTTCACATTACACGGATTTTTTTTTTCTTTCCTTTTGATTACGTTGAACTTTACGAGGATAAGTTACACTTTTTGAACCTTTGTTTAGTCATATTTTTCATTCGACACATTTTCGAGCCAACCGTACGTCCGTCTCGTGCATCCTCATAAACACGTTCAGGGTTGTTCCATAATATCAGAAGTGTTTTTTGAAGCGAATAAAAACGCAACGCGCACATGGTGTCTAGGTTTAGGGACTTTTAAAGTCGAGGTGTTTCTTGCACCCATTCGCTCGGTTCTGAGGGGGGGTTGAAAAACTTCCCACGCGTGTTTCCGCGGGGCATTCCTTCAGTGCGGGTGAGTTTCGAGAAGCTTACCCTCAGAGACAGCCCTCGACCCTCCCGGCTGGACGTCCGTCCGTCGATGCACGTCGGAGGCTGAGCGCGAACTGAACTTTCGAACCGAGGGTTGCTACCCCCACCACCAAAACGCCACCCTCTCGCGCGGCTGTCAACCAGGACTGGTGGACCAACTTCTCCCGCTGAAGACCCGCCGCCGTTAACCCCGATTTAAACTTATCCAACTCTATTGCGTCACACCGAAGGCTGTATCAAGTGCCGGGACCCTCGAACACCTCAGAAATTTCATTAATTTCTTAAATCGAGCAATTTTTCAACCCTCTACAGGGAAAAAAATCGCTACATCTATTCGATTGATATGCACAAGTCACGACGATTTTTGTATTTGACAGATTGGAAAAGTTTTTTCACCGTTACAGTAAAAATTATCCCACGAAAATGGAAATGTTTCGATTGTATTGAGTGAACTGTGATAAACACGTCTTTTTCTCTTCAAAGATGTACAAATTTTTCAAATGCAACAATCGCTAATTGGTCATACGAACGTACCTGGGATTGAGAAGAAAAAGGCAAAGAGAAAACATGAACGATCGGCTGCAGGATAGCAATTGTTAAATGAATTGAACAGTGATTTAGCCGTTTCGTTTTTCTGATATCCCAATAATTATCCCTGGCGTTATATTTCGCGATCAAAATTAAATCGAAAACTCGATATTGTCTGTGATGCCGTTTTCACACAAATACACGTGTTGAAAAATCCTAAAAAACGTTTATGTTAGTGTTGAATCGTGTTTCGAAATCGAAAAAGATGTTTTTCGAAACTACTTTTTGCAGGAATACAAATGCAATGGGTAATCTGCTTTACGATTGTGATTAAAAAACACAAAACTGTGTAATAAGATAATGAGAACAATACTGATCACTAATTCATGGACGTTCGGTAGATCGTCTGGATCGTACATTAAACTCAGATAATTTAGAGTTACAGCGACGACGACGCGTCCTGAAACGTAAGAATCGCATTACGCCTGAGGATGTCACTGATGCAAGGTGATCAAACTTGCGATCATTGCCTCAATAATCGTCCGTCTCGAAACTTTCGACCCGATTTTAACATCCTCCTCTATTCCTCTTGCAACGCTCTCGCAGATTACCATTTAATTACCGACAGGGGATCAGACTCCGAGAAGTTTCGGTCGTGCAGTAGCCGATGGAAAAGGGATTCAAGCTGAATATGTAATTTGTTTCCAGCTGAAATATACGTGTGTGAAAACATCCTCGAAGAAAAACATTCGCACCGCCCGGAATCTGTAATGACGCACAATTTGGAAACGACAAAAAAGTACCCGAAATTTTATCCCTCGCACAAATTTTTCCTTACGTTTTTTCAATCGCTCATAAAACATTGTATACGAAAATAATGAAAATGTAATATTCGTCGTACATTTTTTTCCTGCAGAGTTGTTTTCATGTCAGCTCTCATTGAGTTGATGTACAAGAGTAAACTCCTTCTCTTGGGAAAATTGATTCCGATGGGAAGTGAAAAAATGTTTCATACACTAGTCACGACCAGCTAAAGTGCCGCGATTGTGAGATCACGGCAAATTCTTGGCTTTACTCTGTTTAAAAACCCGAATAAATTCTTGTCGTCGAGGCTAACGAACTGTTCCGTTTGAAAGCACAGCGTCCATTGTTTGTCAAAATTCTTTCAACGCTTTTTTGCCTGTTTCGCCATCACAAAACACGTCCCCTCATCATTGAATCAGTTAAAAATTAACTTTATTTCAAACGGAAGATTTCCGTGAATTTTTAAGCGGTATTATTGACGAGTGAAATTACCGATTGTCTATCAATAAACGAATCCCCATGACTATTCCTATTTCAAATTCGGTCAATGACATCAAACCAACTTTGCAATATTCATGCGATTCATTGTCAGACACTTTCCAAGTTTTACATCAGATAATATAATCAATTATTAAAACAGCTGACGTGTGATGGCTAAAAAAATTGCAACGTGTTACTGCAATCTTGTTCTAAAATAAAAATAAAAATGCAAAAAGCTGCAAAAAAATACCATTGTTATAATTACTTGCCTTATATAGGCGAACTGTAGATAATTTCAGCAAACGTTGAAGGCCGTTTTAAAAAACGACACTTTCTTGCTACCTGCGCGATAACGGCGCGTTATTGATTATCAGAACAAGTCAGATCAAAATTGTTTACTTTTAGTGTTTGCCCCTTCCTCGATTCCGGTCAAGTTGAACTAACAACGGACAGTGCAGGGCTTTTGCGAAGGGTGTGCTTGGCGTGTATCTTCCAGCTCAGACTGGCTGCGATGATCAGCTTAAGGGAGCAGGTTTCCGACCAAGGCGTTGCGCAGTTTCATGGAAAAACCGAGAGCTGGATAAAAACTTCGTCAATATATTATGGAGATATTTTGGCCGGTTGGCCACTATTCGGACAGTTTTTCAAGCTAAAAAATTTCGATCTGGCTAAAATTTGAATATGGATATATGTACACTATGGTGTGGAAATCCTCAAATTTTTAGAATTTGAATTTGACGATAATGTTGCTACCAAAAATTTTAGGAAAGCCTTCAATATCCCGAACGCTTTGAAATTTTACCACCAATAATTAATCACTGCTTGTAGTTCTGTCACTTTATTATTCTTAGATTCTTCAGAGATAGCATAATTCTACAGTTTTTCTACTCAGAATTTGTGTCATATATTTTTTAATATAAAATAGCTAAAAACGTTTATGACTCACACATTTGCCTTTTTGAAAATTGCAGTTTTTCAAAATCAATGTCGGGACTTATATTAATCTTACATTTGTTGAACTGAATTATATACCGAATGGCTGTAGCGCGAGGAGTTGAAAAAATCCTAACGAATCAGTTCTACAATGCGGGCAGCAAATTGATCCAATCACAACTTGAGAACAAGTTAGCAAAAAATGGAAAAAAAATCAAAGAAGAAAAATAAAAAAATAAGCATTCCTCGAAGCATCTTCCGAAATCCGATGGATCTATAATACGTATGGTTTAGACGCGTATGTAATATCGGGATTTATAATGGATTTATCTGTCAGTCCGTCATCCCCTTATTTGCAGAGAAATCGATGAGACGAGGGTAATAAAAGAGAATAACATTTTCTTTCGTATGATTCTATCGGTCGGGTTTGCTGCTTTCCTCATTCTCCACTCCGAAATGCCCACGAGCATCCCCTTAGCCGGTTTCTCGGTTCCTCATCCGCATTACTTTCTGCTTATATACACGAGGTTTTTATTTATTCAACGGATATCTACCTGCGAAGAAACACTTGGCACGTTTTTTCTCTCTTCTCTCTATGTTTTTTTTTTCAACACTGTTTTTCTATTTATTTGTCTCCCTGCTGCCTCGCCAGAGGAAGATATTCAAAAACTATATTAACTAAACATTCGTAACTATTCGGAGAGCATTTTTTCAAATCTCAGACTGTCATCACCTCGTGCCGTTATTCATACCCCTCTACACAAGTTATACAACTATTTTATTTATCTTAAAATTTTGCGTTCACTTTGCGATGTCACTCATATCGATTTGGGAATTTAAATTGTTTGCTAAAAATTATGAGCTTATATTAGTTACATATGCGAATAAAGTGGAACATTTAATTGACAATGAGTGCTATTTGAATTGAAATAAGAAAATGCGAAGAAGTGTGCAAATTATCGCAGATAGGTACTAAATGTTCCGATGCCAGTCAAAAAAACTTCTCTGAACAACTGTTCATTTCTTGAGTAAATTTGTAAAATTTTGTTTGCATTTTTCTCTAACAGATGAAAAAAAAACTCGTATGTACCATGAATGCTTCACAGCATCGTGCATTCATATTGAGGGAAGAAATGTCTTTGAAGAACTGAGGGTGTCTCGAGGGAATTTTCTCGATAACGCAATTTTATTACGGCAGTTGCCTAGTCTTTTGAAGTATAATCAGGTAAAAGTTCGGATTTGTGAGACCTCACCTCCCGGAGTTACGTGTGTGTACTTTCAGTCAAAACGGGGACACTTGTTATATAAAACATTGCAACAACCGCTGCTTCGATTTTATTTCGTTTGATATCTAATTGTTTACAAAAGTCGTTCTATGGGAATAAACGCAGTTTACTGGTTGATGCCGCATTCAAATTACCATAGCCAATAATTTCTTTGTCAGTAAGATTCAAAGAACAAGTAAAATTCGGTTTCGTGTTCGTTATGTTGTTTTCTTTCACTGTCTATTAAAAGTTAAATGTAGCAACAAGTTTTTTGTTCATTCGTGCAAATACAGGTAGATCAAAACCTGTATTTTCTCATTTTTGTTCAACAGAAAGGTAAGTTCATAAAGCTCACGCCTGATGATTTTTGTAAAAATATTTTTGCACCTAATAAACGTCAAAAATCAACCCCTATCATACATATTAAGCTATATATATATCCAGACCCGAATTAAGGGGGCACGATACCTAAGGCTGCTCTACAAAACGGCCGAATATCGGTCCGGAAGATGGTCTAATAGGTTAAATTAAAAAAATGGCAACAGAAAATTGATTCGATTAAGGTTTAGAAAACATTTTTATTATAACGATTCTCTTATGTATGATAGTTAAGTTTATATAAAATAGAATTTCATAGGGAAATACATTTTGTATTACGATATTGAGTGATTACATTTCATATTTTTTATTGCGCATTCACGCTGGGAAAATCATCTTTTACAATTTCAAAATCTAAATCAAGAACGATTTCACTCTCCATATATGCTAAACAGAGACAAAATATTTAGACTTTCCTCTGATTTTGTACGTCGTATGTACAAAGTTCTCAAACTTCATGCAGGAAATTCTTCGGAATCGGATTGCAACGAGACATTAATGTTCACATACCTGAATATTTGAAAATCTAGGTACTACATGTTTTGAAAAATTTTATTGTGAAAATTGAAGGGCCGAAAATTACGAGGACCTAAGCCTATCGACCCACTCGAGACGTTGGCGCTCTATTTTACCGACAGACCAAACGGTTCTCATCGGATTTCGTGTTTCAGCGAAATACGCGTGCCCCTGAATCGCTCAGATCCAACACGTTAAGTATACTTATACGTATACACACTACAGCTCCATAAGCCCGTCGTCATTTACAATATTAAATTATTCATGAATCTCTTCGCGCCAGTGGCGGCTGGCGCACTCTTCGCTTTATAGACACTCGGCGAGCGCGAAGATCGCGAATTTACATTTCACTGCTGGGCATGAATCCTCCCGGTGCTCGCACATCTCGTCCATTCTATATAGGTGAGTTTATACGCATTGATGTACCTACGTAGGTATATCTATTGGCGTACGTATATGTACCATATACATATCACATCCTCATCCTCGTGCATTTGTATGCCTATTGAGTGTGCCAGAATAGAAATATCCACGCACCGTAAAACGAGGATGGGTTTTCGATAACTTACCGCTCCGGGGGCTGTTTTACTAATTACTACCTTCAAACGGACTGGCACGTGAATTCGTGGAAATAAATGGACAACATCTCTGGAATTACTGGTTGGGAAAAGAGACAGAAAGAAAATGTTTAAAAAATATCCAGGAATCTTGTTTTTACCAATGACTCTGAACACGAATTAAACAACAATCGTACTATCTATGAGATAGATTCGAATAAATTTGAATAAGATAAGCTAAGATAATAAAAATTTATAGAAAAATTTTGAAATTAGAATGTTCTAAATGCACAGAAAAACAAGTTTTAGGCGAAAATATTATAGGGATTGCGTTGAGTATTACTTATCATGTTTAAGTTACAATCATGCATGTTCTTCGAATTAAGAAAGTACCGCAATCCATGACCTTCCATGTAATTACCGTCGCGCGTGCAACTATAACAGTTTTTTTTTTCCCGGTGATTAAACTTTAGTGTTTTTCTAATCCATTTCTAATATTTTTAAGCTTATTTCATTCACCATAGAGGTTTTCAGAGATTGCCTCGATGATATTTTACAAATAGCGAATGACAATGGTTCTGGAGTAGTTCGATGTAACAAGTGTTCATCAACAATTACATTTACGTTCTTTAGGTATGAGATTAATTGAATATTTTCACGCGGTCGGTAAGGACTAATGATAACGTCCTCTTAAGGGCGGTCAATTCGCGTTACTGCTTACTTCGCCAGTGCCATTCAAGCGTGGCAGAATTCTTTTATAATAAACTGATATAAATGCTGTGACAAATATAAAAAATGTTTAATGTGAGTTAAGAATTTTCAGTGTTCTTCATGAAAAAAAATCACAAATCCGCTTATAAATCCAGGGATTGACGATCAGAATTTCTGCAACAATAAGATCTTTCCTAAGTTAATCTATTTAAAAAAAATTTGCATATATGTATTCTTAAAATGTTTCTGAACCTAATTTCAGGTAGCAGGAAAAAAGCAGGAAATAGTGGTTAAACTAGTCGCCAGAATGGCGCTCATAAGCAATAAGGGAATGAATCTGATTGGCACTTTGTGGAACTTTTGAAGCCACAAAATAATTCAAACTATTGTTTGTTTCGCAGACCAAAGTAGCGTTTAAAAGCGTTTGAGATTTGAGAGCTGATGTGAGCGTATTATTCTGAGGTTTGCCTTAAATTTGGATGCGAGTAACTCCGAAATAACCGCAAGCTGCACGTTGCAAGATCGTATATTGAGGATCGTGATGCAGATTTATAGATTTACTGGCTACAATTTAAACATTTTCAGTCTAATGAACGTGGATTTTTACTCGATCGTTTTCTTTCGCAAAATCACGTCGATGTAGCCAGTAAAAAAATTGATTCTAGTTTTTGTTAAAGTAGTTTGAATTTTCGCAAAAGTTAGAAAGTTAGTTAGCGTGGCTGGATTTTTAGACAAAAAAAAAATTGATAGCGAATCGGTGAATCACAAATTGATAAAGTTACTGCATTATTTACAAATTAAGTTCCGCAGGATATCAAGCAGAACCTAATACCTTTTACACATGATGGACATTTACGAAGCTTATTTATATTCTTGATTCGTTATTATTCCTTTTTAAATAAACAAAATATAGTAAAGCCGAACTAGGGCTTTACATAAAATTTGAAAAATCATGTAATATTTCCAAAAAATGAAATAACTTCGAAAAATATCAAATAGCCTATAAACTATTCTGCAATTCACTCAATAGCGAGTAGAGTAGAAGCATCTGTTTGCAAATGGAAATAAGTTAGAGGTTTTATTTACAGAGCAATAAATACATAGGTACATTAGTATAAATATATGATTTTTTGTTTATATAAATATCGATTCTTACTCTGTAATACATACATTATTATAAATATAGGTATGATTTTATGTTGTATAAATATTAATTCGTCATCTGTTATAGTAAATTTTCTTCTCGTTTTTACGTATTATCAAATCCCAAACCACATTTTAAAAAATATACATTCATATACATTAGTACTTAACCACTAATACAAATAATTCGTTTCCACTTTGTCTCGGCAGGCCGCGTTTGTTTTCGAATAAAAACTTTAAGTTCATCTTACAAATTTGGCCGCTGTTATAAAAGTTAAGCATTACAAGCAAAAGCTTCCATGGTATGTTGACTATCAGTACCAACAACATTGTGCGTTCAGTATAAATATATCGTTATACGTCAATAAATCTTGTATACACTTGCATTTTTGGACTCATTGAGTAATTGCCAAAATCTAGGTGAGTTAAATTCACGAAATACTGCTCGAAAGTCAGTTATAAGGGTGATAAAATTAATTTCGGACTGTTCGGGCAACTATCACATTGACACATTGTACTAAACTGCGTTTGTTGAGTTCGTCTTAAATAACTTTGGCAGTAAGGAAATGAAAAAAAAAAAAAATATTACGACTATTTTTATCACCGAATAGATTTATTTTCTTGTTTTTAATTAGGTAAAATATGTTGTATCAAAATCACACTTGAAATGTTATATTAACCCTTCGCGGGCGTTTGTCTACTCTCAGTCACCAAACGACACCCATGTCGAATTTAATACGACCGCAAACGGTTAATCACGTATTTGATAATTCGATGACTTCATATCATAATGTATGGTAACATCATCATTCAACAACCTATGAGCAAATAGTGTTAATTCGTTATTCAGCATTTAGGACAATGACTTAGCTGCTATATTGACTTGCCGGTAACGATTAACGTTTTCATTTCACTGAAACAATATTAGTTCGTTATCGAACAGGGTACATCACGTATAAAAATGAGTATGTTAATAATATGTCGAAATAAAAAAATAAATGCATAACGACATACCGAAATTAAATAAAATTAATTTTCGGTACAAGTACACTTATCACTACGACTGGATACTCAAATAAACGCCTCGGTTCACAAATTTACTTAATCCATGTTCACGTAATGACCAGTTACGGTTGAAGTTTGATGATATCTTCGTCTTCCGGCAAAATCTTCATTTTCTTCGTTAAGTTGCGAGGAAGATATTTCTACACCTGGATGATTTGGCGTTACTACAATTTGCTCGTAATCCGAAACTCGTTTCCTGAAGTCAGAATTGGAAAGTAGTGCATGAAATGGAATTGAGCACAGGAAGGAAAAAAGCACAGAAAAGAAAACAAATGACAAAAGTAAACGAAGCTTACCCCATCAATTTTAGTATTGCATTTTTAAGCCATTTGAAAAATTTAAATTCAGCAGATATTCCTGGTTTCACTGCAGGATTAGCGTGGCCAACATAACTCCATACAAGAAATACAACAACGATATTAGCTATCGCATAGCCCCAGTGTACCAAAAACATGATCAGTAACTTCACCAGAGCCTGAAATTTGAAAAGTGCATCTGAAATTAATTACTGAAGCTTGGGCGAAAAATATTACATACATATACATTATAATTATAATTATGTGTAATTGTGAATTGTTATTATGAAATTTAAAAAATTACTTACCCCGATTAAAGAAGCCCATCTATTGCATAGAGGACTGTACCAATTCCCCAACTTATTGTGTATATGAGGCCGTTCTTCTGCATTCACAACGCTCCCATTCTCATCAGCAGTTGAAGAAGATACCTGGCTTGTGTTTTCTGAGATGCTTGGATTTCGCTGGAAAAATTTGTAAATGGTATCGACATAAATTTAGTTGAATAGTGATATACAACCAACCTTTTCTCTCATTGTTATCAGTTTATTTCACTGCATTTAAAAAACGCCTCAGATCTCATGTAATTGCTTGAATGCATAATTATTGCAGAGAAATTTCATAGAAAGAAGAAGGTGGTCCAATAAAAATATGAGTCTCCACATCTAGATGTAACACTACAAAGTAAGATGAACTCACAGCTAAAGTTTTGTGTCTGATTCGCTCAGGAAACAGACTATCCAAATCGTTGTCAATTTCTGTTGATTCGCTCTGACCCGCAGCTCCGTAACCTCGATCGAAAGTCGGCGTTTGATTCCGAAATCTTTGTTCTCTCATGTGTTGCAAGTCAAATGTTTGTGCCAGTGCAAAGTAAGCATAATCCATACATGCATACGTTAGTAAAAACGGCATAGTCACAATAGGTGCCAGAGTGTTGATTTGCCCGGTTACTATGAATGTCAGTGTGATAATGGCGACCACCACCATAGCGTATACGGGAACTTTGTTGGGACCTTTCTGTAAAGTGATCCATCAAGATTATCGTTTGCTGTTACTACTTATTCTTCATCTTTTTGTTTTTTGATTGATTCGGTAAGACGCTAATTTCTTAGTTTGCATAAAGTCTAAGTATAACTTGGCTCAAGCTATTGAGCAGTACAAAGAACTCACTCCTCTTTGCAAGCAGCTGATTCCTGGTATTACATTCTGACTTGCAATGGACTGTAGAACTCTAGGAGTGCCATACATAGCACCTAAGCAGCTACTAAATGACGAAACGTACAATCCAGCCAGTAATAAAACGGATATTAGAGAAACAGTCGATGCTATCATGAAGTCATTGCGTAAAGTGTCCCGTGTGCAAGTTGCTCCGAGAAATAATGAAAAGCAAAGGTAGAGAACTGTCCTGAAAAATTAATATACCTTTGGTTTTGCCCGTTGGCTGGTGATGGATTTTTTTACAAAGTAAAGCCAGTTGCAGTTCATGGGATTGACGTTACTCACCCAGTTCCAAGAGCTGACAACGTGCCATTCGGAATATCTCTAGAAGGATTTCTCAAATCGCCGCTCATATTTATTCCTGCCAGAACCCCAGTAACAGTGGGAAAAAAAACACCAAACACCGTGAACCAACTATAGCCATCTTGGTAATCGGGTAAAGTGTTGTTTCTCAAATTTCCAGATAACCAACCTTCGAAACCAGCCTCTGCAATGATCAGTGGATATAAAAATGCAATGTATTACCACACTACAGATCAATGGCTCATCAATCACTTAGAGTCTGCAGCAACATGTACAAAACCCTTTTTGAATATATCGGTTTTATGCTAATAATTTTACGAAAGCTTGAAGCATTTCCATGAGATTCAACAAAATGCTGATAACTGGACTTCATTGCTTTGTTTTAAAGAAGTTATCACATTTCGCTGCGGACTCTGGTAGCTATCTTGATCTTTGCATTCGTTTAAACTCTTTGACACTCACCAATATTTACATGCACAAAGCTGCCGACCATGAAATCCAACCCTGCCAATAGTAGGATTAACAATAAAATAAACTGTAATTTGATGACCCATTTAACACCGGCTAAATTAATTACTGACAAGAGTATGACAGCTGCGCCAGCAAAACCTCTTTGGGCCCATGTGGATTCCAACCCCACCAGACCAGCCATGGATTCGCCAAAACCCAAAACATTCAGGGCACAACCAACAGCCTGATCAATAGAAACGAGATTAAAACATTTGTTGTTGTGAGTTATTCTGGTGTTGATTAATTCTTGAAAAAATGCCAATCACAAATTTTCTCCACCATAAAAGTCGACTTACTTGACCAAAACAGTAAAGTAGTCCTATAGACCCACCAAATCTGGATCCCAGGACGTGTGATAATAGGAAATAAACACCTCCGCTTTCTACACGACATCGCTCACAAATCCCAACGGCAGAAAGAACGGTTACCAGTGCAACACAAACTGTAAAGAATAAGATCAAAACCAGTCATTATTTCTAGAGCTTAGCGTTGTCAGTTCTCGTTGAAAACTGAAAGTAATAATAAAACGAATCGAAGATATCAATGTTGTATAGACCCTCAGAAACAAGGCCAAGTATGATATATATAATGTGATGGAATCGATCATTCGATTTGATAAACACTCACCGGTGGACAGAATTATCACTACAGCATTCAAGACGCCGGCTTGTCCAACAATCCAACCAGACCTCAAGAATACAATAACTCCAAAAATGTTAATCAAACAAGATGTGAAGACTCCGTCCCAAGTTCCAAACAACACTGGTTGTGATATGAAAAAGTTCGATTTCCACCATGGATCTGAACTCTAATTGAACAAAGCAACAAAAAAAAAAAAACAATTTTAATCAATGAGAAACAAAAATGCATAAGTTTGTTCAAATACAGATTTTTTGACTGATCTTAAAAAATTATGCCCAGAAAGATGAGCGAATAATTTTGAGAAATAATTAAAATTGTTGTAAAATTTGTGCAAAAATCTACAGTTACTAATAAATTCTTAACTTTTATTGTCAAATATAGGATAAGGCTTTGGAATGAGGAAAGCACAGTATAGTAGTTTATCACATGATTAAATCATTTCATAGTATTTCATTTAAATAAAAAACAACAATGTTCAGGTTCTTCAAGTCTAGATTTAGACCTTTTGGTGAATTGAAAAATCTAATACTTTTATACACAATTGTAATTATGGAACTCTATTGCATTACTTCATTTAAAAGAAGTAGCACATTAATTGAAAGACACTCGTCTATTCCTGCAATTTGTTGCCTTATTCATCAACATTCATTGCAGGGTGATGCAAATATTCTGAGTATGCAAACTGAGTAGGAAAATAAAAATACAATAGAAATAAAAATCATAGAAACGATTTCCAAAATAACTTTCTTTACAGCTTACATGTTCCTGGGCAAAGAGTTCGTTTGCTCCTGTTGACTGGTACATCTCAGGACCAAATTCTTCATAACCAGCAGTTTCTCTTCGAGCAGTTCTTCGATTTCCTCCACTGCCAAGTCCGTACCTTGACCAATCGACATTTTGGTCGTGCACTCCTGCAGTGCTTTCATTCCGCTCTCGCGATTCCATATTCACTTTTTACGTGTCTAATCAAATTTCATAACTGACACACCGTGGCAGTATATGTTTATGGCAATATTGCTTTCAGGTAGTTTACTACGGCGTGAAGTAATAAATAGTTTTACTATTTATTATAATTATTTAAGAAAGTTGTAATGGTATTTAATTATTTTTTATAGAATTTGAAGAATATTAAACCATCTGTCGCAAAGTGTAAAGTAGCTGTATTTCACAGAATGTAGGTTATGTTCGTAATGCATTCGCAGAACATCGGCATGTACAGACAACTAATCTGCATGATTATGTGGCAAAAAGTGAAAGATAATAAGTGTTGTAGATGATACAGGTATATGACAACAATGAGTCACTTTTTGCAAATATTTATGTGTATGTATATGCACACCTAACCGCGAAGAAACAGAAAAGATCTAAGATAAGTACACACCCAAATTAAACTATTGATTACTTGTCAGCGCTCGGCGGCATTACTGATAATGTTTTCTTCAGTTTGATAGATAATCTACTGAGCATTGTGAACAAATTGTAAAAAATATCTCAGAATCACTACACCGTAAATATATCAGCGTGATTCATAAGACTGACAACTTGAGAGGACAGCCATTATTGTGACGTAGGCAATGAGCATTTTATGACGTCATCGGCGGTGAATGATTGCAACTGACCGTCCGTAGGCTGATTTTGTGCTGAAAAAAAAACAAACTTTTTAGATATCAGTGAATTGAAGAAGGCTGACAGCATCGCCGAAATATATTTGAGGCTCTTTGATTTTTCCTTAGAGCATCCATAGGGATTTCCCCTAAATTCCCCAGCTTTATTTAATGCCCCAGGTGGCATTCTGCCTGAAACTGCCACAAGTTGAACAAATTCACGTAATGGCCATGACCGAGACGCATGCATAACTCTGCCGGCAGACCATGATCTGTCTATTTCCGCAGTTGTAGGAAGACCGCAGAGGTGCGACAGATGACATGATGCTCTGCCGTGAAAATGAATGAATTTTTTTCAGATAGCCAAGCCAAATTACACTACGCAATTTCCAATTGATGTTAAATCGCAACTTATTACGATTGTGCCATAGCTGTTCGCCATGGTGCTATTTTGGCATGAATTCAGCTTATGTACAAATTACCACACAGCTTCTGCAATCGCGAGTAGATTATAAGGCAAGACCATTGATTCGCAGTGTGTATGTGAAGAGTCGAAGTAAGCAATGAGCAGACCCGTGAGGCACTTGAATGATATTCAACTTCAACCCACGCTTGCGGCAATATGCAACGATCAGTCATAATTCTGCCATAAATTCGACCCACGCTGCTGCAGCGTGAGCATGCAGCCTTCATGCCCGATTGTGCCGCGAATCGATGCCGATCACAATCATGCGCGATTTGATGCTATCAGTATCATGAAATCAATTCTATCATTATACAGGGTCAGTGAACTTGCAACTAAAGAAATCCGAAAGGGTCTATCAGTATTATAGTCTTCCTATTTTGAGGATTTTGGTGTCAGAAACTTTTTCTCGTGGAATCGGTTTAAATGCCTCTTTCTCGGCTAATTAAACCCCAAGCAAACCAACAAACGCATTCACAAGCTCGTAGAAGCAATAGCTGAGGAGAAACGAAAAGAAATTCTGGTTTCTAGGCTGTAACTCTTAACCCGCTGCTCAATCGACTTCTCTCGAAAATTACGTCGCCCTGGGGTATTAGGAAATCAATTTTATCGTTATTCAAAATTGGCAATTTTCTAGCTCAAAAAATCCATAGGGATTAGGTTCCTTCCTACCTTCCTTTTTGGCGGTTTTGAAGGCAGAAACTTTTTGTCGTGGATACGATTTAAATGACTCTTTCCAGATTAATTGGACCGCAAGGATACAAATAAATTCAATTCGAACCTTGTCAGAGGCAGAGTCGAAGAAGGACGAGCAATTTCGTATATATTTATTTATTTTGATTCGGGTTTCATCAAACAGTAGTGACACAATATCGCATACACATCGCATTCTACAAAAGTGCATTGCACGTGTACGTAGGACGTTGCTGAAGTGATACTTACAAACTACAATAATAAGTATCTCATACAGCATTTCTGAAAATCTGCAAATTCTTATGACATTATCTTTAATATTATATGTAGGCTACTTGCTCATATACTATACACTAACACCCAAACAATTGTACTGGTATGAAGACATATTACTGCAGAATAAAACTGAAAATCTCCAGCTGTGTGTTTGTCATTTTCCTTCCCCACTTCATTGGAAACCTGATGTATGTTACATACATACTATTCAAGTGTCAAGTTTTTTTTTGCTACTGCTAGAAAGGTACAAAAGTTCTCTCGTGTTTCAAGTTTCTCGTTTTATGGGCTGTAACTTCTCACCTGTTGCTGGCAGCGATTTCGGACCGTGCGCAGTCGATTCTACTCACAAAATTACGTCAATATATTGTGTCACAGAGTAGGTACTAGCACAATTCAAAATCAATGAAATTTTCACCAGAAATCATTAGGGTTTAACCTTCATTTTTCGATGATTTTTAAAAATGAAACTTTTGATCCACAATTCAATTGGAATGACCCTGTATAGACTAAGCGGACCCCGAGAAACGCAGAAAACGCTCCAGAAAGAGCGTAGGACCATCGGCAAGGTAATGCCGTGGAGAAGATCAGCAGCTGAAAAACCGACGGAACTAAATTTCCGTTTTTCGGCTGTAACTTTCGATCCGTTGCTCGCAGCGTATTGGGACTGCGCTCAATCGATTTCTCTCGCAAAATTACGTCGAAATAGTGCCCTGAAAAATCAATTGCAGCACTTTTCAAAGTCGTCGAAATTTTCGCCAAAAATCCAAAGGGGTGAGCCTTACTTTTTTTGCGATTTTTGGAGCCGAAAATTTCTGGTCTCCGAATTGATTTGCGTGATCGTTCCTTGGCTAATTGGAACCCCAGGAACTCAAACAACACATTGAAAAAAGCGTTGGACGAACAGCAGAGAAATGACGATGAAAATCTGCAGTTTTATGGCTGTAACTTTTGATCCGTTGCTCGCAGCGTATTGGGACTGCGCTCCATCGATTTCTCTCGCAAATATACGTCGGAATAGTGCCCCAAAGAATTAATCGCAGCACCTTTCAAAGTCGTCGAAATTTTCGCCAAAAATTCAAAGGGGTTAGCCTTACTTCTTTTGCGATTTTTGGAGCCGAAAATTTCTGGTCTCCGAATTGATTTGCATGACCGTTTCTAGGCTGATTCATACCCCAGGAACTCAAAAAACACATCAAAAAAAGCGTAAGACCAACAGCAGAGAAATGACGTTGAAAATCTGCAGTTTTTCAGCTGTAACTTTTGATCCGTTGCTCGCAGCGTATTGGGACTGCGCTCAATCGATTTCTCTCGCGGAATTACGTCGGAATAGTGCCCCGAAGAATTAATCGCAGCACCTGTCAAAGTCGTCGAAATTTTCGCCAAAAATTCAAAGGGGTTAGCCTTGCTTTTTTTGCGATTTTTGGAGCCGAAAATTTCTGGTCTCCGAATTGATTTGCATGACCGTTTCTAGGCTAATTGGAACCCCAGGAACTCAAAAGACACATCAAAAAAAGCGTAAGACCAACAGCAGAGAGATGACGATAAAAATCTGCAGTTTTTCAGCTGTAACTTTTGATCCGTTGCTCGCAGCGTATTGGGACTGCGCTCCATCGATTTCTCTCGCGAAATGACGTCAGAATGGTGCCCCAAAAAATTGATCGCGGCACCTTCCAAAGTCGTCGAAATTTTCGCCAAAAATTCAAAGGGGTTAGCCTTACTGTTTTCGCGATATTTGCGGCTGAAAATTTCTGGTCTCCGAATTGATTTGCATGACCGTTTCTATGCTAATTGGAGCCCCAGGAACTCAAAAAACACATGAAAAAAAGCGTAGGACCAACAGCAGAGAAATGACGATGAAAATCTGCAGTTTTTTGGCTGTAACTTTTGATCCGTTGCTCGCAGCCTATTGGGACTGCGCTCAATCGATTTCTCTCGCGAAATTACGTCGAAATAGTGCTCTCAAAACCCAATTGCAGCACTTTTCAAAGTCGTCGAAATTTTCGCCAAAAATCCAAAGGAGTTAGCCTTACTTTTTTTGCGATTTTTGGAGCCAAAAATTTCTGGTCTCCGAATTGATTTGCATGATCGTTCCTTGGCTAATTGGAACCTCAGGAACTCAAAAAACACATTGAAAAAAGCGTTGGCCGAACAGCAGAGAAATGACGATGAAAATCTGCAGTTTTGTGGCTGTAACTTTCGATTCGTTGCTCGCAGCGTATTGGGACTGCGCTTAATTGATTTCTCTCGAAAAATTACGTCGAAATAGTGCCCTAGAAAATTAATTGCAGCACTTTTCAAAGTCGTCGAAATTTTCGCCAAAATTCAAAGGGGTTAGCCTTACTTTTTTTGCGATTTTTAGAGCCGAAAATTTCTGGTCTCCAAATTGATTTGCATGACCGTTTTTAGGCTAATTGGAACCCCAGGAACTCAAAAAACACATGAAAAAAAGCGTAGGACCAACAGCAGAGAAATGACGATGAAAATCTGCAGTTTTTTGGCTGTAACTTTTGATCCGTTGCTCGCAGCCTATTGGGACTGCGCTCAATCGATTTCTCTCGAAAAATTACGTCGAATTAGTGCCCTAAAAAATTAATTGCAGCACTTTTCAAAGTCGTCGGAATTTTCGCCAAAAATCCAACGGGGTTAGCCTTACTTTTTTTGCGATTTTTGGAGCCGAAAATTTCTGGTCTCCGAATTGATTTGCATAACCGTTTCTAGGCTAATTGGAACCCCAGGAACTCAAAAAACACATGAAAAAAAGCGTAGGACCAACAGCAGAGAAATGACGATGAAAATCTGCAGTTTTTTGGCTGTCACTTTTGATTCGTTGCTCGCAGCGTATTGGGACTGCGCTCAATCGATTTCTCTCGCAAAATTACGTCGGAATAGTGCCCCAAAGAATTAATCGCAGCACCTTTCAAAGTGGTCGAAATTTTTGCCAAAAATTCAAAGGAGTTAGCCTTACTTTTTTTGCGATTGTTGGAGCCAAAAATTTCTGGTCTCCGAATTGATTTGCATGATCGTTCCTTGGCTAATTGGAACCTCAGGAACTCAAAAAACACATTGAAAAAAGCGTTGGCCGAACAGCAGAGAAATGACTATGAAAATCTGCAGTTTTGTGGCTGTAACTTTCGATTCGTTGCTCGCAGCGTATTGAAACTGCGCTTAATTGATTTCTCTCGAAAAATTACGTCGAAATAGTGCCCTAAAAAATTAATTGCAGCACTTTTCAAAGTCGTCGAAATTTTCGCCAAAAATCCAAAGGGGTTAGCCTTACTTTTTTGCGATTTTTGGAGCCGAAAATTTTTGGTCTCCGAATTGATTTGCATGACCGTTTTTAGGCTAATTGGAACCCCAGGAACTCAAAAAACACATGAAAAAAAGCGTAGGACCAACAGCAGAGAAATGACGATGAAAATCTGCAGTTTTTTGGCTGTAACTTTTGATCCGTTGCTTGCAGCCTATTGGGACTGCGCTCAATCGATTTCTCTCGAAAAATTACGTCGAAATAGTGCCCCAAAAAATTAATCGCAGCACTTTTCAAAGTCGTCGAAATTTTCGCCAAAAATCCAAAGGGGTTAGCCTTACTTTTTTTGCGATTTTTGGAGCCGAAAATTTCTGGTCTCCGAATTGATTTGCATGACCGTTTCTAGGCTAATTGGAACCCCAGGAACTCAAAAAACACATGAAAAAAAGCGTAGGACCAACAGCAGAGAAATGACGATGAAAATCTGCAGTATTTTGGCTGTAACTTTTGATCCGCTGCTCGCAGCGTATTGGGACTGCGCTCAATCGATTTCTCTCGAAAAATTACGTCGAAATAGTGCCCCAAAAAATTAATCGCAGCACTTTTCAAAGTCGTCGGAATTTTCGCCAAAAATCCAAAGGGGTTAGCCTTACTTTTTTTGCGATTTTTGGAGCCGAAAATTTCTGGTCTCCGAATTGATTTGCATGACCGTTTCTAGGCTAATTGGAACCCCAGGAACTCAAAAAACACATGAAAAAAAGCGTAGGACCGACAGCAGAGAAATGACGATGAAAATCTGCAGTTTTTTGGCTGTCACTTTTGATCCGTTGCTCGCAGCGTATTGGGACTGCGCTCAATCGATTTCTCTCGAAAAATTACGTCGAAATAGTGCCCTCAAAAATTAATTGCAGCACTTTTCAAAGTCGTCGAAATTTTCGCCAAAAATCCAAAGGAGTTAGCCTTACTTTTTTTGCGATTTTTGGAGCCGAAAATTTCTGGTCTCCGAATTGATTTGAATGACCGTTTTTAGGCTAATTGAAACCCCAGGAACTCAAAAAACACAAAAAAAAAGCGTAGGACCAACAGCAGAGAAATGACGATGAAAATCTGCAGTTTTTTGGCTGTAACTTCCGATCCGTTGCTAGCAGCGTATTGGGACTGCGCTCAATCGATTTCTCTCGCAAAATTACGTCGAAATAGTGCCCTAAAAAATTAATTGCAGCACTTTTCAAAGTCGTCGAAATTTTCGCCAAAAATCCAAAGGGGTTAGCCTTACTTTTTTGCGATTTTTGGAGCCGAAAATTTCTGGTCTCCGAATTGATTTGCATGACCGTTTTTAGGCTAATTGGAACCCCAGGAACTCAAAAAACACATGAAAAAAAGCGTAGGACCAACAGCAGAGAAATGACGATGAAAATCTGCAGTATTTTGGCTGTAACTTTTGATCCGTTGCTCGCAGCGTATTGGGACTGCGCTCAATCGATTTCTCTCGAAAAATTACGTCGAAATAGTGTTCTCAAAAATTAATCGCAGCACTTTTGAAAGTCGTCGAAATTTTCGCCAAAAATCCAAAGGGGTTAGCCTTACTTTTTTTGCGATTTTTGGAGCCGAAAATTTCTGGTCTCCGAATTGATTTGCATGACCGTTTCTAGGCTAATTGGAACCCCAGGAACTCAAAAAACACATGAAAAAAAGGGTAGGACCAACAGCAGAGAAATGACGATGAAAATCTGCAGTTTTTTGGCTGTCACTTTTGATCCGTTGCTCGCAGCGTATTGGGACTGCGCTCAATCGATTTCTCTCGAAAAATTACGTCGAAATAGTGCCCTAAAAAATTAATTGCAGCACTTTTCAAAGTCGTCGAAATTTTCGCCAAAAATCCAAAGGGGTTAGCCTTACTTTTTTGCGATTTTTGGAGCCGAAAATTTCTGGTCTCCGAATTGATTTGCATGACCGTTTTTAGGCTAATTGGAACCCCAGGAACTCAAAAAACACATGAAAAAAAGCGTAGGACCAACAGCAGAGAAATGACGATGAAAATCTGCAGTATTTTGGCTGTAACTTTTGATCCGTTGCTCGCAGCGTATTGGGACTGCGCTCAATCGATTTCTCTCGAAAAATTACGTCGAAATAGTGTTCTCAAAAATTAATCGCAGCACTTTTGAAAGTCGTCGAAATTTTCGCCAAAAATCCAAAGGGGTTAGCCTTACTTTTTTTGCGATTTTTGGAGCCGAAAATTTCTGGTCTCCGAATTGATTTGCATGACCGTTTCTAGGCTAATTGGAACCCCAGGAACTCAAAAAACACATGAAAAAAAGCGTAGGACCAACAGCAGAGAAATGACGATGAAAATCTGCAGTTTTTTGGCTGTCACTTTTGATCCGTTGCTCGCAGCGTATTGGGACTGCGCTCAATCGATTTCTCTCGAAAAATTACGTCGAAATAGTGCCCTCAAAAATTAATTGCAGCACTTTTCAAAGTCGTCGAAATTTTCGCCAAAAATCCAAAGGGGTTAGCCTTAATTTTTTTGCGATTTTTGGAGCCGAAAATTTCTGGTCTCCGAATTGATTTGCATGACCATTTTTAGGCTAATTGGAACCCCAGGAACTCAAAAAACACATGAAAAAAAGCGTAGGACCAACAGCAGAGAAATGACGATGAAAATCTGCAGTTTTTTGGCTGTAACTTTTGATCCGTTGCTTGCAGCCTATTGGGACTGCGCTCAATCGATTTCTCTCGAAAAATTACGTCGAAATAGTGTTCTCAAAAATTAATCGCAGCACTTTTGAAAGTCGTCGAAATTTTCGCCAAAAATCCAAAGGGGTTAGCCTTACTTTTTTTGCGATTTTTGGAGCCGAAAATTTCTGGTCTCCGAATTGATTTGCATGACCGTTTCTAGGCTAATTGGAACCCCAGGAACTCAAAAAACACATGAAAAAAAGCGTAGGACCAACAGCAGAGAAATGACGATGAAAATCTGCAGTATTTTGGCTGTAACTTTTGATCCGCTGCTCGCAGCGTATTGGGACTGCGCTCAATCGATTTCTCTCGAAAAATTACGTCGAAATAGTGCCCCAAAAAATTAATCGCAGCACTTTTCAAAGTCGTCGGAATTTTCGCCAAAAATCCAAAGGGGTTAGCCTTACTTTTTTTGCGATTTTTGGAGCCGAAAATTTCTGGTCTCCGAATTGATTTGCATGACCGTTTCTAGGCTAATTGGAACCCCAGGAACTCAAAAAACACATGAAAAAAAGCGTAGGACCGACAGCAGAGAAATGACGATGAAAATCTGCAGTTTTTTGGCTGTCACTTTTGATCCGTTGCTCGCAGCGTATTGGGACTGCGCTCAATCGATTTCTCTCGAAAAATTACGTCGAAATAGTGCCCTCAAAAATTAATTGCAGCACTTTTCAAAGTCGTCGAAATTTTCGCCAAAAATCCAAAGGAGTTAGCCTTACTTTTTTTGCGATTTTTGGAGCCGAAAATTTCTGGTCTCCGAATTGATTTGAATGACCGTTTTTAGGCTAATTGAAACCCCAGGAACTCAAAAAAAACATAAAAAAAAGCGTAGGACCAACAGCAGAGAAATGACGATGAAAATCTGCAGTTTTTTGGCTGTAACTTCCGATCCGTTGCTAGCAGCGTATTGGGACTGCGCTCAATCGATTTCTCTCGCAAAATTACGTCGAAATAGTGCCCTAAAAAATTAATTGCAGCACTTTTCAAAGTCGTCGAAATTTTCGCCAAAAATCCAAAGGGGTTAGCCTTACTTTTTTGCGATTTTTGGAGCCGAAAATTTCTGGTCTCCGAATTGATTTGCATGACCGTTTTTAGGCTAATTGGAACCCCAGGAACTCAAAAAACACATGAAAAAAAGCGTAGGACCAACAGCAGAGAAATGACGATGAAAATCTGCAGTATTTTGGCTGTAACTTTTGATCCGTTGCTCGCAGCGTATTGGGACTGCGCTCAATCGATTTCTCTCGAAAAATTACGTCGAAATAGTGTTCTCAAAAATTAATCGCAGCACTTTTGAAAGTCGTCGAAATTTTCGCCAAAAATCCAAAGGGGTTAGCCTTACTTTTTTTGCGATTTTTGGAGCCGAAAATTTCTGGTCTCCGAATTGATTTGCATGACCGTTTCTAGGCTAATTGGAACCCCAGGAACTCAAAGAACACATGAAAAAAAGCGTAGGACCAACAGCAGAGAAATGACGATGAAAATCTGCAGTTTTTTGGCTGTCACTTTTGATCCGTTGCTCGCAGCGTATTGGGACTGCGCTCAATCGATTTCTCTCGAAAAATTACGTCGAAATAGTGCCCTAAAAAATTAATTGCAGCACTTTTCAAAGTCGTCGAAATTTTCGCCAAAAATCCAAAGGGGTTAGCCTTACTTTTTTGCGATTTTTGGAGCCGAAAATTTCTGGTCTCCGAATTGATTTGCATGACCGTTTTTAGGCTAATTGGAACCCCAGGAACTCAAAAAACACATGAAAAAAAGCGTAGGACCAACAGCAGAGAAATGACGATGAAAATCTGCAGTATTTTGGCTGTAACTTTTGATCCGTTGCTCGCAGCGTATTGGGACTGCGCTCAATCGATTTCTCTCGAAAAATTACGTCGAAATAGTGTTCTCAAAAATTAATCGCAGCACTTTTGAAAGTCGTCGAAATTTTCGCCAAAAATCCAAAGGGGTTAGCCTTACTTTTTTTGCGATTTTTGGAGCCGAAAATTTCTGGTCTCCGAATTGATTTGCATGACCGTTTCTAGGCTAATTGGCACCCCAGGAACTCAAAAAACACATGAAAAAAAGCGTAGGACCAACAGCAGAGAAATGACGATGAAAATCTGCAGTTTTTTGGCTGTCACTTTTGATCCGTTGCTCGCAGCGTATTGGGACTGCGCTCAATCGATTTCTCTCGAAAAATTACGTCGAAATAGTGCCCTAAAAAATTAATTGCAGCACTTTCCAAAGTCGTCGAAATTTTCGCCAAAAATCCAAAGGGGTTAGCCTTACTTTTTTTGCGATTTTTGGAGCCGAAAATTTCTGGTCTCCGAATTGATTTGCATGACCATTTTTAGGCTAATTGGAACCCCAGGAACTCAAAAAACACATGAAAAAAAGCGTAGGACCAACAGCAGAGAAATGACGATGAAAATCTGCAGTTTTTTGGCTGTAACTTTTGATCCGTTGCTTGCAGCCTATTGGGACTGCGCTCAATCGATTTCTCTCGAAAAATTACGTCGAAATAGTGTTCTCAAAAATTAATCGCAGCACTCTTGAAAGTCGTCGAAATTTTCGCCAAAAATCCAAAGGGGTTAGCCTTACTTTTTTTGCGATTTTTGGAGCCGAAAATTTCTGGTCTCCGAATTGATTTGCATGACCGTTTCTAGGCTAATTGGAACCCCAGGAACTCAAAAAACACATGAAAAAAAGCGTAGGACCAACAGCAGAGAAATGACGATGAAAATCTGCAGTTTTTTGGCTGTCACTTTTGATCCGTTGCTCGCAGCGTATTGGGACTGCGCTCAATCGATTTCTCTCGAAAAATTACGTCGAAATAGTGCCCTAAAAAATTAATTGCAGCACTTTTCAAAGTCGTCGAAATTTTCGCCAAAAATCCAAAGGGGTTAGCCTTACTTTTTTGCGATTTTTGGAGCCGAAAATTTCTGGTCTCCGAATTGATTTGCATGACCGTTTTTAGGCTAATTGGAACCCCAGGAACTCAAAAAACACATGAAAAAAAGCGTAGGACCAACAGCAGAGAAATGACGATGAAAATCTGCAGTATTTTGGCTGTAACTTTTGATCCGTTGCTCGCAGCGTATTGGGACTGCGCTCAATCGATTTCTCTCGGAAAATTACGTCGAAATAGTGTTCTCAAAAATTAATCGCAGCACTTTTGAAAGTCGTCGAAATTTTCGCCAAAAATCCAAAGGGGTTAGCCTTACTTTTTTTGCGATTTTTGGAGCCGAAAATTTCTGGTCTCCGAATTGATTTGCATGACCGTTTCTAGGCTAATTGGAACCCCAGGAACTCAAAAAACACATGAAAAAAAGCGTAGGACCAACAGCAGAGAAATGACGATGAAAATCTGCAGTTTTTTGGCTGTCACTTTTGATCCGTTGCTCGCAGCGTATTGGGACTGCGCTCAATCGATTTCTCTCGAAAAATTACGTCGAAATAGTGCCCTCAAAAATTAATTGCAGCACTTTTCAAAGTCGTCGAAATTTTCGCCAAAAATCCAAACGGGTTAGCCTTACTTTTTTTGCGATTTTTGGAGCCGAAAATTTCTGGTCTCCGAATTGATTTGCATGACCGTTTTTAGGCTAATTGGAACCCCAGGAACTCAAAAAACACATGAAAAAAAGCGTAGGACCAACAGCAGAGAAATGACGATGAAAATCTGCAGTTTTTTGGCTGTAACTTTTGATCCGTTGCTTGCAGCCTATTGGGACTGCGCTCAATCGATTTCTCTCAAAAAATTACGTCGAAATAGTGCCCTAAAAAATTAATTGCAGCACTTTTCAAAGTCGTCGAAATTTTCGCCAAAAATCCAAAGGGGTTAGCCTTACTTTTTTTGCGATTTTTGGGGCCGAAAATTTCTTGTCTCCGAATTGATTTGCATGACCGTTTCTAGGCTAATTGGAACCCCAGGAACTCAAAAAACACATGAAAAAAAGCGTAGGACCAACAGCAGAGAAATGACGATGAAAATCTGCAGTTTTTTGGCTGTAACTTTTGATCCGTTGCTTGCAGCCTATTGGGACTTCGCTCAATCGATTTCTCTCGAAAAATTACGTCGAAATAGTGCCCTAAAAAATTAATTGCAGCACTTTTCAAAGTCGTCGAAATTTTCGCCAAAAATCCAAAGGGGTTAGCCTTACTTTTTTTGCGATTTTTGGAGCCGAAAATTTCTGGTCTCCGAATTGATTTGCATGACCGTTTCTAGGCTAATTGAAACGCCAGGAACTCAAAAAACACATGAAAAAAAGCGTAGGACCAACAGCAGAGAAATGACGATGAAAATCTGCAGTTTTTTGGCTGTTACTTTTGATCCGTTGCTTGCAGCCTATTGGGACTGCGCTCAATCGATTTCTCTCGAAAAATTACGTCGAAATAGTGCCCTAGAAAATTAATTGCAGCACTTTTCAAAGTCGTCGAAATTTTCGCCAAAAATCCAAAGGGGTTAGCCTTACTTTTTTGCGATTTTTGGAGCCGAAAATTTCTGGTCTTCGAATTGATTTGCATGACCGTTTCTAGGCTAATTGGAACCCCAGGAACTCAAAAAACACATGAAAAAAAGCGTAGGACCAACAGCAGAGAAATGACGATGAAAATCTGCAGTTTTTTGGCTGTCACTTTTGATCCGTTGCTCGCAGCGTATTGGGACTGCGCTCAATCGATTTCTCTCGAAAAATTACGTCAAAATAGTGCCCTCAAAAATTAATTGCAGCACTTTTCAAAGTCGTCAAAATTTTCGCCAAAAATCCAAAGGGGTTAGCCTTACTTTTTTTGCGATTTTTGGAGCCGAAAATTTCTGGTCTCCGAATTGATTTGCATGACCATTTTTAGGCTAATTGGAACCCCAGGAACTCAAAAAACACATGAAAAAAAGCGTAGGACCAACAGCAGAGAAATGACGATGAAAATCTGCAGTTTTTTGGCTGTAACTTTTGATCCGTTGCTTGCAGCCTATTGGGACTGCGCTCAATCGATTTCTCTCGAAAAATTACGTCGAAATAGTGTTCTCAAAAATTAATCGCAGCACTTTTGAAAGTCGTCGAAATTTTCGCCAAAAATCCAAAGGGGTTAGCCTTACTTTTTTTGCGATTTTTGGAGCCGAAAATTTCTGGTCTCCGAATTGATTTGCATGACCGTTTCTAGGCTAATTGGAACCCCAGGAACTCAAAAAACACATGAAAAAAAGCGTAGGACCAACAGCAGAGAAATGACGATGAAAATCTGCAGTTTTTTGGCTGTCACCTTCGATCCGTTGCTCGCAGCGTATTGGGACTGCGCTCAATCGATTTCTCTCGAAAAATTACGTCGAAATAGTGCCCTAAAAAATTAATTGCAGCACTTTTCAAAGTCGTCGAAATTTTCGCCAAAAATCCAAAGGGGTTAGCCTTACTTTTTTGCGATTTTTGGAGCCGAAAATTTCTGGTCTTCGAATTGATTTGCATGACCGTTTCTAGGCTAATTGGAACCCCAGGAACTCAAAAAACACATGAAAAAAAGCGTAGGACCAACAGCAGAGAAATGACGATGAAAATCTGCAGTATTTTGGCTGTAACTTTTGATCCGCTGCTCGCAGCGTATTGGGACTGCGCTCAATCGATTTCTCTCGAAAAATTACGTCGAAATAGTGCCCCAAAAAATTAATCGCAGCACTTTTCAAAGTCGTCGAAATTTTCGCCAAAAATCCAAAGGGGTTAGCCTTACTTTTTTTGCGATTTTTGGAGCCGAAAATTTCTGGTCTCCGAATTGATTTGCATGACCGTTTCTAGGCTAATTGGAACCCCAGGAACTCAAAAAACACATGAAAAAAAGCGTAGGACCGACAGCAGAGAAATGACGATGAAAATCTGCAGTTTTTTGGCTGTCACTTTTGATCCGTTGCTCGCAGCGTATTGGGACTGCGCTCAATCGATTTCTCTCGAAAAATTACGTCGAAATAGTGCCCTCAAAAATTAATTGCAGCACTTTTCAAAGTCGTCGAAATTTTCGCCAAAAATCCAAAGGAGTTAGCCTTACTTTTTTTGCGATTTTTGGAGCCGAAAATTTCTGGTCTCCGAATTGATTTGAAGGACCGTTTTTAGGCTAATTGAAACCCCAGGAACTCAAAAAACACATAAAAAAAAGCGTAGGACCAACAGCAGAGAAATGACGATGAAAATCTGCAGTTTTTTGGCTGTAACTTCCGATCCGTTGCTAGCAGCGTATTGGGACTGCGCTCAATCGATTTCTCTCGCAAAATTACGTCGAAATAGTGCCCTAAAAAATTAATTGCAGCACTTTTCAAAGTCGTCGAAATTTTCGCCAAAAATCCAAAGGGGTTAGCCTTACTTTTTTGCGATTTTTGGAGCCGAAAATTTCTGGTCTCCGAATTGATTTGCATGACCGTTTTTAGGCTAATTGGAACCCCAGGAACTCAAAAAACACATGAAAAAAAGCGTAGGACCAACAGCAGAGAAATGACGATGAAAATCTGCAGTTTTTTGGCTGTCACTTTTGATCCGTTGCTCGCAGCGTATTGGGACTGCGCTCAATCGATTTCTCTCGAAAAATTACGTCGAAATAGTGCCCTCAAAAATTAATTGCAGCACTTTTCAAAGTCGTCGAAATTTTCGCCAAAAATCCAAAGGGGTTAGCCTTACTTTTTTTGCGATTTTTGGAGCCGAAAATTTCTGGTCTCCGAATTGATTTGCATGACCATTTTTAGGCTAATTGGAACCCCAGGAACTCGAAAAACACATGAAAAAAAGCGTAGGACCAACAGCAGAGAAATGACGATGAAAATCTGCAGTTTTTTGGCTGTAACTTTTGATCCGTTGCTTGCAGCCTATTGGGACTGCGCTCAATCGATTTCTCTCGAAAAATTACGTCGAAATAGTGTTCTCAAAAATTAATCGCAGCACTTTTGAAAGTCGTCGAAATTTTCGCCAAAAATCCAAAGGGGTTAGCCTTACTTTTTTTGCGATTTTTGGAGCCGAAAATTTCTGGTCTCCGAATTGATTTGCATGACCGTTTCTAGGCTAATTGGAACCCCAGGAACTCAAAAAACACATGAAAAAAAGCGTAGGACCAACAGCAGAGAAATGACGATGAAAATCTGCAGTTTTTTGGCTGTCACTTTCGATCCGTTGCTCGCAGCGTATTGGGACTGCGCTCAATCGATTTCTCTCGAAAAATTACGTCGAAATAGTGCCCTAAAAAATTAATTGCAGCACTTTTCAAAGTCGTCGAAATTTTCGCCAAAAATCCAAAGGGGTTAGCCTTACTTTTTTGCGATTTTTGGAGCCGAAAATTTCTGGTCTCCGAATTGATTTGCATGACCGTTTTTAGGCTAATTGGAACCCCAGGAACTCAAAAAACACATGAAAAAAAGCGTAGGACCAACAGCAGAGAAATGACGATGAAAATCTGCAGTATTTTGGCTGTAACTTTTGATCCGTTGCTCGCAGCGTATTGGGACTGCGCTCAATCGATTTCCCTCGAAAAATTACGTCGAAATAGTGTTCTCAAAAATTAATCGCAGCACTTTTGAAAGTCGTCGAAATTTTCGCCAAAAATCCAAAGGGGTTAGCCTTACTTTTTTTGCGATATTTGGAGCCGAAAATTTCTGGTCTCCGAATTGATTTGCATGACCGTTTCTAGGCTAATTGGAACCCCAGGAACTCAAAAAACACATGAAAAAAAGCGTAGGACCAACAGCAGAGAAATGACGATGAAAATCTGCAGTTTTTTGGCTTTCACTTTTGATCCGTTGCTCGCAGCGTATTGGGACTGCGCTCAATCGATTTCTCTCGAAAAATTACGTCGAAATAGTGCCCTCAAAAATTAATTGCAGCACTTTTCAAAGTCGTCGAAATTTTCGCCAAAAATCCAAAGGGGTTAGCCTTACTTTTTTTGCGATTTTTGGAGCCGAAAATTTCTGGTCTCCGAATTGATTTGCATGACCGTTTTTAGGCTAATTGGAACCCCAGGAACTCAAAAAACACATGAAAAAAAGCGTAGGACCAACAGCAGAGAAATGACGATGAAAATCTGCAGTTTTTTGGCTGTAACTTTTGATCCGTTGCTTGCAGCCTATTGGGACTGCGCTCAATCGATTTCTCTCAAAAAATTACGTCGAAATAGTGCCCTAAAAAATTAATTGCAGCACTTTTCAAAGTCGTCGAAATTTTCGCCAAAAATCCAAAGGGGTTAGCCTTACTTTTTTTGCGATTTTTGGAGCCGAAAATTTCTGGTCTCCGAATTGATTTGCATGACCGTTTCTAGGCTAATTGGAACCCCAGGAACTCAAAAAACACATGAAAAAAAGCGTAGGACCGACAGCAGAGAAATGACGATGAAAATCTGCAGTTTTTTGGCTGTAACTTTTGATCCGTTGCTTGCAGCCTATTGGGACTTCGCTCAATCGATTTCTCTCGAAAAATTACGTCGAAATAGTGCCCTAAAAAATTAATTGCAGCACTTTTCAAAGTCGTCGAAATTTTCGCCAAAAATCCAAAGGGTTTAGCCTTACTTTTTTTGCGATTTTTCGAGCCGAAAATTTCTGGTCTCCGAATTGATTTGCATGACCGTTTCTAGGCTAATTGAAACCCCAGGAACTCAAAAAACACATGAAAAAAAGCGTAGGACCAACAGCAGAGAAATGACGATGAAAATCTGCAGTTTTTTGGCTGTTACTTTTGATCCGTTGCTTGCAGCCTATTGGGACTGCGCTCAATCGATTTCTCTCGAAAAATTACGTCGAAATAGTGCCCTAAAAAATTAATTGCAGCACTTTCCAAAGTCGTCGAAATTTTCGCTAAAAATCCAAAGGGGTTAGCCTTACTTTTTTGCGATTTTTGGAGCCGAAAATTTCTGGTCTCCGAATTGATTTGCATGACCGTTTCTAGGCTAATTGGAACCCCAGGAACTCAAAAAACACATGAAAAAAAGCGTAGGACCAACAGCAGAGAAATGACGATGAAAATCTGCAGTATTTTGGCTGTAACTTTTGATCCGCTGCTCGCAGCGTATTGGGACTGCGCTCAATCGATTTCTCTCGAAAAATTACGTCGAAATAGTGCCCCAAAAAATTAATCGCAGCACTTTTCAAAGTCGTCGAAATTTTCGCCAAAAATCCAAAGGGGTTAGCCTTACTTTTTTTGCGATTTTTGGAGCCGAAAATTTCTGGTCTCCGAATTGATTTGCATGACCGTTTCTAGGCTAATTGGAACCCCAGGAACTCAAAAAACACATGAAAAAAAGCGTAGGACCGACAGCAGAGAAATGACGATGAAAATCTGCAGTTTTTTGGCTGTCACTTTTGATCTGTTGCTCGCAGCGTATTGGGACTGCGCTCAATCGATTTCTCTCGAAAAATTACGTCGAAATAGTGCCCTCAAAAATTAATTGCAGCACTTTTCAAAGTCGTCGAAATTTTCGCCAAAAATCCAAAGGAGTTAGCCTTACTTTTTTTGCGATTTTTGGAGCCGAAAATTTCTGGTCTCCGAATTGATTTGCATGACCGTTTTTAGGCTAATTGGAACCCCAGGAACTCAAAAAACACATGAAAAAAAGCGTAGGACCAACAGCAGAGAAATGACGATGAAAATCTGCAGTTTTTTGGCTGTCACTTTTGATCCGTTGCTCGCAGCGTATTGGGACTGCGCTTAATCGATTTCTCTCGAAAAATTACGTCGAAATAGTGCCCTCAAAAATTAATTGCAGCACTTTTCAAAGTCGTCGAAATTTTCGCCAAAAATCCAAAGGGGTTAGCCTTACTTTTTTTGCGATTTTTGGAGCCGAAAATTCCTGGTCTCCGAATTGATTTGCATGACCGTTTATAGGCTAATTGGAACCACAGGAACTCAAAAAACACATGAAAAAAAGCGTAGGACCAACAGCAGAGAAATGACGATGAAAATCTGCAGTATTTTGGCTGTAACTTTTGATCCGCTGCTCGCAGCGTATTGGGACTGCGCTCAATCGATTTCTCTCAAAAAATTACGTCGAAATAGTGCCCCAAAAAATTAATCGCTGCACTTTTCAAAGTCGTCGAAATTTTCGCCAAAAATCCAAAGGGGTTAGCCTTACTTTTTTTGCGATTTTTGGAGCCGAAAATTTCTGGTCTCCGAATTGATTTGCATGACCGTTTCTAGGCTAATTGGAACCCCAGGAACTCAAAAAACACATGAAAAAAAGCGTAGGACCAACAGCAGAGAAATGACGATGAAAATCTGCAGTTTTTTGGCTGTCACTTTTGATCCGTTGCTCGCAGCGTATTGGGACTGCGCTCAATCGATTTCTCTCGAAAAATTACGTCGAAATAGTGCCCTCAAAAATTAATTGCAGCACTTTTCAAAGTCGTCGAAATTTTCGCCAAAAATCCAAAGGGGTTAGCCTTACTTTTTTTGCGATTTTTGGAGCTGAAAATTTCTGTTCTCCGAATTGATTTGCATGACCGTTTTTAGGCTAATTGGAACCCCAGGAACTCAAAAAACACATGAAAAAAAGCGTAGGACCAACAGCAGAGAAATGACGATAAAAATCTGCAGTTTTTTGGCTGTCACTTTTGATCCGTTGCTCGCAGCGTATTGGGACTGCGCTCAATCGATTTCTCTCGAAAAATTACGTCGAAATAGTGCCCTAAAAAATTAATTGCAGCACTTTCCAAAGTCGTCGAAATTTTCGCTAAAAATCCAAAGGGGTTAGCCTTACTTTTTTGCGATTTTTGGAGCCGAAAATTTCTGGTCTCCGAATTGATTTGCATGACCGTTTCTAGGCTAATTGGAACCCCAGGAACTCAAAAAACACATGAAAAAAAGCGTAGGACCAACAGCAGAGAAATGACGATGAAAATCTGCAGTATTTTGGCTGTAACTTTTGATCCGCTGCTCGCAGCGTATTGGGACTGCGCTCAATCGATTTCTCTCGAAAAATTACGTCGAAATAGTGCCCCAAAAAATTAATCGCAGCACTTTTCAAAGTCGTCGAAATTTTCGCCAAAAATCCAAAGGGGTTAGCCTTACTTTTTTTGCGATTTTTGGAGCCGAAAATTTCTGGTCTCCGAATTGATTTGCATGACCGTTTCTAGGCTAATTGGAACCCCAGGAACTCAAAAAACACATGAAAAAAAGCGTAGGACCAACAGCAGAGAAATGACGATGAAAATCTGCAGTTTTTTGGCTGTCACTTTTGATCCGTTGCTCGCAGCGTATTGGGACTGCGCTCAATCGATTTCTCTCGAAAAATTACGTCGAAATAGTGCCCTCAAAAATTAATTGCAGCACTTTTCAAAGTCGTCGAAATTTTCGCCAAAAATCCAAAGGGGTTAGCCTTACTTTTTTTGCGATTTTTGGAGCCGAAAATTTCTGGTCTCCGAATTGATTTGCATGACCGTTTTTAGGCTAATTGGAACCCCAGGAACTCAAAAAACACATGAAAAAAAGCGTAGGACCAACAGCAGAGAAATGACGATGAAAATCTGCAGTTTTTTGGCTGTAACTTTTGATCCGTTGCTTGCAGCCTATTGGGACTGCGCTCAATCGATTTCTCTCGAAAATCTACGTCGAAATAGTGCCCTCAAAAATTAATTGCAGCACTTTTCAAAGTTGTCGAAATTTTCGCCAAAAATCCAAAGGGGTTAGCCTTACTTTTTTGCGATTTTTGGAGCCGAAAATTTCTGGTCTCCGAATTGATTTGCATGACCGTTTCTAGGCTAATTGGAACCCCAGGAACTCAAAAAACACATGAAAAAAAGCGTAGGACCAACAGCAGAGAAATGACGATGAAAATCTGCAGTATTTTGGCTGTAACTTTTGATCCGCTGCTCGCAGCGTATTGGGACTGCGCTCAATCGATTTCTCTCGAAAAATTACGTCGAAATAGTGCCCCAAAAAATTAATCGCAGCACTTTTCAAAGTCGTCGAAATTTTCGCCAAAAATCCAAAGGGGTTAGCCTTACTTTTTTTGCGATTTTTGGAGCCGAAAATTTCTGGTCTCCGAATTGATTTGCATGACCGTTTCTAGGCTAATTGGAACCCCAGGAACTCAAAAAACACATGAAAAAAAGCGTAGGACCAACAGCAGAGAAATGACGATGAAAATCTGCAGTTTTTTGGCTGTCACTTTTGATCCGTTGCTCGCAGCGTATTGGGACTGCGCTCAATCGATTTCTCTCGAAAAATTACGTCGAAATAGTGCCCTCAAAAATTAATTGCAGCACTTTTCAAAGTCGTCGAAATTTTCGCCAAAAATCCAAAGGGGTTAGCCTTACTTTTTTTGCGATTTTTGGAGCCGAAAATTTCTGGTCTCCGAATTGATTTGCATGACCGTTTTTAGGCTAATTGGAACCCCAGGAACTCAAAAAACACATGAAAAAAAGCGTAGGACCAACAGCAGAGAAATGACGATGAAAATCTGCAGTTTTTTGGCTGTAACTTTTGATCCGTTGCTTGCAGCCTATTGGGACTGCGCTCAATCGATTTCTCTCGAAAAATTACGTCGAAATAGTGCCCTAAAAAATTAATTGCAGCACTTTTCAAAGTCGTCGAAATTTTCGCCAAAAATCCAAAGGGGTTAGCCTTACTTTTTTGCGATTTTTGGAGCCGAAAATTTCTGGTCTCCGAATTGATTTGCATGACCGTTTCTAGGCTAATTGGAACCCCAGGAACTCAAAAAACACATGAGAAAAAGCGTAGGACCAACAGCAGAGAAATGACGATAAAAATCTGCAGTATTTTGGCTGTAACTTTTGATCCGCTGCTCGCAGCGTATTGGGACTGCGCTCAATCGATTTCTCCCGAAAAATTACGTCGAAATAGTGCCCCAAAAAATCAATCGCAGCACTTTTCAAAGTCGTCGAAATTTTCGCCAAAAATCCAAAGGGGTTAGCCTTACTTTTTTTGCGATTTTTGGAGCCGAAAATTTCTGGTCTCCGAATTGATTTGCATGACCGTTTCTAGGCTAATTGGAACCCCAGGAACTCAAAAAACACATGAAAAAAAGCGTAGGACCAACAGCAGAGAAATGACGATGAAAATCTGCAGTTTTTTGGCTGTCACTTTTGATCCGTTGCTCGCAGCGTATTGGGACTGCGCTCAATCGATTTCTCTCGAAAAATTACGTCGAAATAGTGCCCTCAAAAATCAATTGCAGCACTTTTCAAAGTCGTCGAAATTTTCGCCAAAAATCCAAAGGTGTTAGCCTTACTTTTTTTGCGATTTTTGGAGCCGAAAATTTCTGGTCTCCGAATTGATTTGCATGACCGTTTTTAGGCTAATCGGAACCCCAGGAACTCAAAAAACACATGAAAAAAAGCGTAGGACCAACAGCAGAGAAATGACGATGAAAATCTGCAGTTTTTTGGCTGTAACTTTTGATCCGTTGCTTGCAGCCTATTGGGACTGCGCTCAATCGATTTCTCTCGAAAAATTACGTCGAAATAGTGCCCTCAAAAATTAATTGCAGCACTTTTCAAAGTCGTCGAAATTTTCGCCAAAAATCCAAAGGGGTTAGCCTTACTTTTTTGCGATTTTTGGAGCCGAAAATTTCTGGTCTCCGAATTGATTTGCATGACCGTTTCTAGGCTAATTGGAACCCCAGGAACTCAAAAAACACATGAAAAAAAGCGTAGGACCAACAGCAGAGAAATGACGATGAAAATCTGCAGTTTTTTGGCTGTCACTTTTGATCCGTTGCTTGCAGCGTATTGGGACTGCGCTCAATCGATTTCTCTCGAAAAATTACGTCGAAATAGTGCCCTCAAAAATTAATTGCAGCACTTTTCAAAGTCGTCGAAATTTTCGCCAAAAATCCAAAGGGGTTAGCCTTACTTTTTTTGCGATTTTTGGAGCCGAAAATTTCTGGTCTCCGAATTGATTTGCATGACCGTTTTTAGGCTAATTGGGACCCCAGGAACTCAAAAAACACATGAAAAAAAGCGTAGGACCAACAGCAGAGAAATGACGATGAAAATCTGCAGTTTTTTGGCTGTAACTTTTGATCCGTTGCTTGCAGCCTCTTGGGACTGCGCTCAATCGATTTCTCTCGAAAAATTACGTCGAAATAGTGCCCTCAAAAATTAATTGCAGCACTTTTCAAAGTCGTCGAAATTTTCGCCAAAAATCCAAAGGAGTTAGCCTTACTTTTTTTGCGATTTTTGGAGCCGAAAATTTCTGGTCTCCGAATTGATTTGCATGACCGTTTCTAGGCTAATCGGAACCCCAGGAACTCAAAAAACACATGAAAAAAAGCGTAGGACCAACAGCAGAGAAATGACGATGAAAATCTGCAGTATTTTGGCTGTAACTTTTGATCCGCTGCTCGCAGCGTATTGGGACTGCGCTCAATCGATTTCTCTCGAAAAATTACGTCGAAATAGTGTCCCAAAAAATTAATTGCAGCACTTTTCAAAGTCGTCGAAATTTTCGCCAAAAATCCAAAGGGGTTAGCCTTACTTTTTTTGCGATTTTTGGAGCTGAAAATTTCTGGTCTCCGAATTGATTTGCATGACCGTTTTTAGGCTAATTGGAACCCCAGGAACTCAAAAAACACATGAAAAAAAGCGTAGGACCAACAGCAGAGAAATGACGATGAAAATCTGCAGTTTTTTGGCTGTAACTTTTGATCCGTTGCTTGCAGCCTATTGGGACTGCGCTCAATCGATTTCTCTCGAAAATCTACGTCGAAATAGTGCCCTCAAAAATTAATTGCAGCACTTTTCAAAGTTGTCGAAATTTTCGCCAAAAATCCAAAGGGGTTAGCCTTACTTTTTTGCGATTTTTGGAGCCGAAAATTTCTGGTCTCCGAATTGATTTGCATGACCGTTTCTAGGCTAATTGGAACCCCAGGAACTCAAAAAACACATGAAAAAAAGCGTAGGACCAACAGCAGAGAAATGACGATGAAAATCTGCAGTATTTTGGCTGTAACTTTTGATCCGCTGCTCGCAGCGTATTGGGACTGCGCTCAATCGATTTCTCTCGAAAAATTACGTCGAAATAGTGCCCCAAAAAATTAATCGCAGCACTTTTCAAAGTCGTCGAAATTTTCGCCAAAAATCCAAAGGGGTTAGCCTTACTTTTTTTGCGATTTTTGGAGCCGAAAATTTCTGGTCTCCGAATTGATTTGCATGACCGTTTCTAGGCTAATTGGAACCCCAGGAACTCAAAAAACACATGAAAAAAAGCGTAGGACCAACAGCAGAGAAATGACGATGAAAATCTGCAGTTTTTTGGCTGTCACTTTTGATCCGTTGCTCGCAGCGTATTGGGACTGCGCTCAATCGATTTCTCTCGAAAAATTACGTCGAAATAGTGCCCTCAAAAATTAATTGCAGCACTTTTCAAAGTCGTCGAAATTTTCGCCAAAAATCCAAAGGGGTTAGCCTTACTTTTTTTGCGATTTTTGGAGCCGAAAATTTCTGGTCTCCGAATTGATTTGCATGACCGTTTTTAGGCTAATTGGAACCCCAGGAACTCAAAAAACACATGAAAAAAAGCGTAGGACCAACAGCAGAGAAATGACGATGAAAATCTGCAGTTTTTTGGCTGTAACTTTTGATCCGTTGCTTGCAGCCTATTGGGACTGCGCTCAATCGATTTCTCTCGAAAAATTACGTCGAAATAGTGCCCTAAAAAATTAATTGCAGCACTTTTCAAAGTCGTCGAAATTTTCGCCAAAAATCCAAAGGGGTTAGCCTTACTTTTTTGCGATTTTTGGAGCCGAAAATTTCTGGTCTCCGAATTGATTTGCATGACCGTTTCTAGGCTAATTGGAACCCCAGGAACTCAAAAAACACATGAGAAAAAGCGTAGGACCAACAGCAGAGAAATGACGATAAAAATCTGCAGTATTTTGGCTGTAACTTTTGATCCGCTGCTCGCAGCGTATTGGGACTGCGCTCAATCGATTTCTCCCGAAAAATTACGTCGAAATAGTGCCCCAAAAAATCAATCGCAGCACTTTTCAAAGTCGTCGAAATTTTCGCCAAAAATCCAAAGGGGTTAGCCTTACTTTTTTTGCGATTTTTGGAGCCGAAAATTTCTGGTCTCCGAATTGATTTGCATGACCGTTTCTAGGCTAATTGGAACCCCAGGAACTCAAAAAACACATGAAAAAAAGCGTAGGACCAACAGCAGAGAAATGACGATGAAAATCTGCAGTTTTTTGGCTGTCACTTTTGATCCGTTGCTCGCAGCGTATTGGGACTGCGCTCAATCGATTTCTCTCGAAAAATTACGTCGAAATAGTGCCCTCAAAAATCAATTGCAGCACTTTTCAAAGTCGTCGAAATTTTCGCCAAAAATCCAAAGGTGTTAGCCTTACTTTTTTTGCGATTTTTGGAGCCGAAAATTTCTGGTCTCCGAATTGATTTGCATGACCGTTTTTAGGCTAATCGGAACCCCAGGAACTCAAAAAACACATGAAAAAAAGCGTAGGACCAACAGCAGAGAAATGACGATGAAAATCTGCAGTTTTTTGGCTGTAACTTTTGATCCGTTGCTTGCAGCCTATTGGGACTGCGCTCAATCGATTTCTCTCGAAAAATTACGTCGAAATAGTGCCCTCAAAAATTAATTGCAGCACTTTTCAAAGTCGTCGAAATTTTCGCCAAAAATCCAAAGGGGTTAGCCTTACTTTTTTGCGATTTTTGGAGCCGAAAATTTCTGGTCTCCGAATTGATTTGCATGACCGTTTCTAGGCTAATTGGAACCCCAGGAACTCAAAAAACACATGAAAAAAAGCGTAGGACCAACAGCAGAGAAATGACGATGAAAATCTGCAGTTTTTTGGCTGTCACTTTTGATCCGTTGCTTGCAGCGTATTGGGACTGCGCTCAATCGATTTCTCTCGAAAAATTACGTCGAAATAGTGCCCTCAAAAATTAATTGCAGCACTTTTCAAAGTCGTCGAAATTTTCGCCAAAAATCCAAAGGGGTTAGCCTTACTTTTTTTGCGATTTTTGGAGCCGAAAATTTCTGGTCTCCGAATTGATTTGCATGACCGTTTTTAGGCTAATTGGGACCCCAGGAACTCAAAAAACACATGAAAAAAAGCGTAGGACCAACAGCAGAGAAATGACGATGAAAATCTGCAGTTTTTTGGCTGTAACTTTTGATCCGTTGCTTGCAGCCTCTTGGGACTGCGCTCAATCGATTTCTCTCGAAAAATTACGTCGAAATAGTGCCCTCAAAAATTAATTGCAGCACTTTTCAAAGTCGTCGAAATTTTCGCCAAAAATCCAAAGGAGTTAGCCTTACTTTTTTTGCGATTTTTGGAGCCGAAAATTTCTGGTCTCCGAATTGATTTGCATGACCGTTTCTAGGCTAATCGGAACCCCAGGAACTCAAAAAACACATGAAAAAAAGCGTAGGACCAACAGCAGAGAAATGACGATGAAAATCTGCAGTATTTTGGCTGTAACTTTTGATCCGCTGCTCGCAGCGTATTGGGACTGCGCTCAATCGATTTCTCTCGAAAAATTACGTCGAAATAGTGTCCCAAAAAATTAATTGCAGCACTTTTCAAAGTCGTCGAAATTTTCGCCAAAAATCCAAAGGGGTTAGCCTTACTTTTTTTGCGATTTTTGGAGCTGAAAATTTCTGGTCTCCGAATTGATTTGCATGACCGTTTTTAGGCTAATTGGAACCCCAGGAACTCAAAAAACACATGAAAAAAAGCGTAGGACCAACAGCAGAGAAATGACGATGAAAATCTGCAGTTTTTTGGCTGTCACTTTTGATCCGTTGCTCGCAGCGTATTGGGACTGCGCTCAATCGATTTCTCTCGAAAAATTACGTCGAAATCGTGCCCTCAAAAATTAATCGCAGCACTTTTGAAAGTCGTCGAAATTTTCGCCAAAAATCCAAAGGGGTTAGCCTTACTTTTTTTGCGATTTTCGGAGCCGAAAATTTCTGGTCTCCGAATTGATTTGCATGACCGTTTCTAGGCTAATTGGAACCCCAGGAACTCAAAAAACACATGAAAAAAAGCGTAGGACCAACAGCAGAGAAATGACGATGAAAATCTGCAGTTTTTTGGCTGTCACTTTTGATCCGTTGCTCGCAGCGTATTGGGACTGCGCTCAATCGATTTCTCTCGAAAAATTATGTCGAAATAGTGCACTAAAAAATTAACTGCAGCACTTTTCAAAGTCGTCGAAATTTTCGCCAAAAATCCAAAGGGGTTAGCCTTACTTTTTTGCGATTTTTGGAGCCGAAAATTTCTGGTCTCCGAATTGATTTGCATGACCGTTTCTAGGCTAATTGGAACCCCAGGAACTCAAAAAACACATGAAAAAAAGCGTAGGACCAACAGCAGAGAAATGACGATGAAAATCTGCAGTTTTTTGGCTGTCACTTTTGATCCGTTGCTCGCAGCGTATTGGGACTGCGCTCAATCGATTTCTCTCGAAAAATTACGTCGAAATAGTGCCCTCAAAAATTAATTGCAGCACTTTTCAAAGTCGTCGAAATTTTCGCCAAAAATCCAAAGGGGTTAGCCTTACTTTTTTTGCGATTTTTGGAGCCGAAAATTTCTGGTCTCCGAATTGATTTGCATGACCATTTTTAGGCTAATTGGAACCCCAGGAACTCAAAAAACACATGAAAAAAAGCGTAGGACCAACAGCAGAGAAATGACGATGAAAATCTGCAGTTTTTTGGCTGTAACTTTTGATCCGTTGCTTGCAGCCTATTGGGACTGCGCTCAATCGATTTCTCTCGAAAAATTACGTCGAAATAGTGTTCTCAAAAATTAATCGCAGCACTTTTGAAAGTCGTCGAAATTTTCGCCAAAAATCCAAAGGGGTTAGCCTTACTTTTTTTGCGATTTTTGGAGCCGAAAATTTCTGGTCTCCGAATTGATTTGCATGACCGTTTCTAGGCTAATTGGAACCCCAGGAACTCAAAAAACACATGAAAAAAAGCGTAGGACCAACAGCAGAGAAATGACGATGAAAATCTGCAGTTTTTTGGCTGTCACTTTCGATCCGTTGCTCGCAGCGTATTGGGACTGCGCTCAATCGATTTCTCTCGAAAAATTACGTCGAAATAGTGCCCTAAAAAATTAATTGCAGCACTTTTCAAAGTCGTCGAAATTTTCGCCAAAAATCCAAAGGGGTTAGCCTTACTTTTTTGCGATTTTTGGAGCCGAAAATTTCTGGTCTCCGAATTGATTTGCATGACCGTTTTTAGGCTAATTGGAACCCCAGGAACTCAAAAAACACATGAAAAAAAGCGTAGGACCAACAGCAGAGAAATGACGATGAAAATCTGCAGTATTTTGGCTGTAACTTTTGATCCGTTGCTCGCAGCGTATTGGGACTGCGCTCAATCGATTTCCCTCGAAAAATTACGTCGAAATAGTGTTCTCAAAAATTAATCGCAGCACTTTTGAAAGTCGTCGAAATTTTCGCCAAAAATCCAAAGGGGTTAGCCTTACTTTTTTTGCGATTTTTGGAGCCGAAAATTTCTGGTCTCCGAATTGATTTGCATGACCGTTTCTAGGCTAATTGGAACCCCAGGAACTCAAAAAACACATGAAAAAAAGCGTAGGACCAACAGCAGAGAAATGACGATGAAAATCTGCAGTTTTTTGGCTTTCACTTTTGATCCGTTGCTCGCAGCGTATTGGGACTGCGCTCAATCGATTTCTCTCGAAAAATTACGTCGAAATAGTGCCCTCAAAAATTAATTGCAGCACTTTTCAAAGTCGTCGAAATTTTCGCCAAAAATCCAAAGGGGTTAGCCTTACTTTTTTTGCGATTTTTGGAGCCGAAAATTTCTGGTCTCCGAATTGATTTGCATGACCGTTTTTAGGCTAATTGGAACCCCAGGAACTCAAAAAACACATGAAAAAAAGCGTAGGACCAACAGCAGAGAAATGACGATGAAAATCTGCAGTTTTTTGGCTGTAACTTTTGATCCGTTGCTTGCAGCCTATTGGGACTGCGCTCAATCGATTTCTCTCAAAAAATTACGTCGAAATAGTGCCCTAAAAAATTAATTGCAGCACTTTTCAAAGTCGTCGAAATTTTCGCCAAAAATCCAAAGGGGTTCGCCTTACTTTTTTTGCGATTTTTGGAGCCGAAAATTTCTGGTCTCCGAATTGATTTGCATGACCGTTTCTAGGCTAATTGGAACCCCAGGAACTCAAAAAACACATGAAAAAAAGCGTAGGACCGACAGCAGAGAAATGACGATGAAAATCTGCAGTTTTTTGGCTGTAACTTTTGATCCGTTGCTTGCAGCCTATTGGGACTTCGCTCAATCGATTTCTCTCGAAAAATTACGTCGAAATAGTGCCCTAAAAAATTAATTGCAGCACTTTTCAAAGTCGTCGAAATTTTCGCCAAAAATCCAAAGGGTTTAGCCTTACTTTTTTTGCGATTTTTCGAGCCGAAAATTTCTGGTCTCCGAATTGATTTGCATGACCGTTTCTAGGCTAATTGAAACCCCAGGAACTCAAAAAACACATGAAAAAAAGCGTAGGACCAACAGCAGAGAAATGACGATGAAAATCTGCAGTTTTTTGGCTGTTACTTTTGATCCGTTGCTTGCAGCCTATTGGGACTGCGCTCAATCGATTTCTCTCGAAAAATTACGTCGAAATAGTGCCCTAAAAAATTAATTGCAGCACTTTTCAAAGTCGTCGAAATTTTCGCCAAAAATCCAAAGGGGTTAGCCTTACTTTTTTGCGATTTTTGGAGCCGAAAATTTCTGGTCTCCGAATTGATTTGCATGACCGTTTCTAGGCTAATTGGAACCCCAGGAACTCAAAAAACACATGAAAAAAAGCGTAGGACCAACAGCAGAGAAATGACGATGAAAATCTGCAGTATTTTGGCTGTAACTTTTGATCCGCTGCTCGCAGCGTATTGGGACTGCGCTCAATCGATTTCTCTCGAAAAATTACGTCGAAATAGTGCCCCAAAAAATTAATCGCAGCACTTTTCAAAGTCGTCGAAATTTTCGCCAAAAATCCAAAGGGGTTAGCCTTACTTTTTTTGCGATTTTTGGAGCCGAAAATTTCTGGTCTCCGAATTGATTTGCATGACCGTTTCTAGGCTAATTGGAACCCCAGGAACTCAAAAAACACATGAAAAAAAGCGTAGGACCGACAGCAGAGAAATGACGATGAAAATCTGCAGTTTTTTGGCTGTCACTTTTGATCTGTTGCTCGCAGCGTATTGGGACTGCGCTCAATCGATTTCTCTCGAAAAATTACGTCGAAATAGTGCCCTCAAAAATTAATTGCAGCACTTTTCAAAGTCGTCGAAATTTTCGCCAAAAATCCAAAGGAGTTAGCCTTACTTTTTTTGCGATTTTTGGAGCCGAAAATTTCTGGTCTCCGAATTGATTTGCATGACCGTTTTTAGGCTAATTGGAACCCCAGGAACTCAAAAAACACATGAAAAAAAGCGTAGGACCAACAGCAGAGAAATGACGATGAAAATCTGCAGTTTTTTGGCTGTCACTTTTGATCCGTTGCTCGCAGCGTATTGGGACTGCGCTTAATCGATTTCTCTCGAAAAATTACGTCGAAATAGTGCCCTCAAAAATTAATTGCAGCACTTTTCAAAGTCGTCGAAATTTTCGCCAAAAATCCAAAGGGGTTAGCCTTACTTTTTTTGCGATTTTTGGAGCCGAAAATTCCTGGTCTCCGAATTGATTTGCATGACCGTTTTTAGGCTAATTGGAACCCCAGGAACTCAAAAAACACATGAAAAAAAGCGTAGGACCAACAGCAGAGAAATGACGATGAAAATCTGCAGTATTTTGGCTGTAACTTTTGATCCGCTGCTCGCAGCGTATTGGGACTGCGCTCAATCGATTTCTCTCGAAAAATTACGTCGAAATAGTGCCCCAAAAAATTAATCGCTGCACTTTTCAAAGTCGTCGAAATTTTCGCCAAAAATCCAAAGGGGTTAGCCTTACTTTTTTTGCGATTTTTGGAGCCGAAAATTTCTGGTCTCCGAATTGATTTGCATGACCGTTTCTAGGCTAATTGGAACCCCAGGAACTCAAAAAACACATGAAAAAAAGCGTAGGACCAACAGCAGAGAAATGACGATGAAAATCTGCAGTTTTTTGGCTGTCACTTTTGATCCGTTGCTCGCAGCGTATTGGGACTGCGCTCAATCGATTTCTCTCGAAAAATTACGTCGAAATAGTGCCCTCAAAAATTAATTGCAGCACTTTTCAAAGTCGTCGAAATTTTCGCCAAAAATCCAAAGGGGTTAGCCTTACTTTTTTTGCGATTTTTGGAGCTGAAAATTTCTGTTCTCCGAATTGATTTGCATGACCGTTTTTAGGCTAATTGGAACCCCAGGAACTCAAAAAACACATGAAAAAAAGCGTAGGACCAACAGCAGAGAAATGACGATAAAAATCTGCAGTTTTTTGGCTGTCACTTTTGATCCGTTGCTCGCAGCGTATTGGGACTGCGCTCAATCGATTTCTCTCGAAAAATTACGTCGAAATAGTGCCCTAAAAAATTAATTGCAGCACTTTCCAAAGTCGTCGAAATTTTCGCTAAAAATCCAAAGGGGTTAGCCTTACTTTTTTGCGATTTTTGGAGCCGAAAATTTCTGGTCTCCGAATTGATTTGCATGACCGTTTCTAGGCTAATTGGAACCCCAGGAACTCAAAAAACACATGAAAAAAAGCGTAGGACCAACAGCAGAGAAATGACGATGAAAATCTGCAGTATTTTGGCTGTAACTTTTGATCCGCTGCTCGCAGCGTATTGGGACTGCGCTCAATCGATTTCTCTCGAAAAATTACGTCGAAATAGTGCCCCAAAAAATTAATCGCAGCACTTTTCAAAGTCGTCGAAATTTTCGCCAAAAATCCAAAGGGGTTAGCCTTACTTTTTTTGCGATTTTTGGAGCCGAAAATTTCTGGTCTCCGAATTGATTTGCATGACCGTTTCTAGGCTAATTGGAACCCCAGGAACTCAAAAAACACATGAAAAAAAGCGTAGGACCAACAGCAGAGAAATGACGATGAAAATCTGCAGTTTTTTGGCTGTCACTTTTGATCCGTTGCTCGCAGCGTATTGGGACTGCGCTCAATCGATTTCTCTCGAAAAATTACGTCGAAATAGTGCCCTCAAAAATTAATTGCAGCACTTTTCAAAGTCGTCGAAATTTTCGCCAAAAATCCAAAGGGGTTAGCCTTACTTTTTTTGCGATTTTTGGAGCCGAAAATTTCTGGTCTCCGAATTGATTTGCATGACCGTTTTTAGGCTAATTGGAACCCCAGGAACTCAAAAAACACATGAAAAAAAGCGTAGGACCAACAGCAGAGAAATGACGATGAAAATCTGCAGTTTTTTGGCTGTAACTTTTGATCCGTTGCTTGCAGCCTATTGGGACTGCGCTCAATCGATTTCTCTCGAAAATCTACGTCGAAATAGTGCCCTCAAAAATTAATTGCAGCACTTTTCAAAGTTGTCGAAATTTTCGCCAAAAATCCAAAGGGGTTAGCCTTACTTTTTTGCGATTTTTGGAGCCGAAAATTTCTGGTCTCCGAATTGATTTGCATGACCGTTTCTAGGCTAATTGGAACCCCAGGAACTCAAAAAACACATGAAAAAAAGCGTAGGACCAACAGCAGAGAAATGACGATGAAAATCTGCAGTATTTTGGCTGTAACTTTTGATCCGCTGCTCGCAGCGTATTGGGACTGCGCTCAATCGATTTCTCTCGAAAAATTACGTCGAAATAGTGCCCCAAAAAATTAATCGCAGCACTTTTCAAAGTCGTCGAAATTTTCGCCAAAAATCCAAAGGGGTTAGCCTTACTTTTTTTGCGATTTTTGGAGCCGTAAATTTCTGGTCTCCGAATTGATTTGCATGACCGTTTCTAGGCTAATTGGAACCCCAGGAACTCAAAAAACACATGAAAAAAAGCGTAGGACCAACAGCAGAGAAATGACGATGAAAATCTGCAGTTTTTTGGCTGTCACTTTTGATCCGTTGCTCGCAGCGTATTGGGACTGCGCTCAATCGATTTCTCTCGAAAAATTACGTCGAAATAGTGCCCTCAAAAATTAATTGCAGCACTTTTCAAAGTCGTCGAAATTTTCGCCAAAAATCCAAAGGGGTTAGCCTTACTTTTTTTGCGATTTTTGGAGCCGAAAATTTCTGGTCTCCGAATTGATTTGCATGACCGTTTTTAGGCTAATTGGAACCCCAGGAACTCAAAAAACACATGAAAAAAAGCGTAGGACCAACAGCAGAGAAATGACGATGAAAATCTGCAGTTTTTTGGCTGTAACTTTTGATCCGTTGCTTGCAGCCTATTGGGACTGCGCTCAATCGATTTCTCTCGAAAAATTACGTCGAAATAGTGCCCTAAAAAATTAATTGCAGCACTTTTCAAAGTCGTCGAAATTTTCGCCAAAAATCCAAAGGGGTTAGCCTTACTTTTTTGCGATTTTTGGAGCCGAAAATTTCTGGTCTCCGAATTGATTTGCATGACCGTTTCTAGGCTAATTGGAACCCCAGGAACTCAAAAAACACATGAGAAAAAGCGTAGGACCAACAGCAGAGAAATGACGATGAAAATCTGCAGTATTTTGGCTGTAACTTTTGATCCGCTGCTCGCAGCGTATTGGGACTGCGCTCAATCGATTTCTCCCGAAAAATTACGTCGAAATAGTGCCCCAAAAAATCAATCGCAGCACTTTTCAAAGTCGTCGAAATTTTCGCCAAAAATCCAAAGGGGTTAGCCTTACTTTTTTTGCGATTTTTGGAGCCGAAAATTTCTGGTCTCCGAATTGATTTGCATGACCGTTTCTAGGCTAATTGGAACCCCAGGAACTCAAAAAACACATGAAAAAAAGCGTAGGACCAACAGCAGAGAAATGACGATGAAAATCTGCAGTTTTTTGGCTGTCACTTTTGATCCGTTGCTCGCAGCGTATTGGGACTGCGCTCAATCGATTTCTCTCGAAAAATTACGTCGAAATAGTGCCCTCAAAAATCAATTGCAGCACTTTTCAAAGTCGTCGAAATTTTCGCCAAAAATCCAAAGGTGTTAGCCTTACTTTTTTTGCGATTTTTGGAGCCGAAAATTTCTGGTCTCCGAATTGATTTGCATGACCGTTTTTAGGCTAATCGGAACCCCAGGAACTCAAAAAACACATGAAAAAAAGCGTAGGACCAACAGCAGAGAAATGACGATGAAAATCTGCAGTTTTTTGGCTGTAACTTTTGATCCGTTGCTTGCAGCCTATTGGGACTGCGCTCAATCGATTTCTCTCGAAAAATTACGTCGAAATAGTGCCCTCAAAAATTAATTGCAGCACTTTTCAAAGTCGTCGAAATTTTCGCCAAAAATCCAAAGGGGTTAGCCTTACTTTTTTGCGATTTTTGGAGCCGAAAATTTCTGGTCTCCGAATTGATTTGCATGACCGTTTCTAGGCTAATTGGAACCCCAGGAACTCAAAAAACACATGAAAAAAAGCGTAGGACCAACAGCAGAGAAATGACGATGAAAATCTGCAGTTTTTTGGCTGTCACTTTTGATCCGTTGCTTGCAGCGTATTGGGACTGCGCTCAATCGATTTCTCTCGAAAAATTACGTCGAAATAGTGCCCTCAAAAATTAATTGCAGCACTTTTCAAAGTCGTCGAAATTTTCGCCAAAAATCCAAAGGGGTTAGCCTTACTTTTTTGGTCATTTTCGCAGTTGAGAATTTTTTGTTTTCGAATCGATTCGTATGCCCCTCTCTAGATCAATCGGATGCACAGGAACTCAGAAAACACAACAAAAAAAGCGTAGGACCAACAGCAGAGAAATTACGACGCAAAGACCAGCAGCAAAAAATGGAAAAAATGCTACTTTCGTTTTTTTGCTGTCACTCCTGATTCGTTGCTCGCAGCGTATTCTGACTGCGTGCAATCGATTCCTCTTGCAAAATCACGTCGATATAGTGCGTCACAAAGTAGCTTGTAGCACTTCTCAAAATTGATGAAATTTTCAACAAAAATTCGAATGGGTCAACCTTCCTCTTTTGGCGATTTCGGAGCCGGAAAGTTCTTGATGTGGAAAAGAATTCAATGACTCCACCCTGACTAATCCGACCCTTACGATACGAATTAATTCAATCAAAACCTCGTCACAGTCAGAGTCAAAGCAATTCAAGAAATTTCGCGTATTTTTATTTATTTCGATCCAGGTTACATCAAACAGTTGTGACACAATATCATACATATCGCATTCCACAAAGGTACATTGCACGTGTACGTAGGACGTTGCTCAAGTAATACTTACAACCTAACATAATGAGTATCTCATACAGCATTCATCACAATCTCCAAATATTTTTGACACTATCTTCAATGTCATACGTAGGCTACTAGCTAAAATACTATACACTCACACCCACCCAATTGTACTGGCATGAAGACATATCAATGTGGAATAAAACTCAGAAACTCCAGGCGTGTGTTTGTTATTTCTCTTTCCCACCTCATCGAAAACCTGATGTAATTCTCGTGTTGTCATGTTTTCTCAGCAACAGCTGAGGAAGAAATTTGTTGGTTTTGGCCTGTAACTTTTCACCTGTTGCTTGCAGCGATTTCGGACCATGCGCAATCGATTTCTCTAGCTAAATTACGTCGGCCTAGGGAATCAAGAAATCAACTATATCATTTTTCAAAATCGGTAATTTTTCGGCTTAGAAAATCCAAAGGGTTAACCTTATTTTTTTGGCGATTTTGGAGTCGGAAAATTGCACTCTGAAAATCCACCGCGATATTAGCAAAATATCAATAATAAGTTTTTTCTGAAGTAAAATATATCTGCCTTATGCTATTTCAGTAGATTTCAAGCGTGAGTTCAGTTACAAGATTGCGTTTAGAATTCAGTTCAATCAAGTGGAGTAAGAAATCTTCCAGATGTCAGTTTTATCCTTGTGGTCGAGCCGAAAATTTTTATTTCAGTGATTCTTCGGTGGCACTGTGGCATACTTTCAATGTAATAACAGTGAAAATATAGTGTAAAACGCCTTGCCAGACCGTGAAATTTAAGTGTCATCTAAATAAAATCTATATAAGTGTGAATCCGCCAAGGCGTCGAATGACAACGACGAATCGAGTTATAAAATTTTTATGAAATAGTATCAACATTTAGTTCTCAAAAATAGCGCAAATTTGCATACATTCCGTCCGAAATTTGCTACATGGATATAAGCAATATGTATATACACTGTACGGAATTCCAAAACTATACGTATAGTATGTTTATTATCTTATTCTTCATTATTTCTAATTTTTAAATTTATACATAACAAAAATGGATTCGCAAATCATGCATTTAGCAATGTTGAAATTAACAGTAGGGAGTACACGCTAAAAACCTAGGCTCCCGAACCAAGATAAAAAACAAAAATGATACTTGACAGAGTCTTGACAAAGTGCGACGGACTGCTGCAGGCACTGAACTCTATACGCAGATGTTGTCAAAACTTGTCGACGGAATGTTAGCAACGGAATTCGGAATCTAGTAACTTTTGTTCACTTCGTTCCGTTGTTCCATGATCTATCGTTCCCACGGCGTCTTTGTACCACGGTATAAATTTAGCACCTGTAAGTTGGTATAACTGTCCAGGGGTTCGAAAAAACATCTGCGCTCAATGTGACCAGCCCTTGAGGTCACTCTGTTCTTCTTTATGAGCACATCATGGAACACTCTGGAAGGAAGAAGAGGCTCAGCAGTGAGCCACAAAATGGCCGTACGTTCATAGTGTGGTTCGGTCGCCCGAGTTTACGTTTACTAATACATCACGGAACTTGAACCACTATAACTTGAAACATGGCTTTTCCTGGTTCTATCGCGTTCGATGAGTACGGAAGGCCGTTCATTATCCTGCGAGATCAAGACAAGCAGAATCGTTTGACCGGCAACGATGCGATTAAGGTGAGGCATGCACATGTTTTGTAATTTCCATTGATTATATTTTCTGTGATTAGTCGCTGATCCTAGTAATTTCAACTGCTGCATCGATTAATTCAGACAAATTGCATAATTTCGTATACACTAATTTTCATAATTTTACTACTTTCCCATCGTGTGGCGGTTTTGCAATTTGGTACGCGTCACGTGTTCGTAGACCGGCAGAGTCCTCACGCATTCACGATATTTTTAGTTTTATTTCGAACTCTTGAATTGTGTTGTCCATTTAACATCCTGGTGCGAGGTGCAAAATGCAAATCTCACAATAATTTTAAATTTATCGTAAAATACTACTTGCATTTAAACACTGATCCCAATCACAGCCTTCGTCTTATAACCATATAAGGAATTTCTGTGCCGTTCTGTTCCCCCTTATTCGTTCCGTCGACCATAGACATGGCTGCATGATGCGTAGGTACGTCGGTATTACAGTTTCTTTCCTTTTTACCAATCTAAATTATTAATTACATTGTCTACTTTGTATTTCTTACAAGAATTGAATTACAGACAACCCTTTTTACAATCTTATAATTTCAATATGTACATTACTGGAAAAAATCCTTCTCTTTTCATCTCTATGGGTGAAGTATCGACTGACTTGAGATTCAACTCAATGGACAGCGTAAGAGCTAGTCCGTCTATATGTTTTGACTTTGTGTTTTCCGGAACATCTTGGTCAAATATTAAATTTACGATATATTTTTCAATTATGCACCTTGAGACACAGGAAAATTTTCATTTGAAATTTGCCTGCGATTTTAATAAAGTGTGCAAGATTAAATAAAATATGAGAAACTGAACCATTGAGTGATTCAATTAATGGACCACGCTTACTGATATGTTTCTTACAAGTTAGTTCATTCAGAATCTATATTTATATTTTGACTAATTCACATGATTTAAACATTGTCTTATTATATTTCATCGCAATACATTATTATTGTTAATTTTTTTCTATGACCATGTATTCGCTATGTTTTGTAACTCACCGTTACTCAGGTATAACGAATGGGAAAAAGATTTGAAAATTTTACAAATCTCAGAATGGAACATGGGTATTATTGTTTCACAGAAAAATTTAAACATCCTTGAAGAAATATTTTCTGCCTATTCTATTCTTATATAGAGTACAGAGAATTTTGAATACATTTGTAAGGGTGAAAACGTGATATAATTCTACAGAATATTTGTAATCTAATATAAGCACAGAGATCAAGCTTATGCAGTGGTATATTTACATTGGAGTTGCAGTTTAAAATTAAATATATGCTGATAGTACTAGTGCGTAATTATGCAGATGAATGATTTACTCATGATATTAATTTTACATTTTTTTTTAATTTTTTTATTAGAATGCTAAACCAGGACGGATTATGAGAAAATTATACATAGAATGTTGAACTTTAACCACCAGATCAAATAAATGAATAATTTTATAATAATTAGTATAAAGTCTGTTTACAAAAGCTAAAGTTCATAACTTCAACATTGCAAAACATTTTCAATAGTTATGAATGTTTAGCAACTTATGAAGTACTAGAAATGAATTTAACCCAATGAGGGCATGTTAAAGAAGAAAATTCTAATTTTGAAACACCCATGCGACTAAATCAATTTTCGATTTTTTAAATCAAATATATTTCTTTCAAGTTTTCGTTAGGTTAATGTTACAAATTGCAAACCTATTCATTTTCCAATTAATTGATGTAAAAATTTTGGACAAGAAAGTTTCTTCCAATTCAATATCGAATATTTTCATAATAACATAAATAAGATCTGTTTTTTCTATCAATAATACGCATATATTCTCTTAAAAAGCACAATATTTATGAAATGAATTTCAATATACCAAAATAACTGAATTTCATTTTCTTTTCTCTAGTCGCATATCTTGGCAGCTCGGAGTATTGCCAATACGTTGAAAACATCTCTGGGCCCCAAAGGATTGGACAAGATGTTAGTTAGCTCTGATGGTGATGTAACGGTAACAAATGATGGAGCTACGATCCTGAAAAACATGGACGTGGATCACGAAATTGCCAAGTTGATGGTGCAGCTTTCTCAATCGCAGGATGATGAGATAGGCGATGGCACAACTGGCGTTGTTGGTAAGAACCTTGAATCTACATTCAGATCATACAACATTAAAAATTAAATACAGGATGCAAAAGTGCTGAATAAGTAGAAAAAAAAGAATCTGTTTAATGATAGTAGTTGAAAATCACCAAAGGAATATAAGGCAATTTCAATAACTATGAATTTAAGTCCGGAATTCTAAATTAACAAGGTATATATGAGAAAATGGCTACATAGTGGGTGAATTTCGAAAACCAACTATTCAATTTGATAAGGGTTTGTTTTAATCAAAAGTATATAGATTGCCCTTCTTTTATGTATATTATTTTTGCTTGGAATCAAATTATAGCCACGAAGAAATATGTAAACGAACCTCTCAACTACATACCAGGAAATAAAACGAACTCGACTAGAATTAAATAATCTATCGAAATATAAATTTCCATATTTCACCCACTTCTCTAGATGCCTACATACTCATGTATATGCACTTGAAGAACTCTACACCGTGCTAAAGCATGTTGAGACGTGTGAATCTCGATTATCTCGAGAAACTCATATGTAAACAATACAAAAACCATGCAACATTAAGATCCATTGAATCGAGACTCTGAACCATTGGGCAGCTCCTCTTAATGTGCTGCACGCACTGATATGTGTCTCACATCTGCATTTTTGCCACTACACAACTTTATCTTTTTTGGGCAATATAACTAAAGCCAAGTCACTATTTCCAAACTTCAGAATAAATAAAGCGATTCAACTTGCAAAATATGATGCTAAATACGTTTATACTGTATTATTGTGCTTTATTGAATTTCAAACACGAGTTTTCTTACAGATGCAATGTTACAAACTTTAGCTTCATTATATTGTAACATTTTTGACAATTTTGGACTTCTCTTACCTTAGTATTGGCTGGCGCGCTGATGGAGCAAGCTGAGCAGCTGTTAGACAAAGGAATTCACCCAATTCGAATAGCCGATGGTTTTGAGCTCGCAGCCCAATGTGCGAACAAACATTTAGACACCATTGCGGAGGCTTTCCCTGTCAACCTCAAGGATTTGGAACCGCTAATCAAGACTGCCATGACCACTCTTGGTTCCAAAATGTGAGTGCAAGTCGAGATAATATTGTGTTGACTTGTAAATGCTGCATTTTCAATTTTTCTGGACATTCAGTGTTGTGTTTCATTAATTTTTCATTCATCATTATTTCAGTGTCAACAAGTGTCACCGACAAATGGCAGAGATTGCTGTCAATGCAGTGATGGCTGTCGCTGATTTGGAGACACGAGACGTCAATTTTGAGTTGATCAAACTCGAAGGTAAAGTTGGAGGACGCCTTGAAGATACAATGTTAGTTCGTGGCGTTGTCGTAGACAAAGACTTCAGTCATCCTCAAATGCCCAAGGTAATTATTATCATCTTTTTTTTTTTTTTTTTTTTTTTTTCTTCTGCATTCAAGATGCTTTGCGTGATCACAGTTCGTGGCTATAAACTTTATTTGTTGATTCAAGGACCAAGACCCACGAATTTTGGTCATTTAAAATTGACTCACAAAATCATTGTCTGCTTTCGAATCAAAAATTTGACTTTCCAAACTTTTTCATTATTAGTTGGAATTGTTGTATTGGTATATCTGCAAGGAGAATTTCAGCAGTTTCTTCAATGCACTGCCTGACCAGACACCTTGCTATATTATCAGCATGCTTGACTCTCTTGTATTTGAGCAATCGAAAAACTCAAATGCTGTGTCGATTTTGCTATAAGCATTTCAAAAATGTAGTTTATACATTACAAAATTTCGATTAAGAAATTGAGATAACATCATATGCGATGTTATCAAACAATCTGGTTGCAGAATAGTGTAAATTTTAATGAAAATCGTTGAAAACTGTGAGATATAACACGGTTTCCATACTCGATGTGTTACAGAGGTTGGAGAATGTGAAGTTGGCAATTCTCACTTGTCCGTTTGAGCCGCCAAAACCGAAAACTAAACATAAGCTTGACGTGACTTCTGTAGAGGACTACAGAGCATTGCGAGAATATGAACGTGAGAAATTTACTCAAATGGTATCTCAAGTCAAACAAGCCGGGGCAACGCTCGCTATTTGCCAGTGGGGATTTGACGATGAAGCCAATCACCTTCTCCTCCAGGAACACCTGCCCGCTGTTCGATGGGTCGGTGGACCCGAAATCGAGGTGCTTAAAAGTTTATTTTATTCCGCGACATCTAGCAATCTGATAAAAGTATTGGAGAAATTTACTCAATTTTGAAGTATTCAATCTAATCGGCCAGTTTAATCCAAAAAAAAGTGACATATATCGTTGATTTATTCGCATGAATTTCTTCACAAAGATTTGAAACTGTCATTTATCAGCCATCACGTTGCCAAAATTGCAAATTCTGACCTGTCAATTCCAATTATAAGTAACCCAATGATGTGAAAGCGCAATAGAAGGGGGTAGCAGTGCGAGAACAAGCGTGTGGTTCTCTTAATTATGAGCCCTGTAATTCATTCAAAAATGTATGTATTTAATACGTTTTTGAATTTATTGTGGGCTTCTTTATTTTAGTACCATGCCGACTTGGGACCTATCTGTTGCAGTGGCCCTAATGATCAATGATTATGAGAGCTGAGGGTTCTTTCACACTATTTATTATTAACTGCAATCATATATATTGTCAAAAAGGAAAGAATTATTAATGATACTGGTTGTTCAAACTTCAGTTAATTGCTATCGCCACTGGCGGTCGCATCGTTCCTCGATTCGAGGAATTGACTCCTGATAAATTGGGATACGCGGGTGTGGTCAGAGAGTTGACTTTTGGAACCACGAAGGACCGCATGCTTGTCATCGAGGAATGCAAGAACTCTCGCGCGGTAACCATTTTCATTCGTGGAGGCAATAAAATGGTAAGTATACAAATTTCTTCTCAAATTATGATCAATCTTCCTAATTTCTGAAAAAAGTCTTGTAAAAAAATATGGCAAGGAGAATTTCAGCGATGTCATTCAATGCGTCTAACTGGCCAGACACCTTGCGAAAATAATATCACAGTTTGCATATCAGCATTTGATTAGAAATGAAAAAAAATTGATTGCAAATCAAATTGTGTTACAAAATGTTCTTTATAAAATATTGATTGAGTTGAAGTTGCAGCATTCATTTTACTTAGAAAGAAATTGTCGACGCTTAATGTAGTTTTTGATCATTTTCTCTTTTTCTTTAAAGCACACTGCACTCTGTAAGTAAATTTATTATTATCCATAGATTATTGAGGAAGCGAAACGTTCCATCCACGATGCGCTGTGCGCTGTACGTAATCTCGTAACGGATGGAAGAATAGTTTATGGAGGTGGAGCAGCCGAAGTATCATGCGCATTGGCCTGCGCTGCTCATGCCGACAAGATCAGCACCCTTGAGCAGTATGCATTCCGTGCATTCGCTGATGCGCTCGAAGCCATCCCCATGGCATTAGCAGAAAACGCAGGTCTTTCTCCTGTCGATGCTCTTGCCGAAGCCAAGGCGCGTCAGCTGACCGAATCCAACTCTAGTCTTGGAATCGATTGCATGAACGTTGGCACAACTGGTACGTGTATTTTGTTAAAAATGTATCTTTTGTGTTTTTGTTTTGTCACATTTCTTTTGGTTAAACAAATCTATTTTTAAAAAGTTGAAACTTCAAAAATTTATGTTCTGTTTTTCATTTTTTAGACATGAAAGTTCAGAACGTCATCGAATCCCTGAAGAGTAAGCAGCAGCAGATATTACTTGCCACGCAATTGGTGAAGATGATATTAAAGATAGATGATATCAGATCTCCCAGTGACAATGGTATGGGAGGTTAAATCTTCCGAACATTCACAACAAAGATTGTTCAACTTTTTACGGCACGTTAACTCGACTTGATTATTGTATTATTAATACGCTTCATCTGTATTGTTTCTGATAGTTATTAAATATCATTCAGACCGCTTACTACGCTCTGATTAAACAATTAATTGAATTCACGCTAAAATTAATTTATAATAAAATAAAGCTATAATTGACATAAAAAAAATTAAAACTATGTAATTCATCTCTATTTCATCATTCAGATTGCTATTCATCGCAGGCAATATTCCGAAGGTAGAGGTTATCCCGCGTTGATGGTTACATTTTATCATATGTGCATTCTACCTACAGTGATTAGGTGAGGATTTTCCAAGGATACAATATGATTATTCAGCTCGGACTATCGCACAATTTGGTCACAATAAAAATAGATTCTGCAAATTGAAAAATCCGAAAAATATTTATAAATATTAAATATTATCAGAGATCGAATGCAGTCTGAACTGAATATACAACTTGTACTTGTGCATTTGATATAGAAAGACACGTTGCACACAAATCCATTTTGTATTCTGATTAGGTATATCATATTTTTTATACTACGTATGTAACACGCATAATGACTTGCTTCAACATTTTACAAGCATTTACGAGTAACATTAATCTAAGATGACTAAGGTTTAAAATTTGACATGAAATACACAATTATTGAAGGCAGGTGATAATGTCAAGACATAGAGAAGAACGCAGTATTGTAATTTTTGAATTCCATGCTACTCATCATCATTATTAAACTCAAATTTCGACACCAACGTAACAATGCAGGATGTCAGCAAACCCCGGAAATTCGGTAATAGCCTGACAATCGGCTGAAAAATATCTGAAATCCTTTATTATCCTTAATTTGGTGTGCCTTCATTTGTAATTACAATGAAACATTACTTTTTTATGAATAAATCAATAATCAGATACTGCGATTTCACTTAATATCTGGAAATATCGTTTATTTTGCATTATAAATCCAATTTTTGCTTTTTCTTTTTTTTCTGTCAAGGTAAAATCGCACTAATAATTCACACGCCAACTGATTGAACTAGAGCTAAATAAATTAATATCTGACAAATAATTTATCCGATCAATGTTAATACTCGTACTTTATATCTATCAATTGTAATATCTATTCGATCAGATTGATTGAGATATCCCGATGCTGCTCGGGAGAATTAGACACTTATTTGTACTAGCAAACGTCCAACAATAAGCGTACGATCATTTCAGGCAGACGTAGCGTCAACTTATATAAATCTATCGATCATTCTATTCATTCTTAACGTAATAGGCTATAACTCAAACTTAAGCTTTGGCAATATTTTCAACATTGGAAAAGGTCAATCTTGACATTACTAGGTACATCTATCGACAAACTTGGACAAACTAGCGCTACGAAACAAGCGATTGGTTTTTCCCACAGGATTTTAGAGTAAGGCAACGTTTCTACTATCAGGGAAAAATAAACTGGAATCAACGAAAATTGTACCGATCTAACTACCGAAGAAAGTTAAAAACGATTAAACAAATCTACTCAACTCCTTACGGATAAATTTAAGCGTATCAATAGCGTGAGCTTGATTTTAATTTATAATCTGAAAGAAAGGAAACTAAGTGTCTTATTTTTTGTTTCTTTTTCCTCAGTTTCCTTGAATTTTGATTTTTTTTTTTTGGTAAAGAGTTAAACACGATGAAATCGTCCTCTTAAGATTTCGAGACCGATATTGTAACGCATATTTTATACTACATGATGGAATTGATTCCTTTTACACACGGTTTACACGAAATAGCTAGTGTACTCATGGGGCATAACGCCTCTTCTCGGGTAAAAGGTGTGACTGGTCGAATAGTTTAAGAGATTGGTAATGTTGCTCATGTAGATGTCTGCGAAACGAAAGAGACGCCTAGAAAAGTAGGTCGGATTATGGTACGTTCTAAAGACTGAACCAAACTGTTGGTTGAATACGCGTTTAATATCGTTACGTAGATTATCCCTTTCTCGCATCCATTCGGTCAACTGAACCTTCGCTTCCTCGCCCTCGTAATCCTGGTGATCCTCGATCAACGCCGTCAGCATCTGCAGCCAATTCGCGTTTCTCTTAAACTCTGGATCGTTGAGATTGTCGATTTCGTGCTGAAATAAAATTTATATATAAGTTCCTCTGAAAGAAATAGAAAGAAATGAAATTTCAATTCATCTTCGGTTTTAAGGAGATGCGTTTATATAAAAGTTTGATCATAATTTCAGTATTCTCTTTTTTTGTATAATCGAAGAAATTTTCGTACGTGATGAATATAATGAATTGATAAATACTTGATATACGACTATCTCGTAATGAAATTGATGAACAGTACCGATTATTGCCGACCAACCATCTTAAAATCATCGGCGTTTATCATATGTGTGAACTTTTTCAGAAGCAAGAAGTAAGGGTTTTATCAACATAATTTAGATAATTTATTTGAAGAGATGGTTGAAAGCAAAAGTTTGGCTTACATTGTTCTTATTTTTGATTCTTTGGGTTAGAACTGTGAAGTAAAATAATTAGAAAAATGTAAAATCAAGGTCAGATTATTAAATGATTTGATATGTAGTGACCCATATTTATGGAATTTCAACAACCATAGATGTATGATGTTTAATTGGCGTTTTCATCCACCAAAAAATCGCGAAATCTATTATTTTCAATTAAACATAAATCAAAATACATGATTATCTCGACAGCTACTTTCTTATCCGCAAAAAATTCAAATTCCCGACATTTCTCAGCATCCATTGAGATTGTGATAAGATGATGAATCGGAGAACCAAATTGTTGAACGAAAATTACAAGAAATTTGGCGTCTACTTACGGTGAGTTCGGTGATGATGGCTCCCGTTCTCCAACCGTGTTCCAAGGTGACGTCTGCGAGGTCGCTGTAAGGATGGTCACCAAAGTACAACACCTGGTGTCCCCTCCAGCCCGTCATGTCTTGCAATTGTTTGACCGTTCCCTTGAGATACACTAATTTTCTTACATGTTCTTTTAAATTGGTTTCTAGTATTTTTGGACGAAGACTGAGATAACACAGTTGATTTACCTCGAGATAAATTATGCCTTTCTCCAACTTGGTTACGCGGTCCCAGAGCAGGGTGTGTTTTTTTTCGTCGTATATGCGAAGGGGTCTCGTCTCGTCGGTGAAGAATCGAGGCTTTCGCGCCTGAACGATAACTACGTCGAAATAATCCTTCCAGTCGTCACCCAGCAGAAACTTCATACCGACGTTTCTGCACAAATAATAATTGGAGGTATATAAAATCATGGTGGCCACTAAAAATAGCCACAAAAATTGTGTAACGTACTCCTGACTTTATCTGAGCAAATTGTAATTATTTTCTAACTAAAATTCGAACAGTATCGATCAATTCAAGTATCCTCGAATGAAGTTCCGAATTCATCGGAATTATTTAATTCATTGAATTCATTAATGGTCATAGAACAGAGTATATATAAAAAAAAAATCATTTCCGAATTTTGATTCTACATGGGAAAGCTTTATTTTTGCTGGTTCCGTACTGTCACTAAGTTCTCTGAGTAATGTAAAAAGTTCACATACATTCCCTGACTTTTGTGATTTTTCCCCTGACTTCTTCAACTTTTTCGTCCCTAATTTGTCCCTGACTTTTCTCTAACCTCCCTGACTTTTTCCTGACCCTTCCCGGATTTTTCTCTGATTACGCTACCTATTTTTCGAATTTCTTAACTTTTCCCCAATTTTCTGGTATTTCTTAGCTTGTTTTGCATTTTGTATTTGCAATAAAAAAAAATATGTCAATTTTGTTGCAATTTGTAATACGAATGAAATTTTTTACTTAGAGTGAGAAAAAGTCAAATTACATTTTACAAATTACAAAATAGACACTAATCTTTGATTTATCTTTTATAATTTTATTTCACTCGAATTACATATTGTAACGGCACCGAATACTTTCCTGCACGAATTCAGTGATCCTTTCTTATCAACGGAACAGAAAATCACAAGGTGCATTTTTTACAAATCTCCACTGATAATAAATCTACTTACACAAAAGGAAACGGACTGTTGGTCACGAGGAACATCTTCTTCTTGATGCCTTTCAATCTGTCGAAAAACTTTCTCATGTCCTTATTTTTCTCCAAAAAATCGCCAACGTTCTTGACCACAGTCTGGTGCATTATTGGATGGCAGCTTTGCACCGAATTCTGCAACGATAAAATGCACGCTGTACTGTTGACCGTTGACATGTGCGCGAATTCTTTAGATTATGGCGGAAAAAGTTACAAACTTCTCGATCGCTCCTACCTTCACATCGCGGAAAAGTATCTCGGGATGGTAGTCGATGCGATTTTGCACGAAGTATTCAGTAACGTTACACAAGAGACCCATTTCTGGTACAGAAAACAGATCAGCCAGTTGGACCATCTTCGTTGATCGTGGATCCTGCGATCGATATGGGATAAGTATGAAATAAATAACCGTGTTGCCTTTTTTTATGTTCACATTATTTCTTTTCAGCTATCTTGACTATTATACTTCAGATTTTGACTCACCTGCTTCGTCTAGAACACAATCCAAATTTCGTGCTTCCAAATTCAACAGTCTCATGCCAACAAAAGAAACTCATGTTACACACAGCTATAATTTATATTGTATACGAAAATTTTCGAAATTTACGTTATTCTTTATGTCGCTATTTGATTGAATATCAAAAAAGATTGTCACATACTTTAGGGACGAACGTGAAATTTGACGGAAAAATTCAAACTAAGTATTTCCAATATCTCTATATTCTTTCCACCCGTTTTGCAGTGCGCCAAATTTGAGGTAAATGGGATATTATCTATAATTGACTAAAAAAATAGAATGCTAAGAAATAAGTAAGTTTGATTCTTTGACTACTGAAAAGAGAATTGGAAGTAGATGTATTCGACAGCTAAACGATCAAATTAAACATAAATACAAACTCATGAGATCTGGATGGTCCAGTCGCCGCTGTCCGTTTATTAGCTACGGGTGGAACGTGGAGATGACATGCAACGGAAATGGTAAAAACAAGGAGAAAAAATCAGCATTCGTATTCAATACGCGCTCCAAGATTCTCGATTATTCTTCACCTGAGTGTGTTTATTCGGTGCCTCTACATAGGCGATAGGTATTATTCTGTTTTTGTAAAGCCTCAAAACCTCCTCGTCAGGCACTCGCTGTAAACCACGGTACACTGTGCCCAGCTGGATTTGTAGGAAACTGTCCAGTTTCAGAAGTAAACCTTTTTCTATGTCGTAGTGCAAACCTCGAACTGCGAATCCCTCCTGATATTCCAGCCTACCGATTTCCTCTGGATACTGCGTAACCAAATTACATAATTACCAGATTTTCAAACTCGATATAATTCACGTAATTGTAAATATAGCATATCCCAATGCTTGAATATTTGGATGATTACAGACACTTATTCATAGTGTTTCAAATTAATCACGGTGGAGAATTTTTCCCCGTATGAAAACTTGTTCCGGTTTCCTGTGTTTCATGAAAATGTTCACTAAAATCATTTTTGAACTGAATCATAGATTTCTTTATCTAATGGATTTTTCAAAATACTATATTCGAAAAATCTATTCCGCAGAATTTCAAGCGGTAAAATATCGAAGTATAGAAGAGTCAAAGTGTAAAAAGGTCAAAGTGCAGAAAACTGAAATACAGAAACGCATGAATGAAAAAGAATACACCTACATTTCGACTTTTCTATACTTGGACTTTCTAAATTTTCTTTCTGAACGCAATAGGTTTTCGCGGTTTCAAAAATTGAAGATTGTGCCCCTTTTATTCCCTGATATTTGTATATTTTCACCTTCACCCAAAATAAACTCATATTTCAATAATATTCTTATATTTTCTTTGATTCAACCTACGAAAATTTATCATTAGAAGCAATCCGTTTTTAGTTGAATATGAACTTACTAGAAGGTCTGTCTACTATTAATTAAAATTTATTTGAAGCAATGAATTTAAAAAAAATTTTCCATGGATAAGAAAAGTGCTCGCACCTTGTATTTTTGAATGAGCATGTCTCGTCCCAGATTGTAGAGCAGGTAGTCCATCGACGGCTTGTAACAGGCCAGTGTGTAGTCATAATCGAAGCCATAGACTTGCACCTCCTCCAGATCGAGCTCATTGCACGCGAAAACACCGTTCGCATTAACGTCCAATGGTAATTTTTTTGCTAAACAAGAGAATTTTTGTGGCAAATTTATCATCGGCTAAATTCTGAAAAGGTTCCTAATCAATGGCCACTGAGGTAAACGATATGATTACATCACCTATTACAGAATATAAAATCATCACCTTGTTTGCAAATTCATTGTAAAATTGAAAAGCTGAATATTTATTTGTACCGTTAATCATGCACTTTTCAGCGTTTTAATTTTTGTCTGGAAATGAAAATATTTTCTTACTTCTTTCATTAACAGTCGCTATTAGGTTTTACTACGGGTGCAAGCGACGATTATTATAAAACGGAACATTTGGAATTTATAAGGACGTGTATAGGTGTACCTATGTGAAATGGAATTTATAATTGCTCGGTGAATCAAGTTTTAATTAGAAGTTTTCTGACCACATGAGAATAATACATTATAAATATTGCATGCGGAATGATAATCGGCGTGTGAATAATTCAACATTCCGTTTCGCACCCATGAAGACTGCGCTGAAAATTTCTCTCATCCATGCATGTAGATATGGGACATCATTTTTGCAATCGAATATCACTTTAAGTTTGAATTTTTTGTGTGCTTCATTTTGATTTATGTCATGCCACCTATTAAAAGTAGAGTTCGCGATTATTTTCAACATTTTTATCTCAATTTATTCGCGAATCACAAATTTTCGAAAAATTTCCTGTTTCGATACTTCAAAATTTAAATCTAAATCTAAAACGATATGAGATAATGAGAATAACTAAAAATTCAGCATATAAAAAATTTGACTGAAAAATCTTGACAAATTAAAAAAAAAATAATACCCCGTATGTATTCGAAAACTGCTATGCATGTTCCTCACATAATATACAATTATTATAATTGTTGCTGATTTTTAAACGACGATAAGTAAAACAAGGCGGTGTTAATGACCAGTCAACCTGCAGGCTAATGATAAACGTGCTTTCACTTCACGTACAACCACGTACATATTCAACACGGCATGTATATCCACGTCTACATGTGTAAACTGCTAGGCAACCGGCAGGTAACACCCAATTGCTTATGTGGATCACGTATGTAGAATTGTACACGACATACATGCATGAATAGTATATAGATGTGTACGCCTCGCTCGATTCATCTAGCCGGTGAATTGGGTCGCTATCTATTACAAGTATTTTCTCTGTTACTTTTCAATACATTGTAGGTACATTGTGCATATATAACAATACGATTACAATGTCTTATCAATTTAAAAAAAATTCATTTTATGCACGTGGCACATTCCAAAGATTTTCAAATCCATATGCATTGAAATGTTGCAGTAGACATATGTTTGCAATTTCTCGTGTTTGTCTCATAAATGTCAATCGATTTGTATCGCGTTTTGATAATTGAATACGCCTGCGATAGTTGCCGACTTGCATATCCGCGAAAACTTACAGGTTTCAAAATCAGTCGGAAGAAATACAGCAAACTATAGATAATTAGAATTGTTTCTTTGACGAGATATATAGTGTTAATACATAAGATGATTCAATTCTCTTCACGGTGTGAATTTTCTAAACGACAATGGTAGCTTAATTTACATCTCTTAAATCTTATATTGACAGTACAATCAACCATGTATAAGTATTTATGATTCCGTTGTTCGGACTTCAGAGCCACAGAGCTCTTATCGCCGAGTAGTATCAGTGTCAGTGGGTGAGGATTGGAATAGCTTAATGGCCAGCTGCAGAATAATCTTGATCAGCGAGTTACAACCGTTGCATCGCGTTCCTATTTATGTTGCAGTTAAGAGATCGGTGTTATATACGTTTTTCATTTATCGATCATTACACGTATAACCAGGGATGTAACATCGCTAAATAAATTGCACGTATATAAATAAACTCACGGATGCACGCAACAAGCTATTATATGTAATGAGTCCAGAAGAGGGGACGAATTGCAGAACCCTATTATCATTAGATGATTAGATGAGCGATTACGTGATTTGATGGGACTCTTGGGCCCCGTGACACGGCATGACGGTTATATCTTGCGATTTTCACATAAAAGATGATTGGACAGACAGTTTGGTCAAGACATTTCGAGACCATATGATTAGAAAATTCACCAATCAAACTTTCGAAACTTGGGATTCGTAATGATGATCGGAGAGTTTAGGTATTGACAAGATACTCAGGAGAATTGTTCGGCCGTATTTTGAAACTATATATATTATATATGTGAAATTCTTGATCATCAACAATTTATCGTAATGATATGGAAATGGAAATAATTCAGCGTAATTATAGGCTTAAAGATACGGTTCAAAGTCGGTCATTGATTTGATTACAATTGTTAGAGGTCTTTAGCCTTTCAAATCAAGAGCCATCGTAGTATGGAATAGTGAAATTTCAATAAAGAGTCATGACTTTTCAAAAACGGTTATTGCAGAAGAAAGAAAAAAAAAAAAAAAATGGATGAAAATGTGTTCTACAGGTAGTAATATATGTATACACAGAGGTTTCTTCGGGAACATCAAAGATTCTGGAAATTAAATAACAAAGCAAATAAATTAAAACATGATTTGATGATGACAACAGAGATTGAACTACCTTTACCTATTCGCATTTTTTTAACTGTGCTTCAATTAGATAATTACAACACGAATCAATCAGTATTTTTCACATTTGTCAAATGTCGTTTTTTCTTGTTACCCGGTACAACGAGACAATGCAACAGTTCCGGCAACAGTCATACTAGACATTCTCATGATCTGCCTGTTACGTGAACAAATGTTCGACAAGAACATCGCGTTCAAATGTTTGGCATACCCTGAATACACCAACTGCTCTACTTTACAGCAGTTTCAATGATGTTTCACAAATTTCTTGCAGTTGTACTCACATCAATTCTCTAATGATATAACAAATTCTTATTGTTAAGGGTATAAGAAAGCTGAGAGAATATCGCGTTTTGAATACAAAAATCATACGAATATTTCGTTTATTAGAGAACACAGTTGTAATTAAATTAGGCTCAATTAACTTGATTAACATGCGGCGCCTGAATCACCATTTGCAATATTTTTGGCCAGAAACTCGAAAAGTAAATTGTGCATGATATGCATACTAAATAAAAAGTAAACAATGCGAACCAAGCTATCATGTAATAGCGACGATACGAATACGTTGAATACCGCGAAATTTCGCATCTTATTGCTAGATTATTCACGCATTGCTTACACAGAATTCAAAACACGTTTGTTTCTTTAATACCGATACTCAACACTGTATCACTTGCTCGTATATAGTTTGGCTTAAATAATGATACAACAGTAGGACAAAGTCAGCAACTAGAATAAATTCAGATAAATTCAATGAAAACTTTTATCCTTCATCATTGATATATAAATTAACAATACCGTAATTTATAATTGATATATGATCATTGGTGTTTGAGACGATGGACATTTATTACAAAATTTTTTACGAAATCCAAAATCGTATAAATTCCGATTCAATAGTCAAAACAAGTGACATTCCACGCGGTCGGTAAAGAAGGTCTGATTTCAGTATCCTTTCGTTCTTTAAGAGGATGCTGTAATTAGTCTTTACCGACCACGTCAAATTCACTTATTTTGACTGCTATTGTCTGTGTCATGTCCAAAACTGTTTGAAAAAATATAAAAATGTTGTGGGAAAATTTTACCGTGTTTAAAGTGCCGAAGGTTGATAATTTATGTTGAAAATGGATTATAATCCGCTTATTCGCACCTCTACTGTATTTTAGGGGTTATTTCGATTGTTGAAAATAAAGTGCAATAGAATAACCTATATTCAATGCGCTATGATTCATATGAAAAGAAAGTACACGATAATATAGTAATAATTATTGCGCAGGTATTACGGATTATTGCAAAGCTGCTCAGTCCCGTTTGATTTGATTGGCTTATTCCCAGTTCGAACCGCCGCAGGTGGCTGACGGAGGAGCTAAAATTTTTGCCTCAGCCTCATTTTTCCAGCCTGTATTAGTGTTGCATGATCTCCACTGAAATATCGATATATATCGCGCTCTTCAATATCGATATTGTGAATATACTGCTGGTCAAATATCGATATCCAAAATATCGATAAATATGTTACTTGGAAAAAGACCTGTAAATCTGCCTTAGTTAAAGTTATTTATTCAGACTTATATGTCAAATTCAACTATACAAAAAACAAATTGCACACATGTCTAGTGAAAATGTGAAAAATTAAAAAACAAGTTGCCAATATTCCAAAGGCAAAGTAGTTAGAAACGGTAACTCTCGCAAATATTACAATGCAAAAATCAAAGGGTTTTCCACTGGATTTCGATACACTCTTATCGATAATCCAGTAAAAATATCGATAGTTATCGATATCAGTAAATATCGTGCAACACTAGCCCTGAACGTAAAACCGTGTTCGATACAAAGAATTGCAACACGCTTACAATTAGCCCGATCCCCACCTGTTGCGCCTACGTTTCGCAATTTTTGACGCCAATGTACGCGGATCAATTCCGAAGAGCAGCGAGAGAGTAGGCGTAGGTACTCAAATCATCGAACTGGAGCATCGGGATGGCTATAAGTAATCAGTACGATTGCGCAGGCGCCTAGTTCTCGACCTGCGCAACGCGGCTAGAAGCTCATGAGCTCAGGTTCCGCTAGGCAGCCGCGTGCTCGGCCGTCTGCGGCGTCCGTAAGCATAAGCACTGGATGGCAATTCACATATCACCGATAGAATGAAGTTTTCTACTCACATTCGCACTTCGCCTTGGTGTTCAAGTAGTTCTGACGCATGGTTTCGCGTGATATTTTTCTGTGACTGTAACCCGGCTGCTGGGTGTATTTCCTGACTTCATTTCTGCAGAGATATCGCGTATTTCTCGCCGCGCCGCTCAAGAGCAAAACCACCGTCGCTTTGCCTAACATGGTGGACCGATGACGCTGCCGGGCCAACTGGTCCGATTGCTAGGGAGCTCTCTGTTCATTCGTGACGTTGAACAGAAATACGCGCGGAATACCTGCCCGGCCGGTATTCGTCCGGCGTAATGCCCTTCATTTCTCGTTGCGCAATTTTCGCCAATTCTTACCGCGGCCTTGATTTGTCAACGCTTATCGTTACGGATCTATAAAACGCGAATGCCACTCTATCTGCGATGGATATTCACTCGCGCACATGCCTCGCGATATTATTCGAAACGCTCTGCGCCGTTGCGGTGCGTGATTCTTATTTCCGGTATTTCACGTTATGTTGGCGCCTTTGCCCGCGGCGCCGTTTTCAACGATCAATCTTTCCTAATTTGTATCGGGGTTTAGAACATTTTATCAGTAAACTCAACATCGATGAGACTGTATTGTAAATAGGTGCCATGGAAGAAAATTTTTTACTTCTTTATTTCTGGCAAAAATTAATTGATCTAATCTGTGTATTATCTGATCTGACCATGTGTAATTCATACCACTAACCACATCTAATTAGTTATATAAATATATATCGTTGAACTAGATATATAATTCATAGTTATAAATAGATTTTTATATTATACATGCAGTAGATTGGACTAGATGAACAATATTTGTATGTTATAATTAGAAGTATTAACCTTTTTTTCTCAGGTTTATTCTACAGTTTTCTACCTTATTAATTACCGCGTCACGTGACCTGAATATTAGGATCGTATTACTTTCGTTCCACAGAATTTAACCGTTTCCGAACGTTCTATCACATACGAGCAAAATATTCTTTAAATGAATAAAAACTAATGTTAGTACGCGAAAAAACATAACTTAATTAATAATTTTTTTTCTTGACCTCACTTGCTACTTTGCTGTGCATGTCACATGTTCAATGAAGACATTAATGATTTTGATTCATCATCGGTTGCAAAGCACAATTCCCCTCCAAGTTGAAATTTTCTACACGGAGAGTAATTTCTAGTTATGGTTACTATACAGTCCTATAATAACTATAATAACTATAATATTCATATTTTTTTTACCAGGAAATGTGGCATAACGTATGTTACTGCTTCTTTTGATTATAGTCACACTCAATAATTACTTACTTAATTTGGAAGAATACTTAAACCTTTCTTACACCAATATCCATTTTATTAGAATTTCAGAGTAATTATAATAAATGCAATTTTTGTCAGTGCATACCATAAATACTTTCCCAAATTTCACTTTACACTGTTATACACCAGAAACTAAAGTGATTTGAGTTGGCCTGCTTTCAGAATCAATTCCGCTTACAAACTCTAACGTTTACATATTTATCAAGCAGTGTATCAAATTGATGTATAAACAAAAAGTGCTGAAAAAAATCATGGAATACGTAACAATTAACGTGATTCAGAGATTTGTGCAACAATGTAACAAATACTGAAGTATGCATGAGGCGATTTGAGCCAATGTGTGTTTAAGCATCTATTTCTCTACTTACGAAAGAGAGAACTGGACCGAGTGTTACTTACTCCGCGTGGGGGGCAACGTGCAGGAACGTAGAAAGTCACG